>NC_139389.1:64345000-64970000 GCF_054392235.1 Sus scrofa | reverse complement strand
TCACTGAGAGACAAGCAGAAGACAGAGGGATAAAGGTGAGTGGAGGGCAGACTGAGGGCCACTGAGGAATGCCTGCCTCACCCACTGCATGTGGGTTTCAAAGCCTGCTGCAAAATCTCTTCTTTCCATGTTCCCGTAGGTTCATGAGGGCTGCCGGCAAGCAACACGCTATGGGGTAAACCCCAAACTGACACCATGTGGAGCTTAGCAGGGTTACCTGAGAAAATATAGGACAGCCAATTAAATCTCTGATAAACAATGAATTCATTTTCTGGTATAAGTATATCCCAAACACTGTGTGGGATAGACTTATACTAGAAAGTGTTTATCTGAAATTCAAATTTAACTGGGTGTCTTGTAGTCTTATTTGATAAACCTGACAGCCCTAAACTCAGAGCAGAGGGGTCGGCAGGGGGCCTGGTGAGGGTGGCTGTGATTTGGTCAGAGGAATGCATGGGAACCCCGGGATATAGGTGAGAAGCCAGTGTCGTGGAAGGAAGGGGCCCAATAGGTGCCCAGGTGGGAGGGCTGACTGTGTCTGTCCAGCAGGCCAGGACAGAAGGACTAGGGTGGTTGAGTTCAGAGGGACAGCTGTGCCCCACCTGGAGATGCCCAGGGTCTCCATCCACAGGTGCTATCAGCTGGGTATTGCTTTTGCGCAGGAAAGACCCCTTGAATTTTCAGATATTTTGGCCATGACGGCTTGGCTGACCTCCTCTCCTCCTGATCCATCCTGTGAGTGTCACCCCTCCTTCTTTTCCCACAACGTGACAGGCCCGCCCCGTTCTGCTTGGCCCTATTTTAATCTTCCATGCCTCTCACCCCAGTTGGCGCCCAGCCTCCAGCTGCCTCAGCACTTCCTCTGGAAGTTTCGTGCTTGCCTCCTACTCTCCTGCTACCTCCTCCCTGTGGCTGCAGGCACTACCAGGTCCCCAAGGAGACCCAGCTCCAATCCCACATCCTCTCTAAAATCCAGGCCAATCATCTGTGGCCCCTAAACTGAGGCTGAGTCCCTATCTCCTGAAATCTGAGGCAAGCACCTTCTGCAGTGATAAGTAAAAAGGCCAGGACTGACGCCTGCCCAGCAGCCAGAGGAAGACTCCTATGCACATTCAGGGGAGGAGTGGGGCCACCTGCTCATCTCTGTGCCCATGCATCCCAGAGTGAGGGTGCGCCCCTTAGAATGGGGGCCTTCACCCCAAGAGGAAGGTCCCACAGCGAGAAGGGGATGAAACAAGCCATTTGTTTTTTCAAGTAGCAGGCTTACTCTAGAAACTGGAAACTCTAGGCTTGGTCTGCCCCCAAGGGAGGGAAAATACATTTTATGCTGCTGCTTCAAATGTTAAGATGTTGCAGGGGCACAGGACCCACCCCCAAGGAAATGGTGGAGCAGCAGACCGGAGTCAGAAGGTGGCAGTGACGCTTACTGAGACTGCAACTGTGTGCTGCGGGTGTCGAGGGCTTCCTTAGTCCAGGCCTCAGGATGAAGCCAAAGTCCAACCAGGCTCTGGGCCTCCAGATTCTTGAAGAGCAGGATCATGGACCCCAAAACTCCAGGACAGAGGCTGGACTGAAGCAGCAGACTTTCTGGCTGCCCCAGTGTTTGGAAATCCCAAGCTGCTAATAAAATTTCCTCTGAAATTCGAATGACTCAGACATTCCTGGTAGGCTGTGTTTTAACAGAAAAATAGAATCTTTCCAGCTTCAAAATATCCCGGAGTAGTTAAATAATGACTAAAGGAGTTTAATGGGCCAAAAGGGAAATCAGCATTGACTCTTTAGAGAAGATACTTTTCCTGCATCTCCAGCCTGCAGCCCATCAAAGCCTAGAGCGGGTTCTCAGGGTGGTGTAATCCCCAGAAACACCACCAGAGGGCAGGTGTCTCTCAATTTCCTATCTTGGTGCAGCGACAGAGCGCGGACAGCTCCAGGAGGCCGGCTTGGGCTGCCAAAGTCTGAAAATACCAACAACCAGATGGCATCTCCTGGCAGGCAGGCGAGTGTTCTACTGTGAGGGTCCACCAGTCACTCCTTAGGCCCCATAAAAACCCTGGAGTGGGAGGGGAGGCTGGGTGCCCTTCCTGCTTCTGCTTAATATACTTAGGTGTCTTGATAAATAAACGTTTGAGAGAATAACTTTTAGTTCATATTAATATGAACTCTGGCAAGTTTTTCATGGATCCTCCATATGAGGTCAGGCCACGTGAGTGGCCCAGAAGGAGGTGGCTCCAGGTCATTGCTCCATCAGGCAGCATTCCCAAGCCTGGCGCTGAAACAGGCCCGTTCTGAAGGGCAGAGCAGAACTGTGCAGAGCCAGGATGGCAGGGGCTGTGTTTGCTCCTGTGGGGTCTGGTTTCTCCCACCCTGGAAATCCTCAGCGTGGCTGGGAGGATGCATGATGTGGGGAGGGGGTGGTGGCTAGGGTACGGGGATTATGGAGACCCCCAAATTGTCTAAAAAGGTACTCACAGGCACAGTCATGGCATCCCGGAGGAGGTGGAAGGTCACAGAAGAGCCTACTTCCCTGTAAGGAGTCAGACCAAGTGGCCCTATCAGTCCTGTGTTGAGATTTTCATCCATCAAGTCCCCAAAGAAAGGGGCCGCAGCTGAAGCCTTCCTAAAGTTGGGCCACTCACTGGGTCTCCCTACCCTGCCCCAACTCTGACCTTAGGAGGCACTGCTAGACCAGAGTGAAACGATGGCCCCATGCCTGAAAAATGCACAAAACCACAGCACTGTGCATAACATTCCAGGGGGTGCAAGGACCCCCTGAATCTCAGTGACAGGTGTTTTAAGGACACCTGGGAGCCAAGTTTAAACCCCGAGACTGGGCAGTCTGAGGCCCCTCCAGGCCCCGAGATGCTCCAGTTCTGTGCTGCTGAACACCTGTGGCCTGGATGCCACAGACTGGATGGTGGTTTCATCAGCAGAGCATCCTGGGGCCCCACTTTATTCTTCTCTACCATATCTATTCCAGAGGATTAAAATACTGTCAGAGAGAGCCACGAAGCTGACTTAAATCCAGCATCTGGTGTTGACCTGGGTTTTATTTTTAATTGATGTACCAGACACTTATAAGGCACTTACTATGTATGTATGTGCGTGTTCTGAGTGCTTCACAAATGTTATAACTCATCTATTAGTTTAAAAAGACAATTCCTTCAGTTTTTATCCTCTGTTGACAAACAGTGGGGAAAGTCAGACTTTCCCACCTGTCTAGGTTTTGGTGGTAACTACAACCCCACCACTGACTTGAACTCTGCAGTCTTTGAGTCTTAGTTTCTTAATCTCCCGAATGGGAGTAAGTACTATCCACGTTTTCAGGGTTGTTGTTCTAAAATAGGAAAAATAACATGTGTAGGAGTTCCCGTCGTAGCTCAGTGGAAATGAATCTGACTAGGAGCCATGAGGATGCAGGTTTGATCCCTGGCCTTAGTCAGTGGGTTAAGGATCCTGTGTTGCTGTGAGCTGTGGTGCAGGTCAAAGACACAGCTCAGATCTGGCCTTGCTGTGGTTGTGGCGTAGGCCGGTGGCTATAGCTCTGATTCAACCCCTAGCCTGGGAACCTCCATATGCTGCAGTGTGGCCCTAAAAAGACAAAAAAAATTTTTTAATTTTCAAAAAATTTAAAAAAAATAACATGTGTAATAGCCCATAACAGTTCTTACAACACTGCCATGATTCATATCCACTGATGATCTAGGTATGTGGGCATTAGAAAAGGGATTAATCATCTAGACATGGGCAGTTTCAATATCCATTCCATTCTGCACATAGTGATTTCATGCCCACTAAGTGCCAGACACTGCAGTGGCTGCTAAGCAGGTGAGAGTGGTCAGTGCCTTCATCTGCGTGGAGCCAACAGCCTTTATAAGTGAATTCCGACTATGCAATGAGCTTTTAGCCCTAGACTATCTTGAATAGCTAAACACCCAAAGGGAGAGAAAAAGGCAGGTGAGGGCTAGGAGCTCACAGGTGTAGAACTTCTTCAAGGAGACAAAAATCCACTCATGAGAACCATCCACCCCACACCCAGAGGGACAGACATCCTTTGACCTTGTTCTCATTCTCGCAGGGAGAACCAGAGCAGCAGGAAAAGCACTGACAAGCATCTCCTCTGTTCCTGTACCCAATTCCAGGAGGTAAGCCACAGCGGTGCACACACCCAGAAACGCGAGCACACAGCACACGCTGCAGTTCCAGAAGTCTCAGTTGGGGGGGGAGAGGTGACTCTCCCAGCCCTTGAGGGAATGAAAGAAACTGAAGTTCCCATTCAGGCAGCTTCAGCTCTGCAATCAGAGCTAAAGGTTACCCCCACTGGCATGGGGTGGACAGAGGGAGGAGGACCGTGTGCAGCTGGGGTCACAGGAGTCTGACTGGTGCTTGTTCCAGAATCTCAGACTGCTTGCATCCTGGGAAATGCCAGCTCTGGGAAAGATGGCAGGGTGTGGTGGCAACAGCCCAGGGCCAGGAGGTAGGAGCTGTCACCTCACTTGGCCAGCCATCATCCTGCTGGGGGACACAATGGCTAACACACACCATGGACTGGCTGCCCCTGGTTGGGGGGTACCCAGGGCATTGTCCACACATCTCTGAAGGGCTGCCCTGGGGTTCAAGCCTACTCGGGGGTTGGGGGCAGTGGGGTGCTGCTAGATCAAGTGGCCATAACACCCCTTCCCACCTCCATAGTCCTCAAGTCTGGGAACTGGCCACAAGTCTGAAAGTCTCCTTTGCGCCATGCTTTGTGGGCAGGGCTGCCTGGATGAGGTCAGCTTCCTATCCTGATGGGAACCAGTGGGCTAGAGAGCTAGTTCTGAGCTGTGGCTTGGCAAATCCTGGATTGGCTATGCTCCCCCTTCCTCTATTTGGCCAACTTTCAGATCCCAGGTGCCTCTACTGCTGACTGGGGTCCCCCAAGCCCTAGAAATTCAGCTCAGTTTTCCTCAGGGGAACTGGCCTTGGGTTTAAATTTTCCTCTCCCCATTCCAGGCAGTGCTCATGCAAGCAACGGTGGTCAGAGGCACCCTACCGCCACCTAGTGGTTTCCAGTGGCTGTACACCCTGCCCCTGTGAGGAGGTGAGGATGAGAGGTTTAATTTCTGAGAAATAATAAATCTGTGAATTTATTGCCTCCTTAATCAATACAACATCTTTGCAGTTCTTGGACTACAGGAAATGGGCTAACCTGTTATTACCAGAAAATGTTATTTGATCCGAAGTAAACTTTTACTCCTCGGTTGGGTCATCAAGAACCCAAATGGAACTCTGAGCCTACCAAAAATACAGAGTCCTGGGTCACAGGGTCAGCTTGGGTCCAGGACAGTCGGTGTGCAAGGGGAAGGGGCAGTGTTTTATTACAGACAGATGTCTTTGGCATCAAGAAAGTGGATTAATGAAGCACTTTTAAACTTTTTTCTCCTTGGGGGAAAGATGATGCAACAACTTCATGAAGCACATGATGAATGACTTCTAAACTGTGCTTGCGAGGTCACAGCAGGGATGGAACAGCCTTTTAATCCAGACCCTTGAAAGGCTTTTCCTCTTTCTAAAAGGATTTTACAATCATACTAAGAGAGGTGGACATATTCTGAAGCAAATCTGACATTTCTTTTAGGATGACTTTGTGAAGGAGGTGCAGAATCAGCAGGGATGGGCCAGCCACAGACCATGGTCTTGAGTTCTGCGGTGTGAGAAGCCTGGTCCTTCCCTGTTACTCTTCCTGGACCCCACCTAGGTCTGGGGCCAGCCCCTAACTCTCCCCAGATAGAACTAGGCTTCTCACCCTCTTCTTTTTTTTTTTTTTTTTTTTTTGTCTTTTTGCCTTTTCTAGGGCCACTCCTGCGGTATATGGAGGTTCCCAGGCTAGGGGTCTAATCGGAGCTGTAGACACCAGCCTACACCACAGCCACGGCAACGCGGGATCCGAGCCATCTCTGCGACCTACACCACAGTTCACGGCAACACCGGATCCTTAACCCACTGAGCAAGGCCAGGGATCAAACCCACAACCTCATGGTTCCTAGTCAGATTCGTTAACCACTGAGCCACTACGGGAACTCCATTCCCCCCGACCCTGCTCTCTTCTAATCCATATCTTAACACAGTCCCAATCATCCACTCGCTCCCTCATTCAAGGCATCCCTTCAGTTAATCAACACCCCTCCATGTTCCAGGCTCAAAGGAGCTGATCCCTGCCCTGAGGGAGTACTTGAGAAGCAGAAGCAGACTTGAGAAAAGGGTAGAGCCCAGTGTCACAAGTGCTGGGATAAAGGCAGGTCAAGGGCTGTGGGAGTGCTGAGGTGAGGCCCTGGCCTGGGTAGGGTGGAGCAGGGGACAGAAGACCTTCCAGAGAGGGTGGTCCTTGAGCTGGACAGTATGGAGAGAGAGAAGGGCATTTGGGGGTCATGGCTCAGTAGGTACCTCCCTTCCTCCTTCTCTGCCTCCAGCCTTTGTTTGCTGGCGTGTCTAAAATTATTTCAATCTTTATTTAAAGATGTTGCTATATTGGACCTTTATTCTTTTCCTAGCCTGGCATCTCAGAAACCATTAGGTTTTTTTTTCCTCCAACTGTGAAGTTCCAGCAGAAATGTGCCAGTGGCATCATTGCTAAGCAATAACCTCCCCTTCTGTCTACACAGCCTTCCTCCTAGCTTCTCCTATCTGGGGGTCTGGCCCTGACCAACCAGGTCAGACCTTTTAGAAACTTAAGATATGAATAAATACAAAAGGCTGAATATATTTCATTTCTTTGTTTTTCTACTTTGACAAAAATATCTTTACCTACTCTCCCGTGACCCTCTCTGCACCCTCTTTTCACCCAAAAGATGGGGATCACTCTCTCTCTTTGTGGCCACAGAGTTTCCTCTATAAAAGGGGGTGATCATCCTTGCCTTCATCACCCTCCTCACATGTGTGTTGTCACCCTTATATCAGTTTTGGGCTTTGAGCCTCCCTAGGATGCAGACTGAATCTTCTGTGGCCTCTTGTCTAGCCCAGATCTTGCAAGGCAACCAAGCCTTTGAAGTAACGTAGCAGGTTGAGAAGAGCGAGAACTCCCAGTTTGCTCTATGAGTTCGCCTCCTGCAAACCCAACGTCCCTCTTGCAAAGGTGGACGACAATAAGTTCACTGAGAAGCAGTTCTGTGTCTCACTTTCCCACAGTTGAAAGGGGCAACAACCAACTAGAGCCAGGTAGAAGGGGCTCTGGTTACATGGAAACAGAAAGCATTGTCCACTGGGACCAGGGACCATGAGTCAAACTGCATCAGAGTGAAAGAACCAAGTCAACCCAGTGATTAAAGAAAGAGTCTGAGAAGGCAGACATGTCCCTAGCTCTTTCCCAAATCGAACAATGACAACAAAGGTAGAAGGAAAGATCTAATTTTGGATCAAAGGCTATGAAGGGAGATCTGGCTTTCTTAGAGGCGGTGGTGCACTGTGGGTGATTCTCCAAAGTCTAGTCTACCCCTGGCCCATTGGATAAAAGTGGTGTGTTAAGGGAAATGATACAGTTCAAGGCGTGGCCCTGACGGGCCATGGATTCCCAAATCCCTGACCATGTGACCCAGTTCTAGCCAATGAGGCATGAGGACAGAGAGGCTAAAAGATTCTTGGAAAGCTCTCTGTTGCTCTTGAAAGAGAGTAATGGGTTGCCATTCACTCTTGCCAGACATGTATGAAGAAGGATGGGGCCAGATGACCATCGGCAGCCCCCTCACAAAACAAGGGGAACCTTACAATGTTAGGATGAAGCCAACACTGCTGACATCAGAGAGGACAGACAGAAGGAATCTGGTCCTTGTTGCTACTGTTGAGGGTCTGGACCAACCTCAAAGCTGCCCTGGCTCTGGGTTCCATTAGACGTGGGTCTATGAAAACACCCACTGTTTGAGTCTGAGATGGGATTTCTATTGCATGGAGTCCAAAGCACCTGGCCAATAGGATTACCAATCCTTTGTGAGAAGGATGGTGCAGTGAAGCGATATTAAGGCAGTAGAAATGTACAGCCCTTGAGATGACAGAACATGAGGATGAAGGAGAAGGAACTGAGCTGGTTTCTCAGGGTACCGATGTCATGGGCGTTGTGACTGGCTCAGCTGGGGCTCAGACATGCACAGGCCCCTGCTCTGTTACCCTCTCCCCCTTCTCTGAGTGTCTGTTTCCATCTGCGGACATGCATGGAGATTTGTTTTGTCATTATTGAAGGAGGAAGCACATGGCTGGGAGGAAGACTCAGGGAGGGGAAGGATGATGACACAATAATGATGCCACTGGCATGATGTGCCAGTGCAGTCCCTTTGGGGTAACTAAGGACCTGGATTCCAGAAGCAAAAAGGACCAGAATGGTGGCCATAAGCAGAACCACTTCTGGAATCATTAACAGCATGGTACAGAAGCTGGGGAGCTAGGAGGCTTTTCTTCCCCGCCCTGCATGGACATCCTATGGCCTTGTGGTTTCTGGAGACCCTGATCCAGCCACCAGCATTCCCACAATGGACACTTCAGTGGCAGCGGCTTCATAGGCAGTGGACAGAGATGACAGGGAGCCGGGGCAGGGAAGGAAGAGGGACACAAGTGCCAGTGGTGACCATGCCTAACCAACTGGCTTCATGGAGCTTTGATGTCTTGGAAACCACTGGCTCCTGTCAAGGCAGGAAGGAGGCCTCGAGTCATTGTCAGTGAGCCAGAACACATGTGTGACTCACTCTGGTAGTGGGTTGGGGAGGCCAGTCCGCTAGGTCTAGATCCACTGACTGGGGCCAGACTAAATACATCTTTGGAAGAGACAGTTCAGTTTAGGGCCTGTTGGGTTTAAGATGACCAGAGGTCCTGGTTGAGCAGGTAATGGCCCTTTATTTATTGAGTGTGGTCACCAAAAAAGCTATTTTTAGCAACAACTTCTCAAATATGCAGCCAACTCAGAGGCAGAAGAGATGATTCCACTGACACTTGTAAGGATTCTAGGTGTGTCTGGGAACCTGCGACGATGTCCAGGAAGTGGATGGATGTGAGCCAGGAGTTTGCGAAAGAGAGAGGAGAGCTGCATAGACACATGGCTTTGAAAGTTACAGAATAAGTTGACACAACATTGTAAATCAACCATAATGAAAAAATTAAAAAAAAGAAAGTTACAAGTTAAAGAATATTCATTTCAGTTATGGGGCAGATGCAATTACCCAATGTGCAGAATTAGTAGAGTGAAAATGGCCAAAGACAGAAAATGAAGAACCCCAACATCTAAAGGAGGAAGCAGCAGAAGAATAAGTTTTAAAAGGCCTAGAATGGACAGCCAGAGGGGTAGGAGGAAAAGTCTGAGAGTATGACAGAGCAGCAGACACAAGGAGACTGTGTTTCAAGAGGGAGGGAATAGCTGACAGTTTCAAATGCTGGACAGAGGAGAACACAAGGATCCCAGCAACACAGATGCTGTGGGCGACCTTGAGGAGAGCAGTTTCCACCCGTGTGGGTGGGGCCGAAGCTGGACTGCAGCAGACTAAGGAATGAATGAGAGGGAGACAAGGGGGCATGGCAAGTGGAGAAGAGGCGTTGAAGAACTTTGGCTGCAAAGGGAAGAGCTTGGTGGTGGCAGCAGCTAATGGGGACGTGGAGTCGAGGGAGGAGGTGAGAAACTCGAGTGTGTGTGTGTGTGTCCAATGAGTCAGGATGAGGGTGTAATTCATGCAGCAAAGTTCCTGAGAAGGTGCGGGGGAGGGGGATGAGACCTCAGAGATGAAGGGGTCCTAGAAGAGAGGAAGGAGGGACTGAGGGGAGGGGGCAAGCTCATCCTGAGCTGGGGGCAGGAAGAGGCTTGAAGGTAATGGAAGCAATCTGAAATAGTCACCTAGGGGCCAGGAGCAAAAGCTAACCAGGACCCCAGAAGAGAACTGTCAGGCAAAACTGAGAAAAAAGTTACCACTGGAGACCTTGAATTTGGGGAGGCGCTGTTAGAGACTGAATGTCTGTGTTTCTTGCCCCACCCCCAATTCATATGTGAAGCCCTAAACCCTAATGTGAAGGAAGGTATTTGGAGGTGGGGCCTCTGGGAAGTAATTAGGTTTAAATGAAGGTCAGGGTGGGATCCCATAATGGGATTTAATGCCCTTTATAACAAGAGGAAGAGGGAGTTCCTGTTGTGGTGCAATAGGATCCGTGGTGTCTCTGCAGCACCAGGATGCAGGTTTGATCCCCTGGCCTGGCACAGTGGGGTGAAGGATCCAGCGGTGCGGCAGCTGCAGTGTAGGCTGCAAATGTGGCTCAGATCTGATCCCTGGCCCAGAAATTCTATATGCTACAGGGTGGCCAAAAAAAAAAAAAAAGAAAGGAAAAGACCACAGCTAACTCTTTCTCTCCACTCACACATAATCAGGAAAGGCCATGGGAGGACACAGTGAGAAGGCAGTTGTGTGCAACCCAAGGAGGGAACCCTCACCAGCCACTCACCCTGTTGGCATCTCCATCTTAGACTTCCCATTTCCAGGACTGTGAGAAAATAAACACCCATTGTTTAAGCCACCCAGTCTGTGGTCCTTTGTTACAGCAGCCACACTAGATTAAGCACCATTCTGTGCAGTTGTCTGATTTCCCTCCCTGAGCCTCCAGCAGCCCAGGGCAGAAGCAAAGAGAGGAGACAGTGGATAGCTCTGCAGCTTAAGCTCTGCTAAGCAAGTATATCAGAAGGACAAAGGGCTGTTAGCAAAGTCAAGGAGATCGACAGCAATGAAACTTCTACCTGTGCTTAGGGTGTTGGGCTTCAAGGGGTTCAAGGCCCCTTCAGGAGATTGAACTCAAAGCCTCTGGTCAAGACCCTTATCATTGCCCCACCTGCCCCTTCCTCCACCTTGAGCAACCTGGCCTACTCCTTCCTGCCTCCTACTAGGAAAGGTATGTGGCCCACTCCTCACCCCACCCTGATAGGGGCCTTATACACCCCCAACCAACCAGCAAGTGTATCTTAAGACCACTCTTTCCTCAATCCTGAGACCTCTCCTCTCCCTGGGTTATAAAAACAGACACAGCCTTGTGCTCATCATTGGCTCTCCCTGATTATCAGGAAGTCAGCCCACTGCGTTAACAGCATTTCTTGCCTCAATAAACTTGTCTTTTCTTCACCTTGCTTTGGATCCGGAAAATTCTTCTTTCTGACCCACGCACACAGGCCATGCCATAGGGGTTTGCCCACAGCACAGTGACTGCACGCCAAAAAGTGAAGGACCTTTGACAGTACAGCCTAACAGTGGTACCACGTGTGCAATGTACGCTAACCACAGCTATGACTGTGATGTTGTAAAGGGACAGGTGATAAATGGAAGCCCAGTAGTGCCAGCCTGGATCGGGAGCCAGGAGCCAGGGCTCTATTTTTGTCTCTGTCACTGTGTGACCTTGGGCAAATTCCTTCCACTCTCTGGACCCTGGTATCCTATTAGAATATTTAGAAAACATGTTTTCTAAGGTCCCCCCACCCCACCCCCCACCGCAGATCTAACATTCTCAGATTCTGGGAAACTAAAAAGCACTGAAATATCACTGAGCTCAAAAGAAGTAAATGGCAGGGTGGCTGGTGCACTGGACACTGTCTTCCTCCCTGAGGTCCCTTGATTCCCTCCAGAAGATTCCTTCCTATATAGAACACTTCCCTTAGTAGGAAGAGGTGTATGTGACAAGACATACACCAAAGCTTTTCGAAGACCTGCTAGAACCGCAAATAGTGCTGCTTTGCACTGTTTCAGAAAAGACCAGATTGGAAATTTGGGGAAAACCCCAGGAAATGCAGCCAGAGCCAAGAAGCCTTGTGAAGAGAAGCTTTTCCTCCCTTCACAGCATGCTTTTGTTTCACTTCCTTGTCCCCTGGCTTCTGTCCTGAGCCTCCTCTTCCTTCCTCCAGGAAGCCCTCTAGCTGCCAATGGGGCCCCCTGCCGAGAGCCCCAGCAGAGAAACCAATTCCTTCCCCAGGCTGCTTCCTATTTACCCAACAGGAGCAGCTTTCCAGGGCACACCTGGAGACTCAAATCAAATCAAGAGCCTCTCTGCCTTGCAGGCATCCCATTTGTATTCTCCCTGCTCAGAAAAAACCTTGCAGAGGCCCCAGTTCAGAAGCAAATGGAATGATAAAGCAGAGGACTCTGCCTTCTCCAGTTCAGTTGTCCCCACAGCCTGGGTCACTGTGGTGCGTGTGCCCACAGGGTGCAGATGTGGATGTTGTCCCTAAGCAGAATCCTCCAAGGCCTTCTCCCTTCTCTCCTTGCCTTGGGACGGTAAACTTGAAAAGAGCCTAAAGCCGGCGCAGGTGGGGCTGGAAATGAGTCGCTGGGAAGGGTGGAGGCAGGTTATCAGGCTGCGCTACCAATTTTGACCTCCAGAGGGCAGAGACACGGTAACTGGCCGCTCAGGGAAGGGTCGACCGCCACCTTCATTGGCGGAGCCAAGGACAAGAAAAAACCCAGAAAATCCCTCCCTCTGGTCAGTCAGTGCTGCCTATGGTCAGATGGTGCAGCCCGGATGGGGCCGCCCTCTGCCAGGCGTCCTTGAACTATTTCCAACCTGCTTACCTATCCTTGTTTCCAATGTCCTGCTGGCTCTAAGCACAGTACTTGGAGAAAATTATATTTTATATTTTGCAGAAGGTCTATGGTTTCACAATTGTTAGGTAGTTTATCTCCAGAAGGCGGGGAGCCCCCTTTGGAAACACGCTGGGGGAATCCAAGCTCTGCAAATTTAACTGTAGCCTAAAGCTTCCCATTTGCTTCTAGAATAACCTGGCATCCCTTCCTTTTTATCTTCAAAGCAGTCAGCATGTTCCAAAATATTTGCCATCGTCACCTGAGGAAGAAGCGTCACCCACAACTGGCTCCCAAGTTCCTGGTCAATGTTTAACAGTCTGTATCTAAGAGCAGCAGGGTGGGGCTGGCGGGAGGGGGAAGTCTGACCTCTGGAGACCCTGGGACCTGTTCCTGCCCTTCTCTGGCCTTCAGCTTCCCCCATGCCCTGTCCACCGGTTTCCCACATTCTTTTTTTTTTTTTTTTTTTTTGCTGCCCTGCTGCATATGGAGCTACCGGGACAGGGATCAGATCCGAGCTGAGCTGTGAACTGAGCTGCAGCTGTGGCAATGCCGGATCTTTAACCAGCTGTGCCAGGCTGGGGATCGAACCTGCGGTCCCAGCACTCCCAAGTCGCTGCTGATCCCACCACAGCGGGAGCTCCAGCTCCCACACTCTTACAATTCGCCTTTAGAAAGTATGTTTGTAAGGTACACCAGGCTCATGAGATGTTAATCGCAGAGCAAAGGCATCCACGCTGATTGATCAGCTAAGCAGGAGTGGGAGGGACCACTCCTCTGCATCAAGGGCCAGCATATCCTCCACATCCTCACTGGAAAGGGGGTCGCCAATGTCTGCAAAGTTCCCGGCGACTGCTGCTAAATCCCCTCCCGTCTTTAGCAGGTCACTGCACACAGAATGCTTTCTTTCCAATCGTGTCCCTGGTGGGAGCAGACTCGATAAAGGGAAAGTACAGTCTACACCATCCCTAACGGGCTCTGAGACTCTTGAGTGAATCCCCAGTTCTCTGCAGGTCTCCTGATTCCCAAGTGTCCAGACGGGGAGTTGGGTGGACAATTACAAAGTGTGTCAGTCTTTAAACAAATGTTATCATTCTCTGAGCTCCAAGCAAATGTCATTTAACAGGTTGTCTAGCGACAACAGGTGTGTTCTGTGCCCACAGCCTCTTCCCGAGGAAGCCATGTCTGAGGAGGAAAAGGGCCTGGGTGACCTGCTGTGAACTTCTGGTCTCATATTTAGCATCTCTCACCACGGGGCTGCCTCCTGGAGGTACCCGTGGAGACCCGGGGGTTATTCCAGAGACTCCTTAGCCACTCAGCAGTCCCAACACCTACCCTTCTCTTTGGTAATCTTCGTCTAGGTTTGACAGGAGCTGCGAGCCCGCCGTGGAGAGGTCAGCCGCAGCCAGGGGCAAGTCCCGATAGGCAAAGTTCACCAGCTGCACGGGAGCAATGCTCTTGGTTTCTTCGTCTACTTGCTGGGAGATGATCTCAACTTCGGAAATTCCTCCTTCTGTGGCAGGCCTGTGATGAGGGGGAAGACAACAGGACAGAGTCGTTCCTCGGGAACAAGGTGATGTTTCCAATGCCCCAAGGAAACGGAAGAGAATATGCCAGGAAGGATGCTCTGCTATGGGGGTTGGGGGCGTGAGGTCACCATCCTCCCCCACTGGGCACTCCAGGGACTGGACTGAGGCCTGACCCACCCGACCTCCTCCACCAGCTGGGAAAAAGTGGAAGCATGCTTGGATCTGAAGATAGAAGCTTTGAGGACAGGGTCTTTCATCAAAAGGAGATAAAGAGGTGTTCCTGTTGTGGTAGCTCCGTGGGTTAAGGACCCAACATTGTCTCTGTGAGGATGCAGGTTCAAACCCTGGACTCGATCAGTGGGTTCAGGATCGGATGTTGCTGTGGTTGGTCACAGCCGCGGCTCAGATCCAGTGGGCCTCAGCTGCAGTTCGGCCTCTAGGCTGGGAACTTCCACATGCTGCAGGTGTGGTGGTAAAAGAGAAAAAAAAAAAAAAAATCGGGGGTGGGGGTGGGGAAGGTAGAGACCCAGGTGGAAACTCTGCCAACCAGCAAAGCCAGGACTTAGACTTTTCAGCTTATAAGTCCCATGTTGGAATAATATATTCTTTTAAATTCTCTCCTGGGCTTCTTGGTAAAGGTCTGTGGGAATTCTTCTATAATCAGTTACGCGAAAGAGAAGAGAGGTATTTGTTCACAACTGGATGTGGGGAGCCAATTTGGAGACCTGGAGGGACCAAGGGAGCTCTGGGGCAATGAGGACTGGAGGGACCAGCTGTCCTGGGTGCCCCTCCCTCCCTGCTTGAATTGGTCCTACCTTGGCTCCCTTTTGAAGGGTGAGAGTAAGAAATGGGGGTCATGTGATCAAACCTCTGAGGAGCTGTGGGTCTCCTCCTGGGCTACTGTCAGGCTCACAGGGCCCTGCAAATAATCCACAACTCCACTGGCGTGACAGGGCACCTCGGCCGGGGGGCAGGATCACCTCCCAATGCCCCAGGGGTATCTGGTAATTGTGGAGGCATCTGTGGCTATCACAATGACAGGAATGGGGACATGACACATCCTGCAGTGTGTTCACAGCTAGGGACTATCCACCAAGAGTGACCCTGTGAAGAGATGGTGGGCCGGGTCGTTTTAACTTCCTGGGGTGACATCTTTGGCCTCCCCAACATGTCCTGGACCCTATCTGACCCCAGTAGGTTGTGAAGGGCTGGGTCTTGTGCTTATGGCCAAAATCAATGGAGAGGAGTGAACATAAAATATTAGAGGGAACACAGAAAGGCTAGTTTTTTGGGTTTGGGGGGATTTTTTTTTGTTTGTTTTTTGTTATTGTTGTTGCTTTTTTTTTTTCCCCATACATGCAGTATATGGAAGTTCCCAAGCTAGGAGTCGAATCAGAGCTACACCACAGCCACAGCTACGCAGGATCCGAGCCATGTCTGCCACCTACACTGGCAAAACCAGATCCTTAACCCACTGAGTGAGGCCAGGGGTCGAGCCTGCATCTGCATGGATACTAGATAGGTTTGTTACCATGGAGCCATGAGGCCAGTTTTAATGCTGAGGTAGCAGCCCAGCCTGCTGTAGACTGTTCTTAGGCTCCTGTGCTGACTCCAACACTGACTTCTGGTCCTCCTCCAGGACCTTCGTTTCTCCACTTGAAGCATAAGGCAGGGAGAGAGGGGCTCTGTTCCTTCTCTGTGATCTGACATGGGGCAGAGAGATGAGGGGTGGGTGGGAGGGGCCCTGGAGTGATAAGTTCCTACATGCAGCCAGACAGGTCTACATTCTAAACGTTTCTTTTCCAGCCCCTGTTGAAAGTGGGAAAATTATGGCAGTTATTCAGGCAATACAGAACCAATGCTGCCTACTTCTCTTCTGCTTGAATCATCCAGATAATTGAGGGGAAAACGGGACTTTTTTCTTTGAACACCACAGGCTACCTGAATTCACCAAGTAATTTCCAGTGCCCCAGTTCCCTTCTGTCGGCCTTATTTAAACCTTAGCTCTTCGCTGCCTGTCAAGCGCAGATCACAGTATTCATCGTAGTGTGACATTTCCCGAATGACTCAAGATCTTCAGACAGAACCAGTCACAGGATGTGAAGCGTCTGTGTTTCTCAACAATTGAAATAAAAGTGTGGGTGTTCACGGGGGGAATCCTGGCTCCTCCAGGTGTTTCCAAAAGAGTAGATGCTGGGTCGAGTGTGTTCTCTTCTTGTGGAAACTATGGACTGCCAGACCAAACACATAGAGCTTTCCCATGGGATGATCACAGAGGGCTGGGTGAGTTTCTGAGACTAACTAGCAGGAGGAGGCTCTGAGAAGCCTGGAATGAGCCCCTACCGACTTTCCTGCCCTTGGGTCCCCTCGGGTCCCCTCCGGCCAATGGTCAGAGTAGCCCGGCACCATCTCTTGTCATGTGACCATCCCAGCAGGAAGAGACCAGGCCTCCTCTGCAGACAGTGAAGGTTATAGCCATAGTGGATATGGAGAGCACTTGAGTGGACCACATGTATCGGCGGCTCCGTTCTTCACCCTCGCTTTGCCATGTGACTTTGCAGCTTCCCATCAAAAAGAAGAATCTATTTCCCCACAGTGATGCTAGGTTCCATCATGAGACTTCTTTTGGCCACTGGGATATTAGCAATCCCACTGGAAACCAATTAGTTTTGGCTTACAGAATCCCTCTGCCTTTTCAAACTGAAAAATGAGATGACATTAGCAAGACAACTCAGAGAAAAGGCAGAGTTTAACAAGTTGTTTCAATATCAGGCTCAAGGATAAAACCACTTGGAGCCCATCTCTATAGGGCTGGGGAAGCAGCTATGGGCTGTACCCCCAATTCTGAGGTACCAATTCAGTATCCACAGAGAGCAGATCCCAATGCTACTTACTGTGGATTGGTCATGTTGAAAGATGCAACCAGGGCCATGGGTTTTCTTGGTGTTTAGTGGGGCTCAGCTGTCTTAAAGCCTGACGTCAGCATTTCCAAGGGGGGTTCTATAAGACATACAAATATGGTGCCCTGAAAACAAAGAATTGAATAGTAGGAATTTATTACACTCAGATGCCAAACCAACGTCCTCCTAAGTTCAGCTAGAAATGAAAGCCTTTAGAACTTTCTTCCATATAATAGACTTTCCTTCAAAGTGATATTGAACAGGTTCCTACCATTGCCCAGGGAGATAACAATAGGCAGAATTTCTCTTTTTTAGAGATGAAGAAGTAGGCCCAGAGTGACAAGGTGACCTTTCTGTGTCACGCAGAGAAGGCAGAGAGCCAGGCTGGACCATAGCCCTTTCTACTAAACAGCCAAGTAAAAACCAGGGTAACTTCATACTTCAGCTTTAGGAATCTCAAAAATCAGGTTTGTCTCAAATATCTCAAGAGTTAAAAAAAAAAAAAGAGGGAGTTCCTGCTGTGGCTCAGTGGTAATGAACGTGACTAGGATCCATGAGGATGGCAGGTTCGATCCCTGGCCTCGCTCAGTGGGTTAAGGATCTGGCGTTGCCGTGAGCTGTGGTGTAGGCTGCAGATACTGCTTGGATCTGGCATTGCTGTGGCTGTGGTGTAGGTGGACAGCTACAGCTCTGATTTGACCCCAAAGCCAGGGAACTTCCATATGCCGTGGGTGCAGCGCTAAAAAAAAGCCAAAAAAAACAAAACAAACAAAAAAAAAACAACCCTCCAATATTTTCCCACGAATTTCTTTCCCCTGAGATTTCCCTCCCTTCTGGTAGTTCTGTCTCTCTACTGTTCCTCTTCCCAGTTGGGTCTGTCCAGGAGAGAGGCTGTACACCCTGGAGTCAGGCTGTCTGCAGTCAGAGCCTAGCTCCCACTCACTAGCCCTGTCCTAAGTTTCCCTGCCTGTAAAATGGGAATAAGAATAGAACTAACTAAATGAGTTAATACATGTAAAACACTTAGAATAGTGCCTGGCATGTAGTGTTGGCTTTTATCAACACAGTTATTATTTTACAAATTTAAATTGCACAGTCTGTTGAATGTGAGCACATTTGAAAGCATTTGGATGGCTGAGTGTAGTGCTTCCTCTTAAAATCTGGACTCGGTAAATAGAATATACTTTTCTACAAACAGATGCTACAGTACCACCTAGAAGTCTTCTGGAAGAGAGTAATAGTAAGCCAGGATATACACATCAAGGAGACAGACCCACATTTTGGATGATTTTGAACAAGTTACAAGGGAGGTTACTCAAAGGGGCAGTCCTTTTGTAAGTTGCATTCTAATTGCAAACTGCTTTTCCTTTAAGACACCAACCCATGATAAACATGGTCTCCCAATCCTGAAGCTCAGCTCTCAAGGGTCAAAGGAATACAGCTGTTACCTCATGCAAAAGGCAAAGATACTCCGGGTGTGAGAAATATTAAGGGACGGATGGTAAATCTGAAAAGCAGGGAATTGCCTTTAAGTACTATGTAATTAAGAAAAATGAGAGCTCAGGTTAAATCTTGGGAAAGTCTAAAACTTTGAGCAACTGGCAATGAGAGAGATGGAGAGCTTTCTAAAATCAGAAGGGTTTTATTACAGGAGACCCCCGTTTTCACACCTGATGTTTCTGGGGGCAAAAAACAAACTAAAAAACCATGGGACCAAGAATCAGGCAACAGTAAGGAGAAGATGGACAGATTATTTTATAGACACGCTTGCTGGGGGTTTCACCTTACCTTATACCTTCATAAGGGGGACTCTAAACATAAAAATCGGAGCTCTCCCGTATCTATAGTATTAATTGTATAGTGAAGTCAAAAAGTTCTCCATTCCATAACATAGCTTTAGTCAGTCTCAGTCTTGTCTGCTCTCTCTACAAAGCCTCAAGTGAATCAACTCCTCCAGGTGGTAGGACTGGTCCTGTGGATTGTCCACCCTCGACCAACAATGAAGTCTGGATGGAGTATCCACAAAAAGGAGACCAGGTGAGCAATAGGCCCTTCCAGAATGGTGGGGTTTTTTTGCTTTTTTGTTTTGTTTGATTTTTGTCTTTTTAGTGCCACACCTACAGCATATGGAGGTTCCCAGGCTAGGGGTTGAATTGGAGCTGTAGCAGCTGGCCTACGCCACAGCCACAGCAATGCTAGATCCAAGCCTTGTCTGTAGCCTACACCACAGCTCACAGCAATGCTGGATTCTTAACCGGATGAATGAGACCAGGGATTGAACCTGCGTCCTCATGGATATTAGTGAGATTTGTTTCCACTGAGCCACAACAAGAACTCCCAGAATGGTATTTTAACAAGTTGTATTCCCAGATGAGCGCTTTACGTGCTATACAAGATATTTGCTCTGTGGAGAATATATTAGGAAGGTCTTTGCTTCCATGGACCTTCTAGTCCAGCTAGGCGGGCAAGCTGAAACATACAAAACTCCAACTTTTGCATCCTCTTGGTAGTGAAGAACAAGAAAAACTTGATAAATCTGTATTTGTAAATAATAAACATGAACGACTATATTAATATATGATGGCCAATCTAAAACACACATAAAAAGTAGAAATGAAAAGGATTTAAATTTTTTTCAATTTGACTTTTTAGGAAGGAAAATTGAGAACTGTATAATTTCTAGTTACCCATCACCCAGCTTCAACAGTCATCAGCCCAGGGACAGTCTTGGTTTCTCTATATCCTGCCCATTCCCCACCCTTCATAATTATTTTGAAACAAATCTTGGAAGTCATGTCATTCATCTGTAAATGTTTCACTGTGTAGGTTGAAGAATGAGGATAAGGATTCCTTAGAAAAGATGAAACCACAGGACTATCCTCACCCCTAAATCAACATTTATTTTTATTAAAGTATAGTTGATTTGCAGTGTTGTACCAATTTCTACTGTACAGTAAAGTGACCTAGTCATATATATATATATATATATATATATATATATTCCCTTATCTTCCATCATAGGAAAGATAAGTGACCTAGTCATATATATATATATATATATATATTCCCTTATCTTCCATCATAGGAAAGATAAGTGACCTAGTCATATATATATATATATATATATATATATATATATATATATATATATATTCCCTTATCTTCCATCATAGTCCATCCCAAGAGACTGGATATAGTTTCCTGTGCTTATTATAGGACCTCATTGTTTATCCATTCTAAATGTAATAGTTTGCATCTAATAACCCCAAATTCCCAGTCCATTCCATCCCCTTCCCTCACCCTTGACAACCACAAGTCTGTTCTCTATGTCTGTGAGTCTGTTTCTGTCCATTTGTGCCATATTTTAGATTCCATGTATAAGTGATATCATATGGTTTTTGTCTTTCTCTGACTTCACTGAGTGTGATAATTTCTAGTGTCATCCATGTTGCTGCAAATGGCATTATTTTGTTCTTTTTATGGCTGAGTAGTATTCCATTGTATATATAACAATATTTTCTTAATATGATCAAATTCCAGGAATTGTTCACATTACCCATTTTTTCTGTAGTTATTTATTTATCTTTTGTCTTTTGAGGGCTGAACCCACAGCACGTGGAGGTTCCCAGGCTAGGGGTTGAATCATAGTTTCCAGCCTACGTCAGAGCCACAGCAATGCCAGATCTGAGCCACGTCTGTGACCTACACCACAGCTCACAGCAACGCCAGATCCTTAATCCACTGAGGGAGGCCAGGGATCGAACCTGCAATATCATGGCTCCTAGTCGAATTTGTTTCCACCACGCCACAACAGGAACTCCATGTGATTTTGTTGTTTTTTTTTTTTTGTCTTTTTGCCATTTCTTGGGCTGCTCCCACGGCATATGGAGGTTCCCAGGCTAGGGGTCGAATTGGAGCTATGCCAGAGCCACAGCAACGCGGGATCCGAGCCACATCTGCAACCTACACCACAGCTCATGGCAATGCCGGATCCTCAACCCACTGAGCAAGGCCAGGGATCGAACCCACAACCTCATGGCTCCTAGTCGGATTGGTTAACCACTGAGCCACGACGGGAACTCCTCCATGTGATTTTTTAAAAGGTGTGTTGAATCAGCAGTCAAACAAGGTGCACACATTAAGACTGGTTAGTATGACTCTTAAATCTCATTTAATCTGTAGGTTTCCCCCTCCATCTCATTTTTTCCATGCAGTTCACTGTAAAAACTGGGTCATTTATCTCAGGAAGTTTCCCACAGTATGGATTACAGAGATTGTATGCCTTTAACATGTTCTTCTGTCCTCTATATTTCTTGTAAATTTTAGTCTATAGACTTTAATCAGATTCAGGTTCTTTTTTTTTTCCCCCAAGACTATAGGTGGCATCATGACTCCCATTTGGAGACATAGGGTATCTTCTTTTTTAAGAAGATTAAAAAACAACCATTAACAACCATTGACAATCATTTCCTAGGTCCATTAGGGCTTACAAAAGGGCCATATTATAATGGAACATTACTCAGCCATAAAAAAGACAAAATAATGCCATTCGCGGCAACATGGAAGGAGCTAGAGACTCTCATACTAAGTGAGGTAAGCCAGAAAGAAAAAGACAAATACCATATGATATCACTTATTTGTGAAATGTAAAATATGGAACATAATATGATCCTATCTAAAAATAACAAACAAACAAAAAACAAAAACAGACCATGGCCAAGAAGGGCAGACTTGGGGTTCCAGGGTGGGGGGAAAGGGGAGGGAGTGGAGGGATGGGCCTTTTGGGGGTTTCTGAGGATGCAAACTGTTACATCTGGAGTGGATGGGCAATGGGACCTTACTGTACAGCACAGGGAAATGTGTGTGATTGTGTCTTGATCAGTTCTGTTTCATCAGAACTTGATGAAACACTGTAAATCAACTCTAATAATAATAAAAATGAAAAAAAGGGCCAAATTATGATTTCGCTTTCCTTCCTCATTTATCAGCTTTTCTGAAGACAAACTCCCCCTCATCAACTATTTGATTTGCCTAAGGCATAGTTCATATAGAAAAGGAAGGACAAATGTTTAACTTCCCCCTTTTTTTATTGGTTCTCAAAATAAATTGGAATCTTATCTTCTAAAGTCGATCAATGAGGTCTTTTTGTTTTTGTTGCTGTTGATTTATTTTCTACAGTATCCCTACTTTAACTACTCACTCAGCAGGGGCTGAGTAGGGGAGCAGGCTCCCCAGAAAGGGGGCCAGCAATTTCCTGGAAGGAGATGGAGGTGTGTGGAAGAAATGATTAGCATCTCCAGAACATGGCAGAGATGAGGTAGGAGCGAGGGTAAAGTCACATTTGAATGACAGTGAGTAGGCTGCTTCAGAAGTTTTGACCCTTAACAAGTAGCACATAGACGGCAAAATCCCTTATGATAGTGTTTTTTAAAAAATAATATTTTTCAAATGAAATAGCGCCCAAAGCACAAGCCTAGCACGAAGCAGGTGTAGTCTAGCACTCTATAAATGAACATCTGAAGTGCAAACCTGCTGTCTCATAAACTTAGTAAAAGTAGAAGAGAAAAGCTGTTTTGGATTTATTTGGTCTGGCTGTGGTGGGGAGTTAGGCTGCTTTTTGAACTTGAGTAAAATTCCAGTCTCTTCTACTTGTTGCTCACAAGTCTGTCTATGTAATTTACCAAGACCATGTTTGCTGGTTCTAGCCAGATCTGCAAAGTTGAAGCTGGCATCCCAGGAACCTTAGAGCTGAAAAGGGCTTCTAAGATCAAGTAGTCAGTTCCTTCACCTAGCAGGTGAGAAAATCCATACTTCCGCTCACTGTCCCCAGGGGTGACCTGGTCTATTCCTCATCCCTTACTTGTGTGACAGCCCCCCTGACATACATGACCTGCTTTCAGACACATTCCGTTGGTTAGCAAGCCTGGTTATACTCAGAATCACCTGAAAGCCTTTTGGGAAACATTTTCATAGACTACACTGCAGAAACGCTGAATCAGAACTCTGCAGGTGGAGTTTGAGAATCTTTTTTAAGTTCCCTAGGTGTTTCTGATATGTAACCACTCCATTTGACCCTCGATAGCATTGGTTCTTAAACTTTCCATTGTACCTGAATCACATGAAAGGTTTATGAAAACAGATTGCCGGCCAACCATCAAGTTTCTAATTTAGTATGTCTGAGGTGGGGAGCTTGAGAAATTACATTTTGAAGAAATCCTAGGGTATAATGATTTGCTGGTCCACAGACTACACTCTAATCTTCTGAATCAGAAAGTTTTCTTGAGATAATAAAGAAGGGATTTTTATCCTTATGTATTCTGCATACAAAGCTAGTATGGTGGAATTGTCAGCAAAACCTACCCTGGCCAAATTAAAGATGACCAGGTATATCATTTAGGAATACTTTTTTTTTTTTTTTTTGCAAGTTACAAAATATCTAAGAGTGACTTAGGCAATGAAGAATTTTAATTATCTTACATAGCAAGAGGCCTGGAGGCAGTGGCGCAAAGATATCACCAAGGACCCAAGCTCTTTGCATCTTTCCATTCCCTCATCCTCATACTGGTTGCCTTGTGGTTGCAGAATGGCTGCTGCAGCTCCAGCTTGCACATCCTCACACTAGCTTTCAAATGAGAAGAATCATAGGTTTTCTTCTCACAAAGCTTTGATCTTTTATTCAGCAGTCATTATCTTTCCAAGCCCTCTAGCCAACATCTGATGTCTCTTGGGCAGAGCTGGGTCACATGGTCACTGAAAAAGAACTAGGGAAAATGCACAGCTGGACAAGGGAGTGATGTGAGAGCCTAGACCAGTCCTGATTCATCCTCTGGGGCTGGGCATCTTGTTCCCATAAACAAACCTCAGTTCTCTTAGCAAGCAAGAAGCAGAAAGGAGCTCCTGTAAGTATAACTGTCTGCCAGACCAGGTTTGGATACTTCTGAGATGGTTTTGAGGCTCAGCTGGATTTCCAAACAAGACTGGACAAATGCAAGTAAGTGGCTGGCAAGAGATATTAAAGATGTGCTCTTATCAAACCTCAGGGCGCTTTTGTTCAGAGAGCATTGCATGCAGGTGGGGTTCAGATTTTTTTTTGATTTTTGTCTTTTAGGGCCACACCCATGGCATATGGAGGTTCCCAGGCTAGGGGTCAAATTGGAGCTGTAGCTGCTGGCCTACATCGCAGCCACAGCAATGCCAGATCCAAGCTGCATCTGCAAACTACACCACAGCTCATGGCAACGCCAGATCCTAAATCCACCGATCGAGGCCAGGGATCAAACCTGCATCCTCATGGATACTAAGCAGATTTACTTCCACTGAGCCATGACTGAAACTCTTGGGTTCAGTTTTGACATCATAAAGCTCACTATAGAATCAGCTTCTAGGGAGAAGCCACCGAGCATAGGCACCTTTCACAGACAAGATGTTCCACACCCCAGAAGGAGAAGGCTAGGTTTCTCGAGCTAGAAGAGAAAGGCTTCTGTATAACAACACAGGGTCATCCTTGTTGTTACCCTGACCCATTCATACTGTGCTCTGTAACAAGGAGCTAAAGTGAAGGAAATCGATTATGTCCCCGAGCATTCTCCCACTTTTTTTTTTTTTAGTTTCTTTAGGGCCTACTCACAGCATATGGAGGTTCCCAGGCTAGGGGTCAAATTGGAGCCACTAGCATACACCACAGCCACAGCAATATCGGATCCAAGCCACGTCTGTGACCTACACCACAGCTCATGGCAACACCGGATCCATAACCCACTGAGCGAGACCAGGGATCGAACCTGTGTCCTCACGGATGCTAGTCAGATTCGTTTCCGCTGAGCCACGACGGGAACTCCATCCCACTCTAATCTCCAGCCTACTGCATAATCCTTAGCCACTGAATAAGCGGGCAGGGAGCCCACAACAGCTCTTCCGCTCGCTGCAGCACAGTCTCCTGTGGACCCTTCTTACTTTCTATTATTCACTTCTCTTCACTCACATAGTAATGCAGCCCCTCAACTATAACCCGTCTCCTAAAGCAGGGGAAACACAAGACAAGAAGATCACACCAAACTAGTGAAATTACTCAGGTATTCTGGGAAGAAAACCAAGAGGACCATTATTCTAATCCTTCCTTTCTTCTCAACACATCTTCCCTTACAAACACTTCCCTGAGTCGTCCCTATTGGGACAAAGCATCCTTTGGCTCCTTGCTCCTGGCTGGCCTGGGCAGAAAAGCATGCCCTGCCCTGCCCCCCAACAGGTACTCCGAGCCCCCAGCCTGATGTCATTTTCCCTCCAGAATTCCGCAGAGCTTCTGGGGGACTCGAATATCTAGGATTTGTAGAAGCATCAATAATGAGCTAGGGCTGTAGTAGATGCCCTGTTGCCCTAACATCCCCTCACTCTGCCCCCCGCCTCTGCCCCAGTCAAGCAAATCTTACATATAAACACCACTCTTTGCAAATCTCTGAAGCAATCTTTGGCTGTACATGACCGAAACTAAAACATGTTAAGAACCCAGATATAATTAACATTGCCATTGAATTCCACATGGCACCAGGGAAGGGACTATTCTTTGGTAAATGGGGGGGGGGGGGGAGTTCTTTTTCTTTAACTTTTCATGCCACAGATGGTAGGATACAAAAGTGACCTCACTCTCATGCTCATGCTCCCTATATCAATGCCCCATTTGTCACTGTCACAGACTAAATGTTGAAGATTCACATGTTGAAAACCTTATCCTCAGGGTGATGGTATTAGGAGGTAAGGCCTTTGGAAGGTAACTAGGTCATGGGGAAAGGGCCCTTGAGAATGGGATTAGTACCCTTACAAGAAGAAACTCAAGAGAGATGACATCTTAGCCACGTGAAGATATAACCAGAAGACTGCTGGCTGCAAACCAGGAGGGGAGTCCTCACCAGATCTGCCAGCACCTTGACCTTGGACTTCCCAGCCTCCAGAACTGTGAGAAAGAAATGCGTATGGTTTAGGCCCCCACCCCACCCCCAGCCTATGGTATCCTGTCACAGCAGCCCAAAGGGCCCAAGACAGTCACATCACGTTTCGCTGCCCGCTCCCCTGTCACTGGGCTTGGCCATATGACTTGCTATGTCCAAGTAGACTGGAAACTGTCATGGTTAGTTTTGTGTGTCAGCTTGACACATAAAGGGATATTTGGTTACACAGCATTTATGGGAGCATATTTCTGGATGAGATTAACATTTGAATTGGTAGACTGAGTCAAGTGGGTTGCCCCTCCCTAGTCGAGGCCTCATGCAAGCTGCTCAAGGCCTGGAGAGAATAAAAGACTAAGACTAACTGTTCTTTATAATACAGTTAAAATCATAAAGTTCTTTATAATCTCTCTCTCTCTGTTTTTGTTTTTTTGGTATTTTTAGGGTTGCACCCACAGCATATAGAAGTTCCTAGGCTGGGGGCTGAATTGGAGCTGCAGCCACCAGCCTATACCACAGGCACAGTAATGCCAGATCCGAGCTGCGTCTGTGTCCTACACCACAGCTCACGGCAACACCGGATCCTTAACCACTGAGCGAGGCCAGGGATTGAAACTGCATCCTCATGCATACTAGCTGGGTTCATTACCGCTGAGCCATGATGGGAATTCCCTATAGTAAATCTCTTTATGCACCCTCCCCCCATCTTATTGGTTCTGTTTCTCTGTAGAACCCTGATGATCACACCAGCAAACATGAAAAGCACTCGTGTGCCTGGACTCACCCTCTCTCTTACTCATTTCCATGACTGCCTGCATGTCCAGTCACCCCAGCCAAGGCCAGCCAACAGCCAGCTGCCCCTTGGCATGTAAGTTCAGTCAAGACCAGAAGGGTCACCCAGCTGTGCCCAGGCTTAGTCACAGACTGACAGAACCATGAGCTAAATAAAATCTTGTTTTTTTAAATATAATCATTCTTGGAGTTCCTGCTGTGGTGCAATGGGATCAGAAGCATCTTGGGAGTGGTGGGATGCAGGTTCCATCCTGGCCTGGCACAGTAGGTTAAGGTCACAGCTGCAGCTCAGATCTGATCTCTGGTCCGGGAGCTCCGTATGCCATGGATGGCAAAAAAGAAAAAAAAAATTCATTCTTTAGTCATTTATTAGCACCCGCTATGTTCTAGGAAGTATACCAAATATTGAGGTTATTGAGATAAATGAGACATGATCTCCACACTCAAGAAACTCATGGGATAGTGAGAAAGACAGATGCAGAGAAAGAAATTAAAATTCAAGGAGGTGAGAAGAATGAAACATTACAAAGCAGTGTTTTGAAAGCTGTAAACTTCCTTATTAATATTAGGAAACTAATAACTTTTCGCAGCTGGCAGACACAATTCCCTTCTGCCTTCAGTCATCTGTGATGAAAGGTTTGTTTCTTTAAGCCCATGAACTTCTGGAGGTGGTTTGTTATGTGGCATTTTGTGGCAATAGATTACTGATACATTACAGATAAATGGCCACTGCAACACATAAACTAATGCAAAGTTTACATGTTACACACAAAATAAAATATTTTCTTTTTAGGGCCACACCCACAGCATATGGAAGTTCCCAGGCTAGGGGTTGAATTGGAGCTGCAGCTGCCAGCCTACCCCGCAGCCACAGCCACATCAGATCCAAACGGCGTCTGTGACCTACACCACAGCTCACAGCAATGCTGGATCCCTGACCCACTGAGTGAAGCCAGGAATCGAACCTCGTGGATGCCAATCAGATTCGTTTCCACTGTGCCACAATGGGGACTCCAAATATGTATATTTTTAAAAAGATAAACCTCCCTCTAGCCTTCGTTTTAACCCTCCATCTCTCACTTTAGGTCTTATGTTAATACCCAGGTGTAGAAATCCTTGCTCAGAAGTATGGAAGCACTAACCCACATACATAGGTTAATCTTTGTGGGTTTGTATTTAACAAAATAAAGTCAACACTATACTTTTCTTTTATCACTAAGCAATATAACGGACATCCTTTCTGGTCAGTAGATAAAGATTTATACTTTTTCTAACTTAATTCGCGCGCACACACACATATGCACATACTTATATAACTTTATATAAATTGCTAATCCTAAATTTCATGTCTTTAGTAGCACCTGCATTTTCTCTTTTGCTTCATTACCTGCTTCACTGTCATCCTCTCGCAATATTCATATGCACACACACAAATGTTAAACTTGTGTATATTTTTCCTTACTTTTCTTTGGGTTTATACAATTGTATGTAAATATACATTTCATTGTTTTGTTTTATGAAAATATATTATTCATACTTACATGTTTTTTTGCTTTTCCCATTCAACAGTATCTTATAGAAATCCCTCTCTTCCAAATCAGATAGTAAAACCCAAATTCATTCTTTTATTAATGGCTGCATTATATTCCATGGTATGAATTCTCCATAATCTAACCATTTCCCTGTTGAGGGGCAGTTTTAGATATATTTTTGGCCAGTTTTGAACAATATTACAAGAAACATCCTTATATACATTTCATTAGGCATTGGTATTTGTATTTGTGTGGCTAAATTCCCAGGAGTGAAATAACTGGGCTAAAGAGTACATATCTTAAATTTTAATAGTTAAAATAAGATTGCTATGCAGAAAAAAAGGATTGCTTTGCAAAGGGCTGTAGCAATTCACACTTCACAGCAAAGTACAAAAGTTCCCTTTTTGAGGGAGAATCTTAATCATTTGCCAGCTGTGAGGGTGGCTGTAGACCAGATAAGTCCAAATACTTGCTTAATTACACCCTCTCCCCCATTGAGCACTGGAGTGAAAATGGAGGACAAGGGTGAAACCAAAAATAGCAATAGATGCCCTTATGCTACCAAAAAAAAAAAAAAAAAACCCAAAAAACAAAAAACAAAAACCAAACAGTTAATTGACTTAGGAACTACACTCTCACAGTATTTGAGTTGTTTCAGAAACAATCAATCCCGTGAGGACCCTGTTTTCTTCCTTGGGCCATAAACCCTAACCCCCTAAACTAAGCCAACCACATAATCAGTCCCTAGGTTCTTCCCTGGGCCTGTCTCCTATACACCCCCAGGAGTTAGAAGCTGGGATCTATGGAAGAAGATCTGACTTCCCTGGATATGAGGACAGGAGAGTATCACAGCGGAGGGGTGACCACAGGAAACTCTGGTGCCACCTTCTAACAGTTTCCAGTAACATTTTGGGCACTAACTTATATATTGACATACCTACTTGTTAACAAGAGAGTGTCTTGCTAAAATTTTTCTCCTTTGAGAGTTCTCATTGTGGCTCAGCGGAAACAAATCTGACTAGCATCCATGAGGACACAGGTTCGATCCCTGGCCTCGCTCAGTGGGTTAAGGATCCAGCGTTGCCGAGAGCTGTGGTGTAGATGGAAGATGCGGCTCTGATTTGGTGTTGCTGTGGCTGTGGCATAAGCCAGCAGCTGCAGCTCCAATTCAACCCCTAGTCTCAGAACTTCCATATACGGCAGGTGCGGCCCTAAAAAAAAAAAAGAGAGAGAGAGAGAGAGAGAGAGACAAAGAGAAATTTTTCTCCTTTGATAATGATTTTTGTCCAGCTGGTCAGGAACTATATTCTGATTTAAGCCTGCTATATTCTACCCACACTGTCTGCCAGCTTAGAAATACGAATGGTGTGTGGACCTCCTCAGGTGGACCTGCAGGGGCAAGTCTGATCACAGGGGAGACTAGGACCAACCCTATCCTTGAAGGGCTTTCTCCAAAGTGGCAATTCAAGCAGAGGTAGGGAGCTGTCAGGAACCAAAGGGTGACCTGTGCCCCACTTCCAACAGGTCAGGATGTCCTTCCAGTTCAGTGGAGAGAGCCTGGCCACAGACTCACTCTGAATGGTCAAGGGAATCTAGCTCCTGGGGCCATGCTTTCTACAAACCAAATAATAGTCATGCCAAGTTGGCCCACCTCCTTGGTTAACAAAGACACATAAATCCAAGACACTTTTTCTTCTGATAGACTGGGGAATATTTATAATAACTAGTACTGATGATGGTGTGGGAAAATGGCCATTCACACACATTGTTGATAGAAGTATACATTGTTGTACATTGGCTGAAGGGTAATTTGACAATATTTATCAACATTATTTTAATGTGCACACTCTTTGACCCAGCAATGCCAATGTTAGGGGATACATTTTAAGGAAACGAAGAATGGATATACACATAAACACACATATACAAGTTTGTTGAACTGTTATAAGAGCACCACACCTAGCATATAGTAGATGCTCTACAAATATCTGTTGATAGAGAATCAATAAACTAATAAATTGAGAGCAATGTAAATGTCTATCAATAGGAGACTGGTTAAATAAATTAATTTCTGTATTATGGAATATGCATACCTACTATTGAAAAGGGTGAAGTTGAAAATATTCCATAGAGCTAAAGATTGGGAAGAACTTTCCAGATTGGGAGGGAACTTTTTGGAATAATGGCTATATCATAAATCTTGAATGTGGTGATGGCTCCAAATGTGCAATTAAAATGTGTGCTTCTTATTGTTTATAAATAGCTTTCACTAATATGGTTGATATTTTTTTAAATGGATAAAGGTGTACCATTCCCACTAACATGGAATTGTCTGAAATGTAACATTAAATTCAAAAGTAGGTTATAAAATACATGATGAGCCCACCTGCATAATATAGAGAGAAAACATGTGGAATGGGTGTGGAATGGGACTTTTCCTATTCTCCTAGAGTTTTGCAGATGCCCTCAAGTTGAGGACAAAGATGGTAAGTGTTCACATTTTCTAAAGAGAGATATCAGACCATCTATTTGGAACATACTAACAGATGGTCAAGCTGGTCCAGTAACTACTACTCCCCACAGCTTATGGGAGAGAAGGCTAGAGAAACCCATGCCAGACTCCCAGGCAGGCGGGGGCAAGGGAGATGGCAGGTGGGGACAGAGAGCAGTGGTGGGAGCAACCTGCCCTTAACCACCAGGCTAATCAAGGATGCGGCATCAGTCAACGTTCTTAATGAAAATTAAACTCCATAGTTTAAGCAGAGTATGTTTTTGTTTTGTTTGCTTTTTGCTCTTTTTTTTTTTTTTTCACTTTTTTTAAGGCCGCACCTGCAATACATGGAAGTTCCCAGGCTAGGGGTCAAATTGGAGCTGCAGCTGCTGGCCTACACCCCAGCCATAACAACACGGGGATCCAAGACGTGTCTGCAACCTACGCCACAGCTCATGGCAATGCCAGATCCTTAACCCACGGAGCGAGACCAGGGATCAAACCCAAGTCCTCGTGGATACTAGTTGGATTTGTTACTGATGAGCCATGACAGGAACTCCCAGAGTATGTATTTTTAAAGGATACTGAATCCCAGGTGGGCCAGAGAGCCAGATACAGAAACCATATAGTTAGGACACTGACCAGACCCTGGTGCTGCTCTAACAAAAGCATTGCTGATTTACTCCACCACACCAACATCCTTTCCTTCTCAGCTTTCAAATCCTAGGCCCAGCTCCATCTGACTGGCAGATACAGGTCACACAGCTGCATCCTGGCTTGCCAGGGAGGCCATCACCTTGCATTGGGAGGAGTGGGTCTCAAAATGGGAATTTCCCCAAATCTAGAAAGGCCACAGAAAGGATGCAAGATAATCACAAATATGGAAAGTGCCCTGTAGAGCTATGGATTCCTGTGGACATCTTAACAGGTCTCCATCCAAGAATGCCAGAGGGGTCCCAGGGGCATAGTGCCAAAAGCAAGAACTGACGGTAGCCCTCCAAAGTCAGGCAGGGTATCCAGTGGAATACTGCATGCAACTCCCCTACTGCCCCAGAGGGGTTGGAATGGTCAGAACATAGGAGGTGGGTTTCTAAGGGGCTTGAAAAAGCATCCCTGGATCAGGCTGAGTGAAGAGAGGGAAAAGGGGGTGAGAAGGAGCAGAAGGGCTGATCTGCAGGTCAGGCTGTGTGGACTGTATTGAAGTTTTGATTTCCATGGGCTATTTTAACACCTGACAGTGAGGCTGTCCTAAATCCTGAAAGTGACCAGAAAAGATAAGGCATCTTCCCACATTCCCGTCAGGTGATGGGAAGGGAGAGGCAGCAGAACATGACATCATTTGGTTGTCTCTATCAACCTCCATGCATCTAAAAGGTCCAGATGACTCTATCCAAAATCATTAACAGGTAGGGAAGTGGTATTCCTGAACAGAGGTCTTGTTTCTCAGTACTTTCATGTTCATGAGCATCTCTTGTTTAAAAAGAAAGGATAATGTAGATACAATGAACCTTGAAAGAACTGTACAAGTCTCTGCTAAGCCAGTCACAAAAGGCCACAGAGTGTGTGCTTTCATTTACATGAAATATCCAGAACAGATATATCTCTATAGACAGAAAGCAGATGAGTGGTTGCCAGGAGCTGGGAAGAGAGAAGAACAGGAAGTGACTGCTTAATGGTTACAAGGTTTCTTTCTGGGGTGAGGAAAATGTCCTGGAACTAAATAAGAGTAATGGCTACACAACATGTGTTGTCAATAATGGTACATTTCTGTCATACTAAGTGAAGTAAGTCAGAAAGAGAAAGACAAAAACCATATGATACTACTTATATGTGGAATCTAAAATATGGCACAAATGAACCTATCTATAAAACAGAAACAGACTCGCAGACGTAGAGAACAGACTCATGGTTGCCGAAGGGGAGGGGGAGGGAGTGGGATGGGCTGGCAGTTTGAGGTTAGTAGAAGCAAACTATTACATTTAGAATGGATAAGCAATGAGATCCCACTGTACATTTAGATCAGATAAGCAATGAAGTCCTATTGTACAGCACAGTGTCTTTGGCATAGACCATGGTGGAAGATAAAATAAGAAAGGGAATGTGTGTGTGTGTATGGGTCACTTTGCTGTATCGCAGAAATTGGCACAACACTGCAAATCAACTATAATTTAAAAAAATAAAAATTGTTTTCAATTAGCAAAAAAATAATGGTACCATTTCATGGTATGTGTATTTTACCACAATTTTAAAAACTGGGAAAGCAAAACCAAAAACCACTGAAAACAACAAAAAAACAAACTAGTGTGACTTATACATCTGAAAGGACAGATCCGTAATGTGAACAGTAGTTAACTCCAGGTGATGGGACTACAGAGACCTGCTTACTTCATGTGTTTCCATATTGTCTAGTTTTCCTTAATAGTAAACTAAATCTACGTTTTGACTAAAAAGTATATGTAAGCTAAAAATTGGTATGTGCGTAAAAAAGACAGAAGTAAAGGGCTGTGGGCATTCGGAGGCAGAAAAGACGGCTTCGTGTCTGGGTTCTCGATACTTCCTCAAAGTGCTCTCCAGCTAGGTAGCCTCACCTCCAGGCCTCTTTTCTGGGACACATCTTATGTGCTGCCACCAGTTGACTCCTCTGAAGCATAGCTGTGGTCTGCTCGGTCCCCACTGCTTACTGAACATGGTGTCAATTCCTTGGCCTGTGATTCAGAGCCTGCCACCATCTGGCCTCAACCTTTTAAGCCATTTCTCATCCTTCAGGCACGGTGCTCCAGCTGCCTTGTCCAGACTCTACTGATCCCAGTGCGCAGACACACATACACACACAATTAATCCACCTCTCGGCCTCGCTTACGGGATTCTCTCTGCGTGGAACATGAATCCCCCTATTCCATAAGCCTGAACCATAATAACTGCTCTCCCATCCAACCTCCCATAACCCTGTCACCACCTCCACCTGAAGACAGCTCCTCTCTCCTGCCCACTTCAGGGGTACCTCACTTAGGGCGTGAATCATTTTTCTACCTCATGTAACAGTGGTTAGGTCTCCTGTACCACCTACTCGAGACTATAAGCTCCTTAAGGTAAGGCTTCATGTCAGCAAATTAAAAGAAAAATCTCTCAGGCACACTTCTATGCATCAGATTTAGTTTGATGGCTTTTCTAAAGGCAGAAAAAAATAATACAGGGCCCTTGGATGATCCAATGAGAGTGCTTTCTGCATTGAAAAAGTGCTCCTCGATAACCCACCAAATCTGAGAACAGTGCTCAGCAAGTCAATGCTGTGCTGGGGGCAGCTTGCGGAAGGGCCATCAGCAGTGAATGTGCAAGGTTGTCTTTGTTCCTAAGAAGAAACATGGCTGAGCAATTACCCAGCTACCGATCTCCTCTTGGAATTCAGTAGCACATTAAAAAATTAATAGCTTTATTTTTTTAGAGGAGTTTTAAAAGTTTAGATGAAAAAAGGAAAGTATTGCACATTCCCATGTGATAGCCCCTCCCCCCGCCTCCTACCGTAGCTTCCCCTGTTTTAACATGTTACATTAGTGTGGTATATTTGTTAAAACTGATGAACCAACATAGATACTTCCCTGTTAACAACTAAAGTCCATAGTTTAAGTTATGGTTCACGTATATTTGTGTAGGACATTCCTTGGGTTCCGACAGATTCACACTGGCACGTGTCCACTATGACAGCATCATACAAAGCAGACTCACTGCCCTAAAAATCCCTGTCCCCAAATACCTGGCAACCGCTGATCTTTCCAGTGTGTCCATAGTCTCACCGTTTCCAGAAAGTCACAGAGGTGAAATCTACGGTAACTTTTGCAGTGCAACCCTATCAATGAATAATATGCCTTTAAGGTTCCTCCATGTCTTTTCGTGGCTTGATAGCTCACGTCTTTTTATTGCTGATTGTGTTCCATTGTCTGAGTATACCACAGCGTTCATCTGTTCACCTACTGAAGGACATCTTGGTTTCTTCCAGTATTTGGCAATTATGAAAACACTGCTACAAACATCTGTGTGCAGGTTTTTGTGTGAACATAGTTTTCAGTTCCTTTGGGTACACACTTAGGAGTGTGACTGCAGGATCATGTGGTAAGAGTACATTTATTTTTGTAAGAAACTGCCAAACTATCTTCCAAAGTGGCTGCACCATGTTGCATTCCCACCAGCAATGGATGAGAGTTCTTTGTGCTCTACATCCTCACCAGCTTGTGCTGTTATCAGTGTTCTGGGACTTAAATCATTCTAAGAGGTGTGCAGTGGTACCTTGTTGTTTTAACATGCAATTCTTTCATGACATATGATGTGCAACATCTTTTCATCTGCTTATTTAACACCTGCATATCTGCTTTGGTGAGGTAGCTGTTAGGTCTTTTGCCCATTTTTCAACTGGGTTGTTTATTTTCTAATTATTGAGTTTTAAGAATTCCTTGTCTAATTTGGACACAAGCCCTTTATTAGCTATGTGTTTTACAAGCGTTTCCTTCCCGTGTGTGGCCTGTTTCTTCATTACATATTGTTTTTTACCTTTGGAAACATAAACACCACAGCAGACAGACAGACTGGGGCCATCTTGGGCCTCAAGCATTTATTGGGCAGCTCTGTTTGGCCGTCCAGGTTTATGGGCTTAGGCTTGGCCCTGTGTGTGCCCTGAACAGATCTCAATTCACTGAGGTCAAAAGAAAAATTAATTTTAAGTCAAATAGAAAAAACCTGCCATTGCCACTTCTGAAGTAGGCCAGGAAGAGTGTAAATCATTGCTAAGCATGTGGAGTCTTAATATGTTTAATTATTGCTGCTGCGTCTTTTTTGATCTTCATTTGTGCATTTATTCAACAAACGTTACAATCCTTGGAAGAATGTGGTGCTGGGCTTGGGTCTTTGCTTGCAAAACAGCCACAGTGCCTCTGCCCCATGCCTTGGGCATCACATCATGAGCTGTCCAAAGCCTTCCCTCTCAATCCATGAACTGTGTTCAGAAAGACTAAACACAACCCTCTGCACCTCTGCTAATTCCCACATTACACATTTCCCACTTCCATCTTCACCTTGCCCTTCAGGTCTGGTACCTGCTGAGGTCTTACTAGTTCCAACTTGGGATCAGCCTCCCTGGGCCTCTGATCCCAGGAGCATCTGATATCAAGACCCTCCTACCTGGTCCAGATATGAGCAGTTTCACAGCTCATGTGGCCTCTCAGATGGGACTCCAAATGAGACACACATAAGACGAAGATATATCCTTGCTTCCAACAGTTTCATTGGAAGAAAAGGATATTAACCCTAAGTAGTCTGTGATAAGTGCTCAAGAATTCTGCAGATACAGTTAGTGAGCATGGTTAAAAATTAGGAGACTTGGGAGTTCCTGTCGTGTAGCAGTGGTTAACGAATCCGACTAGGAACCATAAGGTTGAGGGTTCGATCCCTGGCATTGCTCAGTGGGTTAAGGATCCGGTGTCACCATGAGCTGTGGTGTAAGTCGCAGACGCGGCTTGGATCCCGAGTTGCTGTGGCTCTGGCATAGGCTGGTGGCTACAGCTCCAATTAGACCCCTAGCCTGAGGAACCTCCATATGCTGCAAGAGCAGCTCTAGGAAAGGTAAAAAGAATTAAAAAAAAAAAAAAAAGAAAGAAAGAAAAAGAAAGAAAAAAAATTAGGAGACTTGTACTATAGCTTTTTGTTTGTTTGTTTGTTTTGTTTTTTTGTTTTTTTGCTATTTCTTGGGCCGCTCCCACGACATATGGAGGTTCCCAGGCTAGGGGTCGAATCAGAGCTGTAGCCACCGGCCTACGCCAGAGCCACAGCAATGCGAGATCCGAGCTGTGTCTGCAACCTACATCACAGCTCACGGCAACGCCAGATCGTTAACCCACTGAGTAAGGGCAGGGACCGAACCCGAAACCTCATGGTTCCTAGTCGGATTCGTTAACCACTGCGCCGCGAAGGGAACTCCGTACTATGGTTTTAATTAAACCCTACACCCCTAGTTTTCTCAATAAAATCCTAGCTTTCCAGGACTAGTAGTAGCACTGGCATCACTTGAGAGCTTATTAGAAATGCAGATTCTCAAAACTACAATGAGGTACCACCTCACACCAATCAGAATGGCCATCATTAATAAGTCTACAAAGAAATGCTGAAGAGCGTATGGAGAAAAGGGAAACCTCCTATACTGTTGGTGGGAATGTAAATTGGTACAACGTCTATGGAAAACAGAATGAAGGTTCCTCAGAAAACTAAATATAGAACTACCATATGATCCAGCAATCCCACTCCTGGGCATATATCTGGATAAAACTTTCATTCAAAAAGATACATGCACCCATATATTCACTGCAGCACTATTCACAACAGCCAAGACATGGAAACAACCTAAATGTCCATCAACAGATGAATAGATTAAGAAGATTTGGTACATATGCACAATGGAATATTACTCAGCCATAAAAAGAATGAAATAATGCCATTTGCGGCAACATGGATGCAACTAGAGATTCTCATACTAAGTGAAGTCAGAAAGAGAAAGACAAATACCATATGATATCACTTTTATGTGGAATCTAAAATATAGCACAGATGAACCTATCTACCAAACAGAAACAGACTCACAGACAGGGAGAACAAACTGTGGTTGCCAAGGGGGAGAGGGGAGGGAGTAGGATGGACTGGGAGCTTGGGGTTGGTAGATGAAAACTACTATATTTAGAATGGATGGGCAATGAGGTCCTACTGTCTAGCACAGAGAATTATGTCCAGTCTCTTGGGGTAGAAAATGATGGGGGATGATATGAAAGTATGTGTGTGTGTATATATATATGTGACTGGGTCACTTTGCTGTACAGTAGAAATTAGCACAACATTGTACCTCAACTATAATTTTTTTAAAGGTTAAAAAAAAAGGAATGCAGATTCTTACCTCAGTCCAGATCTAATGAATCAGAAATCTGTATCTTATCAAGATTCCCAGGAGACTTGTCGGACATAAATTTGAACAGTGCTGGGATACACAGTGTTTAAATTCCCTTTCAGTTCGAAGCTTCTACTGTCTATGACCTTTACTATGACCCTGTCAGGAGGGAGGCTGCTAGGAGTTCCCTAGAAGGAGGCTGACTGGCTGGGCCTGAAGTGGGCCAGAGGGGGCCTCTGCAACCAGGCTCCAGGGCCAAGCGCCCAGGCCCAGCAGGCAGGCAGCCACTGGCGGCTGATGAGTGTGAGCCTCCTGGAGATTCATGCTGCCCTCCAGCCAGGCAAACAGCTCGAGCTGTCACGGCAGGGCATGACCTGAGATGAAGGCTGGGGTGGTGCCCATGTGCGGTGAGCTTGGCCCATTTGTGCAGCTTCTCGTGGAGCCCCCTCATGGAGCAGGCTCAGCTGCTCTGCTTTGGGCTGCGGGGTAAGTGGAGTTAAGAGGAAAGAAGGGAATTCCATAAGGAAGATTGATGGCCAAGTTCTGAGGCTGTGGACATGAGGAGAGAATGCCTGCTAAAATCTGTCCCTGCAAATACAAAGAAAGCTCCAGATGTCATACTCTCCTGGTTTCTCGGGGCTGATCATCCATACGACAGAAGGACATGGAATTAGAGCAGTGCAGTGCGGTGGGTGGTGCTAGCCTCTGACTTCCCTCTTGATTGACTTGGACAAGTCTCCCCATATCTCTCAATTTCCATATCTGTAAAGTGAGACCAGATTCGTTCAAATATTTGAGTTCTTAGGCTGAGCCTGATACTAGCTTAGGTGTTGAGAACTCAAATGATGTTTATGGAGTTGAGAGTCTGGATACTTTTCTAAAAAACCATCCAGCTTAAATATTCTATTTTAAGGACAGGCTTTGGACCCAGATCTGGGTTCAAATTTGAGCTTTGTGACTGAGTAGCTTGGTACAAGTGACTTCTTAAATCTGTTTTCTCATCTAGAAAATGGGATAACAGTTCCTCTTTCACACAAGCACTTCACAAGGAGGACTTAATGCAGCCACTTACTAGGCATCTACCTCGTGCCCTATAAGAGCTACAGATTCTAGGGTGGGAGCCACTAGTCACATGCGGTTACTGAGCACTTGCCATGCAGCTAGCCCAAACTGAGATGCTCTGTACACTGAACACCGAAGACCTAGTATGCATAAAATCACTTTTATACTGATTGCCTGTTATAATGATAACATTCTAGATGTACTGGTAATATACAATATGTTAAAATTAATTAGCCAGTTTAACTTTTTTAACAGGCTACTAGGAAATTTAAAAATTGTGTATGTGGCTTCTACTACTGGACAGTGCTGGTCTCAAAGAAGCAAAAGCACACTGCTGTCCTTGTGTTCTGTTAGTTTACGTGGTGATGGGGAGATGTTATTACCATGTGAATCCATACCCAAGAGAGCCCCAGTGTGGTGCAGAACCACGGGATTGTGAAAAAGTAGAAAGGAAAGGGGGAATTGGCTGGGTTGGAGTGGCTATGCAAGCTTCAAGAAGGAGGTCAGGTGTGAGTATGGTATGGGATACAGTGGACACTTCCAGGAGGAGGCATGGACTGTGGGTGAGCTTCTTTGGGAGGGGGTAGGATTCTCCCATCATGCCTTGTACATGGCAAGTACCTGATGGCTATTCGCACTTTTCCCGGGCTGCAGGGTGGTGGCAGAAGGGGAACATAGGAACCATGCAGAAGGAGGGTGAATGCAGAGGACCTATTTGGGAAGAGCCTGGTCCCTCTGAATAGAGGGGCTGTACCTGGGAACAAGGAGGAGTGAGGCTGGCTAGACAGGGTGGCAGCTTAGCATTGGTGCAGTGGATGGTGAGGCCATCTTTGATCTTTCCTGGGTATCCAGGGCTCGGGCTCCCAGGTGCAACCCTTCCCTAGTCACAGTGTGACTGTAATGACAGATCACTGACAAATAGACCAAAACTTCTATGTCCAAGGGAGGGAGCACTGTGCTGTAATCAATACACCTCAGCAGGCCTTAATATTTATTCCAGCATACCCATCCATCTTTCACCCACTCAAACATTCCCTGAGTCCCTACCTGGTACCCAGATCCCATACCAGATATGGGGGCCATAGAAATAATTGAGACATCATCTTTTCCATCCCCTTGAACAGGGGTTGCAAACTATGGCCCGTAGGCCAAGTCCGGCCCATTGCCTGTTTTTGTAGAAGGCATTTTACTGGAACACAGCCACACCCGATCTTTTATGTTCGGTCTGACTGCTTTTGTGCTTGAATGGCAGACTGAATAGTCTGCCAGAGACCAAATGGTCCACGAAGCGTAAAACATTCACTACTTGGCCCTTTACAGTGTTTGCTGACCCCTAGACGTGTAAGGAAACAAAGATAATGTGACATAATCGGAGTTTCAGGAGAATGATGGGCACCCATGAGAAGAAAGGGAAGGAGGCATCAGAGGAGGTGATGTCCAAGCTTTGCAGGACCATGGGTTGCTGGGCAGGAGCAGGGAAATGGAAAGGACCTGCCAATAAGAAAAAGCTGCATATGTGAACACAGAAGCAAAATAGGGCAAATTTGGAAGTGGGCTCTGGCAGGACCACAAACTTCAAGCAGGTACAGCCTGGCAATCCCACTTTCAGCCTCAAATCCTCCTTCTCCCTCCTTCCTAGGTGACAATTAGATGCCTACCTCTCTCTCCTCCCACCTCCAAGGCCTCCGTTCACACTCACCTAATGACCTCCTTCTTATTGCCCTGGGGGAACTGAGGCAATCCCTAGAACCTCCAGATGCCCTGCACACCACAGCCTCCATCTTCTCTGCAGCCTTGCCACTGACTACATTCTCCAGATGAACTGTCCAGGTACCAGCCAGGGACCATTCTCCTGCTTGGCCATTAGAGCTCATCGGCTCTTCCCCACATTTTGTGTGTGTGTGTGTGTGTCTTTTTTCAGTGGGGGTGGGGGTGCTGCACCCGAGGCATATGGAAGTACCCAGGTTAGGGGCCAGTCTATGCCACAGCAACGTGGGATCTGAGCCATGTCTGCGACCTCCACCATAGCTGACACCAATGTCAGGTCCTTAACCCACTGAGTGAGGCCAGGGATCAAAACCCACATCCTCATGGATACTAATTGGGTTTGTTACCGATGAGCCATGATGCATACTCAAGGCATGGTTTTCTCAACTGTCTCTCTTAGCTCTTGCATTATCCATTTCTCCTTCTCCATTGGGTTAATCCTAAGTCCTTCAAACATGCTATATTCCTCCTCTTATCTGGAAAACACCCCTTAACATCATAAGCCCCTGCCCATCTCCCTGCTCCTTCATCTGAAAACGTGTGCACACCTGCCACCTCCAATCCACCTCCCCTCGTTCTCTCCACAATCCACTACTTCACGCAAGCTTGGGCCACCACTTCCTCAAAACTGCTCTTGCTGAGCTCAGCAAAGGCCTCGCTGTTGTTAAATCTACCAGTCCATTCTTGATCCTCAGTCTACCTAATAAATTGCATTTGACCTCTTCTTCAATACACTTTCTTCATTAGCATCTAGGAATCTATCATTTTCTGGATTTTCCTCCGTCTAACAGGCCACTCATCTTCCCAACTGATAAATGCTCCCTTTTCTCCATCCACTCCCCTGGGAACCTCATCCAGACATATAAGCACTGTCCAATAGAGCCTGCTGTGATGATGGAAATGCTCTGTTTGTGCTGTCCAGTATGGTAGCCCCAGTCACATTTGGCTACTGAGCACTGGAAATGTGGCTAGTGTGACTGTGGAACTGAATTTTAAATGTTATTTAATTTTAATGCATGTTAAAATTTTAAAAGCCATTCATGGAGTTCCCTTGTGGTACGGCGGGTTAAGGATCCAGTGTTATCACTGCAGTGGTTTGAGTTCTTCCCTCACCCTGCATCCTCGCCTCCTTCAGGTCTTTGCTCAAATGTCACCTTATAAGCAAGGTCTTCCTGGACCACCCTCATTCAAAGAGCATGCTCTGCCCACATTTCCTACCTCCCTTATTTGCTTTATTTTTCTTCACAGCCCATCTCACCGTCTGTATACTATATGATTACTATTTACGTATTAAGAACCTTCCCCATTAGAACATAAGCTCCTTGAGAGCAGGGATTTTGTATCTCTCTCATTTACCACCATATACTCAGCACCCACAATAATAAGTGCTCAAGAATTATTTGTTGAATGTATGAAGTATAAGTGGTGACCAGAGGAGGGAGGCAGAGAGGCTGGGAGATAGATGGCCCATGAAGAGACTGGGACACCCAACGCTCGGGAACTGGACATGGATGGAGTCACTGCAGGTTGTTCGGTCATCTTGCCCCTCCATCCAGGTGGCTTACTGATCCTCCTGACACTGCTCGCAGAACTGCTGAGCTCCTGCCAGCCCCGATCTTTATGTGGTAGGAGGAAGGCACACATCCTGCTTCCAGCTGAGGAGCCTGGCCCTTTGTCTATTGTGCATGTAACCGGAGTGGTTTCCCAAGTGCCTCCTCCAAAGGGAGGAGAGGAGTGATCTGCTCCCGATCCCCACTCCCACCTCATCTGGGGCAGGCACCTGGCCAGGGATGGGAGGCAACCTGCCTTCAGGGTGCCCTCCCACTGCTCTGGCCATCTGTCCGAGGGAGTGGAGTCTGTGGGTAACAAAGGGGTGAAGGGAAGGATAACTCCTCAAGGTGCCTCTGAGGCGGGAATGCCAGCCTTGCCTGGATGCCGATGAGACACTTTACAGTTGTGGTGTCGGGGCATTTCATCTGGAGGAGCCCTTGGACATTATCCAGGGACTAGTCCATCCAGGGACTCACGTCATAGGTAAAGAAACTGAAGCCCAGAGAGAGACAGTGACCTGTCCAAAGTTACTCAAGCAGTTAGTGCCTGAGCCAAGACAGGAATCTGGGTCTGCCTCCTATATCTCTTCACCACATGGTACTACCCAGATAACAGCATCCTTTGGATCCATTGGTCTTGGCTCCCCTTTCAGATCAGGCCTGATGGTTTCAACAGAATGCCGATTCCTGAGTCTAGCCTGGGTTGTCCCGTCAACAGCCTCCTTAGGGCTATAACCTCTGTACATAAGAGTCTGACCCCGATCCTTATACACTCAGATGGAAATTAGAGGACTACTGTGTTGTCATGACAACACAGAAGTGCTTTCACGCCAGGTACTTCAGCGAGATGGTTTCCTAGGTCTCAGGCTCTTGTCACTGACCAGCTATGTTATCCTGGGAAAGTCACTAATTTGTCCATTTTTCCACCCGTCCATCAGTCACTGACATCCAAAAAGAATTTGTGCCAGCTTAAAATATCACATACAAAGTATGACCACTAAAAGAAAAATAAAAGCTCAAAAGCAGTTTCAGAAATATAGAGAGATTATAAGGAAGAAAAAAACCCCACTAAGCATTGAACATGTATTACTTCAGTAGTTAGCAAAAACAAAAAACAAAAAACAAAAACCCTAAGAACCTAAGCTGACACAGCTATTACTATTGAATTGTGGGCTTTCAAATCCTTTCTGCTTCCTGGTCTTAGTTTCATCTGTAAACTGATGTGGTTGGACATAAAGATCTAAGACTCATTTCAGTGTGGCATTTATGATTCTGCTTTTATAGAAGGATGGGGCAGTGTCCACTCTGCAACCCTCTCTCTTCCCATCTCCTTCCTCCCCCTGTGGCAGCAAAATGACTGACACATAGACACACTTAAGCTACATTGTCCAAGTTCACCAAACTGAAGGAAATGGACATGACCTGGTGTTAACAGAAGCCACTCATCCGGTTCACTCAGTGTTTACTGAGCACATACCATAGGCAGGACACGGTGTCAAGGCTATGGAGATAGGTCAGGTAAACTTGCAAAGATGCTGTCCTCAAGGTGTTTTCAAAGGCACCTGTAGTGAAGTCAGAGGTAGGGGGTTCTAAAGACGGCAGAGACAAGCCCCACGGGAGCTCAGAGGATCAAGTGCCCATTTTTTTACGGAAGGAGTTAGAAAAGCTTTGGGAGGAAACTTTTGGCCTTGGAGAAAGGGTAGGATTTTTAAATGATGAAAGTAATCCATGCATGTAGTAATTATAATTCAAATGGCTTCGAAGCATAGAAAATGACAGAAACTAAACGTTTTCCTCTCAGCCTCCCACTCCCAGGCCTAACCTGTAAAGGCAACCACCTCAGGTTACTTTAAAAAATATTTTTTGGAGTTCCCATCGTGGCTCGGCAAGTAATGAATCTGACTAGCATCCATGAGGATGCAGGTTCAATCCCTGGTCTCACTCAGTGGGTTAAGGATCCGGTGTTGCCGTGAGCTGTGGTGTAGGTCACAGACATGGCTCAGATCCTACGTTGCTATGGCATAGGCCGGTGGTGGTTGTTTTCTGACCTGGCTGCTACAGCACTGACATGGACCCTCCCTATGTACTGCATCTCCTCCCCCTTCTTTGCCTTCTTTGAGGTGCATTTTTACATCTCCTCGGATGCCTTCATGGGTTCCTTATTCTCTTGTTGCCCTTTAAAGGTCAAGGTTTCTAAGGTTCTGTTTTAAGATCATGTCTCTGCTTAATCCTTACACTCTCCCATTCATGATAGTTTCAATAATGCCCACCTCTTGGCATCCCTACATCCTTATCTCTGGCCCTGGACTCCCCCACCCCAGGCCTCAGACCCATATTTAGCTCTGCCTGTTGGAAGTGCAGATGCACCAGAGGCACAGTTACCTCACATTTCTGGAGCTCAATTCATCTCTCACCACCAAAAACCTCCCCCGAAAACTCTCTTCCCAATTTTCACCAACTATACCTACTTATCAAAGGATATAATCCAAAGTTTTCTTAACTCTGTCCTCATCACTTTAAGTTTTATCAATCTATCACCTCCATTTTATACACTAAAAATGAACTATCAGAAAAAGAAATTAAGAAAACAATCCCATTTACAATTGCATCAAAAAGAATAAAATATAGGTGTTCCTGTGGTGGCTCAGCGGTAATGAAATTAACTAGGATCCACGAGGACGCAGGTTCAATCCCTGGCCTCACTCAGTGGGTCAGGAATCCAGTGTTGCCATGAGCTGTGATACAGGTCACAGAAGTAGCTTGGATCCCATGTTGCTGTGGCTGTGGTGCAGGCTGGCAGTCAGAGCTCCCATTCGACCCCGAGCCTGGGAACTTCCACATACCATGGGTGCAGCCCTAAAAAGACCGAAAAAAAAAAAAAAAGAGAGAGAGAATAAAACACATAAGAATAGATCTAGCTAAGGAGGTAAAAACTGTACTCAGACAAACTATAAGATACTGATGAAAACTAAAGAACCAAACAGATGGAGAGATATACCATGTTCTTGGATCAGACGAATTAGTACTGTTAAAATGAACATACCACCCAAGGCAATCCCCAGATTCAGTGCAATTCCTATCAAAATGCAAACGACATTTTTCACAGAACTAGAACAAATAATTCTAAAATGGGTATGGAAACACATAAGACCCTGAATACTCAAAAAAGTCTTAAGAAAAAAAACAAAAGCTGGAGGTATCACACTACCTGGCTTCAAACTACAAAACCGCAGCAATCGAAACAGTATGGTACTGGTACAAAAACAGACATATAGATCAATGGAGCAGAAGAGTGAGCCCAGAAATGAACCCACACTTAGATGGTCAAGTCATTTATGACAAACGATGCCGAGAATATTCAATGGCGTAAAGACAGCCTCTTCAATAAATGGTGCTGGGAACACTGGGCAACTACATGTAAATGAATGAAACTAGACACTTTCTCACACTACATACCAAAAAAACCAAACTCAAAATAAAGACTTAAATGTAAGACCTGAAACCATAAAACTTTTAAGAGAGAAACATAGGCAATATGCTGTTTAACATCAGTCTTAGCAATATTTTTTTATATGTCTCCTCAGGCAAGGGAAACAAAAGCAAAAATATGCAAATGGGACTTAATCAAACAAAAATCTTTTGCACAGCAAAGGAAACTATTAACAACATGAAAAGGCTGCCTGCTGAATGGGAGAAGATATTTGCAAACGATATATCTGATAAGAGGTTACTGTCCAAAATACACAAAGAACTTATACAACTCAACATCAAACAGACAAAGAACTCACTTAAAAAAAGGACAGAGGACTGACATTTTCCCAAAGACATATAGACGGTCAATAAACACATGGAAAGATGGCCAACATCACTAATCATCGGGGAAAGGCAACTCAAAACCACCATGAGATATCACCTCACATCTGTCAAAATGGCTATTACCAAGAGAGATGACAAATGTTGGCAAGGATGTGGAGGAAAGGAAATCCCTGTGCATAGTTGTTGTTCCACTCCTGGGTAGTTACCCAAAGAAAATGAAAACACTAATTTGAAAAGATATATGCACCCCTATCAATATAGCATTATTAACAATAGCCAAGATATGGAAGCAACCTAAGGTCCTATCAACAGAAAAACAGATAAAGAAGATAAGAGGTATCTATCTCATATCTTCACACATACATACATACACAAATACATACCCCCAATAGAATATTATTCGGCCACAAAAAGAATGAAATCTTACCATTTGGGACTGTATGAATAGACCCAGAGGATATTATGCTAAGTGAAATAATACTGAGAAAGATAACGTTATATGATTTCACTTATATGTGAAATAAAAAAACAAAACAAAACAAAGGAACAAACATAACAGACATAGAGTCATTGCTACAGAGAGCTAACAGGTAGTTGCTAGCACGAGGAGGTTATGGGGAGAGCAGAAAAAAATCCCTATTACCTCAACACTCCGGAAATTCATCCTCTCTTTTTCCAGACCCACAGCTTAAATACTGGCCTTAAAAATTTTCAGCTGTATTATTACAATCTCCCCAAATCAGGTCCAAATTCCTTCTGCCAGTATTCTCTACATTGCTTCCAAAGAATTCTTTTTTCTCTAGTACTTAAATCAATGCATAATTTACACAAATAAAACACAAAAATTATGTGTACATTTTGATAGGTTTGAATAGAACCACCATCCCAATCAAGACATAGAACATTCCAGAGCTCCAGAAAATTCCCTTGTGATTCTTTTCAGTCAAGCCTCAGACACAATGGAAGTCCTGATTTCTATTATCATAGATTAGTTTTGCCTGTTCTTGAACAGTGTTTAAATGGAATCACATGGTATGGAATATCCTGTGTCTGAATTCTTTAGTTCAACAAAATGTCTGTGAGATTCATCCAGGTTATTACATTTTCACTAGTTTGCTCTTTTTATTGCTGAGTAGCATCCAATGGTGTGGATATGCCACAGCTTATTTTTCTATTCATTTGTTGATGGAAAATTGAGTTGTTTCCAGTTTGGGCTCCAATGAAAAGGTCGTCATGAACATTTTTGTATAAGTCTTTTTTGGACATAATTTTCAATGTTAGGTAAATATCCAGGAATAGAACTGCAGTTCATAGGATAGGCGTAAGTTAAATTTTATAAGAAATTGCCAAATAGCTTTCCAATATGGATATACTGTTTTATAATTCCACCAGCTATGTCTGAGAGTTCCAGTTGCCAAAAGAAGTCTTTCTTTCATTCTTTTTCTTTTTTTTGTCTTTTGTCTCTTTAGGGCCGCACCCTCAGCATATGGAGGTTCCCAGGCTAGGGGTCCAGTCGGAGTTGTAGCCACCAGCATTACGCCACAGCCACAGCAACATGGGATTTGAGCTGCTTCTGCAACCTACACCACAGCTTGAGGCAATGCCAGATCCTTAACCCACTGAGTGAGTGAGGCCGGGGACCAGACCTGCGTCCTCATAGATACCAGCTGGGTTCATTAACCACTGTGCCATGACAGGAACTCCAAAAGAAGTCTTTCAAATGCAAATCTGTGTCACTGTTTTCCTAGCTAAGGACCATCTCTTATATGCTCTCGTATATGATCCAATTCCAAGGGAAATAGGCAAGGCCCTCCATTATCTGTGTCCCAATTGTTCAGCCTCATCTCCGCCACTTCTCCACTTGTTCCCTTCACTCCAGGCACACACCAAGCTCATTCAGTCTCCTCAACTCATGAAGTTCATTCCCTTTGTCTAAGTCCTTCCCTCTGCCAGAATGCCACGATCTTCCTCATTTGCATAACTAATGCCTTCTCATCCTTTCAGAGGTGTTTGCTGATTACTTCACACCTGTACCCTCACCCCTATGAGTTAATTGCTGCTATTCTGTGCTCCCTTAACATACAGGGTATAATTCCATTATAACACTCTGCTGGAAGCATTAGAATACATTATTTTCTTTTCTCTACCTGACTAGCTCCTGGAGGACATGCTTTTCCTCCCTTCCTTTGACCACTGTTTAATGGCAGTCTCCCATCAGACAGACAGGATGCTAGAGGCTGTGCATAGATCAGACGAGACCAGACACATTCAGGGTGGTATGGCCGAAGACCAGAAGCTGTGCATAGAGTGATGAGTAAAAACAGTCCCAGTCCCTGCTCCCCTAGAGCCTCGGGGAGGGTGGAAAAGACAGCCCAGGGATCACACTCACAAACGCAGAATTAGACACAGAATTAAGTATTCTGAATAAAGAGAGTGGGGAGTCTACAAGCATGTAAAAGAAGAGTCTGTGCTAAATAAGGTGGAAGAGGGGGCCTGGAAGATTTCCCGGAGCAAATAACGCTTAAGCTGGGATCTAAAGGAGACACAAGACTTAATCAGGTGAAGCGGGTTCCTCCTTATTGTGGGAGAGAACCTGCGACTGTTCAAGAAACTGAAGTAAAGCTGGTGAGGCTTGAGAACAGAGACTAAAGGGCCCCATATGAAGGAAGAGAGGTGGGCAAGGGCCAGACCAGACTTTGCTCAGATTTGGTCACCATCTTGCTCAAGACTGAGCAGCAAGAGAGCTGTGGTATCTCCCCCTGCCCACAGCCACGATGGCTGCAACTGTCATCACTGTACCCAGCACAGGGTCATGTGAGAGAGACATTCCTGAATTAATTAATTTTGGAACGGTTCAAGAAGTTTGACAACTAAAAGAAAGAGAGACTACACGTATCCTGAGTGGGCTGCAGAGCTGAGGGTAGAGTAGGTTTGTTGAGTGAATATAGTCAATACAGATATAGGGACAAAATAGATGAACACAGTTCTGACACAGGTGGGAAGGATGGCATCCTGAAGACAGAGATTATTAGTTTTGAAAAGGAAGAATAATTCGACCTTTGAGATAAGATAAAGGGGCAGGAAAATAGGGAAAGATGCAGTGAAAAAAATGCTAACTGTTGGCAGAAGTGTTATTTCAGTCCTGTGGTTTGCCAACATCTTCCTGAATCTGCAGGGTGCTGTCAATCACTCTTGGTCAGCTGTGCCGTGGCTTCCGGCCACAATCACAGGAGCAGACTCATGGAGTGGTGACTGGGCCACCAGCATGGTGCTGGAAGTTTTCACATATGTCCCCTATCTCACTAAATTCTCACAGTTTTTGAAAATATATCGTTTTTGGCCCAATGTACAGAACTTGGGTTCAGGTTCTAAAACTTTCCTGGGTAGGCGTTCCCGTTGTGGTGAGGTGGGAACAAATCCAACTAGGAAATTTGAGGTTGTGGGTTCAATCCCTGGCCTTGATCAATGGGTTAAGGATCTGGCATTGCCATGAGTTGTGGTGTAGGTGGCAGATGAGGCTCAGATCCTATGTTGTTGTGGCTGTGGCGTAGGCCAGGAGCTATAGCTCTGATTGGATCCCTAGCCTGGGAACCTCCATATGCCATGGCTGAGGCCCTAAAAAAGCAAAAAAATAAAATAAAATAAAAAATAAAAGAAGAAGACAGAAAATTTTCCTGGGTTGACACTGTCAGATGGCAATAAGTTGGGTGACAACTAGAGGGACTATGGGTTGGGCAGCCTTAGAAGACAAACCCATTCCAACAGGAGAAGATGAGCCTTTGGAATAATTGCCAGAGTGCCCATGGAAAGCTGCAAAGCTGTGAAGACCCTGGGCCAGGAGACAGGTGTCTACACCAGCAGAGACCAGCAGGTGATGTGGGAACTAGCTCCATGTAGAGAGAGCAGTACTGCTGGAGTGATCTGAATTACAGGAGGGCAGGAGAGCCAGATGGGCAGGTTCCCAGTTTGGAGCAGTGCCTCTAGAGATCTTAACAGGAGACATCACTGTGCATCACTGCTGCCACTGCAGTGGGTGGTCTCTCGATCATTACCATGCTTCCTTACAGCCCTTGCACTTACAAATAGGGATCTACTCAGTCGGGGCTGCAGTTGACTCATATTTATTTGAGCAGAACCTCAGACTCATGCCAGCCTTGGCAGCTTTTCCAACTTGAGGAGCCGCATTCAGTTGAATAGGTTCCCCCCTGAATTCATGTCCACCCAGAACCTCAGAATGTGACCTGATTTAGAAATAGGTCTTTGTAATTAGTGAAGATCAGGTCATCCTGGAGTAGGGTAGGCCCTAAATCCAATGGCAGGTTTCCTTACAAGAGACAGAAGAGGAGAAGCCAGAGAAGGCCACGTGAAGACAGGCGGAGAGGGGAGTGATGCTGCCACAAGCAAAGAATGCCTGAGTCCAGCAGAATTGCCAAGGAAGGATTTTCCCTTAGAGCCTTAAGCGTGGCCTGTGGACTCCTTGATCTTAGACTTCAGGCCTCCAGAACTGTGAAAGAATAAATCTCTGTTCTTTTAAGCCATTCTGTTTGTGGGACTTTGGTACAGCAAGCCTAGGAAACTAATTCAGGAGCAGAGGTCATTCTCCCCAAAGGACAGAGTTAAGGAGCTCTCTAGCCCCTAGTAACCCCTTCGTTCACCCATATAAGTGAGCACCCAGAAAAGACGTCTACTGCATAAATATGTTTTCCAGATTTTTTTTTTAGGGCCGCATCCACAGCACATAGGAATTACCAGGCTAGGGGTCAAATTGGAGCTGTAGCCGCTGGCCTATGCCATAGCCACAGCAACATGGCATCCAAGCCACACCTGCAAACTATGTCACAGCTCACAGCAACACCGGATCCTTAACCCACTAAGCAAGGCAAGGGATCTAACCTATGTCCTCATGGATTCTAGTCAGATTCATTTCCACTGAGCCACAACGGGAACTCCCCAGATTTTAAATTGAGGGAGAAGCATGGTGTCCCCTGAGGTTGCATTGAGGGATCAACAATAACTCAAGACAGGATCTAGAAGGCCCAAAGTCTGAATATCAAAAAGTCTCATCATGTGGCTTTATCTATTTACTTATTTCTTAAGGCCTCACCTGAGGCATATGGAAATTCTCAGGCTAGGGGTTGAATCAGAGCTGCAGCTGCAGCCTACGCCACAGGCACAGCAATGAGGGATCCAAGCTGCATCTGTGACCTACATCAGAACTCAAGGCAACACTAGATCCTTAACCCAATGAGCGAGGCCAGGGATCGAACCCATGTCCTCATGGACACTAGTTGGGTTCATTACTACTGAGCCACGATGGGAACTCATTGTGTGGCTTTAGCTCGGCAAATTTACAAAGTGTTGGGAAACGGCCTCCTGTTTTGTCAGTTTCAAGGTTGAGTCAACCTTAGCATGATTAGCTAAATCACGCTAATCAAACGCCCAAGAAATAAAAATTAGGCTGCAAATGTATTCATCCTGCATGTGTGATAAGGAGAGAAAGCCTCTCTTTCAGGATCCAGTGTGTTCACATTCACTACCAGGGGCCTAGAGTCAGCACACTTGAAAGCTGATCGGTGCCAGTAAGTTGCATGGAATGAAAGTAAGGAGACAGGGTGTTACCCAGCAAGGGAGGAGGAGGGGACTCCATCCAGACCACAGAGAGGCCCAGTGGCTTGCCCTGTGCCACAAGGCACCACAAAGTTCAGGCCAGCCTGTCTGTGGCATTCACTGCAAATTTTCAGTTTCCCAGCTTCTCATTGCTAGGGTCACTTCTGATCACACAGCTCTGCTCTAAACGGGGTGTTAAATACATTTAAACTTGCTATATTACAGTCATATTCTGGACTTGCCTCCCTAAGATCACCAAGTAGGTCACCCCAAATACCAGATTCTTCCAAATCCACATTTAGAGTTTGTTTATTCCTATAATAACTAACACCACCTGTACTAGTTTGCTGTGGCTACTCTAACAAGGTACCACAAACTTGGTGGTATTCTTCGTAAAGAATAGAAATGTATTCTCCCACAGTTCTGGAGGCCAAAGTTCCAAAATCAGTGTATCAGTAGGGCTGCACTCCCTCTGAAGCCCTGAGGAGAATCTGTTCCTGCTTCTGGTCACTCCAGGGGTCCCTTGGCTTAGGGCACATGACTCTAATCTCTGCCTCTGTGGTCACACTGCCACTTCTTCCTGTTTGCTGTGTGTCTAATCTGCCTCTTCCTCTGTTTTATGAAGATACTTGTGATGGTATTTTCCTACTCCTGATAATCCACAATTACCTTCTTCATCTCAAGACCATTAACTTTATCACATCTGTAAAGACCCCCTTATTTTTTTTTCAAATAAGGTAACACAGGTTCCAGAGATCTGATGTGGATATCTTTTGCAGTGGGGAGGAGGCGGAGGGATTGAGGGCCATCGTTTGAGGATTTCAAAGACGGGGACCTACCTGTTTTCATACATCTTCAGTCTTACACACAAATGAGACTGAATAGATAAATTAAGGCCAATTTTATTTATCTAATAGATAAATTAAGGCCAATTTTATTTCTTTATTTTCTATGGTACCTCACTAGTACCATATGATGCCATCAAGGGCTCACGGAAAGGTCATCTAGAATCTTTATACCATAGGCCTCTCAAGTGCAGCCCAGTGCGAACAGATTTCACGGGTTCATGATTCAATGTGAATTATCTCTGACAATGAATCCATCTCATCAGGCCAACCTGTCAGTATAAATTGAAACGGCAATCAGCATTAACTATGACTATGCTATCAAATGTCTTCAGGATTATCTTTTGCTGTACCTGTTCAAATCCTTTCTACCTTCAAGGCCCAGTTAATACCCTGCCTTCCCCGAGCATGACATTTTCTTACCCTCCATGCAGTTCTCACAATCCCACTTTCCCTCAAGGTCTTCCTCCCCTGCCGGTGGGAATCACTCCTGCCTGGGACTTGGTGAAACCTTCCTGAGAATTTCATTCTCGAGTTGGACTCAATGCATATAGTATAGTATATTGTTAAATTATTGTTGGCTGAGGAATGTTAACGGGAACCACTGATGGTTAAAGCAAGGATCACACCCAAATAAGACAGCACTCCATTCAGAGATAGGAAAAAATACACCTGTCTGCTTGGAGCGTCCAAGAGAAGAGAGGCTATCCGTTTGGGGTCAACTGATTTAGAAAATTAGGTAACTATCTCCTGGAGGATGAGATGTGTAACATTCAGCTAAAAGGAAAAGTTCTTCTTTTACATAACCAGTCACTGTTAAGACAGGCAGAGATGGACAAGTGATTTTCTGTCAAGAAATATGGCACAGATCTTCCAGGAAGGAAAGTTAAGGGCGCCCATGTGTCTTCCTCTCCTCCTGAACAGGATTTGATGAAGACTCTATGTAGACAAAATACAGCCCCAACTTCAAAATGGATGTGAACTATGACAAAGAACACTCAGGATCAGAAGACCCGAACTCATGTTCCTGAACACCTCAATTTCACATTCCTAGCCCATTCTGAGAGCAAAGGATGGGGTGTGATTTGTTTGGGTCACCCTCAGCTCCTTGAAGAGGGTAAGGCACACAGAAAGTGCTTGATAAAGGTCAGCTGAATTAATGAAGCACTAAAAGGAAGAATTGCCTGATTCAGGAGGCCCTGACATCATCTGTTAGACACAGACCCTGGTGATGAGACCGAAGTATGAGCCGTGACCTTCACGTCTGCTAAACACAGCACTCAATGTCTCAGACGTATTAGGCAAAACCCCTCGTTCCTTCCCCCCACCCCCGAAATATGTTGTTCTCTTTCTCTCTGCCCTCGTGGGATGTTCCTTCTCAGTTTCCTTTGCTGGGTCTTCCACCTCCTCTTGCCTTCCAAATGCTGACGTGCCCCAGGGCGCATTACTCAGACCTCTTATCTTATCCATCTCTCCGCCCTGCCAGGGCCTAGTGAGCTCATTCAATCTCTCGGCTTAAAATGTTAAAATGTCATCCGCACATGCTGTCTCCAAAATGTCTATCTCCAGCCCCATTCTTTCCCCCAAACTCCACACTGCCTACCTGACATCTTCAACGAGACGTCTAATAGGCTGTAAAACTTAACAGGATTGAAACAGAACATTTCATCCCCCCCCACCCATCCCCCAATCTCCTCCATCTCTACCTCAGGAATTTCTTATTTTATTTATTTATTTGTCTTTTTTTAGAGCCACACCTGCGGCATATGGAGGTTCCCAGGCTAGGGGTCTATCGGAGCTGTAGCCACCGGCCTACACCAGAGCCATAGCAGTGTGGGATCTGAGCCGCGTCTGCAACCTACACCACAGCTCACGGCAACTTGGCAACGCTGGATCCTTAACCCACTGAATAAGGCCAGGGATCAAACCCGCAACCTCATGGTTCCTAGTAGGATTCGTTAACCACTGAGCCACGACGGGAACTCTGGAAATGGCGATTTCGTTTAGTTGCTCAAACCCAAAACCTTCAAGTCAACCTTGACTCTTCTCTCTCTCCCACTCCACATCCAATCTATCAACTAATTCTACTGGCTCTGCCTTCAAAATATACCCAGAATCTGACCATGTGCCTCTGCTTCCACAGAAAGCAACCTGGTCCACACCTTCATCATCTCTTACCTGAAAGAGCCTCCTACTGCTCTCCGCTTCCTCTACAACCCCCTGCCAGTCAAGCTCTACACAGCAGCCCAGTGAACCTTCTGAGACAAACTAAGCCATGTATCTCCTCTGCCCTCAACTATCCAAAGCTGTCCCAATAAATTTTAAATGGATTCCAAATCTTACCATGGTCTACAGGGGCTTACAAGCTCTCTTTCCAGTTTTATCTCCTACCACCACCCCCTTAATTATAGCACTTTCGTTACACAAGTCTCTTTGCTGTCCCCAGTAAGTTATTAAAATGAACACATAATACCTACAAAATTTAAGGTATAAAGAGAAAATCTGGGAGTTCCCGTCGTGGCGCAGTGGTTAACGAATCCGACTAGGAACCATGAGGTTGTGGGTTCGGTCCCTGCCCTTGCTCAGTGGGTTAACGATCCGGCGTTGCCGTGAGCTGTGGTGTAGGTTGCAGACGCGGCTCGGATCCCGCGTTGCTGTGGCTCTGGTGTAGGCCGGTGGCTGCAGCTCCGATTCAACCCCTAGCCTGGGAACCTCCATATGCCGCGGGAGCGGCCCAAGAAATAGCAACAACAACAACAAAAGACAAAAAGACAAAAGAAAAAAAAAAAAAAAAAAAGTCAAAAAAAAAAAAAAAAAAAGAGAAAATCTGTGACATCAATAACACAAAGGTGTGGGCATTCCCATCGTGGCTCAGTGGAAATGAATCTGACTACCATCCATGAGGATGCAAGCTCGATCTCTGGCCTTGCTCAGTGGGTTAAGGATCCGGCGTTGCCATGAGCTGTGGTGTAGGTCACAGATGCAGCTCAGATCTGGTGTTGCTGTGGCTGTGGTGTAGGCCCGCAGCTGTAGCTCCAATTGGACCCCTAGCCTGGGAACTTCCATATGCAGCCGGTGCGGCCCTAAAAAGACACACACACACAAAAACAAAACAAAACACAAAGGTGTGTGGGATGATGTGGATCTGTAAAGGAGTTTTTGTGTTTAACCGGTGTAGAGGTTCAGTTTTGCAAGATGAAAAGAGTTCTGGACATGGATGTTGCTGATGACTTCATAACAATATGAATGTATTTAAATCACTGAACTGTACATTTAAAAACAGTTTAAAAAATTAAAAAATAGCTAAAATGGCAAATTATGTGTGATGTGTATTTTACAATTAAAAATAGTAATAAACAGGAAAAAACATTAATATATGTATATATGCATAACAAGTCTGAAAGAATAGGCACAAAAGAGGAATAATATCTACAGGGTAACAGGATTACATGTAATTTTCTTATTGCAAGAAAAGTATTTCCCTTTTTTTCTGTCTTTTGTCTTTTCAAGGTCGCACTCACGGCATATGGAGGTTCCCAGGCTAGGGGTCCAATCAGAACTGTAGCTGCCAGCCTACACCACAGTCACAGCAATGTAGGATCCGAGCCACATCTTCAACCTACACCACAGCTCACGGCAATGCCGGATCCTTAACCCACTGAGCGAGGCCAGGGATCGAACCCGTAACCTCATGGTTCCCAGTCAGATTCGTTTCCACTGCACCACAATGGGATCTCCAAGAAAAGTATTTCTAATTTATGTATTGTTTATGTGTGATTTTTATGTATTACATGTATAATAAAATACATAAAGAGCTGTGTATAAAACTTACATGTAATATGGTAATGATATTTAACTACCTATAAGCTCTGGAAATAAATACATGTCACTAGCTACAGGCCCCAACTTCCCATGGAGTGTCATCAATTTCCACAGACTCAACTCCACAGGAACCAGACAAGAGGCCTTTAATCTAAATACAGGAGCACTCAGCTTTTCAAGTGCAAACTCAGGTGAAAATGCGGGTGCTACCTGTCCGACACAAGCTAATCACGTACAGATGAACAAGCTGTTGCCGAAACTCTGAACATCTCTGCAAGTGTCATTTGATAATGTGGCATCTTTTGACAGAGACCAAGCTACAGAGCTGCTTATAGTGTATAATTAAAGGTTTCGGATGTATTAAGGTTTTCTCCTGCCAAATGCCATTCATCTATGCTTGACTCTTCCAACAAATATAACTGAAGTACAATTTGTAAAGCAAGCCCACGGTGTGAATTATTTTGTCCTGCTGTTTTAAGTCACTGCACAGTTCAGAAGAGTAGAGAAATTATTCTGGGACACCTAAACCACAAAGCTCAATCCCATCATTTGGGGTGAGCATGGCAAGACCCAGATGACTAACGTGACTTGTCCAGAGTTACCCTCCTAGTGTGTGGACTAGCTGGAGCTGCACTCCAGGAATCCTACTGCCTTAGTGAGATGCTTCTTTTCAAAAGCTGGAATGTTACTTTTGGAAAAGGAGACTAATAACAGTCTGAATGTGGTTACAACTAGAGAGAGCTTTGTTTGTCTTCAAAGAGACTCCATAGCTTTCTGATTATTAACACTTTCACCTCGTTTCAGCAACTGAGACTAATTTTCAGGTGTTTAAAAAAACCACATTTGGTCTTCAACCTCACATCCAGATCAAAGCTCCTCCCCTCCTCATGGCTCAGACAGAGCCACAGCTTAAGGTCTCGCAGTAGGAAGGGGATGAAATCTGCCTCTCTCCTTCTCCCCTTCTTCCACTGCTCTGGCTTCCCAGAATGGGTGGTGGGCCAAGGGTGGGTAGGGGAGCTGGCAAGGATTGATGGCAAAGGGCTAAATTCTTTGCCCTTTTGCAAGTCGATCTCCCTTGGCTGACAGCATTCTCCGGGTTGGTGTCCAAATGCTGACTGTTCCATGGGATGCAGCTATGGCTTCTGAAGAGGCTTATGGGACTCTCCATAGGATCTGAGTCAGGGGCACCAAACGAGGGTGCTCTGGGAGCCTCTCCCTTGGCTGGGAGGAATCAAGGCTCTCCCTGGCCCCATCAGGAGAAGTAGGGACACACCATTGCACTCACCCCTCACACTCTGCCCAGCGAATCAACTCTCCTTGCCTGACTAGCCTTCTCCTCACCCAGGCTATAGGTGGGTCACAGTGGTCAGACAAGATCAACCACCTTTGTATAAACCTTGAAGGGTGTGCCTAGCTGTTCCTCTTTAGAAGGTGGGGACACTTACTACCTAGCATCTTCATAAAAAATCCCATTCAGCACTCCTTTATAGGAGTCCTAAATGATGTTTGCAAGGTGAGGGGTAGTTCCCATTCGTGGAAGACATTACCCAAAGGGGAAGCAGCTGCTGGGAAGATGCTGGGTGGAGAAAAGGAACTACCCATGGACTGCTGGGGAAAGGAGGGGCTGCCTTCAAAGACAAACCCCTCATCCCATGGAAGGTCAAGGATAAGACTCTGAGGGGAGCTGTTTCCTGGGACCAACCAGATGGGGCGCATTAGGATGAGACAAAATCCTGCCTCTGCCCTTCATCTACTCAGTGGCACAGGCTGAGCCCTTTCCTCCTCTGAGCTCCAGGCTCCCCATCTATAAAGTAGGGGAGTGGTAAACATTTGTCATTTTTGGCTGCACAGCATTGAAGTACTCTATTTGGAGAGATTCCAAGATGAGGGGTGGGCAAACTCCCCCTTTCCCCACCATGGCAGCCCAAAAGGAGGCCATGTATTCTCACTCCTTACTCCTCCCATATGGCTACAACATGGAAATGTGACCCAGGCTCAGTCAAGGTCTTCAACTCCTCAATAAGAATCCAGAGTCTAGCTGCGGTGCAATGAGAAGTCCAGGTGAATGGCATGAATGTTGACTTGAAGTGACCAGCCCAGAATAGTACAGGAGTGCCCAGTGCCCAAATCTGTAGCTGTGCCTGGCTACCTTGCTTATTTTCTGAGCCTGGCTTTCTAACCCCCTATGATTCTGCAGAAATGCCATGTTCTTCTGCCACAGTTATTTTAACTTGATTCACAAGCCCCATTCAGTCCTTTTCTTCCTTGTTTCCCTCTACACCAGAGGCTAGAAAGCAAAATACTTGAATTCCCAGACACTTTGGCATTAATAAGTGGTCATGTGATATGATTTTGATTAATAAAATAAAAGAATAAGTCCCTTTGCCAGTAAGAAGACAACCTGGGGAGGAGAAAGCTTTCACACTTCACCTTTGCCCCTTTCCTTCTTCCTGCCTGGAATACAGATGAAATGTCTGGAGGTGAAGTAGCTGCTCATGACCATGAGAAACAAAATGCTTGATAGAACCTTAACCTCTGTTGACATTCCTGAGCAGCAAGAAAAGCCTGGATTACCACCTTTAGACTTATCACAAATTAAAAATAAGTTATTTACCCATTCAAGCTACTGTTTTTCAGACTTGCTGTTACCTTCAGATAAGCATATTCATTCATGATATATTTTCAATAAACTCAATAAAAGTTGAGAATGGTATTTACATTTGTATAGCATTTTATGGTTTATAAACTGTTCCATTGTTCACCCACCAGGAACCCTGACTGTTACACAAGCGCTCTCCTGGTTCTGATATTCTGTCCTTATAAGAGGGGCATTCCCCTTCCTAGACAAACTCACATCACCCACAGCTTTCACAACTCAACAAAATAGAGCAGTTATCTTGCTCTCAGCTATTATTCAAGATGGTAGGCCACCAAACCAGGTGCCCTACCTCCTTCTGCCTTCCCTGCCCTCTGATTCATTCCCCAACTAAGGTCTAATCCTCTCCTAGCCCAAGACTACCTTACAGAGGTACCTACTTGACTAGATGGTCATTACAATTTTTAGAGATAAACAGACTCTTGCTACTCAGGTAAAATCAGAGTTGAATATGATATAAATATTTTGTAATTTAGAAAGTTAAACTTTTCTTTCTTTCTTATTTATGGCCACACCTGTGGCTATGGAAGTTCTCAGGCTAGGGGTTGAATCAAAGCTGCAGCTGCCAGCCTACGCTACAGCCACAGCTTGCGACAATGACGGATCTTTAAACCACTGAGCGAGGTCAAATAGCTAAGCTGCATCCTCATTGATACAATGTCTGGTTCTTAACCCACTGAGCCACAATGGGAACTCCAAAAAGTCAAACTCTTTTTCTGTACCATCTCACTGATCTTCAAAACAGTGCTGAGATAAACATGACAAGTACAAGGACTGTGAGGAGTCACAGGTTCTAGAGATGATGAAGAAAAGTACTGTACAACCCAAGGCACTGGGGAAATGGAGATGAACATTGGACTAGGAGTCAGGAGACCCAGGTTCTGTGTTCCAGTTCTACCCCTAACTACTAGCTTGACCTTGGGAAAGTTGTTTACTCCTCTGGGTCCAGTTTCCTCATGTGTACAATGAACATGTTGGATGTATTACCTTTGGGCTGCTCCAACAAAATACCATAGACTGCACAGCTTAAACAACAGAAACTTATTTTCTCAGAGTTCCTGTTGTGGTTCAGTGGAAATGAATCTGACTTGTATCTATGAGGACACGGGTTCGATCCCTAGTCCTTCTCGGTGGGTTAAGGATCCAAAATTGCTGTAGTAACCTGTGGTGTAGGTTGCAGATGCTGCTCGGATCTGGCGTTGCTGTGGCTGTGTGTAGGCCGGCAGCTGTAGCTCCGATTTGACTCCTAGCCTGGGAACCTCCATATGCCAAGGGTGCAGCCCTAAAAGACCAAAAAGAAAAAAGAAAAAACACTTTATTTTCTCACTTCTGGTGGCTGGAAGTCCAAAATCAGGGTGCCAGTATGGTCTAGTTCTGGTGAGCACTCTCTGCCTGCTTGTAGACAGCTAACTTCTTGCTGGGTCCTCACATGGTGGAAGAAGGGAGGGAGAGGAAGAGAGAGAGAGATTTCTTCCTCTTCTTATTAGGACACAGTCCTATTGGATAAGGCCCTATTCTTATGCCCTCACTTAATCTTAATTACCTCCTAAAGACTCTGTCTCCAGAAACAATCACACTTGGGGTTAGGGCTTCAACATATGCTTTTGGCGGGGCTGTGGGAGACACAACTCAGTCCAAAGCACTGGACATGACATTTGGAGTTCCTCCCACCTGTTAGCACAAGTCTAGAACACTGAAGATGCTCACAGTTACCTGTGGAATAAGTAAGTCTACCTGGCCTCCGTGATTCAAGAAATTGCACTAGGCTTATTTCTCAACTGCTGCGTAGCAAGCATCTTGGTCTTAGAAAAAACACAATGGTGATTGTTAATTGGAGGTGAGTTTTAAATCACAAGTATACAGGAGTTCCCATCATGGTGCAGTGGTTAACGAATCCGACTAGGAACCATGAGGTTACGGGTTCTGTCCCTGGCCTTGCTCAGTGGGTTAAGGGTCCGGCGTTGCCATGAGCTGTGGTGTAGGTTGCAGACGCAGCTCAGATCCCAAGTTGCTGTGGCTCTGGGGTAGGCCAGTGGCTACAGCTCCAATTGGACCCTCTGGCCTGGGAACCTCCATATGCCGTGGAGCAACCCCAGAAAAGGCAAAAAGACAAAAATAAATAAATAAATAAATCACAAGTATACAGTTATATTTTCTAATAGCCATAAAGATAATAGATTAATTGCAGCCCTTCACCAAAGTGCAAAGTGCCCTGTCATTCCTACTGTACCCAAAAGCGCCTGAAAGTGCTGTTTTTGAGCGATTTTGTAGTCAGAAGCAGCCTCTGGTGGTGGGGAGAGCCAGCCTACCTTAGATCAAATATAATTTCCCCCAATGGTGATCAACCAAGATTTCTCCATAAATAGTAATATTTTTGGTTTAATATATTTACTATCGAAGACCAAAAAGTATTTGGGGCACCTAAACACAATTCCAACAAAAACACTCCAAGGATGATTGAAATAGTCCTGGAATGTGCTGTTGCGTTCAAACCTGAGAATTTAGGATTAAACTGGTCCCAATTTCTATAACTACTTTAGCTGTTTACTTCTCCTTATTTATGACACAACTGTAACTGTTTATTGATGCTAAATGTTCTCTGTTAGTAATTTTTTTTTTTGGACTGTTACTAATTTTAAACTCCAAATTTACCTTTCATGGCCATTAAAATTTTCATCTTTACTTGACCTCAACTGTGCAAATACTAGTATTCTACAAAATGGGAAGATGCTGAGTTTTCTTGACTGATCCTATAGAACAATGGTTCTCAAGTGGGGGTGCTCTGGCACCCCAGGGGGCATCTGGCAATGTGCAGAGTCATTTTTGGTTATCACAACTGGGGGAGGCTGGTAGTGCAACTGGCGTTTAGCAGGTAGAAGCCAGGGATGCTGCTAAACATCCTACTGTGCACAGGGCAACCCCTCCAATAAGGAATTATCTGGCCCCAAATGTCAATAGTGCTGAGGTGGAAAAACTGCTATAGAATTTCAAGATGCAAAGAACATGGTCCTTAAGGCTTCCAGGGTTAGAGAAGGAAGGCTGTTCTGTTGGTGGTGGCAAAATTTATGATTCTAAGCGACCTCTGACACAGCAGAAACTGATGAAATGTTTGCCATGCCAACGCAGAATGTCAGTAATGGGGTTAATTTTTTTAAGTAGGCAGCCCCTCCTTTGATCTTCATTCAATTTTTTTTTCTTTTTCTTTTTAGGCCCTCACCCATGGCATATGGAAGATCCCAAGCTAGGGGTTGAATCAGAGCTACAATTGCCAGCTACAGCCAGAGCCACAGCAACTCAGGATCCGAGCTGTATCTGCGACCTGCACCACAGCTCACGGCAATGCCAGATCCTTAACCCACTTGATCGAGTCCAGGGATTGAACCCGAGTCCTCATGGATACTAGCTGGGTTTGTTACTGCTGAGCCATGATGGGAACTCCCTTCATTCAATTTCAATGTCCCCTGTAAGGGGAAGGAAATCTGGACTAGAACACAGCGGCTCAGGAGGAGGCCTGAGACAAGGTCTAAAGATTTGCCACACACACCCTCCGAGATCATTTTACTTGGGAAGGATGGCATGAGGACAGAAAAAAGCTCCAAACATTTTATAAAGTCCTAACAGCTTCACGGGTTGATAGGATTTCAAACTCCTTTTCAAAAGCATTAAATTACTCCCTGTGCTCCCATTATTTTAATGATTTCTGTATATCCCTCCTCATTCCAAAAAGGTTGAGGTGGTTAATTTGCCCGGTGGTGTTGACTCAATTTTCCCATATAAAGCTTACATGGGCTTTAGGACTGATCAATAGATGTTACAGTGTAGGAAGCAAAAAGGATTTTGGAAGGACCAAGAAAACCTATAATGTTTTGGCAGTTAAAAGACATGAGTTAAATTCCTACTATGTGTGTAGTGCTAAATGCTGAGGCGTATATTTTCTTAAAGTATAAATCTCAGCTGGTGTCCTTAAGTCATTTATAATCTGCCTGAGAGAGACAGGCTCGGGCCCAGGGGAGGATGTCTTTCATTACCAGCGGTCTGTGTGCAGAGCCTCCAGGCAGGCACAACCCTCGGCTCTCCCTCCCTCCTCTGGCTGGAGAAGGAGGAACAGAGCAAAGGCTCGGAAGTGGGCACCCACTGGGCAGGGGCAGGGGCAGAGGCAGAAAGCAAACTAAGCAGGAGCTAAGGTTACAGGTTCATCCTGCAGCTACAAGAGGGTCTCCAAACAAGAAGTTTTAATGACAGAAGGTGACTTTCCCTGAATGCTTACTGTTTGTGGGGGCGCACTCATTTCACCCTCTTCCTGACAGCCCTATGACTTAGCCACTCTTCTTCCCATTTTATTGATGAGGGAACTGAGGCACAGGGCTGTTAAATAATTCATGCAAAGTCACACAGTTAGCAAGTGCTAGAGCCAGGATTAACCCCTGGGCAGAGCTCACACTCCTAACCCTTTCTCCGGACTGCAAGGCCAGACACGTTAGGAGGAAGCTGCCAGCAGAGAGCATTTCAAGGAGGATAAGTCAATAGGGTCAGATGTTGCTGAGCCATCAGGAATGAAATCTGAGAAACGGCCATTGGATTTGTGATTAGGCAATCAGGGGTGACCTTTAAGAGTTCTGTTTCGTAGAAAGGTGGGGACAAGGGTTCCTGGTAAGACATGAAGCAGGGACTGATAGCGGATAGAGTCCTGGGTAGACACCAACACTGAAAGGCCAGAGAGAGATGGGAGAGAATTTTCCAGGCTTTTCTTTTCAGAGTTTGCCCCCAAACCCCACACAATGGAATGTTTTCTTTATTTGAGGGATTACAATATGTGTCACCCTGTTCTTTTGTTTTGAAGGGCAAAACTAACAGATTTTAGTAGTCATGGTTAAAGAAGGATTAGCAAGGGTCACAGATGTTGTTTGCTTTTTTAAAAAACACTGCATCAAATTCAGGTAAAATACAAAGATTTAACTGTCTGAAGGGAAATCATTATGGGAGAACGGTTACTTGACCTTAAATACATTGCATTGGCTGGACATGATGGCAGTTCTGTAACTGGGGTGGGAGACTCTGAGAGAATCATGAATGAAATAACTCGCTTTGGACCTGTTTCGAGCCAAGAGTAGCAGAAAGCACTGTACACGTTATGGCTTGAGACTGAAATAAGAGAACAGCTGCCTGATTACAGCCTGGACTTCCAAAAACCTGGGCTGCAAAGGGCAGAAATACTTATTAAAATTCTTTGTGTTAACGAGCTTTTGGAACTCGAGTTATCAGCCCCTGTCCTAGCTACTGAGTAGTTTCCATTACAAATCAAAAGCAGTTTTAGGGAGGCTGTGTTTTCTTGGAGGGGAATTCTCTCCTGGCAGATAATTCAGACTGCTTAGGGAAGGGATTAAAGACACCAAGGAGGAAATGGAGGAGGGGAGGGGGGAGAGGGAGGAGACAGAGGCTCCCCCATGGCTAAGGAGCAGCTCCATAGAAACTTTATCCTACAACCATTAACTCCCTCCAGCATCCCAGTGTACTCAACATTTTTTTTTTTTAGGGCCACACCCACAGTATATGTAAGTTCCCAGGCTAGGGGTCAAATAGGAGCTGCAGCTGCTGGCTTATCCACAGTTCACGGCAATGCTGGGTCCTTAACCCACTGAGCAAGGCCAGCGATCGACCCCTCATCCTCATGAATGTTGGTCGGGTTCGTTAACCACTGAGCCATGACAGGAACTCCCCAATGTACCCAATTTTAAAGGGTCCTGAGGTTGTATTAGTGCCCTAAGTGCCCATTACTTTGCTGCAGCCTAAGAACTACTGCAAACAGCTGATGAAGGAAAGGTAACCTGGAGTCTGGAACTGCCTGGGGCAAAAGAATCTCACGCTGTGGCGTTGTTGGTGCCTACTTTCTGCAAAACTCAGACACATGGGATAAGTGCTTTGGCAATGAACTTTCATACCCTGGCTTAAGCAGGGAAACTACAAACAGGTATTTGCTCTTTTTTTTTTTTTTTTTTTTTTGTCTTTTTGCCATTTCTAGAGCTGCTCCCGTGGCATATGGAGGTTCCCAGGCTAGGGATCTAATCTGAGCTCTAGCTGCTGGCCTACACCACGGCCATAGCCATACGGGATCCGAGCCACGTCTGCAACCTACATCACAGCTCACGGAAATGCCAGATTCTTAACCCACTGAGCAAGGCCAGGGACTGAACCCACAACCTCATGATTCCTAGTCAGATTCGTTAACCACTGAGCCACAACGGGAACTCCCAAACAGGTATTTAATCTTTAATAAAAGAAGCAACACACCAATGCTGGTCGTGCAGGGATTAACCTGCCAGAGTGTCCATAGATTCCTTTTCCTTTCTAGTGACTCAGGCCATGGGAAAGTTGGTGGAATCCGGAGCATCCTTCTTTGGAAGTCTTCAAAACCATTTTGTGCTCTAGACAGAGAGGAACCCACACAGATCTCCTCTCCATCCCTGGTCATCTCTCCATGTACCTTTTGCTGCCTCGTCATACAACCCAGCACTCAGGAGACGTTCTTGTCATCTTTAGAGATGCTGACTCTGCCTGGGAGGTTCCTCTTTTCCCAACAATGACTCAAGATTCTTCTCCACTTTTCTTGCTGTTCCCCCCCACCACCATACAAAGAGCCTTTACATTTGAAAGGTTTCACTGCTCTCTACGGAGAACTGTAAGGGCTACAAAAAACAAGAAGAGTGGGAGGCTGAGAGATTCAAGGATGCCACAGTGACTTGTCAATTTCTTTCCACAGCACCAGGGCTAAGGAAGTGAACAAAAGAGGCAAAATCTCTGTGTTCTGGAGTGTTCCCTGGGGGAGATTTATATAGTATGTTCGGAGGGGCTATGAATGAAAAAAAAAGCAGGGAGGGCAGATAAGAATGCCTGAGAGAGGGTGTGCAGTTTTAAGGGAGTGGTCAGATTTTGTGCAAGGCCAAAAGGAGGTGGGAGAGCAAATCACACAGGGAACTGTGGGAAAAGCAGTCCAGGAGAGGGAACCACTTAGTGCTAAGGCCTTGAGGTAGGGGAGCAGCAAGGAGGCCCGTGTACAAGAGCACAGGCAGAGTAGGAAGGGAGGCCAGAGAACTATGGGGCACAGCGTTCTCCATCCTGCAATCAGAGTAAAAAGAAGGAAAAAGCCCAGGGTCACACCGCCCTGGGCCTGAATCTCATTTCTGCTCCTTATGTCATAATCCTTAGGCTCTCCTTTCCAGCTGTTTCTAGACAACTAGAAACAGTTGACCACAAAGGGTCACTGCAAAGGGTTAAAGGACATACAGAATGTGGCGCTACCGACCCCAGAACACAGTTCACCCCCAGTTCCTGCCCATCATACATTAGTTCCCTTCCTCCACCCCAGGGCTCCTCTCCTCTCATCTAGCTCTCCTTGTGGCCAAATAAAAGATCTCTGGAAGTGTGCCATTCAAGAGCCTTCTGGAGGTCCACGGTATACTACCAAATGCAAGAAAAGAAGCTGCAAAACAGTATGCATCTATATAGTATTGCTGGCAAGCAGTAACATTTTAGTATCCACATTCAAAAATCCAGAGGAATCTACACCAAACTATTAATGGTGGTCTCAATAAGGAGTAAGAAGACTGGTGAAAATCAAGTATTTCAGAGTAGGCTGACTGTGAACTTTTTTTGTGATTCAAGATTGTTGACATTGAAAAAAAAAAAAAAAAACCAAAACCTCATTTTAAAGAATACTAAGTTAAGAAATGCTATAAGAAAACAAGACATTTCACAACTAAGTAGACTACAAGGTCAGTCAAGGAAAGACAAACATGCCAGTTCCCAGTGTCTTACTCAACAATGCATTAAAATGTGCATTACAATCAGTCACTGCAATGCATGCTAGTTATATAGCTTGGAAAAATTTTAGGTGCTTCCCCACCTCCAAAAAAAAAAAAAAGGGAAAAAAAATGCTTAAGCATCCACAGTCACCCATATGGCTTTTCCCAGTTTAAATATATGTTTCAAGAAAACAAATAGTCAGAAACATTTTAACATTGCTCAGATTGACCACTGCACCAAATAAAGGTGCTTAGCTCTGCAGTAAATAAAATCCCGATTGAATAGAAGAGAGTAGACTAGTCCACTTCTTGGATGCTTTTGAATTATGAGATTTCTGACTGAAGAGGATAGTGGGTTTCCCACAGGAAAACCCATTTGCTCCCCGGAATCAAGCAACACCTCCCTTTGCTTTCTCCTTTTCCTCCAGTAACATCAAGACTCATCTTGAGGTTATCTGATCATAGACTGGAAATCCTCAGGGCAGAAAAACTCTATCTCAGCATTTCCATAAGCACTGGGGATGTGCTCTTCCCAAACCAAGTGATTTTCATGAGGCAAAACAGCTACATAAATTGCTTTACTGTCAACATAGCATAATGAAAAGTAACATCATGATGTCCTAAAACACTTATATTGCACAAGAAACAAAACAGCGCTTATGGAATTTATGAGTCTTTTATTTAGGACCTAATATTATTCATCAATTTATAATTAAAGCCGTAACTTCCATGGGATATAATTTTCAAATTATCACTCATACTTACCTATACTTTTCTCACCATCACCTCAAATACATGACCTTAGAAAAAAAGTTTGTAGCTCCACTAGGTGAATTTCCCATTGATGTAACTACAGTGATTTCTAAGTCTGTGAGAACTGTTAGGAATGTGCAGCAAAATTAAAAACTTGCATTATAACAATGCACTTACAAAAAAAGATTAAATATACAACCATCGCTGAATGTACAAATTCTAAGACTTTCAAACGAATAGGCTGCTACAATCAGAGAGAGACTGAATTATGGTCCACAGCTTATATGGAGTCCTTCACCTGTTAAGGCACACACACACAAGGGTGCGTGATAGACAACGTTGTTCTTATGACTGGCAGTGAGACCAGAAGATAGTGTGCAGGCTGGCAAGAAGATTGGAGTGGGATGTTATAAGTAAAACGTGAGTGATTCATTCTACCTGATGCATATACATTTTATAGATTCAAATCTGAAGGGAAAAAAACTTTTCGAACTTAATTGCTTATTTGGGAAAGTTAAACAGAAGCACGACTTGGACCCCATTTTTATAGGCTCGGTGCCACCTTAAAAAATTCCACAGGAACGTATTCTGAAACAAGAGTTTCTCTTACTGGAAAGCCACAAAGGTTGATGTGAGATCTCTGAAATGGAAAATCAGACCCAAGTGCTCATGCAGAAGGTTTGATGTTAATGAAAATGTAGGTGGCATGGCAGCATCAGGGTTAAGGGCTACTCCTACCCCCTCCCATCTGACCCCCCAGCAATCAGATGCACTAGAGGTGGCATCCTTACTCTGTCCCTGACTGTGCGACCTTGGGCGAGTTAGCTAACCTTTCTAAGTCTTAGTCTCTTCATCTTCAGCATGGAGACAATAGGTTATGAGGATTAAATGAGATCATGCACCAAGAGCTTGTAGCTCAGTACCTGGCACATAAGAGCATTTAAGAAATATGTCCTTCTCACGATTCGATGTGGCACTCTGACTACTAATAATTACAGTCCTGCTGCTGTATCCCAACATCTTGGATAACCATTTCATTCTATGCTTCCAGCTTTTACTATTTCTTTTTTCACCACAGTATTTCAGGGTAGAAAAACAAAGAAAGAAAGGTAATCAGTTACATACATCCCACTTTTCAGCTGTTGCCTGAAGCAAAGTAAAAAGCTGCGGAAATAGGTAACATATACACTGAAGAGAAATTTACTGTGTAGGATATGATGTTACACGTGTATGGGATACAAAGTAATCATGTAATTTCAATCTATGACACATGGGGCATCAAGTCATAGGTAGGTTTTATTTTAAAAAAGACAAAAGCCAAGCAGTATTAAAGAACACAGAAGGAATCAATATGTGCCTATTGTTATCTCAGTATTAGTGACTGAAACAGGGATTGGTGGGCTAGATTACAGGGGATTTCATGGGGTCTATCTTCCAACAGGTGGCAAGCTTTAGTCATCTTCAGATGCAAAACCTTAATGAGTTTGAGTCTGCAAGTCTCTGGGATTCTGTTCAAGGCCTCCTCTCAGCAATCAAGGGAAACAATTTTCTAGGTTTAAGCTACCCTGGCAAGTTAGCAAGCAGGGAACTGTCTGCTGTAGCTTGCACCTGTCCCTAAAACGCGATTCTGGCCTGACGGTGAAAATCCACCATCCTTTCCTGACAGTCCATCCTGCTGCTGTGGCGCCTCCAGACAGATGGGGGAAGCCCACTAGGAAGTGGTCACGACCAACCAAGCCACAAATCCCTAGAGTGTGGGATTTCCACCTCAATACCACGCCTGAAAACCGAAAATAGGCGCCCGCTTGTTATACTGCAAAGGGATTCCCCTCAGCAGCAATCCCCCCACCCCCAAGCTTGCATGTTTTATTAATAAATGCAAGATGGCACACGGAGGCAAAGAATGGGAGGTAAGGCATCTGCAGCTGGACCCGAACCAGGGCAGTTTGCAAAAATAAATAAGAAGCATGTGACAAGAAGCAGATCCCCAGGCTGGAGCTGAAGACCTGGGTTGCCCCAGGCACCCTTGCCTTGCTACCCGGGCCAGCGGGGATGAAGGTCAGTGGTAAGATCCCAGCCCTCCAGGGCACGTACCCTGCAAACCCAGACCAGCCCCCACCCCTACCCCGGCCACAGGACCCTGGAAGCGAGGCAGGGGAAGCCCCGGCCACGGCTGGCTGCGGGGACACATACCTGCTGCCGGGGCTGGGGATTCGCTGGGCTCTGCAGCCGCGCTGGCCGCGGCTCGCGTTCCCGGGGCTCCCCTCTCCGCGCCCCCCCCCCGCCCCCTCGCGGCCCCGCCGCTCCCTCCGCTCCTCCGCCCACCGCGCTCGGGCGCGCGCGCGCGGCCACGCGCCAGCGGCTCGCTCGGGCCCGCGCCTGCGCCCTCACCTCCCGCCGTCTGCGCGCGCGCCCCGGCGGCTGCGGAGCGGCCGCGCGGCTGTCTAGGAAACGGCGGCCTCGGGTGGCCGGGCTGGCGGCGGGAGCCGGGCAGGGGGCGGGGGCTGGGGACTCGGCCAGCGCCAGGGCCAGAACGGAGCGCGCCGGCCTCGTGGCTTGGGTGAGGGGCTCGCGGGGCCGGGTCGCGGGGTTTGGGGTGGGGGAGGACCCCTGATAACACATGTTCGGAGAGAGGAGTGGGGTCGCGGAGGGAAAGTCTGAAGGGGAGGCCGGCGGGGCGGGGAAGCAACAAGTGTGGAGGCCGAGGGGGCCCCGCCCGGGGGACTTCGTACAAACAAGAATAGAGCCCTTCTCTGGCTTTGGTGCAGCGCTTGGCAGTTTCCAAAGCTTTTTGCCAGTCGTTCGTTACACCCGCACATGGCACGCCGTGAGGGAGCGAACGGCGGGCATTGCCCTCTGCGGTTTGAGGCGTGCAGAGGAAAACATCTCTTTCTGGCCGAGGTCGAAGCAGAGTCAGAGACCCCTGACCCTCAGGTTGTTGTCTGGGAGAAAAATACCTGTCAGGTCCTTCTTTTGACAGTCTTAGCTCAGGACCCTTGAGGGATAGTTGTTTTTCATACACCCCCCTCCCCGTTATTACCCTCTTAAAAGCCTTTTTGAATGTTTGTTCACCAAACCTGTCCCCCCTCCCCCGGAATTCTAATACCATTCATGCACTGTATAGCTACTTATGTATCGTACTTTATACATAAAAAGAGTAAGATTTCACCCCTTGTAGATAACATCGACCCGGTGGAGAACGCTTGCTTTAGGACCGCGGCTCTTGCTTAGCGGGTGGGGCAAGTGGAGTAAATGAGGACTTTAGATGCTCCCATAAATACTCTCGGTAGGTTAGAGTCCTCACAAACATACCTACAGCTTTAATGTCTGCAGGTACTGCTGTGAGCAATGCAATACAATCACTTAAGCAGCTTCTGGATTCAGAGTAGCTTTTGTTATTTGCAGCCTCAATTCATGCTAAAAGTCGAGCCATCTTCCATTAGGGCCCTGACATTTTTGTTCAGATGCTTGAAAAGATTGGAAACCCTCCTTAAACGCTAAGTTCTACCGTGAGCTTTGGCTCTGCAGGCAGCCTTGATTTCTGGTTCTCATATGTCTTATAAAATGGGACTTTGTTGTGTTCTTTGTTTTTTGGTGAGGCCTGTTTGGTCTCCCAGGAATATCTTAGTCATTCTTGCCTCTTCTCTCACCTCAGCTTTTCTAGCTAAAAGGTGGAAATTGTGAAGTTGAACAACTTCAAAACCCAGGGCACAGAACTGCCCCAGGGCCTTAGGTCATGTTTTTCTTAGATACAGGGATATCTAGATGGGGAATGTGTATCTAATTTTGGCAAGCTGGGAAATAAGTAAAATTCCTTCTTTAGGTCCTTCCTCATCTTTCAGTGTTTCTTATCCAACTCTAATGGAATTTCAGAGGAACACAAGGCCCTTGGAGGTGATATTTGTAGAAGCTAGCTAGGATGCCAGGAGATTTTTCTCTTGCATTTAATGTGGAGTGGAAAAGAGAAAGTGAGAATGAGTCAAGACAGCTTGGAAGAGTGGATGGAATGAGTGGGTATAGTTTTCTTACCGTGGGGGCAACATTTCAACAACACCTGAAAAAGTGTTAAAACAAAAACAAAAACAAAAAAGCCAATCTTGGCATGGCCTGCTCAAGCTGTTATCTACCCCATTAGCCCCTACTCAGTAGAACTCTAATGATTTGATCAAAATCTTTGAAAAGCATCCAGTTACAATGCTGGTTAAAAGAGTAGGATTTTGAAACTTGCAGACAGAGAAAATGGAATACCACTTTGGTTTACCTGAAATCTTTGTAGTCTAATACAGTTTTTGGATTCAGGTGCAATATTACTTCAAGGGAACTTTTTCCCTACAATACTGTCAATGAAGACCATCTAGAGAGAGAAAGCAAACTATGTGGAAATTGCATAGTATCATCTTTTACCTGTGTCTTTAAGTGTGTTGCTTTTTTTTTTTTTTTTTTTGTAATCAGTTCATGGTAAATGTAGGTGCAACCATTTTATGTGGTAGTGTGAAGTAAAAAATCTCAAAACATATGTAATTTATCAGCTCTATGCTGCTCCCTGGTGGTGAGCATCACTAACCCAAACTAAAATCTTCCCCCTCTTTGATAAATTCTTAGGATGTTGAAAACCCAAATCAGATGTGTAGACAAGATGCTATTCTGTATTCTTCAAACTTTTCCTGCTCTGTTTTCGAATACCCTAAGTCGTAATACCTAGAGGAGGATTATCCCTTGAGGCTGATCAATTTGGAGGAACTGTGAAGATCTCTGGCAGGCCTCCTTAGCTTTTCATAAATGTGTCTGTAAGAGTCTCTTGGGGATACTTGTTTAAAATCAAATTGCAGAGCCCCACCTGAAACCCATTAAAATCTAATCTACAGGCGAGTGGCCTGTTATTTTTATTTTTAACTGCCCCAGGTGATTCTTATCAATAGGAGAGGTTGGGGAATAGTAGACCTATAAATAGAACAGGAGTGGCTTCAGTAAATTGTAGGTGACTAGAGAGAGGGAATTTTGTGAGTGAAGAAACCCCACAGCAGAAGGAAAATAGGATCTATAAAGCCGGAGTGGAGGAAATTAACTGTAGTTTCAAGGCTTGTGTGTCACTTTCTTGCTAGATAGCTCTGCCTCTAATGTAGCTGTAATTGGCACGCTATCCCAGACCAAAATACCTTTTGAGGTAAGTCAGATTTTCTTTTCATTAAAAAAGACTGTCTTTTCAAAAGTACCAGAATCATATAATCAGAAAATTTGTGCATGTACACAGCTGCAAGATTATAAGGGGGCAGATTGGAGATTGTGTTGATCCTATGAATGTCTGAAAAAGATTGCTATCAGAGTTAGAATTTGTTCTCTTGAGGTAGCTGCTTGGAAAAGTAGAACATAGGATTTGGATGGCACATGATTTGCAAAATTTAAATAACAGCAAGAGATTTTAAGTTGTTAATGGTTATGTAAATGTTAATATTTTAAAACCTCTTCTAAAACCTCTTCTAAATGTTGATTTGTAAAGCAGCCTCACTTATTTGGAACACATAGGGAGAAAGCCAATCTGAGTTAGTGAAAAGCCTGAAAAATGGAATATGTATGTATGACTTTGTGTGATATTTAAAATTTTAAGTATACATAATAACTGCTAATAAATAGCTTTAAAAATCCTGCTGAGATAGCTTCAATGAATAAATATGATTGACTTGTAATTAGCAAAAGTTGGAGTTCCCATTGTGGCGCAGCGGAAACTAATCCCACCAGTATCAAGATGTGGGTTTGATCTCTGGCCTCGCTCAGTGGGTTGGCAGTCTGGCATTGCTGTGAGCTGTGGTGTAGTTCGAAGATTTGGCTCGGATCCTGAGTTGCTATGGCTGTGGTGTAGGCTGGCAGCTGCAGCTCCCATTCGACTCCTAGCCTAGGAACTTCCATATGCCATGGGTGCGGCCCTAAAAAGACAAAAAAAAAAAAAAAAAAAAGGAAAAAAATGTAATTAGAAAAACTCATGAGCCTGCAGTCTATGTGAATAAAACAAAGCACAGGAAAAAAAAAAGTCGTGGCTCAGTGGTAACTAGCCCAACTAGTATCCCTGAGAACACAGGCTTGATCCCTGGCCTTGTTCAGCGGGTTAAGGATCTGGCATTGCTGTGAGCTGTTCAAGGCTCAAATCCCTGAGTTGCTGGGCCTGTGGGGTAGGTTGGCAGCTGCAGCTCAGATTCGGCCCCTAGCCTGGGAACTTCATATGCCACAGTTTTGCTCCCCCTACACCAAAAAAAAAAAAAAAAAAAAAAAAAAAAAAAAAAAAAAAAAGGGAGGGCAGCAGCACAGTACTACGCACTGAGCAGGTCCTCAATTAACATTCTTTTTAAAAAGGTTTTCTCATAAGTAGGTTAAATATGCTTAATGCAGCAAGTCCACCTTCAAGGATAGTACCTGAATGGCAGATTTCACCTTGAGCAATGGCACAGCAAGGGTGGGGCAATGAGGAGTTACTGCTGTGGCTCAGCGATCTGGGTGCAGTGGATTAAAGGTCCGGCTGTTGCTGCAGCTGTGGTATAGGTCACAGCTGTGGCTCAGATTTGATCCCTGGGCCCAGAAATTCCATATGTTGTGAGTGTGGCTGAAAAGAAAAAAAAGAGTAGCGCAATGAGAGCATCACCTTGGGTGTAGGCAACAAAAATTCTCGTCTGTGTGGAATTTAAACCATAATAAACCCACTAAAAGTCTTTCAGATGTTTATCAGTAGTTTTATGTACTAGAAATTTAAACAATGTCAGTGATAAAATATTCCTCCCCGAAAATTTTCTTATGAATCTAAGTTCAAATAATTTCTGTAGTTACTGTAAGTTTTACTGCTGTATTTATACGCTTCAAATTAGTTTTAATTATTGATCCTTTAATAAATATTATATTCTACATAGCAGTTAAATCAAAGAACTCCCTATTATACAGTTGGCCTTCAATGAATTTTTCCAGCTAAATTTATAAATGTTCAGGGTAATTCAAAGCTTTGGGTGCAATTCATGTCTGCAACCCCTTTGGTCCACATGCCTGCATTTTTTTTTTTTTTTTTTTTTTTTTTTTTTTTTTTTTTTTGCTTTTTAGGCCCACACACCTGAGGCACATGGAAGTTCCCAGGCTAGGGGTCAAATTGGAGTTGCAGCTGCCAGCCTATACCACAGCCATAGCAACTCAGGATCCCAGCCGAGTCTGCAACCTACACCTTGGCTCTCGGCAATGCAGGATCCCTGACCCACTGAGCGAGGCCAGGGATTGAACCCTCATCCTCATGGATACTAGTGGGATTTGTTTCCACTGCACCACAAGGGGAACTCCATAGATAGTAGATTCTTAATAAACAGTAGTAGCACAGGAACTGTAAGGATGGAGAAACAGAGCTTGATTACTTCAGTGTTGTTGTTCTCTGTGATCACTTAGAGTCTTCATTTGCATGTAATATTTCAGAGTGAAACAAAGTGCAAACTTTGAGATGTCGTATTTTTGGCTCATAAGTGCAAATTTTAGTTAATATGTGAAAATTATTCTTTTGAATAATTGAATTCAAAAGATATCTTTGAAATTTAGTATTTTTAAATTGTTTATGTTTTGCTTCAAAACTGAAGAAGAAATCAAGAGAATAGGAACTGTAATGTTATTATTTAGTATTTCCACAGAACAATACATAGATCTAAGATTTTCCTTTTTTTTTTCAAAAACATTAATTCTGTTGCATTTTTCCTTTTTTGGTACTCTAACATTTACTTTATATTGGCATATAAGTGTAGTTAGGTAAAAGGATTTTCACTGTCTCTTTCCTGGCTTTTATTATTTGTTTCATTTCATGATCATTACTGCAGATAATTTTGTCACGTAGAGGAGGGTGTGATTAAAAGAAAAGATTCCTCTGGGTGTCATATTCTGAGTATATGACTGGGCTCAAATGATCACAAAATGAATGGTATTCAAATTAAATGAGCTTTATTATGTGTTTAATGTTTGGAACTTTGCGTATACTTTGGCACTCTTTATATATCCAAAATGAAATATCAGTGATTGTATATATATTTTAAAATTTAAAAATGATATAATATTCCAATTTTAGTATAATTAGTCCATTTCATTTTATTTTGGCTTAATTAGGCTATTTTAAAACCTAGGAAGTACTTGTCCATGTGTTATCAGTAGACGCCTAGCAAGTACATGTCCATGTGTTACTGATAGACTCCTAATTACTGACATTTAATAAATGCTTACAATATGTCAGACATCATTCTTTGTGCTTTATGTCTTAATTTTTTCATAACAGCTCTGTTGCGAAGGTGTAGTTATCTTATTTTACAGATGAGGAAACTGAGGCACAGTGGGATTAAGTAATTTGCTCAAGATCAGTCAGCTAATAAGTAGAGGAACCAGGATTCAAACCCAACAGTCTGTTTCAGAGACCTCAAGTTCAGCCCTGGTGCCTCACTGCCTCTCGTGTGTACACAAAGTTGTGCCTCAATAAGTTTGAGAAATCATTATATAGTGGGAAAAGCATACTGGATTGCAGGGTTCCACCTCTAGTTCATTCTTTAACTTTGTAAAAAACAAGTAAATGAATGTCTCTGATTTGGGAGGATTGAGCTTAATACATCTAGAAATTCTCTAAATTTCTTTCTAGTTTAAAATTTTTATGATCCTATGATTATGTTAAGGAGAAAATTTCACTTTTCACTCATCTAACAGACTAAAAATGAACCAGAAAAATAAAAAAACTAACATGATTGACTTTGAAGGTAGATAAATTTTTGATATTTTGTAGTAGCAAAATTATTCTACTGTTAAACCTTTCATGTTCACTATTCATGTGACTACAGAAAGACCGTAAACTTTTTTTAAAATTGAAGTTATAGTTGATTTACAATATTATGTTAGTTTTAGGTATACAGCATAGTGATTTGTTATTTATTTATTTATTTACTTTGCTGATTAGGTATAATTCCCTGTTCTATATAGTAAATCCTTATTGTTTATCTATTTATGGTAGTTTGTATCTGTTAATCCCATACCCCTAATTTATCCTTTACCCCATTTCTTTCCCCTGTGGTAACCATATTTTGTTTTCTATGTGAGTCTGTTTCTGTTTTATATATAGATCCATTTGTATTACTTTTTTAGATTCTACACATAAATGATATCATGTAGTGTTTGTCCTTCTCTGACTTATTTCACTAAGTATAATATTCTCTAGGTCCATCCATGTTGCTGCAAATGACAATATTACATTCTTTCTTATGGCTGAGTGCCATTGTGTGTGTGTTTTAAGCCAGTCATCTGTTGATGGGCTCTTATGTTGCTTCCATGTCTTGCTGTTGTAAATAGTGTTACTGTGAACATTGAAGTTCATGTATCTTTTCAAATTAGAGTTTTTGTTTTTTCCTGGATATATACCCAGGAGTGGAATTTCTAGATCATATGGTAAATCTCTTTTTAGTTTTTTTATGATATTGTTTTCCATTGTGGTTGCACCAGTTTACACTCCCACCAACAGTGTATGAGGATTTCCTTTTTTTCCACATCCTCTCCAGCATTTGTTATTTATAAACTTTTTAATGATGACCATTCTGAGTGAGGTGGTACCTCACTGTAGTTTTGATTTGCATTTTTCTAATAATTAGGGGTGCTGAGCATCTTTTCACGTGCCTGTTGGCTGTCTGTATGTCTTCTTTGGAAAAAATATCTATTTAAATCTTTTGCCTATTTTTTTATTGGATTATTTTTTGATGTTGAGTTATATGAGCTGTTTGTATCTTTTGGATATTAACACCTCAGTCATATCATTTGCAAATATTTTCTCCCATTCTGTACATAGGTTGTCTTTTTGTTTTAAAAGCTTTTGCACAGCAAAAGAAACTACAGTTTGATTAGGTCCTATCTGTTTATTTTTGCTTTTACTTTTGCATTGGGAGGCTGATCTAAGAATATATTGCTACAATTTCTATCAATATTTTGCCTATGTTCTCTTCTAGGAGTTTTATGGTGTCATGTCTTACATTTAGGTCTTTAAACCATTTTGAATTTATTTTTGTGTATGGTGTGAGGGAGTGATCTAATTTCATTGTTTTACATGTATCTCTCCAGCTTTCCAAATACCACTTGTTGAAGAGATTATTTTTTCCATTGTATATTCTGGACTCTTCTGTTGTAGTTTGACCATAGGTGCATGAACGGTTTATTTCTGCACTCTCTATTCTGTTCCATTGATCTGTGTGTCTGTTTTTATGCCCATACCACACTATTTAGATTACTGTTTTTTGTAGTATAGTCTCAAGTCTGGGAGGGTTGTACCTCTAGCTTTGTTCTTTTTTATCAGGATTGCTTTAGCAATTCTGAGTCTTTTGTGGTTCCATATATATTTTAGAATTTGTTCTATTTCTGTGAAAAATGTCTTGGGTAATTTGATGGGGGTCACATTAAATTTGTGGATTGCTTTGGGTAGTATGACCACTTTAACAGTATTAATTCTTCTAATTAATTTATTTGAATCATCTTCAGTTTCCTTTATTAGTGCTTTATGGTTTCCAGTGAATAGGTCTAAAAAGACCATAAACTTCTGAGGGATTGATTATGCATTCTGATAATTGGCTTGATATAAAAATTTGTTATTCATATATGCCACTTTTATATGCTTAGGGTGTTCTGAGCCTTAGTACCATATAAAGTAAAGCTCTTTGGGAAAATGAATTTTGGAAGACAGATCATACTGTATACCACTTTTTCCCCTTCCTTTTCAGGAAGGTTACCATCTTATTGAAATGACAGTCCTTATCCTCCATGCGTATGTTGCATGTAAAATTTTTTCTTGGTGGAAACATAACACAGAAACTAACTTTCATAGTAAAAAAAATATATAATTCCTTGCCATCACCCAAAAGTCTCTGTTTGAAATGATTTTTTTCCTTCCCACCCAATAATGTTTTAATTCAATTCTGTTTTTCTCTTAGTCCAACTTCTGGCCTTTTATTTAGAAATATTAACAGTAAACAGTTTTCCTGGGTCTTAAAAAAAAGGGGGAGAGAGGAGAAATTAAACATGTTAAAGTTTCTACTGCTTGTTATGACATTCTCTGAGGATATCAGTTAGTAAAAGAAAAAGCTCATGAAATTTGTAAGCATATTCTACTTTCCTTCTCTCCACGTGTTACTAAAATTGTTATATACTATTTCCTGTTTTTATTTTTCTTTATGGTGGTTACAGTTTCTATCAAAGCAGAAGAAATAGAGGTGAACTACAAAAAGTGAGAACCAGTTTCCTCTGTACTCTGCAATCTAGGAGAAAAAACTCATCCAAGGACAGATCAGGTAAGTAATTGTTAATTCATTCTTTCTAATGTTTTGAGGCCATATGTGGAGACATGATTTATCAATTATAACCATAGATCATTGATTTAATTCAACTAAGAGACAATAAGGGTAGAATCCACAATATGGAAAGTTCTTTAACTTTTATACGGAAGCTTGGGTCTCAGTTGTAATGTTTGAGAGGGCTGGGTGTATAGAACTGTGTTCAGTTATGTGTTAATGATTCATAAAACATTAAAAACGACAAAATTGTAAGCTAAGTCTGGTGTATGTAATTTAAAAATAATATGAATAAAGAAGGTTAAGAGAGTTTTGGAGAACAAGAGTCTTAAAATTGTTCAAGTGGTTGAGTTTAGGGAAGTGAAGGCTAAGGGATGGTACTGCTTTCCAAGTAGAAGAGATGCTGACTTACTGAGGATGGTACCTGTCCTATTCCCACATCTTTAGAGGAAAAGCAGCAGGAAAAATTTAGCTTAGAAAAGTCAAAGCTTTTGAAATTAAGGATGCTTTTAAGATTAGAAAGATTTACCTTGGAAAGTTGTGGAATCCTCTTGCTGGAAGGTTTTCTAAGTAGCCTGGTCATCTGCCAAGAATAGCTTATGTTTCCATCATAAGGCCTTCTAATTTTATGTTGCCATGGTTTGTTTTGAAAAACATATGGTGATTTATATCTAAGGCAGTATCTAACATGATATATTTATAATGCTAGACTATGTAAACTAATAGAATTTGACTTTAGGAGTATTATGGAAAATTATTTGAGAAGCACAGAAGTAGTCATGTGTTTTCTTCAGTTTGTTCCATTGTTGACCATGTGATCATCATTAACATGTATACTTTTTCTGGTCCATATAATACTGTCCAAATACATATGTTAATATCAACAACAATTGAATTGTAGACTCTTAATGAATCACCTCTATCGAGACTAGAGAGAAGGATGGGAGGATAAAATAAAGATAAATGTGTTGGGAGTTCCCATTGTGGCTCAGCAGGTTGCAAATCCGACTAGTATTCATGAGGATGTGGGTTTGATCCCTGGACTTGCTCAGTAGGTTAAGGATCCTGCATTGCTGTGGCAGCTGCAGCATCAATTTGGATTTGACCCCTAGCCTGGGAACTTCGATGTGCCATAGGTGCAGCCCTAAAAATTAGCAAAAAAATAAAAAATAAAAAAGTAAGTGTTTTCATGGAGTTCCTGTTGTGGCTCAGTGGAAACAAACCCAAAAACTAGTATCCATGAGGATTTGGATTTGATCCCCGGCCTCACTCAGTGGGTGAAGGATCCAGCATTGCCCCACACTGTGGCATAGATCATAGATGCGGCTTGGATCCTGAGCTGCTGTGGCTGTGTCATAGGCTGGTAGCTAACAGCTCCTATTTGACCCTTAGCCCAGAAACTTCCATATGCCACAGGTACAGCCTTAAAAAAAACAAACAAATAAATGAAGATAAGCGTGTTCAGGTAGGATTGTTGAGGATGGCTCTCTGAAATGTGAGATAAAGTGGAGATTTCAAACAGTGAAGAGCGTACTACAGTGGGATAATCTGGAAATGGAATTTGGGAGCAAGGAAGTTGCTCACTTCATTGATTCAGAGAAAGAGCAGAAAGTAAGGACTAAATACATTATATTGGAAAAGTTACCTTATAATCTAAGGGAGAACCATATTTTTATTAAAAGTGAACTGCAGAGAAAATACATTTGGATAAAAAGTTTATCATCAAATACAAGGACTCTCTAGTAGGTGGGGAACTGAACAGAATGCTCAGAATGACAGAGCAGAAGCATTGGGTGTGGAATGAGCATGGTTGGAGGAGTTTGAGAGAGTGAAGATGTGATGGTCAGAAGCAAAAGGGAAAAAAGATTTGTGCTGATGGAAGTGAATAAATAAAACAGAAATGAAAGAAGTATTTGCATAGGAAAGTCAAGTAGGTGGAAAGAAAATCAGGGCCATTAGGATAATATTTCTTTGTGAGCAAGGAAATATTAAAGATGATCAGTTGTATATACTAAGGAAAATAGGGAATGGTAATAAGTCCAGATCTGAGAAGGACACACCCATGTGAAAAATAACCAGGCTGACTGACCATTTATTTCAAGAAAAGTTTTCTGGAGGAGAGTTCAAAGACGTAATTATATTTAGATATTGATTGTAGAGCTTCTCGCCTCCAAGGACATAGGAAACCTCTAGGAAGATCAGGATCAACACTGAGAGGTTCATGGGATTGGGAAGCACTATGATTCTTCTCTCCTTTACATCTCTGTATAGAGCTGTATGTAGCCTTTTGTAGGAGACGTGCATAATTCAAGATTATTTCTGGCACCAAAAATGGAGAGTTTGTTATTGCCATGTGGCTGTAGCCTAAAAGAGTTTATAAATCACTTACCAGCCAGCTTTGAAACTGTGATTCTCGATGAATTATTAATTGGGGGAATTTTGTGTTATTTCATGTTTTGCATATAAAGTGAATCTTTATTATCAAATCATTTTCTGTTTGCGTGAAATGCAACCATATGCTATTAGGTTTTCCAGTGGAGAGTAATGATGATAGCTAACCCTTGTTGAGTGCTTCTTATATTCCAGGCACCTCGTATATATAAATGTATTTTACATTCAGACAACTCTTTGAAGGAGGCAGTATTATTCAGTCCCTCATTCCCTCATGCCTCGTGTATAGATGAGGAAACTGGGCACAAAGATTTTTGCCCAATTCTGTGGTAGAATGTTCTAATGCGGAACTAGAATTTGCACTTTAACCTTCTGGCTCCAGAGCACATGCTCTCAACCCCTATGCTACATATCTTTTTATATGTAAAAATTTTGAGTTGAGGGTTGCCGAGAAACTATTATACTTTGAATGGTTGGTAACTTGAATATATTTATAGGTGGCACAATTTACATCAAAGAAAGTAGCTCTTGTGAGCTGCTACATGGAATGAAAATTGATTTATTGCTTCTGTTAATGTTTTAAAGAACTTCATGCCAAAACACTCAGCGATGTGAAGGGCTATTCAGTTCCTTGGGCAGGCCCGCTGCTATTCGAAAGACTGGAGTTCCCGGCGTGGCTCAGTGGTAACGAAGCCAGCTAGTGTCCATAAAAATGTGGCTTCAATCTCTGGCCTTGCTCAGTGGGTTACGGATCCGGCATTGCTGTGAGCTGTGATGTAGGTCGCAGATGCGGTTCAGATCCTGCATTGCTGTGGCTGTGGTGTAGGCTGGCAGCTACAGCCCAATTTGACCCCAGTCTGGGATTCTCCGCATGAGTGGGTGCGGCCCTAAAAAAATAATAATAATAAGACAAAAGACTGCATTAGGGAGTTCCCATTGTGGCTTAGTGAGTTGAGAACAGGAGTAATATCCATGAGGGTGCGGGTTTGATCCCTGGCCTTACTCAGCAGGTTAAGAATCTAGTATTGCCACAAGCTGTGGCCTAGGTCACAGACCCGTCTCGGATCCTGCCTTGCTGTGGCTGTGGCATAGGCCAGCAGCTGGAGCTCCAACTTAACCCCTAGCCTGGGAACTTCCATATGCACAGGTGTGGCCCTAAAAAGAAAAAAAAAAAAAAAAAGACTGCATTGGGTGGCATAACCTTAGTAAGTTTACCAGAGTCTAACTCTTTTTGTTTTTTTTTTTTAAGAAGCATCTTTATTGAGGTATAATTGACAAACAACAGACTGCATATGTTTAAATCATACAATTTGGTAGGTTTTAATTCTTGTATACACTCATGAAGCCATCACCAACTCTTAGTTGGTGGTCTGACTCTTTGTCTTGTGGTCTTAGAAACCTGATCTGGTTAGTAAGTGTCCCAGAGAGGGTTAAATTAGTCCTCAACCTAATATGTAAGTCTCACAGATAAATCTCATCAGCCTAATATGAAAGCCAGAATGCAAATTAATTTATTTACAGAGAAATAAAACTATTATATAAACCAGTTGTACCAGTACGGTGAGGGCATTTTTTTCCAGGTGGTAGATATAGATGGGAAACCAAATCATAATCAAGTGATTTCTTGGTGAACAACAGGCACCATGAATATTTCTTGTTTTGTTTTTTTCCCCACAGTATTTATCTGTTTCATAAATTCCTCAAGGATTTCATCGATAATAGCTGCTATTGGCATATACTGTCTGTCCTTAACTTATAAATAGCCTCCACCCTGTGCCCCTCCACCAGGGGCTCTGCTGCCATAGAAACAGTTGTTAATAAACATGGGTATTTTAGAGAATCTGTGGGTTCAGAATTGAAAGAAGGGAAGAGTCTGTGAAAAGCAGAGTTGTTAAAGGGTGTTAATTTCAGGGATAGACTTGTAAGTAGGATGGGTTTGCCTGAGTAGGGATCTCTTTATCTAAAGAGTATTTCTATAGCATTACCTAAGGGTCTTCCCTCCACTTTGTTACATTGCTTGAAATATCACCAAATAGAGATTGCTTTTTATTTTTCAAGTATCCTCTTAAAACCATATATGTCTATGTGTGGCAGATATTCTTAATGACCTCCCTTTTACCCGTTCGCTACTTCTTACCTTCATTTTGTTAGGGGCAGCAGTGTTCCCAGCTTCAAGCAAAAAGCCCTGACTAGTTGACACCAGTCTTGAAAATCCCATCTCCTTTGCCAGTGATCCTGAAGGGAAGGCTGCTGAGTTCAGAGAGGGCTTTTGCTTTCCTGATAAAGAGAACAGAGGTGGCTGGTCCTCCCCTCTTTCCCCCTCCTTTGTGCCTTAGATGCAAACAGGAAACCTGGTGATGCAACAGCCATCTTGCAACCATGAGATGACAAATATGAGGGTGAAAAGATGTCCAGCAAGCTGAGGACCATGGAGGAGAGGGATTGAAAGGGTCTAGGACATTGCAACAGGTCTTCCAATCTTGGACTGCCTACCTCCAGACTTAACTATGGAGAAGAATGAGAGGAAAGTGGTTACCCTTGTTATATGATAGCAAAGCATTTGATTAACCCATACCTGCTGTTCCTTGGAAGGCTATGCAAACTGAGACTGTAGCATTAGGAAAAATGATAGGAAGAATTTGGAATATTGTACTTTATTGGTTACTTCTTGTGGCTTTTCACTAGCATCCTACAGAAGGGAGTGAACTCAAATTAGTGCTCTTCAGCATGAAAGCAGAGAGGGCAGGAGAATACAGCCTGGTTATAGAGGTATCCTGCCTTCAGTTAGTACTCCAGAGAGCTTGACAAAGAGCCCTGTAATTTGGAATTTTGTAGGGATTGAGGATAGTTCCTTCTTACCCCTAAGACTATTGTTAGAATTTCTAAAGTCTATTATGAGAGGTCAGAGGTCAGCACTAACAGATAAGAATCTCCAGGCCTAAAAGATTATCTCTAGAAATGTTTTTTTGGCTATGGCTACTCACACAAGGAATTGATCTAAAGCAAATAGACCAGAAGCTTGATATGTTTTGAGGGAACTGTGGTACAAAGCTGGCAATTAGTTGTGATTGTTTTTACCTTCCAAGCAGTCCTCATCCTTTCCCCTCCAAGTCAAACCAATATGAAATAGGCTACAAAAGCTGTGGATCCCTTGGGAAATACATCCACTTCAAAACTTATCTTGAATATGGCTACAAAGGACAGTGACAAAACAAATCTTCCTGAGACTTAAAGTTGGAGATGTGAGATGTCAGATTGACTGACCAAGGAATTTACTTTATTGCCTGCCCGGGAACCTGTGATTGCTGTCCAGTAAGATATGATACGGATTGTGGACTGTTGACTGTTGTGTATTTCCTAGTACCCTCTTTTCTTTTCTTTCTTTCTTTGTTTCTTTTCTTTCTTTCTTTTTGTTTGTTTGGTTTTGGGGGTTTTTTTGGGCTGCACTTAAGGCATATGGAAGTTCCCAGGCTAGGGGTTGAATCGGAGCTGCATCTGTGACCTACACCACAGCTTGTGGCAATGTCAGATCCTTAACCCACTGAACGAGGCCAGGAATCGAACCCAAATCCTTATGGATACTCAGTCATGTTGGTAACCTGCTGAGCCACAACGAGAACTTCCTATTAACCACTTTTCTTAATGGAATTTTTTATTGAGGTCACTGTTCTTTGTTTTTCATCTATATATCTATCTATATCTATATCTATATATCTACCTATGTATATATGAAGAGAGTGGTCTAGAAACAGCTTATCTTTTAGCCATATGAATATTCAGGTAAGAGTTGTCATATTTGAATGTGATAGAGCAGATAGAAAATCAACCAGCGATCCTGCTTGATGCAGAGATCCTGCTTGATGAGAAGATGTGGTTGTCTGCCTTGAGGAGGAGAGGAGTATATTCTGCTTAACACATATAAGAAGTTTGTGTGCCTATTGAGCTGAGGACTGGCAGACACTTTTGGTTAGCCAATTCATATTCATTTCTTACCTCTGCCATAAAAATTAGAAAAATTAAATATTTGATTTTTCAATCGTTCTTACTGCTCTGTAGACATGTAATACAACTCTAGCCCACAGACCTGCTGAGGGACTTCACTGAAGGCTTTCCTTTTTTCTGGTAAAAGGGTCAGACAGGGCTAGGGTTAACCTCTTTTTCTTGCTTTGACTTTAGATGTGATGCTTGGTATTGCAGTGACCATCTTCAAATCATTAGGTAACAAACAGAAATATAAAAAGTAATACATTCAGGATGGGTGGGCCAAAAAATATTGAAGATATTGATGACATTATTTTTTTTATTTTTTTTTATTTTTTTATTTTTTTAATTTTTTTAATTTTTTTTTTTTTATTTTCCCACTGTACAGCAAGGGGGTCAGGTTATCCTTAGATGTATACATTGCAGTTACAGTTTTTTCCCCCACCCTTTCTTCTGTTGCGACATGAGTATCTAGACATACTTCTCAATGCTATTCAGCAGGATCTCCTTGTAAATCTATTCTAGGTTGTGTCTGATAAGCCCAAGCTCCCGATCCCTCCCACTCCCTCCCCCTCCCATCAGGCAACCACAAGTCTCTTCTCCAAGTCCATGATTTTCTTTTCTGAGGAGATGTTCATTTGTGCTGGATATTAGATTCCAGTTATAAGTGATAGCATATGGTATTTGTCTTTGTCTTTCTGGCTCATTTCACTCAGGATGAGAGTCTCTAGTTCCATCCATGTTGCTGCAAATGGCATTATGTCATCCTTTTTTATGGCTGAGTAGTATTCCATTGTGTATATATACCACGTCTTCCGAATCCAATCATCTGTCGAAGGACATTTGGATTGTTTCCATGTCCTGGCTATTGTGAATAGTGCTGCAATGAACATGCGGGTGCATGTGTCTCTTTTAAGTAGAGTTTTGTCCGGATATATGCCCAAGAGTGGGATTGCAGGGTCATATGGAAGTTCTATGTATAGATTTCTAAGGTATCTCCAAACTGTTCTCCATAGTGGCTGTACCAGTTGACATTCCCACCAACAGTGCAGGAGGGTTCCCTTTTCTCCACAACCCCTCCAGCACTTGTTATTTGTGGACTTATGAATGATGGCCATTCTGACTGGTGTGAGGTGGTATCTCATGGTAGTTTTGATTTGCATTTCTCTTATAATCAGCGATGTTGAGCATTTTTTCATGTGTTTGTTGGCCATCTGTATATCTTCTTTGGAGAACAGTCTATTCAGGTCTTTTGCCCATTTTTCCATTGATTGATTGGCTTTTTTGCTGTTGGGTTGTATAAGTTGCTTATATATTCTAGAGATTAAGCCCTTGTTGGTTGCATCATCTGAAACTATTTTCTCCCATTCTGAAAGTTGTCTTTTTGTTTTCTTTTTGGTTTCCTTTGCTGTGCAAAAGCTTTTCAGTTTGATGAGGTCCCATGGGTTTATTTTTGCTCTAGTTTCTATTGCTTTGGGAGACTGCCCTGAGAAAATATTCATGATGTTGATGTCCGAGAGTGTTTTGCCTATGTTTTCTTCTAGGAGTTTGATGGTGTCCTGTCGTATATTTAAGTCTTTCAGCCATTTGGAGTTTATTTTTGTGCATGGTGTGAGGGTGTGTTCTAGTTTCATTGCTTTGCATGCAGCTGTCCAGGTATAGTTTGTAGTTCTGTACATCCACACTCCTTGTGATGGACCACTGGACTCCTGGTTTCTGACTTTTAAAAATAAAGCTGCTGTGAATATTTTTGGACGTATGTCTTTGTGGACATAGGCTTTCATTTTTCTCTAGGGTATACCTAGAAGTAGTATTCTTGGGTCATAGAGTAGGTGAATGTTTAACATTATTAGAAATAGCAACATTTTCTATTACCCCACCAATAACATATGAGAGCTTCTGTTCCTCTGCATTCTCACTAACCCTTGATATTATCAGTCTTTTTAATTTTGGCCTTTCTGGGTTTTTGCAGTGATATCCCATTTCGGTTTTCATTTGCACGTCTCCGATAGTAGATATTGAGCACCTTTTCATATGCTTGTTGGCTATTTGGTCACTCTTTTGTGAAGTGACCAAATCATTTGCCACTTCAAAAAAATGGATTATTCATCCTAAGAAGTATTTATCCAAAGTTGTAAAGATATTCTCCAGTTTTTGTTTCAGAAGCTAAACTATCAAGTTTTAGCTTTCATATTCGTCTCGAATCCATCTCAGATTAATTTTTGTATAAGATCTGAAGTAGGGGGCTAAGTTAAAGACTGGTCTGGAGCTGACATAAACTCATCTGTATTGCATTGGTCAGAGAAGTCATAAGTCACCCCAGATTCAAGAAGGGAAGGAATGGATTCCGCCCAGTGATAAAGGAGTAACAAATGCATAAAGAGGATGGAAGGAATTGATGTTGGCCATTTTGCAGATAACCTACTCTATGACCTTGTATCCTGTGATTTTGCTTAATTTATTTTAGTAGGTTGTACATTCTTTTGCATTTTCTGTGTACGTAGTCTTGTCATCTGCAAATAATGACAGCTGAACATTTTCCTTTCCAGCTTTTATGCCTTTTGTTTCTTTTTATTGCCTAACACATTGGCTAAGACCTCCTGTATAATGTTGAATGGAAGTGGTAAGTTTGGACAGCCTTGGCTTATTCACAATTTTAAGGAAAAAGCTTTCAGTGTTTCAACATTAAATATTATGTCAATTTTAGGTTTTTATTAGATGTACTTTATAGGCTTGAGGAAATTTCTTTAGTTTATGGAATTATTTTATTTCCTCATGAATTGGCGAAGCATTTTATCAAATACTTTTTCTGCATCTATTGAGGTAACATTATGATTTTCTTCTTTATTATGTTAAGATATGAATTACATTGATTCACACTTGTTAAATTAATCATACATCATTGTGATAAACCCCACTGGTCATGATATATTATTGTTTTACTATATCACTGAATTCAACCTGCTGATATTTTGTTGAGGATTTTTCAGTTCGTGGCCAGGGATCGAACCTGCGTCCTCATGGATGCTAGTCGGATTTGTTTCTGCTGAGCCATGAATGGAACTCCAATGGTAATTTTCTACATTTTAACATTCTTTTGAGGTCTTTGTTTCAGGTTTATACTGACCTCAGTAAAATGACTTGAGAAATGTTTATTCTTTCCCTATTCTCTGAGTTTGTGTGACATTGTTAACATTTTCCCTTAAATATTTGGTGATAGTTACCAGCGAAGCCATCTAGGCATGGAGTATTATTTGTGGGAAAATTTTTTAAATTTGAGATTAAATTTCCTTATCAATTAAAAGGGCTATTTGGACTTCTCTTTCTTCTTATGCCAGTTTCAGAAAGTTGTACTTTTACAGAAATTTGTCTTTTATCTCAGTCATAAAATTTAATGGCATGAAATAATTCATAACAATCTGTTATTAAAATATCTGAATAATCTATAGTGATGTTATCTTTTTCATTTCCGATACTGGTAATTTGTATGTTCTCTTTTTCTCTTTTTGTAGTCTGACCATCTATGTCTTTCATTTGGAATATTTAGTCCATTTACATTTAAATACTTACTGACATGAGAGCTTAAGTCTTCCATCTTGCTCTTAGATTTTCTCTTCGCCCCACCTGCTTTTTTGTTTTATGATTTCTACTTTCCACTTTTTGTTAAGCAAGTATTTTTTAGTGTTGCATTTTATCTCATTTATTGGTGTTTTCACTATACCTCCGTATCATTTTAATACTTTTTCCAGTAATAACAATGAGCATCCTTACATTCTCACAATTTACCTTGAATTACTATTGTACCACTTCCTGTATAATGTAAGAATCTTTAAATAATATTTTTACATTTCTTTCCTCCTATCCTTTGTCTTATTACCACCATGCATATTAAACATCTACTTACATTATAAACTTCACCATCCATTTCTATTATTCCTGTTAAAGTAATTTTATATTTATCCATATACTTCTACATAGTGATTTTCCCCCTTTTTTAATTTAAAGTATAACTGACATACAACTTTAGCTTCAGATGTACAACATAATGATTCAGTATTTATATGTATATATTGCAAAATGATCATGACAGTAAGTCTAGTTAACATCTGTCATCACAGTTATAGGATTTTTTTTCTCGTGATGAGAACTTTTAAGATTTATTAGCACCTTTCAGATATGCAGTAATACACTGTTAATAACCATAGTCACCAATGCAATTCATTATATCCCCATGACTTACTTATTTTATAACTGGAAGTTTGTATGGTTTTGTTGTTGTTGTTTTTTGTTTGTTTGTTTTTGGTTTTTTTGCTTTTATTTTAGTTCCACACCCGTGGCCTATGGAAGTTCCCAGGCTAGGGGTTGAATCGGAGCTGCAGCTGCTGGCCTACACCACAGCCACAGCAACACAGGATCCCAGCCACATCTGTGACCTACACCAGAGCTCATGGCAATGCCAGAACAAGGCCAGGGATCGGACCCCGCATCCTCATTGGTATTTGTTTCTGCCACAGCACAATGGGAACTCCCAAATTTGTACCTTTTAACTCCTTTGATCCATTTGCTCCACCCTCTACTCTTCACCTCTGACAACCACCAATCTGTTCTCTGTATCTGTGAGCTCGGGTTATTTTTGTTTTGTTGTGGTTTGTTTAGGTTCCACATATCAGTGAAATCATATGGTATTTGTCTTTCTCTGTCTGACTTACTTCACTTGGCATAATGACTTCAGGGTGTATCCATGTTGTTGCAAAGGGCAAGATTTCATTCTTTTTTATGGCTGAATAACATACTTATGTGTGTGTATGTGTGTTCTTTATCCATTCATCTATTAATTGACACTTAAATTGTTTTTGTATCTTGTATATTGTAAATAATGCCACAGTGAACATGGAGGTGCATATATCTTCTGGAATTAGTGTTTTTATTTTCTTTGGATAAAAGCCCAGAAGTGTAATTGCTAGTCATATGGTAGTTCTACTTTTAATTTTTTGAGAAACCTCCATACTGTTTTCCACAGTGGCTGCACCAACTTACATTCCTACCAGCAGTGCCTGAGGTTTCCCTTTTCTCCATATGCTCACCAACACTTGTTTTTTGTTTTTTGTTCATAGCCATTCCAATGATATCTCATTGTGTTTTTGATTTGCATTTCCCTGGTAATTAGTGATGTTGAGCATCCTGTCATGTGCCTATTGGCCATCTTAAATGTCTTCTTTGGAAAATGTCTATTCAGGTTCTTTACCCATTTTTAAAGTGCATTTTTTTTTTTTGCTATTGATTTGTGTGAGTTCTTTATGTATTTTGAATATTAACTCATTATCAGATTTGCAAACACTTTTTCCCATTTGTAGGTTACCTTTTTCATTTTGTTGATGATTTCTTTGGTGTACAAAAGCTTCTTAGTTTGATATAGTCCTACTTGTTTTGGCTTTTGTTGACTTTGTCTTTGGAGTCAGAAGTAAAAAATCATTGCCAAGACCAATGTCAAGGTGCTAACTGCCTAAGTTTTCCCTGGTATTATGGTTTCAGGTCTTACATTCAAGTCTTTGATCAATTTTAAGTTAATTTTTGTGTATGCTCTAAGATAGTAGTCTGGTTTCATTCTTTTGCAGGAGATTGTCCAATTCTCCCAATACCATTCATTGAAGAGGTTTTTTTTCATTGTGTATTCTTGCCTTCTTTGTCATAAATTAATTTACCATATATGCATGTGTGTATTTCTGAGCTCTCTATTCTGTTCCATTGATCTATGTGCCTGTTTTTATGGTAATAGCATATGATTGTGACTATAGCTTTGTAAATCAGGGAAAATGATATCTTCAGCTTTGTTCATCTTTCTCAAGGTTACTTTGGCTTTTCAGAGTCTTTTGTAGTTCCATACAAATTTTAAGGTGATTAGTTCTATTTCTGTGGAAAATGCCATTGGAGTTTGTTGAAAGGGCTCTTCATATATAGCCTTTTTTATGTTGAAGTACATTTCATCTAGATCCATTTGTTGGTTTTTTTTGTTTGTTTGTTTGTTTGTTTTTTATCATAGATGGCTGTTGAATTTACCATGTAGTGTTCTTCATTTCTTCTTGTGAAATCAGGCTTCAGTCTGGGATCATTTACCTTTAGCCTGAAGACATTCCTCGGGTTTTTTTGTTTGTTTGTTTTTTCTATGGCCGCACCGGAGGTTCCCAGGCTAGGGGTCTAATCAGAGCTGTAGGCACCAGCCTACATCAGAGCCACAGCAACACGGGATTTGAGCCACGTCTGCGATCTACACCACAGCTCACGGCAACGCCAGATCTTTAATCCTCTGAGTGAGACCAGGGATCAGACCCACAGTCTCATGGTTCCTAGTCAGATTCGTTAACCACTAAGCCACAATGGGAACTCCTCAGCTTGCATTTTAAAGTGTCTCTATTTTGTGTCATCCTTGAAGAATGTTTCTGTTAGGTACAGAATTCTAGGATAGAATAATTTTTGTTTATCTTGCAGCACTTGAAAGATGTTATTTTTCTTATCTTCTGACTTCCCTTGTGATGAGAAATTAGCCATTGGGTTCTTTTAAAAAAATAGTATCACCTCATTTCCTGCATCCCCCAAGTCTTGACAACCACTGTTTCACTCCCTGCCTCCCTGAGTTTGATGTTCCTAGATTTTCCGTACAAGTAAGCTTGTGTCCTCCAAGTTCATCCATGTTACCACAAATGACAGGATCTCTTTCTTCCCTAAAGCTGTATACACCACACAAACTTCATCCATCCATTTTTTATGGACACCTAGATTGACTCTATATCATAGGTATTATGGATAACACTGCATCGAACATGGGAGAACAGATATCTCCTTGAGATTTAATGTCATTTCCTCTGGATGCATACCTAGATGTGGGACCAGTGGATCACATGGCAATTCTAATTCTAGTCTTTTGGGGGATCACCATACCGTTTTCAATAATGGCTGTATCAGTCTGTGTTCTTGCCAGCAGCAGTGCACAAAGCCTCTCTTCTCTCTGTATCCTCACCAACACTTACTGTCTTTTGTCTTTTTCTGTCCCTCCCCACACACACTTGTGTCATGTTGAAGTTCCCAGGCTGTTCTGGGCCGGGAATCGTACCCGCACCATAATAACAATGCTGGATCCTAACCTGCTGTGCTGCAACAGAACTCCTTGTCTTTGTTAATAGCAGTTCTAGCATGTGTGAGGTGATATCTCACTGTGATTTCAATCTGCACCTTCTCATTGATCACTGATGTTGAGCATCTTCCCATATATTCCTTGGCCATTTGTGTCTTCCTTTGAGAGATGTCCTCTGTTCAGGTCCTCTGCTCATTTTTCAAATCGGGTCACCAGTCTCCTTGCTATGGAGTTGAGTTCCCTATATATTCTGACCATCAACTGGTTACCAACTTATATTATCAACAACAACTCCTCTGTGTCATGCAGACATCCTCTCCTATTCTCTGCCTTGCCTCTTCACTCCACTGTTTTCTTTGCTGTGCAGCATCATCTGTGTATTTTTTATTTTGTTGCCTATGTTCCTGAGGTCATAGCCCGAACACCCTGGATCAAGGTCAAGAAGCTTTCTTTCTATGCTTTCCTCTGGTAGTTCCAGTTTTAGGTCCTATGTTTAGGTATCTAATCTATCCTGAGTTGACATTTTTGAGTGGTGTGAGACAATGGTCCACCTGCACTCATCTGCACATGCATATCCAGCCTTCCAGAATGATTTATTGAAGAGATCATTCCATCCCCACTGTGCACTCCTAGCAAAGATCAACTTACTCTAAATGTGAGGATTTATTTCTGAGCTTTGTGTCTTATTCCATTGGTATGTGTGTCTGTCCTATGCCTTGATTACCATAGCTTTATAGTACACAGTATATTTTGAAATTAGACAGTATGATCCTTCCAGCTTTGTCTTCTTTCTCAACATAGCTTTGGCTATTCAGTGTCTTTTGTGGTTGTATAGGAATTTTAGGATTTTTTCCTATTTTTGTGGAAAAATGCTGTGGAATTTTGATAGTGATTGCTTTGAACTGTAGGTCTTTTGCAGTAGTATGGAGATAAAACAATATCAATTCTTCCAACCCATGAACATGGACTATCTTTCCAATTATTTGTGTCATCTTCAGTTTTTTTCATCAGTGTTTTATGGCTTTCACTGTATAGCTCATTCACTTCCTTGGTTAATTTGTTCCTAAATATTTTATGCTTTTGTAAACTGGATTGTTTTCCTAATTTCTCTTTAAATAGTTTGTTGTTAGTGTGTAGAAATTCACTTTTTTTGTATAGTGATTTTGTATCTTGCAGCTTTACTGAATTCATTGATTAGTTTTACAGTTTTTTGGTGGCATCTTCAGGGTATCCTATATGTGATGTCATGTATCTGCAAACAGAGAGAATTTTATCTCCTCCTTCCTGATTTGGATGCTTTTTATATCTTTTTCTTGACTAATTGCACTGGGTAGGACTCTTAGTACTATGCTGAATAAAAGTGTTCAGAATGAGCATCCTTGTCGTGTTCCTGACCTTAAAGGAAGAACTTTCAGCTTTTCACTCTTGGGTGTGGTATTAGCTGTGACCTTGTCATGTGAGACTTTTATTATTTTGAGGTGCATTTCATCTATACCTAATTTGACGAGAGTTTCTAATCATGAAAGTATATTGAATTTTGTCAGACGCTTTTTCCGTAACTATTGAAATGGTGGTAGGGAGTTCCTGTTGTGGCTCAACAGATTACAAACCTGACCAGTATCCATGAGGATGTGGGTTCGATCCCTGACCTTGTTTAGTGGGTTGGAGATCTGGCGGTGCTGTAAGCCATGGTGCTGTGAGCTGGTGTAGGTTGCAGACATGGCTCGGATCCCGTGTTGCTGAGGTGGTGATGTGGGCCAGCAGCTGCAGCTTTGATTCCACCCCTAGCCTGAAAACTTACATGTGCTACAGGTACGGCTCTAAAAAAGCAAAAGAAGGAAGGAAGGAAGGAATAATGGTAGGATTTTAATTGTTCCTTTTATTAATATGATGAATCACATTTACTGATTTGCGTATGTTAAACCACTTGCATTCCAGGAGTAAATCCTATTTGATCGTGATGTATGAGGACTTTTAATGTGTTGTTGATTTGGTTTGCTAATGCTGTGTAGATTTTTGCATCTATTTCATCAGGGATGTTGGCCTGTAATTTTCTTATTTTTTCTTGATCAGTCTCAATAAATGTTACTCAATTTTTTTTTTAATTTTTTTGTTTTTGTGCCTTTTCTGGGGCTGCTCCCACGGCATATGGAGGTTCCCAGGCTAGGGGTTGAATTGGAGCTGTAGCCACCTGCCTACACGAGAGCCATAGCAACGAGGGATCTGAGCGGCGTCTGCAACCTACACCACAGCTCACACAATGCCGGATCCTTAACCCACTGAGCAAGGCCAGGGACCGAACCTGCAACCTCATGGTTCCTAGTCAGATTCGTTAACCAGTGCGCCACAATGGGAACTCCTAAATGTTAATCAGTTTTTTTAACCTTTTCAAAGAATCAACTTTTGGCCTTGTTAATTTTCTCACTTGTATGTTTGCTTCCCATTTTATTGTATTTGCTCTTTATTTCCTTCTTTAAACTTTTTTTGCATTTTTTTCTCCTAATTTTTAGTTGCATGTTTAGCTTATGACTTGTAAGACTTTTTTCCTTTAACATATGCATTTAAAGCTGTAACTTTTCCTCTAAATGTTGTTTTAGTTTTATGCACATGTTTTAATATGTAATTTTTTTTTTTTTTGTCTTTTTGCCTTTTCTAGGACTGCTTCCTGTGGCATATGGAGGTTCCCAGCCTAGGGGCCCAATTGGGGCTGTAGCTGCCAGCCTATGCCAGAGCCACAGCAATGGGGGATCTGAGCTGCGTCTTTGACAGCTCACGGCAGTGCCAGATCTTTAACCCGATGAACAAGGCCAGAGATCGAGCCCACAACCTCATGGTTCCTAATCAGATTCATTAACCACTGCACCATGACAGGAACTCCTAATATGTAATTTTTTAAAAATTGAGTTAAAATAGGTTTTTAATTTTTTTATTGACCCACTTAAAATTTCTACTTTATTCTCAATGTAGTCAGAGAACTTACTCTGTATAATTTCAATCTTTTTTTTTCTTTTTTTTCTTTTTGGCCACACCTTGGCATATGGAAGTTCCTGGGTCAGGCATCAAACCTGCACCACAGAGTGACCCAAGCTGCTGCAGTTAGAATGCTGCACCATAAGGAAACTCTGAGTCTGTTTCTGTTTTGTAAATAAAATTCATTTGTATCATATTTTAGATTCCACATATAAGTGATATGGTATTTGTTTTTCTCTGTCTTACTTCCCTTAGTATGATAATATCTATATCCATCCATGTTGCTGCAAATGGCATTATTTCGTTCTTGTTTATGTTTTTTTCTTGCGTGTGTGTGTGTGTGTGTGTGTGTGTGTGTGTACACACCACTTCTTCTTAATCCATTCGTCTGTCAGTGTCATGTCTTGGCTTATATAAATAGTGCTGCTGCGAACATTGGGGTGCATGTATCTTTTCAAATCAGATTTTTTTCCAGGGAGTTCCCTTCATAGCTCAGCAGTTAATGAACCTGACTAGGATCCATGAGGATGCAGGTTCAATCCCTGGCGTTGCTCAGTGGGTTAAGGATCTGGTGTTGCCATGAGCTGTGGGTAGGTCACAGACGCAGCTCAGATCCCCCATTGCTGTGGCTGTGGTGTAGGCTGGCAGCTACAGCTCTGATTGGACCCATAGCCTGGGAACATTCATGTACTGTGGGTGTGGCCCTAAAAAGCAAAAAAAAAAAAAAAAAAAAAAAATTTTTTCCCCCAGATATATGCCCAGGAGTGGTATGGCTGGCTAGATCATATGGTAACTCTATTTTTAGTTTTTTAAGGACTCTCCATACTGTTTTCTACAGTGGCTGCACAAGTTTATATTCCCACCAGCATTGTACGAAGATTCCAATTTCTCTGTACCCTCTCAAGCATTTATTAATTGTAGACTTTTTAATGATGGCCATTCTGACTGGTGTGAGGTGGTACCTCTTCATAGTTTTGATTTGCATTTCTCTAATAATCAGCAGTATTGAGCATTTTTCATGTGCCTGTATGCCTTCTTAAGAGACGTGTCTATTTAGGTCTTCTGCCCATTTTTTGATGGATTTTTTTATTATCATTATTGAGTTGTATGAGCTATTTGTACATTTTGGAAATTAATAGGCCACTATCTTTAAAGCAGAAGTTTCTCCATTTAAGTTATTGCCATGATTCTAATCTCTTTTGGTTGTTGCAAAGGGATAACCATCATAGGCACTGAAAAATTTCAGAAAGTTTTGCCATTAATGAATTTTTATCTTTTTGTGATAAGACAGGTGGCAGCTAACATTATTTTCTTGTGTTTGGAAGGTGAACCAGAAGAACTTGTAGAACCTGTTAAGAATAAGATGTAAAAGTGTGTCACTGGCCAGTATATACATTCTCTTGGTCAGTTCCAGGTCACTCCAAAAAATTATTTTTTAGAGTTTGCGAAACACATTTCTATTTAAGAAGATGAAGATTGAAGTGGTGATAATTTTTCTGCCTTATTCATATAATTAAAGTGAATATGGGAAGATTGATATGTTTTGTCAAGAAAACCCCTTGATAATTATTCAAAGCTTGTAGTTTTTTTTTCTTTCTCTTTTTCTTTTTTTGTCTTTTTAGTGTCATACCCATAGCATATGGAAGTTTCTGGGCTAGGGATTGAATTGGAGCCACAGCCACTGGCCTAGTCCACAGCTACAGCAACTCCAGATCTGAACCACATACATGACCTATGTCACAGCTTGCAGCAACGCCAAATACTTTAACCCACTGAGAGAGGGCAAGGATTGAACCCACATCCTCATGTATACTAGTCAGATTCTTAACCTGCTGAGCCACAATGGGAACACCCAAAGCTTGTAGTTTTTTAGTAAAATATAAAGAAGTACAAGTCAGTTTATCAGTCAACTGTCAACAATAAATTCATAACAAAATATTTGTTAAACATCTACTGTTAATAGGGCAGTAGGCCAGATTTAGCCTAGAAGGCTAAAGATATATAAGACACTATTCCAGTTCAGGAAACCTATAGTCTAGTTAAGGAAATAAAGCATATTCATATAGTGACTAAAGAGAAATCCAGGGTAGTACATTTAAAAAGTTATTGATTTCTCCTTTTTATTTTTTTCGAGGTGATTTCTTCTCCATTTTCCTCCTAGTGAATTCCATATAGAGTTCTATTCCCTTCATCAACCTGCTAGTATCCTCTGTGTCTGTTCTAGTTACAGTCCTAAAAGATATTATACAGCACAGAATACCACAGACATTCAAATTGTGGACTAGGGAGTTCCCATCGTGGTGCAGCAGAGACGAACCCGACCAGCATCCATGAGGATGCGGGTTCAATCCCTGGTCTTGTTCAGTGGATTGGGGATCCAGCGTTGCCATATCAGCTGTGGTGTAGGTTGCAGACATGGCTTAGATCCTGTTTACTGTGGCTATGGCACAGGCCAATGGCTACAGCTCCAATTCGACCCATCACTTCGGAACTTCGTATGCCGAGGATGCAGCCCTAAAAAACAGAACAAACAAATTATAGACCGTGATAATGGTCCAGACTAGTACCATCAGCATCGTCTGGGAACTTGTTATAAATGCAGGTTTTCAGACCCCATGCCACATCTACTGAATTAGAAATTTTGAGGGTAGAGCCTAGCATTCTAGGCCTCCCAGAGAGTTCTGATGCCTGCTAGATTATCCCCTCCCCTGTTGATGGACACTTAGTTTTTCCATTTTGGAGCTGTTCTGAAGAAATCAACTGTGAAAACTCATGTACACATCTTTATGCCCATGCGCTTTTTACTTCTCTTGGGTAAATATGTGAGAGTGGAATTTCTGGGTCATATGGTAGGTTGATTAGTTATCTTTTGCTGCATAACAAATACCCAGAGTCTAAAACAACAGACGTTTACTATCTCATAATTTCCTTTGGCCAGGAGTCCAGGAATGAGTTGGCCAGGTAGTTCTGGCTCAGGGTCGATCAAGGTGTCAGTCAGGGCTGTGCTCATCTCAAGGCTCACCTGGGGGAGAATCCACTTCCAAGCTTACATATGCGACTGTTGTCAGGCCTCAGTTCCTTGTCATGTGAGCCTCTCCACCAGGGCTGCCTCATGATGTGGCAGCTGGATTCCCCCAGAGTAAAGCAGTCTAAAAGAGAGAAAAAGAGACCATCTAAGACAGAAGCCGCAATCTTTATATTTTCATCATTACTTCGGCCACATTTGCTCTGTAGAAGTGAGTCAGTAAAGTCCAGCCCACCCTGAAGGGGAGAAGATTGATTATACAAGAGTGCAAATATCAGGAAGTAGAGTTCTTGAGGATGCATCTTAAAGCCTTTCTACCACAATAGGTGTTTGCTTAAATTTTTAAGAAACTGTCACATTATTTCCCAAAGTCTTTATATCACTTTACACTCCTCCTAGTGATGTTGACGGTTACGGTTGTTCCACATCCTTGCTGATATCTGATATGGACAGCCTTTCTTTGTTTTTTTTGTTTTTTTTGTTTTTTGGCTTTGCTTTTTTTGAGGGCCACACCCCTGGCATATGGGGGTTCCCAGGCTAGGGGTCTAATTGGAGCTTCAGCTGCTGTCTGACACCACAACCACAGCAACACTAGATCTGAGCCGAGTCTGCAACCTACACCACAGCTCATAGCAATGACGGATCCTTAACCCACTGAGTGAGGCTAGGGATCGAACCTGTGTCCTCATGGATGCTAGTCAGATTCATTTACACTGAGCCACAGTGGGAACTCCTGGACAGCCTTTTTAATTTTAGGCATTCTAACAGGGATGTAGATTTTCATTGTGCTTTTAAGTTGCCTTTGTCTGATTATTAATGACATTGAACCTGTGCTTATCATTTTTTCATATATCTTCTTTGGAAAAATGACTTCACATATTTTGCCCATGTTTTTATTGAGTTGTCTTATTATTGAGAAGAGTCATTTATATATATAAACATATGTAAAAAACCAAAATATGTAAATGTAAATGCAAATCCTTTGTTAAATACATTTATAGGAAATATTTTCTCCCACTTGTGGCTTGCCTCTTCATTGTCTTAATGGTGGCTTTCAAAGAGCAAAAGTTTTTATTTGATCAAGTCCAGTTTTTCCATTTTTTTTCTTTTATGGTTCATGCTTTTTATGTTCTGAGAAATCTTTGCTTTCTCCAAAGTTTTTATTTTTTTATTTTTTTTTTATTTTATTTTATTTTTTTTTATTACAGTTTTTCCCCCACCATTTCTTCTGTTGCAACATGAGTATCTAGACATAGTTCTCAATGCTATTCAGCGGGATCTCCTTGTAAATCTATTCTAGGTTGTGTCTGATAAGCCCAAGCTCCCGATCCCTCCCACTCCCTCCCCCTCTCATCAGGCAACCACAGTCTCTTCTCCAAGTCCATGATTTTCTCTTCTGAGGAGATGTTCATTTGTGCTGGATATTAGATTCCAGTTATAAGTGATATCATATGGTATTTGTCTTTGTCTTTCTTTTATGGTTCATGCTTTTTATGTTCTGAGAAATCTTTGCTTTCTCCAAAGTTTTTATTTTTTTTTATTTTTTATTTTTTTTATTACAGTTTTTCTCCAAAGTTTTTAGAGATTTTTCTTTTATTAGTGTAAACTAATGGAGGATTAGAAACCACTCAATAAAACAGCAAAATAGGGAATTTCCATTGTGGCTCAGTGATAGCAAATCCAACCAATACCTATGAGGATGTGGGTTTAATCCCTGCCCCTGCTTAGTGGGTTAAAGGAACTGGTGTTGCTGCGAGCTGCTGTGTAAGTTGCAGATGTGGCTCAGATCTGGTGTTGCTGTGGCTGTGGCATAGGCTGGCAGCTGCTGCTCTGATTGCACCCCTAGACTGGGAACGTCCATATGCCACGGGTGTGGCCCTAAATAAAGGAAAAAAATAGCAAAATACTCTAACAATTAACTATTTATGTAATTCATGTATCTATAATATATAAAAACTGCTTTGTATGGCTCTGCATTTACTGTTGAGCTTTTCATGTTTCTCACCAACTAGACTATATGCTCCTTAAGAGTAGGAAATGGTTTAATTCTTCTGTGTGTCTTGTGTTGTCTAATACAAAATAGTGACTCAGTAAATATTTGTTGGTTTGAATTATGTAGTTTGAATTTAAATAGGTGAGACATTTATGTTTAAGAGTTTAAAGATGGAGATTATGAGAATAATTAGGGCTATAAATAAAAAATGAGAATTTTTTTCTGTAGAGGATTAATTGAAGCCATGGAGATGGTTAGATTCCAAGGGAGAGCATGTACAGACATAGAGTCTTCTGTACATAGAGCATGTACAGAAACTTGCAGCATAGCATCTTTAAGCCATAATCAATAAGGTTGCCTCATTTGATCTGCTCTTAAGAGGAAGGATGAATTTGGATCGGTTATTTGCATTATTTTGACATCTCTGCTTTTCTTATGTCATTGAATATTAATATTCTAATGTTTGAATAGTAAGAATAAAATCTTTCAGTAGTCAAAAATTCATCCAATTCAAGTACTGAATTATGAGGAAGCTTTAACTTGCCTTTAACAAGTATTTATCTTTAGCATTGTTTTTGATGAATTACAAATATCTAATTGGTGACAGTATTGAATTCAGAATGCTGCTTTTGTATTGTGTATTATTTTAAGTTACAAGCCCAGTGCTTCTTACTGTAGACTCTGAGTATATGGATGCTGTTCTTTCGCTTTTTAAATTTTTTTTTTTTGCTTTTTAGGGCCACACCCTTGGCACATGGAAGTTGTCAGGCCAGGGGTTGAATTTGGGATGAAGCTGCTTGCCTGCGTCACAGCCATAACAACATGGGAGCTGAGCCATGTCTGTGACTCACACTGCAGCTCATGGCAATGCTGGGTTCCCCAACCCACTGAATGAGACCAGGATGCTAGTCATGGATACTAGTGAGGTTCGTTACCACTGAGCCACAATGGGAATTCCCTGTTCTTTATCTTTAGATACTTCATCTTTGAGGCTTTTAGTGGTATAATTTAGGTTCCCCAAGAAATAATTCTAGAAATTGTCTGCCCTTTTAAAGTTGTAGAGGAGAAGGATCAAGATGGTGAAGGGGTAAGATGTAGTGCTCATCTCCTCCCACAAACACATCAAAAAAGAAACCCATCTACACGTAGAACATCTATTGAACACTGGCAGAAGACCTTAAACCTCCAAAAAGGGCAAGAAACCCTCCACATAACTGGGTAGAGCAAAAGGAAAAAGAGAGAGAGAGAAGGAATCAGGGTGGAATTAGCACTCCTGAAAGGTTTAAAATGGCAATAAATAAATATTTATCAATAATTACCTTAAATGTCAATGGACTGAATGTTTTAATTGAAAGACATGGAGTGGCAGATTGGATAAAAAAGCAAGAATCTACAATATGCTGTCTACAAGAGACTCACCTTAGGGCAAAGGACACATATAAATTCAAAACAAGGGGATGGAAAAAGATATTTCATGCAGATGGAAAAGACAGGAGACCAGGAGTTGCAATATTCATATCAGACAAAATAGACTGATATGAAATGAAGGCCATGAAGAAAGGACACAGTAATGTCCGAAGCATCCAATATTAGTTTCCAAAGAAGGACACTATTTAATGATAAAAGGATCCATTCAAGAAGAGGATATTACACTCATCAGTATATATGCCCCTAATGTAGGAGCACCCAGATACATACAACAAATACTAACAGACATAAAAGTAGAAATGGAGAGTTCCCATTGTGGCTCAGTGAAATCAAATCCAACTAGTATAATGAGGTTCTGTGTTCTATCCCTGGCCTTGCTCAGTGGGTCAGGGATCTTGGTGTTGTAGGAACTGTGGTGTAGGTCACAGATGTGGCTCAGATCCCACATTGCTGTGGGTGTGGCATAGGCTGGCTGCTATAGCTCCAATTTGACCCCTACCTTGGGAACTTCCACATGGCTCGGGCACAGCCCTAAAAATAAAAAAAAAAAATTTAAAAAAAATGAGAAGTTCATGGGAATACAGTAATAGTAGGAGACTTTAACACCCCACTTACATTGATGGACAGAGCCTCTAGACAGAAGATCAGTAAGGCAGCAGAGATCCTATATGCCACAATAGAAAAGTTAGACTTCATCGACATTTTCAGGACATTACATCCAAAAAAAAAAAAAAAAAGTCAGAATATACATTCTTTTCAAAGGCATGTGGAACATTCTCAGAGATTGATCACATACTGGGGCACAAAACCTCAACAAATTTAAGAGTATAGAAATTATTTCAAGAATCTTCTCTGACTACAGTGGCATGAAAATAGAAATCAACCACAGGAGAAGAAATGATAAAAAACTGATTACATGGTGATGAAACAACATCCTACTAAAAAACCAATGGGTCAGTGAGGAAATCAAAAGGGAAATTAAAAAAATACCTTGAGGCAAATGATAATGAAAACACAACCATTCAAAATCTATGGGATGCCACAAAATCAGTGCTTAAAAGAAATTTCATAGCGATAGAGGCCTTCCTCAGAAAAGAAGAAAAATCTCAAATTGACAACTTAACCCACCACCTAAAAGAATTAGATAAAGAGGAACAAACAAAACCTAAACTCAACAGAAGGAAGGAAATCATAAAGATCAGAGAGGAAATCAATAAAGTAGAGATTCAAAAGACAATAGGAAAAAAAAACAGTAAAACCAAGAGCTGATTTTTTGAAAGGGTAAACAAAATTGACATACCTCTGGCCAGACTCACCAAGAAGAGGAGAGAAAGAACTCAAATACACAAAATAAGAAATGAAAAAGGAGAGATCTCAATGGATACTGCAGGAATACAAAAAACCATAAGAGAATACTATGAACAATTACATGCCAACAAATTTGACAACGTAAAAGAAATGGACTTACAGCCTGCAAAAACTGAATCAAGAAGAAGTTGATCAATTGAACAGACTGATCACTAGAAATGAAATTGAATATGTAATAAAAAACACTCCCTACAAACAAAAGTCCAGGACCAAATGGCTTTACAGGCAAATTCTACCAAACATATAAGGAAGAACTTATACCCATCCTTCTTAAACTTTTCCAAAAGATTGAAGACTAAGGAACACTCCCAAAGACATTCTATGAAGCCACCATCACCCTACTACCAAAACAAAGATACTACCAAAATAGAAAATTATAGGCCAATATCTTTGATGAATATAGATGTAAAGATTCTCAACAAAATTTTAGCCAATCGAATCCAATGACATAAAAAAAGATCATGGACCATGACCAAGTGGGATTCATCCCAAGTTCACAAAGATGGTTCAATGTCATATACTACATTAACAAAAGAAAAGTCAAAAACCACATGATCATTTCAATAGATTCAGAAAAAGCACTTGACAAAATCCAATATCCATTCATGGTAAAAACTCTTACCAAAGTGGGTATAGCAGGAACATACCTTGACATAATAAAAGCCTTTATGACAAACCCACAGCCAATATAATATTCAGCAGAGAAAAGCTGAAACCCTTCCCACTAAAATCTGGAACAAGACAAGGATGCCTGGTCTCACCACTTTTATTCAACATAGTATTGGAAGTCCTAGCCACAGCAGTCAGAGAAGCAAAAGAAATAAAATGTATCCAAATTGGAAGAGAAGAGGTAAAACTGTCACTGTATGCAGATGATATGATGCTATATATAGAAAACCCTAAGGACTCCACACAAAAACTACTCTAACTGATCAACGAATTCAGCAAAGTACCAGGATACAAGATTAACATTCAGAAATTGGTTGCATTTCTCTGTAATAACAAGGAAATATTAGAAAAGGAATACAAAAATACAATGCATTTTATTTTTTATTTATTTTTTTCATTAAAAATTTTTTGTTAAAGTATAGCTGATTTACAGTGTTGTGTTAATTTCTGCTGTACAGCAAAGTGATTCAGTTATACATACACATATATATCTCCTTTTTTTTCAGATTTTTTTCCATATAGATTATTATTATTTTTTTAATTTTCCCACTGTACAGCAAGGGGGTCAGGTTATCCTTACATGTATACATTACAATTACATTTTTCCCCCAGCCTTTCTTCTGTTGCAACATGTGTATCTAGACAAAGTTCTCAATGCTATTCAGCAGGATCTCCTTGTAAATCTATTCTAAGTTGTGTCTCATAAGCCCAAGCTCCCGATCCCTCCCACTCCCTCCCCCTCCCATCAGGCAGCCATATTTTAAAATTGTGCCCCCCAAAATTAAATACCTAGGAATAAATCTGACCAAGGAGGTGAAAGAATTATATGCTGAACTATAAAACATTAATCAAGGAAATTAAAGAGGATTCAAAGAAATGGAAAGATATTCCATGCTGGATGAAGAATTAATATTGTAAAAATGGCCATACTACTCAAAGCAACCTACAGATTCAATGCAATTCCTATCAAATTGCCCATGATATTTTTCACAGAACCAGAACAAACAATCCAAAAACTTATATGGAACCATAAAAGACCCAGAATTGCCAAAGCAATCATGAGAGAAAAAAACAAAACAAGCAGGAGGCATAACTCTTCCAGACTTCAGACAATATTACAAGCTACAGTAGTCAAAAAAGTGCGGTACTGGTACCAAAACAGACGTATGGACCAATGGAACAGGATAGAGAACCCAGAAATAAACCCAAACACCCAAGGTCAATTAATCTTCAACAAAGGAGACAAGACTAGAAAATGGTAAAAGGACAGTCTTTTCAGTAAGTGATGCTGGGAAAACTGGACAGCTGCATGGAAATCAATGAAACTTGCATACACCTTCACACCATGTACAAGAATAAACTCAAAATGGCTTAAAGACTTAAACATAAGATACCATAAAATTCCTAGAAGAGAACATAGGTAAAACATTGTCTGACATCAACTATACAAATGTTTTCTTAGGTCAGTCTCCCAAGGCAACAGAAATAAAAACAAAAATAAACTAATGGGACCTAATCAAACTTATAGGCTTTTGCATGGGAAAGGAAACCCTAAAAAAAACAAAACCAAAACAACAAAAAGAGAACCTATAGAATGGGAGAAAATAGTTTCAAATGATGCAACTGACAAGGGCTTAATTTCTAAAATATACAAACAATTTATACAATGCAACAGCAAAAATAAACAAAAACAACCCAATCAAAAAATGGGCAAAAGACCCGAATTGACATTTCTCCCAAGAAGGTACACCAGATGGCCAACAGGCACATGAAAAAATGCTCAACTTCACTGATTATTAGAGAGGTACAAGTCAAAACTACAATGAGGTACCACCTCACACTAGTCAGAGTGGCCATCATTATTAATAAGTCAACAAGTAAAAAATGCTGGAGAGGGTGTGGAAAAAAGGTCCCCTCCTTCGCTGTCGGTGGGAACATAAATTGGTACAACCACTACGGAAAACAGTATGGAGGTACCTCAGAAAACTAAATATAGAACTACCATATGAGCCAGCAGTCTCACTCCTGGGCATATATCCAGATAAAACTTTCATTGAAAAAAATACCTGTACCCCTGTGTTGATTGCAACACTATTCACAGTAGCCAAGACATGGAAACAACCTAAATATCCATTGACAGATGAATGGATTAAGAAGATGTGGTATATAAACACAATGGAATACTACTCATCCATAAAAATAAGAGTAAAATAGTGCCATTTGCAGCAACATAGATGGTACTAGAGACTCTCATACTAACTGAAGTCGCAAAGAGAAAGACAAATACCATATGATATCACTTATATCTGAAATCTAATATATGGCACAAATGAACCTATCTACAGAATAGAAACTCAGACTTGGAGAACAGACTTGTGGATGCCAAGTGGGAGGGATTGGGATGGACTGGGAATTCGCGGTTAGTAGATGCAATCTATTGCATTTAGAGTGGATAAGCAATGAGATCCTGTTGTATAGCATAGGGAACTGTTTCTAGTCACTTGTGATGGAACATGATGGAGGATGATGATGTGAGAAAAAGAATGTGTGTGTGTATATATATATATATATATATATATATATATATATATATGAATGACTGGGTCACTTTGCTCTACAGCAGAAATTAACAGGACTGTATAAATAAACTAGTAGAAAAAATAAAAATCTTAAAGAATTTTTTTAAAAGGTTGTGGATATTTCTCTTCCTCTTACAAATTAGACATTCATTGTGATTTGGAGAAATAGATGATGATGTCTGATGAAAGCTAACTCCCTTTTTCCACTTCTAGTCTGCTCTTCCACTCCTTTTTTTAAAAATAGGTTTTATTTTTTAGAGCAGTTTTAGGTTCACTGAAAAAGCAGAAAGGGAGTTCCCATTGTGGCTTAGTGGAAATTAATCCAACTAGGAACCATGAGGTTGCGGTTCAATCCCTGGCCTCGCTCGCTGGGTTAAGGATCTGGTGTTGCCATGATCTGTGGTGTAGGCAGCAGACTCGGCTTGGATCTGGCGTGGCTGTGGCTGTGGCATAGCAACAGCTCCCATTAGATCCCTAGTCTGGGAATCTCCGTATGCCATGGGTTTGGTGCTCAAAAAGACAAAAGACAAAAAAAAGGGGGGGGGGCAGAAAGTACAGAGTTCCTGTATGTTTCTTGCTTCCACACATGCACAGCCTTCCCAACTGTCAGAATCACGTTGATGCATCGATATTACCCAGATTAGCATCATAATGGGTATGTATTATAACCCATTATGATATCCTATAGAACATTTTCATTGCCCTAAAAATTCTCTGTGCTCTACCTATTCATCCTTCTCTCCCCTTTAACTCCTGGCAACTGCTGATCATTTTACTGCCTTCATAGTTTTGCTTTTTCCAGAATGTCATATTGTTGCAATCATACATTATGTAGCCTTATCAGGTTGGCTTCTTTCACTTAGTAATATGCATTTAGAGTTCCTCTATGTCTTTTTCTGGCTTGACAATGCATTTATTTTTAGCACTGAATAATATTCCATTGTCTTTATGTACTAGTTTCATTATCTCTTTCTCTACTGAAAGACATCTTGGTTGCTTCAACGTTTTGACAGTTATTAACAAAGTTATTGTAAGCATTAGTGTTCAGTTTTTGTGGAGACATAAGTTTTCTACTCCTTTGAGTAAATACCAAGAAATATGATTGCTGGATCTTATGATAAAAGTTATATTTAGTTTCACAAGAAACTGCCAAATTATCATTCAAGTGGATGTAATTTTTTACCTTCCCACCAGCAATGAATAAGAATTCCTGTTTTTCCATTTCCTTACTGGCATTTGGTGTTGTCACTGTTTTGGATTTTCAACTTTCTAATAGGTGTTATAGTTGTATCTCCTTGTTTTAATTTGCAGTTCCCTGATGACATGTGATGTTGAGAATCTTTTCTTATGCTTATTTGCTTCTATATATTTTCTCTGGTGAAACGTCTATTAAGGCCTTTTGCCCATTTTTTAAATTGGTTTGATCGTTTCCTTATTTAAGAGTTCTGTGGATGTTTTGGATAATAGTCCTTTATTAAGTATGTCTTCTCCATGTTTTTTCTCAGTCTGTGGCTTGTGTTCTCAGACAGTGGCTTTTATGGAGCAGGGCTTTCTTTTCAGGCTTTATTATGGCATTATTGATAAATATAATGGTAATATATGTGCAATGTACAATGTGATGATTTGAAATGTATACATTTGAAAGGATTTTCAAAATCAAGTTAACATATCCATCACCTTATATCATGTTTACTTTTTTAAAAAATGAGAACTCTTAAGTTCTACTCTCTTAGTAAATTTAAGTTATACAGTACAATATATTATTATACATTATGTTGTATAATATATATTATACTATATATTATATATTATATATAATATGTATTAATCAATATACAATAATATATATTTTGCAATATATAATAATATATATGCATTTCTATTTGAGCTGTGCCTGTGGAAAGCAAAAGTTCTGGGGCCAGGAATCCAACCCACATCACAGCAGTGACAACGCTGGATCCTTACCCCCTGAGCCAACAGGGAACTCCCTATGAATTTGACTTTTTAATTAAAAAAATTTTTTTTGGAGTTCCCCTTGTGGCTTAGCAGAAATGAACCCAACTAGTATCCATGAAGATGCAGGTTTAATACATGGCCTCGCTAAGAGGGTTAAGGATCTGGCATTGCTGTGAACTGTGGTGTAGATTGCAGACATGGCTGGGATCTGGCATTGCTGTGGCTGTGGCATAGGCTGGCAGCTATAGCTCTGATTCACCTCCTAGCCTGGGAACTTCCATATGCCACACCTGTGGCCCTAAACAAACGAACAAAAACAACTTTTTTTAGACGCTACATATAAATACCATGCAGTACTTATCTTTCTCAGTCTCACATATTTTACTTAGCATAATCCCCTTCAGGTTCTTACTTGTTGCTAAGGGCAGGAATTTCCTTCTTTTTTAATGCTGTATAATATTTATATGTGTGTGAATCATAATTTCTTCATTCATTGTCAGCAGACATTTAGGTTGTTTCCATACCTTGGCCATTGTGAATCATGCTGCAGTGAATGTGAGAGTAGAGATATCTGTTTGAGAAAAAGGTTTTATGTTCTTTAGATGTACACTCAGAAGTAGGATCACTGGATCAGATGTTCTATTTTTCACTTTTTATGGACTCTCCATACTCTTTTCCATAGTGGGTTCTCTTTTCTCCACATCCTCATCCACATTTGTTATCTCTTGTCTTTTTGATGATAGATATCCTAGGAGGTGTGAAGTGGTTTTGATTCGCATTTCCCTGATGCTTAGTAATGTCGAGCACCTTTTCATGTACCTGTTGGCCATATATGTGTTGTCTTTGGAAGAATTCTATTCAGTTCCTCTGACCATATAAATTGGGTTATTTGCTTTTTTGCTATTAAGTTCTATGAATTCCTTGTTTATTTTGGATATTAAACCCTTATCAGTTCTGTGGTTTACAAATATTTTCTCTCATTCCATAGGTTGTCTTCTCGTTTTGTTGGTTTTGCTTTGCTTTACAGCAACTTTTTCGTCTCACTTATTTATTTTTGTTTTTGTTGCCTTTGCTTTTGGTGTCAAATCCAAAAAATCATTGCCAAGACCAATGTCATGGAAGTTTTCTCTGTGTTTTCTTCTAGGGATTTTATGATTCCAGATCTTAAATTTGTCTTTATTCCAATTCGAGGTTTTTTGTGAGTGATTTAAAAAAGGGATCAAATATTACTCTTTTTGTATGTGGATATCCATTTTTTCTGTCACCATTTATTGAAGAGACTATTCTTTCCCCATTGTATATTCTTGGCAATTCTGTGGAAAAACTAATTGGCCTAATATTCATGGGTTTATTTCTGGGCCTTCTAATCTGTTCCATTGATCTATGAGTCTGTTTCTATGCTTATACCACACTGTTTTTATTACTATAGCTTTGCAGTATAGTTTGAAATTAGGAAGTGTGATGCCTCCAGCTTGGTTCATCTTTCTCAGGTTTGCTATGCTATTTGGAGCCTTTTGTCGTCCAATAGAAATTTTAGGATTATTTTTCTATTTCTGTGAAAAACACCATTGGAATCTTGATAGGGATTACATTGAATCTGGAGATATCTTTGGTTAGTATGAATACTTTAACAATATTAATTTTTATAATTCATGGATATGGAATATTTGTGTTATCTTAAATTTCTTTCATCAGTGTTTTATAGCATTCACTGTATAGCTCCTTTACCCACCCCCTTGGTTAAATTTATTCCTAAGGATTTTGTTATTTTTCTATTTTAAATTGGTGTATGTTTTACATCTCTGTAAATAGTTCATTGTTAGTATATAGAAGTACAATTTATTTTTGTATATTGATTTTTTATCCTATAACTTTCCTGGATTTACTGATTTGTTCTAACAGTTTCTGTGTGTGTGTGTGTGTGGTGTCTTCAGGGTTTTCTGTATATAATATCATGTCGTTTGCAGATAGAATTTTATTTTTTTTATTCCTTTCCTATTTGGATTCATTTTATACCTTTTTCTTGCTTAATTGCTCTGGCTATGACTTGCAGTACCATGAAGAAAAAAAGTGGTGAGAATGATCCCCTGTGTTTTTCTTCTGATCTTAGAAGAAACATTTTCAGCTTTTTACCGTTGGTATAGCATTAGCCGTAGTGTTGACATATAAGGCCCTAATTAGGTTGAGGTACCCTCTACCTAAACCTAATTTGTTAAGAGTTCTTTTTTTTAATCATAAAAGGATGTTGAATTTCATCAAATGCTTTTTCTGCATGAATTGAGATGATTGTATGTATGACTTTTAGCCTTCATTTATTTAATGTAGTGAAACACATTTATTGATTTGTGCATGTCGAATCATCCTTGCATCCCAGGAATAAATACCACTTGATCATGATCTATTATGTCTATTAATGTGCTACTGAATTTGGTTTGCTAGTGTTATGTTGAGGATTTTTGCATCCGTACTCATCAGAGGTATTGGTTTGTAATTTTCTTTTTCTATAGTTTCCATGTCTGGCTTTGGTATCCTGGAATGCTGGCTTTGTGAAATGAGTTCAGAATACTCCCTCTTTATTTTTTGAGAACAGTTTGAGAAGTATTGGTTAATTCTTCTTTAAATGCTTGCAAGGCAAAGTTTTAGTAGAATACACCAGGAAAGCCATCTTGTCCTGGATTTTTCTTTGTTGAGAGGCTTTTGATTACTGCCTCAGTCTGCTGACTAGTAATTGGTTCTTTCAGATTTACTATTTCTTCATGATTCACTTGGGTAGGTTTTGTGTTCCTAGGAATTTATCTGTTTCTTGTAGGTATCTAATTTGTTAGTATATAATTGTCCACAGTAGTTTCTTATGAATCTTAGCATATATGTCTTCTCAGTTGTAGTGTCTCCTCATTGATATCTAATTTTATCTATTTCAGGCTTTTCTTTTTTTATTCAGTTAAAATTGTAGTTATTTTATCATTCAAAAAACCAGCTCTTATTTTCTTGACCTTTATTGTCTTCATAGTCTCTCTTTTATTTATTCCTATTCTGATCTTTATTTCCTTCCTTCTACTAACTTGGACTTAGCTTGTCCTTTTTTAAGTTCCTTGAGATGTAACATTAAGTGGTTTATTTGAGATTTTTTTTCTTTAAACTTTTCAAACAGCTTTTACTGCAGCCCATAAGTTTTGATACATTGTATTTCAATTTCATTTGTTTCAAGACATTTTTTAATTTCCATTTTGATTTTTTTTGACCTATTTGTTGTTCAGGAGCATGTTATATAATCTTCATATATTAATGACTTTTCAATTTTCGCCTTGTAATTGATTTCTAGTTTCATACTATTGTGGTCAGAAAAGATGCTTGGTATGATTTCATTCTTCTCAAATGTATTAAGACTTTTTTTATGGCCTAACATATAATGCATCCTGGAGAATGTTCCATATGTATTTGAAGAATGTGTATCCTGCTGTTGTTGGATAGAATATTTGTACATGTCTGTTATGTCCATCTGATCTAATGTATAGTATGTTTTGTATTTTCTTAATGATTTTCTGTCTGTATGATCTGTTCATTGTTGAAAGTGGAGTAGTAAAGTCCTTTACTGTTGTTTATATTGCTGTCTATTTTTCCCTTCAGATCTGTTAATATTTGCTTTATATGGTTAGGTGCTCCAGTATTGGGAGCATAAATATTTACAGTTGTTACAGTCTCTTGATGAATTGACTCCTTTATTATGTAATGACCTACTTTTTCTCTTGTCATAATTTGGCTTAAAGTCTATATTGTCTGGAGTTCCCGTCGTGGCGCAGTGGTTAACGAATCCGACTAGGAACCATGAGGTTGCGGGTTCAGTCCCTGTCCTTGCTCAGTGGGTTAACGATCCGGCATTGCCGTGAGCTGTGGTGTAGGTTGCAGACGCGGCTCGGATCCCGCGTTGCTGTGGCCCTGGCGTAGGCCGGTGGCTACAGCTCCGATTCAACCTCTAGCCTGGGAACCTCCATATGCCGCAGGAGCGGCCCAAGAAACAGCAAAAAGACAAAAAAAAAAAAAAAGTCTATATTGTCTGATAAGTGGAATTATCCCTGCTCTCTTTTCATTTCATTTGCATGGAATATCTGTTTCCATCCCTTCACTTTCATTCCACTTGTTTCCTTAAAGCTGAATTGACTGTCTTTAAGGCAGCATATAATTGGGTCTTGTTTTTTTTTTTTTTTTGTCTTTTTTGTCTTTGTTGTTGTTGTTGTTGTTGCTATTTCTTGGGCCGCTCCCGCGGCATATGGAGGTTCCCAGGCTAGGGGTCCAATCGGAGCTGTAGCCACCGGCCTACGCCAGAGCCACAGCAACGTGGGATCGGAGCCGTGTCTGCAACCTACACCACAGCTCACGGCAACGCCGGATCGTTAACCCACTGAGCAAGGACAGGGACTGAACCCGCAACCTCATGGTTCCTAGTCGGATTCTTTAACCACTGCGCCACGGGAACTCCGGGTCTTGTTTTTTAATCCATTCAGCCACAGTGTCTTTCAAATGGAGAATTTAGTCCATTGCATTTAAAGTGGTTATTGATATGCTGAATTTGGCAGTAGTTCTAGAAAACATTCAGTCCAGATTTGAGCAGGAGATAGGGGATGGAAGGGGTATCTAAGAAAACGAAAGAAAACTGCATGCAATTAATAATATGATTAATATGGATATTTGAGAGCTGGGGCTTCAGGACTCACAGTTGAGGATTTTGCTGTGTGGGATGGGTGCTAGGTCAGTACCATCAGGAGGAGTCTCCTGGGGGCTGCCTTGCACCCAGGTGAGGACTCATGCAGTTGTGCCCTAGGCACCTAGGAAAAGCTGCCCTATCCCTGCCCTCCATTTTGCCCAGGGGCAGAGTGGGTATGGGCATTCTGACAAGCTCTGGGACTGCTGCCTGAGCCCCTGAATCAGGCCCTGGTTGCGTGCCCACTCTGCCAAGCACTGTGTCCTCACAACATACCCAAGGCTGTCTCCTCCCACACTCTCGTATTACACACTTGACCATAGACATACAGTAACTTCCTACACCTCCTTGGACAAATACAGGGCCACCCAAGACTGAAACCCAAGTGTCTGGGATCCTAAAGGAAAGCAGGACTAATCACCACAGTTTACATGTGCCTCCCAAGGGCTGGCCTGGAGGCCCAGCAGGTTTGGCAGCTCTTAAGCCAAAGCAACTGCCACAAAAACAGAAAACAATTCCTTTCTTTAGTGGTTCCTGCTTCTCAGTCTTGTTACTGCCTTTGACCTGGAGATGCTGCAGGTCCAACATTGGAAATGGAAGCTGAAGTTGATTGCAGAGCTATAGTCTAGAGTTATGGCCAAGCCCATCTCTGCTAGCAGACCCAGTGGAACCAAAAAATCCAGAGTACAGGCCATTGAAGGTCAGGAGGCACTTTAACCATGCCAAGTTGCTGTACAGGGTATCTCAGACCGTCGAAGACCCAGCCTGGGAGACCAGCCTACTGGCTCTCCTTGTTCACTCGTGCCTACCTTGTCACCCCCTTTCACTGTGCTGACCTAGGAATCACCATTCAGGTAAATAGAGCGTTTGTGCCCAGGAGGAAAGTGAGTCCTTAAACACAGTGTACAGGCCAGATTTGAAGGAGAAATGGGCCTAGTTGGAATGGTGAGGCTGACAGAAACCAGGAAGCCTGTTGTCCCTGGGAATAATCCAGATGTGAACCACTGGCATTGCCAGGACCTGGAGACTGTGGCCTAGGTTCCCAGGTATAGACCGCATTTTCACCGATGCTGACTTCCAAAGCACAGTCTTTGAAGGACCCATTGGAGGGCAGACCAGAGTCACTCTGGAGAACGAGCCCATGCAGTATGTTGTCACCTGGTACAGACTCTGTGCAGCCATGTCATACCTGTGTATAAGAAATTCCTGTCTCTGGAGTTCCTGCTCTGCACAGTGGATTAATATCCAGCTTGTCTCTCTGGAGGCGATGGTTTGATCCCTGGCCTAGCACAGTGGGTTAGGGATCCATTGTTGCTACATCTTTGGCTTAGGTCACATCTCAGCCCAGGAACTTCCATATGCTGTGGGTGTGGCTGAAGGGGGATAAAAAGATTTCAAAAAGAAGGAAGGAAGAGAAAGAAAGAAAGGGAGAGGGGGAGAGAGGGAGGGAAGGAAGGAAGAAAGGAAGAAAGAAAAAGAAATTCCTTCCGTGGGCTCCTAGTGTGTGAAGAGATTAGCCGATGTAGCCCTGTTCCTGAATAATTAAGAGTCACAGAGTAAACCTTTCAGGAGCTTTGGTTTTATGCTGGATCACCTGCTGTTGGTATAAATAAATCTCTACACTTCAAAAAAAGCAGCTATTTGAGATATTTTGATAAAGCACATTATTCTTCTGTCATCGTCCCCCCTCAATAATGAAGGCAACTCAAAACTCTAAAGCTGTGCAAGAAAAGGTACAAATAAGATACAAATTCAAATGTGGTATGATTTTGATCAACCTACAGTGTTTAAGAAAAGAGAATGTATTTTCTCTTTGTGTTGGGAATATTATCTTATGTGTTGCTCAGGTATTGTGAAACTGAAACAAGAGAAAGAAATGTTATTCTTTGACACTGCATGGGTCTGCTGTGAATACTATTTACAGTTATGTTGATAAAACTGTAGTTTATTGGTTTTCAAATTTATATCTAGAGATAAAGTTATGAAAAACTTCATTGGGGTCACAGATGAGAATGTGAAATGTTAAAAGCCTTCATGATATAAGACTCAAGGTATAGCTATCAGGGTAGAAAGAGGTGGGGGTGAGAGAAACGATGAAAGTGAAGTTAGTAGAGTTACTTATTTTACACGTTAAGGGGTAAATTCTATTAATTGACTCATGTTCATTAAGATATACAAGTGTGAGTATGTTATTTAAAATTGGATGTGGAGTTCCCTGGTGGCCTAGTGGCTAAATTCTTAGCCTTGTAGCTGGAATTACTGCTGTGGCTGGGGTTTGATCCCTGGCCTAGGAACTTCCACATGCCACAAGGGTGGCCAAAAAATTACAGATGTGACCAAGAGAAGAAAGAGATATAATGTAGCTTACCAAACATTCAAATTAAAAAGGTAGAGGGTAGTGTAAGAGAACTGGAGCCTCATCCTTCATAGCTGGGAGTTAGATGTTTAGGGTGCCAAATCTAGAAATAGAGGGGATGAGCATTTTGAATTATGGAAGAAGAGCTTGCCATTGGTCACATTTGTTGTTCTCTTATTTTTCTGGCAATTTCTTAGTGGGTTCCTTCTCCATTCATTAAAATGTTGATATTTTCCAGGGATCAGGTCATGGCCTCTGTCTCACATGGCACACGTACACTCAGTTCATTCACATAAATGGCTTCAACAACCACCTGTGGAAATTGAGTCCCAAATCTCTTATCTCTAATCTGATTGTAATCCTGTTTGCAAGATCTGTATCTTCAGACATTTCTTTCTCCATGTCTCAGTAGCACTTTAAATTTAACATGTCCAAATAGAAATAGTTATCTTACTCATGAAATGTTTTGGTATTCCTTTATTTGTTTTTTAATAGCTTTATTGAAATACCATTTATATATCATAAAATTTACATATTTAGCTCTATCTGTGACTCTTACCAAATTTGTAGCCACCTCAACAATCCAATTTTAGAACATTTCCATCATTAGACAAAAGATCCTTTATGCTGTTGGCATCACTTCCTAGCCCCAGTCCCAAGCAGTCATTAATCTGTTCCTATCTTTATTGATTTGCCTTTTCTAAAGATTTCATATAAATGGAATCATACAAAATGGGGTTTTTGTGACTGACTTCTTTCACCTAGCATGTTTTTGAAGTTTGTTCATGTTGGAACATGAACTAATACTTCATTCTTTTTTATTGCTGAGTAGAATTCCACTGCATGGCTGTACCACATTTTGTTTATCTGTTCATTAGTTGATGGACATTTAAGTTGTTTTCTAGTTTGCGGCATTATGACTGAAGCTCTAAACATTCCTTTCATGTCTTTGTGTAGCCCTGTATTTCCATTTCTCTTGTGTGCATTTATGGCACATTAATGTTTAACCTTCTAAGAAGCTATCAAATTATTCTCCAAAATGACTGCACCATTTTAGTCACACTGACAATGTATGAGGGTTCCATTTTCTCTTTGTTGTTTTTATTATAGCCATTCCAGTAAGGTGTGGCATGGTGCATCCTTGTGGTTTTCATGTACATTTCCCTAGTGGATGCTTGGCAGCCATGATTTTTCTTTCTTTTGTACCTTGCCTTCCCATTCTCTGAGTGTATAAATACATCTTTAATTTATTTTTTTGAAGTTTTATTGATGTGTAGTTGATTTAAAATGTTGTGATAATTTCTGCTGTACAACAAAGTAATTCAGTTATACATATACACACATCAATTTCTTTTTCAGATTCTATGATCACCGAACATCTTTAAGTATATCTTTAATTCTCTCCTTTATCCTCATTCCCATTGCTTTATTTCTTGGCTATTCTTGATTGTTAAAATGGCCTCCAAACCATTTTCTCTGCTACCAGTTCTTCTGCAGGTTGCAGTCTATTTTCCACACTACTGTCAAAATGAACTTTCTAAAATGCAGATGCGGTCATGTCACTCCTTTGCTAAAAACATTTCAAAGGGTCTCCACTGCTTTTAAGTCTACTATCTGGACCCTACTTATTTTATAAGATCTATTCTTGCCACTCTTTGTCCCACCATCCCATCCTAGAATCCACAAACACTCCACACACATACCCTGCACACATCCTGATGTGCAATTATCTGAATACATTAGGATTTTCTTTCTTCTGTGCCTTTGAAATGCTGTTACCTCTGTCTGGAATGTTAATCTCTGTTTACAAACTCTTACTCATTCTTCAAGGCTGAGCACAAATAAAACTCCCTCTTGGAATCTTTCTTTGATTTTCCTAGATAGTTAAGCTTTGTTTGTATATATGTTAATGTGGTAACATAAATAGGTGTCTTTGAGAGTACTTTAGGTTGAATTGCATGAAATTGTTATTTTTGTAAGTCCAAATATGATTTATGTGTCAGCCTAAAACATTTTTATAATTACTTGTTTATGTGTCTGTCATTTGTTAACAGTAGTATGCCCTTTATTACATATTTGTTGATAGATGATTGAACAATAAATTATTCTTAAGGACCATAGCTTTCAAAGTGAAAGGTTACCTTGGAATTCCTGTCGTGGCACAGCAGAAATAAATCCGACTAGGAACCATGAGGTTGCGGGTTTGATCCCTGGCCTTGATCAGTGGGTTAAGGATCCGGTATTGCCGTGAGCTGTGGTGTAAGTCGCAGATGTGGCTCGGCTCTGGCGTTGCTGGGGCTCTGGTGTAGGCCTGCAGCGACAGCTCCTATTAGACCCCTAGCCTGGGAACCTCCATTTGCTGCGGGTGTGGCCCTAAAAAGAACAAAAGTCAAAAAAAAAAAAAAAAAAAGAAAAAGAAAAGTTACCTTGAAAAATGTTAGATATTCTTCAGAATCATGTAGCCTCAAAGGTTAAGTTTCTTTTTATTGTGTGAGAAATTATTAAAACCAAACTAACTGCCATGGTATGTCTTAAGAAATACATCTTGAATGTCCCAAATGAAGTAACAGATTATTTTCTCTCAATACAATTTAGCAGTCATTTTCATGTTAGTGGACAGCATCATAGTTCCATAGTTCAAGTAAAATAATAAAGGTTAGGAGTTTTCTAGTAGCACAGCAAGTTAAGGATCCAGCGTTGTCACTGCTATGGCACAGGTCACAGCTGTGGCTAGGGTTCAAACGCTGGTCCCAAAACTTACATATGCCATAGATGCAGCCAAAAAAAATAATAGTAATAAAGGTTACTGATTTTTCATAAAAATATCCTTTTAAAATCCAAGCACTGTAAGCTAACAAATTTTTACATATCATATATATTTGTTATATATATAACAAATTTTTATATATAAGATCGTAACTGTAAAAATTGCTTTTGAGTGTGGGAGGCAATATTTAGTAATGAAAAGAATTGTTCTCAGAATATGGATTATAAGTTCATTTTAATATTTCTTAAAAGAGCAAATTTTAAAGTTTCTGTGTTATACATCAATCATAGTAATGTCTGCATTGTGATTTTAGAAAAGATAATTATCTCAATAGTTGGCATATTTTATGTAATTATATGCTAAAGTAACATTTAATTTAAACAAAGTTAAAGTTTTAGACAATGTTTTAAGTTATTTATGATTTTTAAACTTTATAGCTTTGCTATTGTTTGCACATAGTCAGACAGCCATCAGTATTGGTCATGTTCAGTGATTATATTCACTTCAAATTGGACATGGTGTTGTATGCAGTATGGTAACTATTACCTTCTTTCAGTTATAAGTCCTTAAATCATTATTTATATAAATGTTATGGGTTTTATGAGAAAATTGCTTTTTTTAAAAAAAACCCAAGGAACACTTGTCCATTACCTCCCCATTAAAATTCCTTTTCTTCACAAGGGAAAAAACACACTTTAGAATTATTCAGACATGCAAGGATAAATTAGGAGTCTAAAGAATGTGGTTTGCTTTATAACTTAAAATATTGGACGGTGATTTGAGGGTGCAGCTTAGTACAACTTCTTTTGTACATAAAATTCTGCTCTATTTGCAACTCTGAATATGTGGACTGAAAGGGGTGGTTCCTTTGGCTGGTGCCTGACCTCTGAGCACACCTTGGTCTTTGTTTCAACCTCACCCATGCTGCACACTGCATTAGACTTTTGACATGTTGTAAAAGGCAGGGCACAGCTGCTGTTCAAAAACTTTTGAAACGCTGTGTGTCCAACAAAATTTATTGTTTGTGTGAATGCAAGTTTTTATTGAGGTAAGCCAGTGATTATTTCAAATTATATAGATTTAATTTTTTTTTTCTCTCTCTCTCATTGCTTGTCTAAGAAAGAGTGACTGGGCTTAAGAGGAGACCTTGATATTATACCTGTGTTAGTAGGAAGTTGTTGATTGAGATTTCTGTTACAAAGTTTTTCTGCTTAAAAAGACAGTTATAAAACCTCCTTTATAAAAGGGAATTGAGAGCATGTAATCATAAGTATAAATATGTCATCTTTCCAGATGTATTTTGTAATTCCTTTGTTTCTATTATAGCAGATAACTTTACATGTAGCTGCTTTGCTTTGCCAGATGCCAGATATTTTTTAAAGGCATATTTAGGTTGGTAAATGTAATGTGTGGTCCACAGTAAATTTGAGAGTACTTCCATTAAAGTTTTAAAGGTTCTGTGGAAATGATGACCTTTTACATGTTGTTAGTTTTTTCTGTAGTGTTTTTGGCTGTTTTTTAATAAACTGCAAAATTAAAAGTTTGCTATTGAAAAGTCATATTAGAAATAGGCTTTATGAAAAAGTAAAAAGTCAATTCAGCTCATTCAATTTCACTTACTGACTCATGTCTTTCATATATAGTTTCATATGGTATACCACTGCATTAACATTGTTTATTAAAAGTAAAACATTAGACTTTTCTCCAGAGAAAGATTTAAGACTACATTATATTTTTTAGGCAATGATTTGTACTAGTGTATTTGTATTGTTTGTGGATCTTATAGCTTTATATGTTCATATTTTTATTGATATGTAATAAGTATCTAAAAAAATAGTTGCTCTAACCAAAGAATTTTGTCTCTTGCCTATAAATGTCTTAATTATTTTCATCATTTAAAATAATACTGCTGTTAGTATATTTGACATTTTGTAATGCTCTCAAAAGAAGATAATTTTTCCTAAATTATTAATTTTAGGTGCTGTTTTTCAACCCTAAACTTTTGACCAAGAATGAAACTCTTTAAAAATTAAGATGCCAACAGGTAATTTCTTGTAAGTTTATATTTTTGTCATAGAAATAGAACCAAAAACCAAACGTATATTAAGGCTATATTTTCCCCATCTAAAATTGTCCTAGAAATATGAAATACCTTGGTTTTGAAAGACCTTCCTTTATAACATGAAACTATTTCATTTTAGACATATATTTCATCACTTTTTACCAAGTGACAAATTCTGTCTCACAAGTAAATGAAATCAGAATAAAAGTAGACTCAGAGATAGTGATTCAGGTTAAATGAATTTCTTTACTGTTAAAGTACCAGGTACTGAACCATGACTGGTTATAATCCTGTGAAAAACAAGAACATTAATTTCAGCTACGGGAAGCATTCTGTGATAGTTACACTCTACCCTCAATGGAAAACTGTATGTGATGATTCTCATGATTCTAAGGAAATGTAGTGTCCACTAGGATTTTATTTGCTAACCAAACAATTTGTGAAGAAATTGTAAGCATTATCTTATTAAAAGTCGTTTAGTTGTAAAAAAGCATGACATTGTATAAAAAGGAAAAAAATCTAAAAGATTAGTTCTAGGTTTACTTTCTTTTTTCAACTAAAATTCTTTATTCTGTTTTCCTCTTTACATTTTTATACTTTTATAACAGATTCTTCTCAATTCTAAAGTAAGAAGAAAGTTCTAAAATTTCAAATTCTGATGGTGAAGACATTTGGTTCAATAGCTGTTATAACTTAAGGGTATTGATATCTTAGTGGCAAATAAATGCTAGGTAACTTTTTAAAAAATTAGTATGCTATTTTTTAAATGCCAAATTAGAATAACACCATTTTCTTCCTCACATAAGATTCTATGTCATTTTCTGGACAGAAATAATCAGGAACCAATGATGTGCAATTTTAAAGCAATGTAATTCCCCCTTCAGGACTGAAAGATAAAGCATTTATCAATTTGTTTTTTCTAATCATGAACAGTAATATATAGTAGTATAATGACTCAATGAATATTCTATGGTTATTTCTAAATTTTTCTGTCTAATAGTTGTGATGGGACTTTTTTTTTAAGGGGGAGGAGGCAGAGAAGGAAGGAGAGGTACTGGGAGAGAAGAGGAAGGCAGAGAGAGAAAGAAGCATAAAGGAAAGGCCAGAGATAAAGGGGAGTTCCCGTAAAGGAAACAAGAGAGAAATGGAGGTTTATTTTCTTAATATTTTGAAAATTTTGGCTGTATATCAGACAATGACTTAGGTTTTTAATTTTTCTGAGAACTTTAGATATGCCTTTATTGTTACTACTACGTAAAATCCCCCTTTAACTCAAAACCTAATAAATTTTTTTAAATATTAAGTTTGTTGTCTATAGAAATATTTTTAAATGATTTTGAACATCAGAATTTATTTAATCTAAATTTTCTCTTACAGCAATTTCAGACATTACCGTATTTGAGACCTTGAAAGATAGGAGAGTAAATATATGCTTGGGACAGAGAAGCTCCAAGCAAAGCTACAGAATCTCTATATTAAATGAGAAAGACCACTATTTATTTTAAGATCCTAATGGCCTCCTTTTAATCTATTATAGAGATTTGCTATTTCTGTAATATAGCTTAAAATTCCACTGTAAATTGTTGGTCACATGCTCAAAAAAATTGACTTTTTCCCCGCAGAGGGCTAGAAGTCCCTGCCTAGCAAATAAGGAATAAGTCCTTCGTTTTAAGAAACAATTCTTCATTCTGATTTTTAGAATTGCTATTTCTGTCTAAGATACTTAGTCCTTTTCTGTGTTTTATGAGAAAAACTCTATTTTATTTATGTGTGTGTTTTAGATCACGAAGAGCCCTGTGGTCCCAGTCACAGGTCATTTTGCCTGAATGGAGGGATTTGTTATGTGATACCTACTATTCCCAGCCCCTTTTGTAGGTGAGTGAAGTGAACTGGGGGAGAGGGTAATTTTATTTCTTATCCTCTATTAACTTCTTTGAGAAGTGATAAATATTGAACAAAGACGGTAAGACGAAAAAGTGTGAGGAACACTTCATGTTTATATAGAACAAAATTATGATTTTATTTTTTTATTTATTAATTTTTATGGCCACACCCACAGCATATGGATATTCCTGGGCCAGGAGTTGAATCTGAGCTGCAGCGCCAGCCACAGCTGCAGCAATGCTGGATCCTTTAACCCACTGCCCTGGGCTGGGGATCGAACTCGCTCCTCTGCAGCAATCCAAGCTGCTGTAATCAGATTTGTAAGCCACTGCACCACAGAGGGAACTCCCAAAATTATGGTTTTAAAATGAAAACAAAGCAAAGTGACAAATCGCAATCTCAGTGTTTATTTTGAAAATTGGTAGTAGTAGTTCCGAGCCTAGTTAGATTTTTTTTAATTATTATTAAATTTTAATGATTATCATTTTAGTGAACTCTATGATTTTAGCAATTTAGGGAAGATGGTCTATACTTAATATTACTGTCAAAACAGCTAGAAAATTCACTAATGTGAGAAAGCCCAACATGAGATATTTTGCTTTGAATTTAGAATATATAAATGCATGATAACCATGTTGGTACCAAACATCATTTGATATGTTAAAAAGAAAATGAAGAGTTAAGTTTTTCTAGTGGTGGCAGCAAATTAAAAAAGGAGGATGTCATAGCCACTGTTGTTTTAAAATGTATGATTTACTTTGGGAGTATAATTACAACCAGTGATCAGTAAAAGTCTCGAAAATAGTTTTTGTACAGCTGACTTCTTGTGAGTTTGATTGAATAGGATATAAGGGGTTACAGTAAACCTCTCTTAATATATGAATTAGCAATGTAGTGCTAACAATGATGTCCATAGATTTCAGCAGAGCTGACATCTAAAGACTTCAAGATATTGTGTAGCATGTGTGTTAATTACTCTGTTTTTGCTATTTAAATGAAATGAGAAGTATATAATCTAGATTTAAGATCTCACTAAATAAGGGGATAGGAAAGTAAAATTCATAGGAAAAGTGAAAGATATTGGGATTTGGTGTGGAGGACAGGCAGAGAAATAACCTTATAATTATCAAGAAGTTTTTAGAAGTTTTCATGGAGGGAATAGTGAGTGACTAAGTATTTTTCCTCTCAAGTGAAAAAGAAAAGGGATAGAGCAAGAGATTAACAATTATTTTTCACCCACCAGGTGCTTCTACATTATTTTAAAATTTAATCCATTTATTAAGATATTTATATATGATAAATTACATTCAAAGTGCACAATTGATGAATTTTGACAAATATTTATACCTGTGAAACCACCGCCACCACAAAATACAAAACATTTCCATTTCCCTGCCCCAATTTCTTTACTAACTATATTCTTTATTTACATTTTCATATTTCATTCTCACAAAAACCTTAGAGAAAAGGGGGAGAGGAGACCAAGGAAATAGAAAAATAAGGGGAAAATGAAAAATTAACTGACTTGCCAAAAGTCATACAACTAGGAAAAATTAATGGCCTTGGAATACAACTCCCAAAATTCACTTAATCTTATGATATATTCATTCTGGATTCTTTATAAGGGGATATGGCATGTGGCATTCATAAAACAAAACCAAAATGCTTATCAGTTGGTTATTTAAATGCTTATTTAATAATTAACAGATACTAACGTTTTGTATCTTGATCTTGATGATGGGTGAAAAAGCTATCTTTCCCATTGAATTGTCTTTGCATCTTTGTCAGAAATCAATTAATCGTATTTGTGTGGGTCTGCTTCTGGACTGTTCCATTCCATTGATCTGTTATCTCTGTCTTTCACCAATACCAGATAGTCTCAATAACTGCAGCTTTATAGGAAGCGAAGTCAGGCAATGTGAGTCCTTTGTTCTTCAGCTCACAGATCTTTAGCCTTCTTTTTTAACAGACGTACTTAATGTTAAAAATTTCCGAATACATCTTAACTCCATCCTACAAATTTTACATCCTGTTGTTCAGTACTAAGTTTAAATTTTTTTACATTATGATCTCTTCCTTAACCTGTGGTTTTTTAAATTATACTTTAATATTTATATCTAATTTAATTGCGTTATAGTCAGAGTATGTGTCCTATCAAGCTGTATACTTAATATTTGTCTGTATCCTAAATATCTGTTATACTGCCCTGAGTAAGTTGAAAGAAGGAATTCAGTACTGAAATTTGGAGAAACATTGAAATGGGAATAAACCTAGTGTCTTAGTTCAGGCTACTGTATCAAAATACTATAAATAACAGAAGTTTATTTCTCATAGTTCTAAAGGCCAAAAGTCTGGGATTAGGTACCAGCCCTGTTTGGGTTCTAATGAGCTCCTGCTTCCTTGTTTGCAGAGGTACCTGGGTAGGACTTTTGACTGGCAGATTTATTTTTAGGAAGAGCTGGTAAGGAGCCAGTTGTCAGACCACAGAGACAACATATGGCAGAATGAAGAGGACCTTCTTCTAGATGTAAGCAAATTACAGACACAGACCAGGCTGTTTTTGTATGACCCCTGAGCTAAGAGTATTTTTTGCTTTTTAAAGGGTTGTAAAGGAGTTTCAGTCATGCCTCAGTGGGTTGAGAACTTGACATAGTGTCTGTGAGGTTGCAGGTTTGATCCTGGGCTTCGCCACAGCATAGGTCACAGATACAGCTCGGATCCAGCATTGCTGTGACTATGGTATAGGCTGGCAGCAGCAGCTCCCATTCAACCCCTAGCCCAGGCACTTCCATATGCCATGGGCCATAAAAAATGTATATGTATAAAAAATTAAAAATAAATGGTTGTGAAAAACACAGAAAAATACAGATGATACTACACATGGCAGGAAGAGAGAGCTCTCTGCAGTCTCTTATAACGGCACTAATCCCATTCATGACAATTCCATCCTTATGACTTAATCACCTCCTAAAGCCCCCACCTCCTAATCCTATCATATTGGGGTTATGGTTTCAACATATGAATTGTGTGTGTGTGTAGGGGGGGAGGGTGACAGACATTTAGTCCATAACTCTTAGGTTGTCACTGTGCTTTCATATTTTGTATAGATACATTTTTAGTTTATTTTCCAAAAGTGACTAAAGATAGAGAATGGGCCGCGTTGTTACTAGACCCTTTCAGCAAGCACTAGGGCAGCTTAGGAAAGAGGGTGACTGACAGATCATGTCATTTTGATTGAAAGCACATCACCTTATTATTAAGAGCCCCCTCTGGATAGAAGGCCATTTGGTATGCAGTCATATAGGAACCATATGTCTTCACGCGGTCTGTGCACATTCTGAAACATCCACCTGCCTACTTCTTCCCCAGATTTTTCTTGTCACCTATCTTCTAGTCATGTTTTTGCCCTCCCTGACCATCCAGCCAAATTTTTAACAACTGCCCATAGGTCTTTATAGATCTTTAGAGCAACTGCACATGGATCCATACTTCTTGCCATCTTTTTAGACAAAATGGACAGGCAGTGTCCTACTTGAAGTTCTGTTCCCTGAGAGGATTTTCCTTTATCACTGGCCATTAGTCACCCCTGAATATGGGTGTAATGCTGTAGTTGTCCACTTTTAGCACCAGGATATTTTACAGACACATTTATAAACTAGGCCTGAACATTTGCTCTTAGCTAGTTATAAGGAACTTTAAGGACTCTGTTGTCATCTGATGTCTTTTGGTGGCATCACCTGTAGTCTATGTGGCCTACACAGGAGAGCAACCATAGAGCTTTTCAAAGGTACAGGTGCTGTTCTTACTAATGTATTTACCAATGCCTTAATGACAGGAGTGTCTTCTATATTTTCTTCGGAGATACAGTGGTAAAGTGGTCATGCGGATCACACACAACAAATCCACTCCAGCATTCCTAACCCTAAGCCTTCATGTTCCCTCATTTATAGGAAACCGTGGGAGCATCAGAATTTTATTTTCATTAAATGTAGGCCACTGAGTCCAAGTTTCAGTTAACTGATCAAACTGTTAGCTTATACAATGGGAAGCAACTGTAACACATTAAATCCATAATCTCTATTAAGTGCACCCATATCAATAAACTTAACGTGCTTTAGTCTATACTCTTAGAATTATTCCTGCATATATTCCTAAGGATACACACACACACACACACACACACACACACACACACACACACACACACACACACACACATTTCTCTTGATGTGTAAGCTTTCCCCTCTTGGGTCACAGGGTGTACATTATTTTCTGGAGTATGCTGATGTTTGACCCTAATTAATGGTCTAGTAGAAATAAGGGTTGATTTTGATGAGTCTAGAGGAGAATGAATGTCTTCTTGCCAGGTATTTGCCCCAAGTGAGGTTATCATAAAGTTCCTTAACAAAGGAAAGCTACCTTCCTCAGACACAGGAAGGCCAGCTACTTCCACTGTTAAGGGACTAGGGTATTTCAGATTACCAGTTTCTTCTCACCTACCACATGTCCTCATTTCAAGTTTCAGGGGCCCATTCTTTAACAGTCAGTGCCCTAATATTCACATGAGAAGCTTAGCAAGACTATGAAGCCAACTAATGTTGTAATTCAGTAGCCTGAACAACGTAAATTTTGCATTTTCAGCAAAATCAGCTCTGTGGCTGTAAGAAACGGAGGATTATCTTAGGGCTACAATGGGAGCTTTTCAGTTCCCAGACCAGGATTTGAACGTAATCATTTTCTTTCTATAAGTCCTTCAGTGCATTTAAGACAATCTGTCTTATAGCTACTGCTTATGGTCATCATCACTGCCATAGTAGCCAGGAGGTCTTAAGTTACTTACTATAGTTGGTATTGCCAAGGTATCAGCTGCCTCTGTACACCGATGGCCAAATAGAAACACAGAGACAGAGTTGGAAGAAACAGAAAAAGAAACATTAATTGCCAGGAAAAGAGGGGAACACAGCAGGCTAGTGCCTCAAGGTCTGTGCCCCTAAGAGGAGGTAGTGAGGAGTTGTAGAGTGTTTGAGGAGCAGGCTGTGATCAGCTCATGAACATTTTTCGGATTGGTGGGTGGTGAGATCATTGGAGTCAGCATTATCAACCTTCTGGTTCCCCCCAGTCTGAGATCTACATACTTGTGGGCAGCACACAATTGCCTTCTTCCACCCAGTGGGGGCTTGAGCACCTGCAAAACAGCTTCAAGGACATGGCTCAGAATATTACCTATAGTCTTTGAAGAACTGAAGGTCCTTGAGTTTGGTGAATGACTTAATTGTTATTACTGGTTTTTTTCTCTGTATTTTTTTCACTTTCCTGATGAAATTTGTTCTTTGACTAAAGTTTTTCTATAGATAAAGAGGCAGATGGAGGCCGTGAGTTGGGGTCCACCCTGGGAAGGCCTTGCAGGGTCCTGCTCAGTTACATTGATACTTCATCACAACTAATTGTGATGCTGTTGCATGCTGTGGATTAATAGCCTCCCATTTCCTGTTGTCAAGGAATTTATTCCTGCACTTAAACCCAAGGGCCATGGCCAAATTGATCCCAGAATCTTACCCTTGAAGTTCTCTCTCCTGCCAGTACCAATTCTATTTTAGTTAGGTCCAGTCAGAGACAGAAACCAAAATAATAATTTGACCAGTAATTTGAATATCAGATATATAAAGAATCATTAAATATGCAGAAAAGGATTACCTAGTAATAAAGGTATAGTGAAACCTAAAGAATATAGCAATGACAGACCTTTAGCCTGAGAGGGTGTGCTATACCTAAGGAAGAAACAAACTTAGTGAACACCTCCCCACCACCCACCTTGAGATTCAGACCTTATTGAAGAAGGTAAGGCAGTGTCTTACTGGAGGGGGAAGAAGCTTGCCAAGGTGCCTTAGGTTAGTGCTGGTGACCTTTCTTCTTTCTTCGATAAACATCTAATGCTATAATTTCTTCTGAAACCACTGTTTTTGTTGCCACCATTTTCCATATGTTGGGTTTTCAATTTTATTTAGTTCATTTAGTTTCTGATTTCCCTTGCAACTTCTTTGATTCATAGGTTATTCAGAGTGTGTTGTTTAGTTTCCAAAGATTTGGGGATTTCTAGATACTTGGTATTATTGATTTTTAATTTAATGCTACTCGACATTATAAACCTTGTATGATTTGAAGTCCTTTAAATTTATTGCGACTTGTTTTAGGCTCATAATATGACTAGCATACCTATCACTTACCATGTTCCATGTATACTTGAAAAGTACAGGTAGTATGATTTTAATGAGTGGAGTGTTTGATAAATGTCAGATCTAATTGATAGTGTGGTTCAGGTCTTCTATGTTTTTAACTGATAATCTGTTTTGTTGAAATTTACAATTATAGTTATGGATTTTTCTATTTTTTATTTTTCCTATTAGTTTATGTTTCATGCATTTTAAAGTTTTGCTATTAGGTGCAAAAACAGTTTAGGATTGTTATGTTCTCTTGATGAATTGGCCCCTTGATCCTTATGAAATGACTCTCTTTATCCATAATTATATTCTTTGCTCTAAACTTACTTTGGTTTTTTTTTTTTTTTTCCATCTTTTTACCTTTTCTAGGGCTGTATCTGCAGCATATGGAGGTTCCCAGGCTAGGGGTCCAATCGGAGCTATAGCTGCCAGCCTACACCACAGCAACATGGGATCCGAGCTGGGTCTGCAACCTACACCACAGCTCATGGCAACGCCAGATCCTTTTTTTTTTTGTCTTTTTTGTTGCTATTTCTTGGGCCGCTCCCGCAGCATATGGAGGTTCCCAGGCTAGGGGTTGAATCGGAGCTGTAGCCACCGGCCTACGCCAGAGCCACAGCAACGTGGGATCGGAGCCGTGTCTGCAACCTACACCACAGCTCACGGCAACGCCGGATCGTTAACCCACTGAGCAAGGGCAGGGACCGAACCCGCAACCTCATGGTTCCTAGTCGGATTCGTTAACCACTGCGCCACGACGGGAACTCCACAACGCCAGATCCTTAACCCACTGAGCAAGGCCAGGAATTGAACCAGCAAATGGTTCCTAGTCAGATTCGTTTCCACTGCTCCATGACAGGAACTCCTAGAGTGGGATATATTTATAATAGCTCTTTGTTCACTAATTCTATTCTGTGTCACTTCTGGGTTTGTTGCATTGTTTGTATTTATTTAAATAATTTTTAGGTTTTTCCTAGGATGTTGTTAATTTATTCAAAGACAATATGATCCTTTAGATTTTGTTTGTTTGTTTTGTCTTTTGTCTTTTTAGGTCCACACTCATGGCATATGGAGGTTCCCAGGCTAGGGGTCAAATCAAAGCTGTAGCTGCTGGCCTATGACACAGCTGCAGCAAAGAAAGATCCGAGCAGCATTGTAACCTACACCACAGCTATGGCAATGCCAGATCCTTAACCACTGAGTGAGGCCAGGGATCGAACTTGTGTCCTCATGGATCCTAGTCAGGTTCATTAACCACTGAGCCACGACGGGAACCCCTAGGTTTGTTTTTGAACTTAGTGAGACTAGAGAAATTTTTAACCTAGATATAATTTACCCCCACTGCTGAGCCAATGCCATTCTGAGTACACTACCTGATACTCGTGTATTACAAGGTTTCTCTAACTTTGGCTATTGGGAGTATGAACTGTTCCAGCCTTGTGTGAATTTCATGAATTTTTCCACCTGCTTTTTTCCTTCAACCTTGATTGTTTTCCTGACACGTGTATGTTGCCTATATTGTATTCAGTTGAAGACTTAAGCAGAGTTCTGCAGATCTGTGGAGTTTTCTCTCTCTGGGCAGTTCTCTGTCTGGTGATCTGCTGTGTGGATTTTAGCTGCCTTGGCCTCCTCATATTCTAAACTCTGTCCCCAAATCAGGAAGACCCATTTCCACCTGAATGTCTCTCCCTGTGCTATTGCCTGGAAGTTTTCTCCAGCCAATAAATAAATAAATGGTGGTAATCATAGAGTTGACCTCATTTATTACCCTCCTCTCAGGAATCCTGTGCTGCCTTTTGTCCAATACGTGTGACATTGTTTTATATTTCTTGTCTTTATTTATTTTTTTTTAGTTGCTTAAGTAAAAGGATAAATTAAGTACCTATTACTCCATAATGGCTGAAACAGAAATCTCTACATTGGTTTTTGAATGTTTAACCAATCTTGCATTCCTGAAATAAACCCCATTGATTTATGTTATTCTTCTTATATATTATTAAACTTGACTTTCAAGTATTTTGTTTAGGGGTTGCGCATGTGTATTCAAGAGAATATTGGCCTGCAGGTTTCTTTTTTTCTTATACCCTTTCTGGATTTTTGTTTCAAGTTTATATCAGTCTTATAAATTGAATTTGGCAATGTTCCTTTTCTTCTGTTCGCCTGACAAAATTAGTATTGTTTGTTAGATGCTTAGAAAAATTTATAAGTGAGACCATCTGACAATAGCATTTTATTTGTGAGAGTTATAAATTGTGTACTTGGTACCTTTAACAGAAATAGGAAATTCAGCTTTCTCTTTATTCAAGTGCTAGTTTTGATAAGCTGTATTTAAGGAGTTTTTCCATTTCATAAGATGTCAAATGTATTGGAATAATGTTGTTTATGTTAGTCTCATTACTTTTTAAATATCTGAAGAGCCTAGTGATGTTCACCTTTAATTTCTGATATGGACATTTTATGTTTTTTCCTAAGGGTTTATTTATTAATTTTTTCAAAAACAACTTTAAGCTTTATTGATTTTTCTACATTGCATTTTTGTTTTCTATCTCATTCTTTTTCCATTGAAAAAAAAATTTTTTTAATTGGATGCACCTGTGGCATATGGCTGTTCCAGGGCCAGGGGCTGAATCCAAGCTGCACTGTGACCTGTGCCACAGCTGTGGCAACAGTGGATCCTTAACCCACTGGACCAAGCCAGGGATCAAACCCATGCCTCCACCATCTAAGCTGCTGCAGTCAGATTCCTAACCCACTGCTCCACAGTGGGAACTCCTTCATCGAAACTTTTTATTTAGAAATTTACCTCAGATCCCATCCCCATCTCTCATCACATAACTTCAAGTCAGTTCAGCCTTTGGACTGAGTCTCATGACCAGTTGTTTTTACATAGAAGAAATCAAACAGTGTAGTCAACTTTTTCTGTTTAACATTATCTCATAAATGCTTTTTTACATTGCATCATCTTCTTGACAGTGATCATTTTAATGTCTTATTTTTTTTCTTTCTAGGGCTATGTCTGCGGCATGTGGAAGTTCCCAGGCTAGGGGTCTAATTGGAGCTACAGTGGCTGGCTTACGCCACAGCCACAGCATCGTAGGATCTGAGCCTACACCATAGCTCGTGGCAATGCCAGATCCTTTAACCCACTGAGCGAGGAGACCAAGGATTGATCCTGAACCCTCATGGTTCCTAGTCAGATTCATTTCTGCTGTGCCACGATGGGAACTCCCATTTTAATGTCATTTTAATGAAGTATAATTGACATACAACATTCCCTTAGTTTCAGGTGTACAACATAATGATCGGACATTCGTATACATGAATCTGGTTGTCTGTGTCCTTCCTTAGGTTAGGGACATTTCAGCCATTGTTGCTTTGAATAAACCTTCTGCCCCTTCCTCTCTCTTTTCTCCTTTTGGTATCCCTATAATGTGAATGTTATTCTTTTTTTTTCCAGGCATAAATGTGTATTTTAAATTTTACAGTAAATAAACATACTTCTAAGTGAAGATTTCTCCTTATTTCCAAATAAGACAATGTTGAACATACCTTATAATGAATTTTACAGTTGACCTTACTTTGGTAAATACAGTTGTGAAAGTTGAGTTACAAACTCTTTCTTTTAGAAACTTCTCCACTTAACATGCATCTCTTTCTGAGATTGGTCAAGACAATTTGGCACACTACGGCAGCAATGTCCAGGAAGATAATCTCCATTTATTTCTTTAGTTTAAAGTTTTAATGTCAAAATAAGGTCTTAGGAGTTCCCGTCGTGGCGCAGTGGTTAACGAATCCGACTAGGAACCATGAGGTTGCGGGTTCGATCCCTGCCCTTGCTCAGTGGGTTAACGATCCGGCGTTGCCGTGAGCTGTGGTGTAGGTTGCAGACGCGGCTCGGATCCTGCGTTGCTGTGGCTCTGGCGTAGGCCGGTGGCTACCGCTCCGATTCGACCCCTAGCCTGGGAACCTCTATATGCCGCGGGAGCGGCCCAAGAAATAGCAACAACAACAACAACAAAAACAAAAAGACAAAAAAAAAAAAATAAGGTCTTAAAATAATCCTTTCACAAAAATAAGGCAGCATTATACTGTAAAAGCATCAGTATTTTGTCAAAGGTTAGTTCTGTCCTCAGCTATTGTTATCACCAGTCAGCATCTTCTTTTTTCTTTGTAGTGACATCTGCATGCAGCTCGTTGGCTGTCCAGGTGTGGTTTACAGCCTAAATGTATAATACTGTCAAAGAAGAGCTCCACTGTGGTTTCACATGCCTGAATATATTGAGCTAGTCCTAGTGTTTTCTGCACATCTTGGCAGATCTTGGACAGGCAATACTGGAACTCCTCATCACAGTCGTTTTTGCTTTTGCCTTGGGTCTTATGGCACCTCTCATGCTGATTGCAGCACTTTGTCAGGGAAGGGATGCTGATATTAAGATGAACACCAAAGAGTTGGGAAATCTGTTATTGCACTTATACTGGCAGAGCCCATCCTCGCCGTCCAAGGCGGCCTTGAGGTATGTGTCTATCTTGTGAATGCTTTTCCGGATGGCCTTCAGGGTGGCCCCTCCAGTCGGTGGGCCGGGCCTGCTCTTGGCGTTGGAAAGAGGCAGTCAGGAGCAGGAGGAAGAGGGTGAGCATGGGCCGCGGGAGCAGGGCCATCAGCACAGTGCCGGGCCGGATGGTCCTGGAAGCCGCCACCTGACCGGCCACACACCCACAGAGCCCTCAGGAAGCCCTAGGCAGCTGCGTGGGGCTGGGCATAGCCCGTTGAATGTTATTCTGCTTAATGTTGCTTCATTAGTCCTATGAGCTGTCTTCACTTTTTAAAATCTTTTCTCTCTTTGCTGCTCTGTTTTGGTGAGTTCCACTGCCCTGTATTCCAAATCAGTGATTCTTTCTCCTTTATCTAGTCAGCTATTGAACCCCTCTGGTGTATTTTTTAGTTCAGTCATTGTATTCTTCAGCTCCATGACTTCTGTTTGGTACTTTCTATTTATTTTTCCTTTCTTTTCTTTTTTCTTCTTTTTTTGGTCTTTCTTTGTCTTTTCAGGGTTGGCATATGGAGGTTCCCAGGCTAGGGGTCCAACAGGAGCTATAGCTGCCAGCCTACACCCCAGCCACAGCAATGCGGGATCTGAGCTGCATCTGCGACCTACACCACAGCTCATGACAACGCCAGATCCTTAATCCACTGAGTGAGGCCAGGGATCAAACCCATGTCCTCCTGGATTCCTTAATTGCTGAGCCATGATGGGAACTCCTATTTTCTATTTCCTTGTTGAAGTTCTCTATTTGTCCCCCTATTTGAGGACATTCGTCCCCCTATTCGGTTAGCATCTTTTTGGCTGTTACTTTTGACTGTTAATCAGGTAAATGACTTACCTCTATTTCACTTTGTTGTTTAAGTTTTGTTTTCCTGGAGTTAGCCTGTTTTTTCGTTTGTGTCATATTCCTTTGTTTCCTCATTTTTCTTGACTCTTTGCTTGTTTGTTTCTGTGTATTAGGCAAGATGGCTATCTCTCCAAGTCTTGATGGTATGGCCTTGTATGGGAGATAAACCTTATTGTTTAACTTTGCCCTGGTTCTTCGTTGTCTTTCCAACTGTCTTGCTGTGGTTTCAGACCTGTGAGGCTCAGAAATGCATTCCTCTCTGGCCACCAGAGCCTGGCACTCAAGGGGTATCCCCTTGGGGAGCTGCACCTGACTACTGGCTTCGGCAGGGCCTTGGGAGAAGTGCAGGGGACAGGGTGCCAGCCCGTCACCTCTGTCAGGTTAAATGTTTGCATTTATTTCTTATAAGTTGCTTAAGGGTGTTTCCTGACACAATGAGCAATCAATAAATATTTGTGGAATGAATAAACAAATCTGTACATATGGATTTTTCTTTTCAGTATTTTTCTTAGTTTTAGGGTAGCTTTCTGGGCCTGGAATAAATCAGTCAGAGTGTGAATCATTTTATTGCTCTTGTTAGGTATTTTCATGTTAGACAGTATGGAGTTTTGCTTAAAAATTCAAGGTTTGGACTTCAACATAGTTGTAAGGCAGGCTTTGCCCAGACACGCTGTGTGGTGGTGGACTAGTTGCCTCACGTCTTTGAGTCACAATCAACTCATCTGTGAAACTGGAGAAACACAGTCCTTCTGCACAAAGATGTTATAAAAAATGTAAGGACAAGTAGTTTAGCTAATTGATTTCTGTTATTTCTTTCCTTCCATTTCCTTTTGGGTTTGATTTTTCTCTTTGAACTCATCAGTGGATGTTATTATAAGCACAGTGCTAAAGCAAATAACCCTCACATGTAAATCTGTATGTGTGAAATTATTTATCTTAAATAAATTCCTGGGCAGTGAGATTTCTAAGTTAAAGATACATACATATGTGGTTTTAATAGGTGTTGCCAAATTGTTCTCTATAAGGATTATAATGCTGTTTTGAACTCCTACCTGTGATGTATTTGAGTACCTATTTCCCATGCAACAGAGTTGTCAAACTTCAGGATTTTTGCCAATCTGATAGATGAATTTTATAATATCTCAGTTCTTTTCATTTATGTTTTCCTAATTATGCATAAAATCAGGCATCTTTTTTTCCTATGGATATGTTTTTTTGCTACAAATGTAAATCAATTTTTATACTTAATAAGTGTCATGTAACTCCTATGTTTAAAACTCTTCATTGACTCTCCTTCTCACTCAGAAAAAGGCCAGAGTCCTATAAAACCTTAATGATATGGCCACATTATTTCTCTGACCTTATATCCTACTTCTCTCCTGTTGTTCAGTCTACTTCAGCCACACTGGCATCCTTACTGCTCCCAGTGCCAAGAAGGTTCTTGACCATAAGATATTGTCCTGGTTTTTCCTTCATACTGATTGCTCTTCCACAGGATATCCTTATGGCTAACTCCTTTACATCCTTCATGTCTTCACTATAAATTTCTGAATGAAACCTCCCAGACAACTTTTTAAAAAATGAAACCTATTCTTCTCCCATTTCTATTCTTTCTTTCTCCAAATCTTTTATCTGCTAACATATAATTTCTAATTTACTTTATTTATTATATTTATTATTTACTTTCTCTCACCCTAATCTAGATGATAAACTCTACAGGTTTTTTTTTAATTTAAAAATCAAAAGAATTATTTTGTTCTATGATGTTTCCCATGAATCTAGTATAGGCATAGAGTAATAATTATCTATTGAATGAATGAGTGCCCCACTACTTTTCTGAATTCTCTTACTGCTCATAATAATTTTTCAGCTGATGCTCTTGGCCTTCCCATCCTGTAGAGTTGAAACTGGTAGTGATCTGATACCCAATACAAGCATTATGTTTTCTGTGAAGCTTTTCTTAGAATAAACTATTCTCTATTTTACCACTGTGGCAGAGTCTTTTAGTGTTTAATAAATGTCTATGGCCTCACTTGTTGTTAGTTTAGGTTCATGTGATTGAGTTCTGGGACAGTGTGATGTGGGAAGGGATTCAGATCACTTGGCCTCAAACCTGGCCTCAAACAGCTATCTTTAGCCTGTCTTTTTCCTGCCTCAGTGACCTTGGAGGCCATATTTTCCAGGAAGCAGACTTAAGAGATGGAGAAGGGCTGCCTATCACTGTTCATTAGACTATAAATGTAAGTAAGCAGTAAAGCATTTCTCATGTATTAGGCCACCAATGTTCGAGAGTTTAATTCACATTAACTCAAGTCTGTGTCAACCACTTCTCATAAATTAATAAATTTGAGGAGTTCCCTGGTGGATCAGTGGGTTAAGGATCCAGCATTGTCCCAGCTGTGACTCGGGTCACTGCTCTGGCATGGGATTGGTCCCTGACCCAGGATCTTCCACAGGCTGTGGGCATGGCCAAATAAATAAATGGGAATGGTTATTTTAGACATTAGTCTCTGTGAGCCTAGTCAATATGTTTGTGCTCATGAGAGAAGAGACCCTCACCACAATGTGCTTAATTTGGTTCTTAAGCCTGGAAGCTGAGAGGAGATCTTAAATGGCTTAAATAGGTGCTAGTATTAATTTTACTATCATATGCTCTTATTGTACTCTGTATTTCAGACATCTTTATAACTCTTCACTTCATGATTTATGTATATTGAATATAAGCTCCTTGGAAGAGATGAATCTTATGCTTGTCTTTGAATTGCCACCATCCAATGTAGGTCCTGGAACATAATAAATACTAAAAGAAAATGTTTTTTGAGTAAAATGTTGAGGAGGAAAACCAGAATGGAAAAGAATTTGGGAATATTATCACTAAAAAATAGGGATATTTAATTCCAAGCAAACAAGGCTAATATAAGATATAAAAGAAATTCTGTGAAGATCTTTACAATAGAGTAGATTTGAAAAAAAAAGTTAATTGTAATTTTCTACAGAGATGTTATTGAATCTTTTTTTTTGCCATTTTTTAGTTTGCATATTTCCTTCTCTCATTAAGTTTATAACAAATCAGCACTTCCAAAGATCTCACAAACTTTTCTTAGTCTAGTAGAGTATTAGAATGGGAAAGAATTCAAATAGGGGAAAAGCTGTCAAAAAAAGTCTTAAAAATATCATTAAAATTATTTCCTCTATTTTACACCTGCCTCATCCTTTTTACAAAGCATCCCAACCAATATGTGTTAAATGGAAATTCAAAATGTAGAGCTAATTCTGGCCATCAGGAAGAAATGTGTAATTCTGATATTTATAGACCTTTATGATGCAAGTCTTATAACACATCTCACTGGGTATATATGAGGTTTGATTTCAGACCTGTTCATCTTCACATTCTGATACAACCATTCTATCTGATTTCTACCAAGGCAGTACCAGCAGAGGTAGGAAAAAATATAATATTGAGATCTCGTACTATCATTATGTAGGTGAATAGTCTAAGTGATTCACTAGTCATTGTAAATATAAATTATTATAAACAAGAATTTGGCACTCCAGTTTTGTGAACGAGTTTCTTTTCTGTTACGTCTGAGGAGCATTTTATGTCAGGGACTGTATCTGATTCCCTGACCTTTCAGCAGTGTTCTCTTTTGTCAGTAGTATCTCTTTGTTCCACTGTGTCTTATGTAGTCAAGTACATCTGATCTGATAAAAAGCAAAGCTAAGTCTTTAATAATATGACAATTTAAATCTCAAACTCTTGTAATTAAAAAGAAAATGATTTGAACTACTCAATGAAGTATTTATTTTACATCTAGGAAATAAATAGCCCACAAAGTACTGTGTGATCATGGTATTATCTAGCCTGAAGATCTCGTCTCTGCTTCCATAATTAAAAGCCAAATTAAGCACATTTTGAGCACGGTCTGATCTTTCATGAGCACAATATATTGACTAGGCTTACAGAGACTAATGTCTAAAATAACCATTGTGAGGAGTTTCTGCTGTAGCACAGAGGGTTAAGGATCTGGTGTTATTGCTGTTGTGGCTCGGATTCGATCCCTGACCCAGGAACTTCCATATGCATGGGTGCAGCAAATAAATTAATATAGTAAAATAACCATTCCAATTTATTAATTTATGAGAAGTGGTTGACACAGACTTGAGTTAATGTGAGTATCCTCTCTGTGTAGACTGTCACACATGGGATGTCAGGTTTATAATTAGAACATTGTTTAGTGAATATTAGGTAAACAAGAAAAAATTATATAATTTGCATTTATCATTAGCCTGATGTATTTTCACAAGAGGAATAATCTTGTCTGAGACTATAATACTTGAAGTCTGCTGGTTATAACTTCTCTATTAGTGCTTAGATGGGTACTGCTGAGGTTTGCCTCTGTGCCTTTTTTCCCTTGGTTTCTCTCGCTGACCAAAATTGACAGGCTTTTTCTTTAGATATGTTAATATATATTCAGCCATTTCCCATTTTTTAAAGGAACTTGGCTTTGTTCAGCTGATTCATTGATTTTATAATTCAGTTTTTGTTAAATTACCTTATTTCCTTTTATTATAAGTAGCATAGAGCATCTCAATTTTGACCCTTGTACTTAACACTATCTAAATATAGTTGAGGTGTGTTGTAAGTATTACATATTCTTGTATTGCTTATATTTCTTTAAGTGTCTTTCTAGTCTGTGACTATCAGGAATATGACTCTTGTAGCTAGTACCATTCTTCTACTTCAGTCTTAGATAAAGCTGAATTCAGCTTTCAAATTCCTAAGATCCTTTCTTGTTTGATCATCATTAGTATAAATTCTATTTAAAACTATTTCCTTTATGTAAAACCGGAGTAGCTCATATCAGAATTACCTACTCTCCTTTACAGATATAATTTATAAGCTCTGTGCAAATGTAAATAACACTATATGAAGGCACCGGAGAGTGACTAAAAGTTAGTGGAAACAGAAAAAAGAATTGACGCTTAGAAGAAGAAAGTGTCATTGGCTGAGTTTCCCATTTTTTAAGGGCATTTGCCTGAAGATAGGCCCTAATAAGTGTCACATAAAGAGAATAAATCTGGATAGAAACCTATAGGAAATCACAATATCTGGAAATTGATGAGGGACACCTTTATGAGAGACACAGAGTGGAACTCAAGTTCTCTATGTTATCTGCCCAAATCTCTGGTTGGTCCTGAACTTGTGTGTGTGTAGTGAAGATTCCAGATAGGCCTGATAAGGCTATAAAAAAAAATGAATGGAAATTTTGGCTGCTGCCACAGTAGAGGAGACAGAATTTAGAGTTTCAGCTAAGGCAGGTTGTCCTACCAGTAAAACAACAGCAACAACGAATCAGTACAATTGACTCCTGAACAGCATGGGTTTGAAGTACATGGGTCTACTTGCATGTGAGTTTTTTCAGTAAATACATACTATAGTACTAACCAGTTGAATCCAGTGATGTAGGAATCTGAAGTTATATGTGAATTTTCAACTGGGCAGCGGGTCAGTGCCCCTAACCCCCATGTTGTTCAAGGGTCAACCATACCCTAGAGAGGGACATAACAGAATCTAGAGTCTCTACACCTTATCACTTATGAGGTCTAGGGTAAAATTAAAAATGACTAAACATGAAGTTAGAAAGATGTTATCCATACTGAAGCATAGAGAAAATCAGTGGAATCTCACCTTAAGATGACCTAGATAAGCAGACAAGAATTTTATTTTATTTTACTTTTAGCTAAAAAATTTATTTTTTACACAACTTAGAATAGATTTACAAGGAGATCCTGCTGAATAGCATTGAGAACTATGTCTAGATACTCATGTTGCAACAGAAGAAAGGGTGGGGAAAAAACTGTAATTGTAATGTATACATGTAAGGATAACCTGATCCCCTTGCTGTACAGTGGGAAAATTAAAAAAAAATTAAATTTATGGTACAATTAAAAAAAATTTTATTTTTTTACTCAATGAATTTTATTACATTTATAGTTGTACAAAGATCATCACACCCAAATTTTATAGCATTTCCATCCCAGACCCTCAGTGCATCCCCTCACCCCCAAGCCTATCTCATTTAGAAACCATAAGTTTTTCAAAGTCTGTGAGTCAGTATCTGTTCTGAAAAGAAGTTCATTGTGTCCTTTTTTTAAGATTCCACATTTAATCTGATAACATTTGATGTTGGTGTCTTACCATCTGACTGACTGACTTCACTTAGCATGATAATTTCTAGGTCCATCCATGTTGCTAAAAATTGTGTTATTTCTTTCCTTTTAATGGCTGAGTAATATTCAATTGTGTATATGTACCACATCTTCTTTAGCCACTCCTCTGTTGATGGGACATTTAGGTTGTTTTCATGTCTTGGCTATTGTATACAGTGCTGCAGTGAACATTGGAATACGTGTATCTTTTTGAGTCATGGTTTTCTCTGGACAGATGCCCATGGGTGAGATTGCTGGATCAAATGGTGATTCTCTTTTTAGCTTTCTGAGGAATCTCCATACTGTTTTCCACAGTGGTTGCACCAGTTTACATTCTTACCAACAGTGTAATAGGGTTCCCCTTTCTCCACACCCTCTCCAGCACTTACTGTTTGATGGCCATTCTGGCCAGTGTAAGGTGGTACCTCATAGTAGTTTTGATTTGCATTTCTCTATTAATAAGTCATGTCGAACATCTTTTCATGTGTTTTTTAGCCATCTGTTTGTCTTTAGAGAATTGTCTGTTAAGATCTTCTGGCCATTTTTGGATGGATTGTTTGGTTTTTCTGGGATATTGAGCTATAGAAGGTGTTTATAAATTTTGGAGATTAATCCCTTGTCAGTCACTTTATTTGCAAATATTTTCTCCCATTCTGTGGGTTGTCTTTTTGTTTTGTTTAGGGTTTCCTTTGCTGTGCAGAAACTTTTAAGTTTAATGAAGTCACATTTGTTTTTTTTTTGCTTTTATTGTCATTACTCTAGGAGGTGGATCTGAGAAGATTTTGCTGTGGTTTATGTCAGAGAGTGTTCGGCCCATGTTTTCCTCTAAGAGTTTTATGGTATCTGGTCTTATGTTTAGGTCTTTAATACATTTTGAGTTTATTTTTGTGTGTCAAGAAGTATACTAATTTCATTCTTTCATATGTGGCCATCCAGTTTTCGCAGCACCACTTGTTAAACAGGCTGTCTTTTCTCCATTGTATATTCTTGCCTCCTTTGTCATATATACATTGATTCTAGGTGTGTGGGTTTAATTCTGGCCTTTCTGTCCTGTTCCACTGATCTCTGTTTCTGTCTTTGTGCCAATATCATACAGTTTTGATGACTGTAGCTTTGTAGTATAGTCTGAAATCAGTGAACCAGATTCCTCCAGCTCCATTTTTCTTTCTCAGAATGGCTTTGGCTATTCTGGGTCATTTGTGCTTCCAAACTTTAAAATATTTTGTTTGAGTTCTGTGAATGAAAAATGTCCTTGGTACTTTGATAGGGATTGCATTGAATCTATAGATTGCCTTGGGTAGTATAGTCATTTTGATAATATTGGGTCTTCCAGTCCAAGAGCATGGTATGTCTTTCCATCTGTTTGTGTTATTTTTGATTTCTTTCATTAGTGTCTTATAGTTTTCAGAGTACAGGTATTTTGTCTCTTTAGGTTGGTTTACTCCTAAGTAATTTATTCTTTTTGATGCAATGTTAAATGGGATTGTTTCCCTAATTTTTCTTTCTGATCATTCGTTGTTAGTATATAGAAATGCAGTCAGTTTCCGTGTATTAATTTTATATCCTGTGATTTTTGTCAAATTTGTTGATGAACTCCTACAGTTTTGTGGTGATGTCTTTAGGATTTTCTAGGTATAGTATCATGTCATCTGCAAACAGTGATAGTTTTACTTCTTCCTCTCCAATTTGGATTCCTTTTATTTCTTTCACTTCTCTGATTGCCATGGCTAGGACTTCCAAAACTATGTTGAATAGTAGTGGTGAGAGCAGGCATTCTTGTCTTGTTTCTAATCTCAGTGGGAATTCTGTCAGCTTTTCACCATTTAGAATGATGTTCGCTGTGGGTTTGTCATATATGGCCTTTATTATGTTGAGGTAGGTTCCCCTCTATGCCCACTTTCTGAAGGGTTTTTATCAGAAATGGGTGTTGGATTTTGTCAAAGTCTTTTTGTGCATCTATTGAGAGGATCATATGGTTTTTATTCTTCAGTTTGTTAATGTGGTTTATCACACTGATTGATTTGCAGATATTGAAGAATCCTTGCATCCCTGGGACAGACAAGAACTTTAAATCTCAAGCTTTTATGCTGAAGGACATAAAAGAAAATATGAATGAAGAAATAGACAACTCAGTAGAAAAATAGGAAATGTGAAAAAATAATTACAATGGAAATTTTAGAACTAGAAAACACAATATTTGAAATAAAAATTTAACTGGATAGGTTTAACAGCAGGCTGAAAGTGATGGAAGAGTCAGTGAACTTAAAGATAGATTGGTAAAAATTATCTGTTTAAAAATAAGAAAAAACTTTTTTTTTAAAAAACAAGAGGAAAACCCAGTGATCTGTGGAACAGTATTAAAAGGTCAACATACTTGTTATTGGAAACCCAAAAGAAGAAGAGAGAGAGAGGGGCAGAAAAAGTGTATATAGAGAAGTTATGGCCCCAAGTTTTCCAAATTCAGTGAAAGATAAATTTGCATAATGAAACTCACCATACACCAATTTTTTTTTTTTTTTTTTTTGTCTTTTTGCCATTTCTTGGGCCGCTCCTGCGGCATATGGAGGTTCCCAGGCTAGGGGTCCAATCGGAGCTGTAGCCGCCGGCCTACACCAGAGCCACAGTAATGTGGGATCCAAGCCACATCTGCAACCTACACCACAGCTCATGGCAACGCCAGATCCCTAACCCACTGAGCAAGGCCAGGGATCGAACCCACAACTTCATGGTTCCTAGTCAGATTCGTTAACCACTGAGCCACGACTGGAACTCCCACCATACACCAATTTAGGTACATCATAGTCAAAGGGCTAGAGAGAAAAAGAAAAGCTTAAAAGCAGTCAGAGAAAATGACAGTACATATGGGGAAACAGTAATATGAATGGCAGCTGACTTTTTATTAGAAGCCATAGAGATCAGAAGAAAATAGAAGGAAATATTTAATGTGATGAACGAAAAAAAAAAAAAAATGCAAAACCTGAGCCCAGAAATGTGTATCTTGCAAAAATGTCCTTTAAATATGAAGGCAATAATAACATTGCTCATAATAGCCAAAAAGTAGGAAGAGCCTCAAATGTCCACTAACTGAAAAATGGATAAAGAAAATATATATCCACACAATGGTGTATTATGTGGCAGTAAAGATAAATGAAGTACATGCTCATATTACACTCCATTTCTCTCTGTAGTTTGCTGAGAAGTGGAGGGGTAAGCTAAGTAGTAGGTTTTGGCAATAACTTAGAGGGCTCTTTCTTTTTAAATAACAGTGGAATTGGCATAATTTGGAATAATGATAAAATTTGGAACTAAGGGAAGATAGAGTATATGTACAAAGGCTGTTAAAAACATAAAACTTGGTTACATTATTTGTGGAGGCTTAAACTTGTGAAGGTTAAATACTGTAATTTTTCCATTTGTTCTGCATTTTGACTCAAAATAAAACTGAATTTGCCCATTTCTTATTTAAAAAAAAACTTGTAAAAAAAATATATGAAGTACTGAAACATGCTACAACAAAGATAATCCTACAACACAATACAACTTATGCTAAGTTGAAGAAACCATTCACAAAATAACCCTTATAGTCTGATTCCATTTGTATTAAATGTACAAAATAGGAAAATTTATAGAGGTTGAAAGTAGATTAATCATGGGGTGGGTAGTAGGCATTAATTGCTAATGTTTGTGGTGTAATTTTAGGAGGGGATGGAAATGTTCTAAAATTAGATTACAGTGATAGTTGGTTGCACAATCCTGTGAATATACTAAAAAACATTGAATTGTATACTTTAAATGGGCAAACTGTATGGTATGTGAATTAGATATCTCAATAAAGTTGTTAAAAAAGACTGAAGGCAGTATAAAGACATTTTTAGAGAAAACTAAGGTAACTCATGGTTAGCAAGCCTGCAATTATAAGAAATGTAAAAGGGAAGTCTCCAGGCTGAGGGGAAATAATACTAGATGGCAACTTGAATCAACAGAAAGGAATGGTAGAGTTCCTGTTGTGGCGCAGTGGTTAATGAATCTGACTAGGAACCATGAGGTTTCGGGTTCGATCCCTGACCTTGCTCAGTGGGTTAAGGATCTGGCGTTGCCGTGAGCTGTGGTGTAGGCCGGTGGCTACAGCTCCGATTAGACCCCTAGCCTGGAAGCCTCCATATGCCGTGGGAGCAGCCCTAGAAAAGGCAAAAAGACAAAAACAAACAAACAAAAAAAACCAGAAAGGAATGGTAAGCACTGGAATTAGTAAAAAAAAATAATAAAAAAATAAATGCTTAAATCTCAACTTAGATAAAATACATATGACTATGTAAACCAAAAACAGTCACATTGTATTGTGGAGTTTATATCTCCTGATGTAAAAAAGCACATAGACTTGTTGATTCATATTGGAGCTAATACTACTGGATGATTTCCATCAGCCACTTTAGACCATTTACACAGGGTTAATGTCCAGTGTGACATACAGGAACATAAACAGTTCTCCATTCTGCTAGGACCTAAGCACTTGTCTGTCAAGAAACTTGGGATCTTTTATATCTTAAAAGACTTTGTCACCCATGAAATCTGCGAAAGGTTTTACACATAAGTAAGAGCATTAGAAGGAGTTGTGTAAGAAAGAGTCAAGCTGTTTGAGACTGACCTTCTGTTTGACCCATGCTGAAATGCAGAACTTATCCCAGCCACCTTCTCAGTCTTCACAAATTGTTACCAAAAGCAAAACAAAACAAAACAAAAAACAAAGCCAAACCCACAAACAAACAAAGGCTTGGTTCACATTCTGAACTGCCTTGAATCCAGGGTAACTAGAAACCTGCAACTGTCAAACTCCTTGGTGAGGGAGATATTTTGAGAATTTTAGGACACCAATCTATATTATCATGACCATTTAGACATGCTTCCTGTGTGGCATCCACAGTGTGCATCTGAAAATTCATGTGCATCTTACTGTTTTGGCTATTGAAGCATCTAAACAGTGTTGAATGTCATGGACATCAGCACCTTGGTGATTATTCTGAGCCTGAGTAATGTGAGTCTGAAGTCTCTCTGTTGGCAGTAGGTTTTAAGAGTACTCTTTGGACAGCATATAATTGGCAAGAGGTGGCATGTATGTCGGTTTCTGTGATGTTATATTTGCATACCACATTTACTGGAGCAGCCATTTCCAGTGGGTTCCATTGTTTTGTAGGAGCAGAGAATGGATTTGGGGAGACACATAGCATTCTCTCCCACAGACAATACAAATGTGTTTTCAGACCCTTCCTCTCCACTAAACTCCCATCCATTCTGAAGTCCAGAATCTCTGAGTAGTTGATAGCTTTTGCCAGCAGATCCAGATTTGGCTTCTCATGGTCCAGCAACCAATAAACTAGCCACCACCACTATCCTACCCAATATACAATGGTGGAACAGGAATAGAATATACTCTAAAAGTTAGGAAATACAGGAAAATAGAAAAAATAGTCTATAGCAATTATCATATGCTTAACAAAAGTTGTGAAATCCCTCCTGCTCTAAGGTGAAGTAATCCCTTATTTAAGTCATTCTGAAAGCTCCTCTGTAAAAAGCTACTTAGTACATTGAGCCTTGTGGCCCCCTGACTCTGCCCAATTGGATGGTACTTTCCTTTTTCCTTATTTTCTTCTAAGGCCACTGCTGAAGTAGTTGTTGCAAAGTATATTTCCTAGTAGGGGAGGAGAAAAATCTTTTTCCTCTACCCATCTTAGGATCATTGGTTGGGGCCCTGCAAATTAGACTAACGAAGACAGGTTAACAAGAGAAAACCAAGAGTTTATTAACACATGTTACTGTGAATAAACACATGAGAGTATTTGGTGATGAGTAACTCAAAGGGTTGGTTTAAACTGGGGCCTAATATAGCATCGGAACAAAGAAAAATGAATTTGTAGAGAAGTGACAAGGTGAGAAGGGATTTTAGGCTTTCAAGGAATGTAAACTGTGGGAAAGTAAATATATGAGGAAAACTAATGAAATATAAAAACTAGTTAGTAGGTTTTGTTATGTAGGTTCCTCCTGGTTGTTTGGAGTCTAGAGCAGTCTGGCAGTGAAGAATTGCCCTGCTCTTCCGGGTTCCGTTTGGGAAGGCCACTTGCTTAGTCTGATTTTGCCTCTAGCTGGCTACCATTGTCTGGCAAATATATGAACAAAAGGCCTAGGGCATGGTCTTATCTCTTGCTAAGATTATTCCTTAGCAACCGTGTCCTAAATTAGCTACAGTTGTAGTTACAGAATAAGTTCACATGGTCCAACACTTAAGCAATAATAAAAGATATATCATAAAAATTACTGTTTCCACCTATTTCCCTGATGTGTCTATTTTCTAGTCAACTCTTACAAGTAACTAATTTTATGTATTGTTTGTCTTCATATCTTTACATATATATAAGCCAAAACCAACCTGAAATCTTATTTTTGATCAGTTTTAACACTGTTTTCTGCTTTGCTTTTTTCACTTCATAGTACATTTTAGAGCTCTTTCCATGGTAATGCACAGAGTGCTGTATTCAAATTGCATAGTATGTTTTATGCAAGTGCTGTGCTGTATTTAACCCTTTTGAGGGACATTTGGGTTGTTTCTTATCTTTTGCTAATGCAAATAGTGCTGCAGTGGATAACCTTATATATGTACATAACTATAGAATGCAAGTCAATTCCAAGAATTTGACAAGGTCAAAAGATATGTGCATTTGTAATTTGGGTAGATATTGCCAACATAGGTATTGTCAGCATAGGTGTATGAATTCCTACCAGCTATGTTTAAGAGTAACTCATTTCCCAGCAGAGTATGTGGTCTAACTTTGGACTTTCACCAATCTGCTAAGTGAGAAATGGCATCTGAATGTTGCCTTAATTCACATTTATATTATGATAGATGAGGTTGAACCATTTGTATTTCTTTTTCTGTCAATTTTTTTTCCCAGTTTTTCTGTTAAGTTGTAGTCTTTTTAACATTCATTTTTAGGTTTTTTAAAAAAATAGAATAAAGATTTTTAAAAAGGTATATCTTTTTTGTCTAAGTTAAAAGTTGCAAATATTCTTTCACAGTTTGTCACTTATCTGTAACTTTACTCCTAGTAAATTTTAGCCACAAGTAAGATTCCTAAAATTTTTTACCTAGTTAATTTTTATCAGTCTTCTGTGGTTTTTGGATGTTGACTCATAATTTGGCTTTCCATGTTCAAGATGTGCAGAATGCAGTTAACTTAGCAGTCCTGAGACTGCTGTCCTTAGAAAAACCTGTTTGTAGAGCTGAGTATCTGGGCACTTGGCTGGTAAACAGTTCGATATATTTATTATAAGGTAAAACGATCCCTATATGTTGAGGGTGTCTCACTGTGCTTAAATTTCTATAAATAGTGAGGTTTATGCTGAATACCTGCTTTCCTTTTGGGAGTCTGGAATGTGCCGTATGTACTAGAAGAGGATGTCTGTATGAACAACTCCCAATAAAAATCCTGGGCACTGAGTTTCTGATGAGCTTCCCTGGGAGACACAGCTTCACATATACTGTCATAGTTCATTGCTGGAGGAGTAAATATGTCCTTTGTGTCTCCACTAGGAGAGGATTCTTGGAAACTTTTTCCTGATTTCCTCCAGACTTCACCCCATGTACATTTTCCCTTTGCAGGTTTTGTTTTGTATCTTTTTGCTATAATAAATCATAGCCAGGAGTACAACTATATGCTGAGTCCTTTGAGTCCTCCTAGCAAATCATCAAACCATAGAATTTACTTATGTTTTCTCTAGGAACTTTATGATTTCTGCTTTTGGATATTGAGGTAACATTTACATTCATAAATTAACTTAGAATTTACACTTCTGAAGTTGAGTCTGTCTTATAATATCTTTTTAAAGCTTTCGTCATATAAGTTTTACACATTTCTTAAATTTACTCTGAGCTATTTCATCATTTTGTTTCTATTATAATGGAGGCCTTTTCTTCTTTGTCTCTATTGTTTGTATGTAACAAAGCTGATGTTTTCTATATATTAATTTTCCTCCACTACCTTATTGAATTATGTTACTATTTATAGGAGTTTTTCACTTGATTCTTTTGGGTTTTCAATCATAGCAATCTATAAATAGTAATAATTCTATTTACCTCTTTCTCATTGTGCCTTTTATTTCTATATCTTCTGTAACTGTTAGGACCTTCAGTACGATATTAAATAATAGTGGTGGCAGTGTTGTCCTATTTTTGTTTTGACTTTAGTGGAAATACCTTTAGCATTTTTACAGTAAACCTGATGCCAACATTTGGCTGTGAGATAGATAAATTTTATCATGTTAGTAAGAATGCATCTATTTCTGATTTGTTGAGTTTTTTTTCCCCCGTTCTTGGGTTTCCTTTTTATGTTTGTATTTGTTTCTATGTCTCTGCTGAGCCTTCCCATTTTTCTGATGAGATTTTCATACACTAAACATGTTTTCCTTTACTTCATTAAAGATAGTTGCATTAGTGGCTTAAAACATTCTAGTCTTTCAGTGCCAGTATCTGATTCATCCTAAGTTTAAACTCAGTTCATCTTTTCTCTTGAAAATTATCTCTTTTTTGGAAGTGAGGTAGTTCTTTGTATGCTAGGTAATTTGGGATTGTTTCTTCAACATTATTTATGTTGATTTTGCAGAGATTCCTTTTTTTTTTTTTTTTTTTTTTTTCCCAGGGCCGCTCATAGCATATGGAAGTTCCCAGGCTAGGGGTTGAATCAGAGGTACAGCTACCAGCCTACACTCAGGGTCTGAGCCGCTTCTGCGACCAACACCACTGCTCTCAGCAACGCCGGATCCCCAACCCACAGAGCAAAGCCAGGGGTCAAGCCCGAATCGTCATGGATGCTAGTCGGGTTCGTTACCACTGAGCCATGACGGAACTCCAAATGTAGAGATTCTATATTCTTTTATTTTTCTCTGATGAGCATGGTTTCCCTTGTTTATTGTGAACCTCATCTCTTTTGTGGTAACTCCAGTCTTTGTTCTATATTTTGTTTTTAGCTATATTGTTTTGAATCTGTGGCATGCATTGTTCAGGGGTCAGTTAGACTCCCCACGAGACTCTGCCTATATCTGTTCATTCTCTAGGACCTTCAGGCAGGTGCTTCTTATATTTTGTCCAGATGTTTATAGTTTTCTCCAGTGGCTGAGAGTGGTGGTCGTCCTATTGAATCTTAGCAAATCATACCCAGAAATGAAATCTCTCATATTCGTCAAATGTTGTTGCTATTGTCACTCTTTTTTGTTTTTTCTTTTTTGGCTTTCCTGCCTGTTACCAGGCCATGGACCAGATCCAAGCCACAGTTGCAGCCTGTGCTGAGGTGCCCCAAAGCTGGATGCTTAGCCCACTGTGCAAGTCTGGAATGCAAACCTGTGTCCCATTGCTACAGAGATGGTGTTGATCCTGTTGTACCACAGCAGGAACTCCTGCTGTTTTCGTTTGTTTTTTTTTTTTTTCACATTCTTTCTTTATATTATTTTCCACCATGGTCTATCACAGGAGATTAGATATAATTTTCTTTGCTATACAGTAGGACTTTGTTGTTTATACATTCTAAATGTAATAGTTTGCATTTAGTAACCTAAAACTCCCAATCTATCCCACTTGTTTCACTTTCCCCCTTAGCAACCACATGTTTGTTCTTTTTTTTTTTTCCTTGTGGCTGCCCTGTGGCATATGGAGTTCCTGGGCCAGGGTTCAGATCTGAGCTGCAGTTGTTACATATGCCACAGCCGCAGCAAGACCAGATCCTTAACCCACTATGCTGGGTTGGGGATCGAACTTGCATTCGAGTGCTGCAGAGATGCCACCAGTCCTGTTGCATTGTAGCAGGAACTCCACAGGCCTGTTCTCTATGTCTATGAGTCTGTTTTTTTTTTTTTTTTTTTTTTTTTTGTTGTTGTAGATAGGTTCATTTTTGCCATGTTTTAGAATCCACATATAAGTGATACCATGTGGTATTTGTCTTTCTAACTCACTGCACTAAGTATGATATATTTCTAACTCACTAACTAAGTATGATAATCTCTAGTTGCATCCGTGTTGCTGTGAGTGGAATTATTTCATTCTTTTTATGGATGAGTAGTATTCCTTTGTATGTATGTGCCACATCTTCTGTATCCATTCATCTGTTCATGGATATTTAGGTTGTTTCCAAGTCTTGGCTATTGTGGATAGTGCTGCTAGAACATTAGGCTGCATATATCTTTTTGAATTATAGTTTTGTCCAGATATATGCTGGGATTTCTGGATCACGTGGTAATTCTATTTTTAGTTTTCTGAGGAATCTCCTTAGTGTTTTCCACAGTGGTTGCACCAGTTTACATTCCCACCAAAAGTGTAGAGGGTTCCCTTTTCTTCACACCCTCTCCAGCATTTGTTATTTGTAGACTTATTAATGATGGCCATTCTGATGTGAGGTGGTACCTCACTGTAGTTTTGATATGCATTTCTTTAATAATTAGCAATATTGAGCATTTTTTTATGTGCCTACTAGCTATCCATATGTCTTCTTTGGAGAAATGTCTATTTAGGTCTTCTTCGCATTTTTCAATGCACTGTTTGGTTTTTTGTTGTTGAGTTACATGAATTTATACATTTTGGAAATTAAGCCCTTGTTGGTTAGATCATTTGCAAAGATTTTCTCCCATTCTATAGGTTGTCTTTTCATTTTGTTTATATTTTCCATTGCTGTGCAAAAGCTTGTCAGTTTGATTAAGTCCTGTTTGGTTTTGTTTGTTTGTTTGTTTTTATTTCTATTGCCTTGGGAGACTGATCTAAGAAAACATTTGTACAGTTTATATCAGAGAATGTTTTGCTTATGTTCTCTTCTAGAGTTTGATGGTGTCATGTCTTATGTTTAAGTTTTTAAGCCATTTTGAGTTTATTTTTGTGCATGGTGGGAGGGTGTGTTCTAATTTCATTGATTTACATTGGCTGTCCAGTTTTCCTAGCACCCCTTGCTGAAAAGACTGTCTTTTTCCCATTTTATATTTGTGCCTCCTTTGTTGAAGCTCAGCAGGTTAAGGACCTGACATAGTATCCATGAGGATGCATGTTCAATCCTTGGCTCTTGGCCTCGCTCAGTGAATTTCGGATTCGGCATTGCCACAAGCTGCAACATAGGTTGCAGATGTGGCTTGGATCCACTGTTGTCATGGCTGTGACATAGGCTGGCATCTGCAGCTCTGATTTGATCCCTAGCCTGGGAACTCCCATATGCCATGCGTGTGACCAAAAAAATTAAAATTAAATTAAATTTAAAAAATAAAAGTTATTGTTTTTTTATATTCCTTCTATGATATTTCATTGTTAGTATACAAAAATGCAACTGATTTCTAATGTTAATATTGTATCCTGCTACTTTTCTGAATTAATTTATCAGGTTGAGTAGTTGTATGAAATCCTTAGGATTTTCTATATATAGTATTATGTTATCTGCATATAATGACAGTTTTACCTCTTCCCTTCTTATTTGGATATGTGTAATTTCTTTTTTCTTGTCTGATTGCTGTGGCCAGGACTTCCATACTAGGTTGAATAAAAGTGGTGAGAGTGGATATCCTCGTCTTGTCCAGATTTTAGTGGGAAGGCTTTTAGCTTTTCTCTGTTGAGTATTATATTGGCTGTGGGATTGTTATAAGTGGTTTTTATTATGTAAAGATATGTTCTATACTCAGTTTGGTAGTAGTTTTTATCATCAATGGATGTTGAATTTTGTCAAAGGCTTTTTCTGCATCTACTGAGATGATTATGTGGTTTTGACTTTCCTTTTGTTAATGTGGTGTATTATAATGATTTGCATATGTTGAACCATCCTTGTGAATTTGGGATGAATCCCACTTGGTCATGGTGTATGATCCTTTTTATGTGTTGTTGGATTCAGTTTTGCTGAAATTTTGTTGAGAATTTTTGCATCTACACTCATCAAAGATATCGGCCTGTTGGAGTTCCCATTGTGACTGAGTGGGTTAAGGACCCAACATTGTTTCTGTGAGGAAGTGGGTTTGATCCTTGGCCTTGCTCCATGGGCTAAGGATCTGGTGTTGCCATAAGCTGTGATGTAGGTCACAGTTGCAGCTCCAAATTGACCCTGTCCTGAGAACTTCCATATGCCAAAAGTGTGGCCAAAAAAGGAAAATAAAAAGATATTGGGCTATAATTTTCTTTTTTGGTGCTGTCTTTCTCTTTGGAAGTGCTCCCTCATCTTCAGTCTTTGGAAAGAAGTTAAGAAGGATCAGTATAAGTTTTTTGTATGTTTGGTAGAATATGCCTATGAAGTCATCTGGCCCTGGACTTTTGTTTGCAGGGAGTTTTGTTTTTTTGTTTGTTTGTTTTTGTTTTTGTTTTTTTTTTAATTGCATATTTAGTTTCACTTCTAGCAATTGGTCTGTTCAAGTTATCTTCTTATTTCAGTTTTGGTAGACTGTATGTTTCTAGAAAGTTGTCTATTTCTTCTGGGTTGTCAAATCTGTTGTCAAATAATTGTTCTTAGTGTTCTCTTATGATTTTTTTGTATTTCTGCAGTGTCAGTTGAGATTTCTCCTTTTTTGTTTCATATTTTATTTAGGTTCTCTCTTTTCTTCTTGGTGAACCTGGCCAGAGGTTTGTCAATTTTGTTTACCCTAATGAAGAACCAGTTCTTGGTTTTATTGATTTTTTTTCTATTGTTCTTTAAATCTCTATTGATTTTTTTCCCTCTGATCTTTATTATTTCTTTCCTCTGCTGACATTAGGTTTTGTTTGTTCTTTTTCTGATTCTTTTAGGTGGTAGGTTAGGTTGCTTATTTAAGATTTTTCTTGTTTTTTGAGGAAGACCTATATCACTCTAAAATTCCCTTGATAAGAAATGCTTTTGAGACATAGCATAGATTTTGTATGGTTGTGTTTTCATTGTCATTTGTCTCAGGCATTTTTTAAATTCCCCATTCCCCCCTGCCTTTTTTTTTTTTTTTTTTTTGGCTTCTTAGGGCTGCATCCTTAGCATATGGAGGTTCCCAGGCTAGAGGTCGAATTGGAGCTACAGCTGCCAGCCTATGCCACAGCCATAGCAGTGTGGGATCTGAGCCGTGTCTGTGACCTATACCACAAATCACGGCAATAACAGATACCTGACCCACTTAACAAGGCCAGAGATCAAACCCGCATCCTCTTGTGATACTAGTTGGATTCGTTTTCAGTTCACCACAACAGGCACACCTAATTTCCTGTTTGATTTCCCCACTGGCCCATTGTTTTTTTAGTAGAATGTTTAGTCTCCAAGTAGTTGGGTTTTTCTCATTTTTTCCCCTGTGGTTGATTTCTTGTTTCATGCCATTGTGCTCAGAGAAGATGCTTGAGCTAATTTCTGTACTCTTAAATTTGTTGAAGTTAGTTTTCTGTCCCAGTATGTGGTCAATCCTAGAGAATGTTCCATGTGCACTTGAAAGGAATATATAATCTGGATGTTTTGGATATAAGGTCCTGACAATATCAATTAAGTCTAACTGTTCTCTTGTGTCATTTAGGATCTCTGTTGCCTTATTGATTTTCTGTCTAGAAGATCTGTTCATTGATGTGAGTGGGGTTTTAAAGTTCCTACAATTACTGTATTCACATCAGGCTCTCCCTTTATGTTTGTTAGTATTTGTTTTATGTATTTGGGTACTCCTATATTAAGTTCATATATGTTGTCAATTATAATATCCTCTTCTTGAATTGATCCTTTTATTATTAAATAGTGTCCTTTATCTTTGTTTATGGCCTTTTTTTAAAGTCTATTTTGCCTAATATGAGTATTGCACTCCTGCTTTTCTGTCATTTCCATTCACATGAAATATCTTTTCCAGTCCTCTCACTTTCAGTCTGTGTGTGTTCTTTGCCTTAAGCTGGGTCTCTTGTAGACAGCAAATTGTAGGCTCTTGTTTTTTTATCCAGTCTTCCACTCTATGTCTTTTGATTGGAGCATTCAGTCCATTGATCATATGTATTTATTGCTATTTTAAATCTTGTTTCCCTATGTTTCTTCCTTGTTCCTTTTTATTTTTGTGATTTGATGATTTTCTTTTATTTTATGCTTGTGTCCTCTTCTTTTTGTTTTTTGTGACTCTGTTGTTTATTTTTGATTTGTGGTTGCCTTATTTTTCAAGTATGTTAACCCCTTCCTATATCTGCTTGCTTTAGACTGATAGTTGTATAGGCTCAGTACATTCTAAAAATAGAAGAGTCTAGATTTTCTTACTCTCATCCCCCACATTTTATGACTTTTATGTTCTTTTTTTACATCTTCATGTTTGTCCTTTTGCTGTTCCTTGTGTTTATCATCATTTTCACAAACAGATTTTTTTTTTCTTTTTGATCTATATAGTGGCTTAAGTGATTATTTTCCAATTGTGATTTCCTCCATCCTATATTTTCTTCTTTTCTGGTTAGAGAAGACCTTTCAATATTTCTTTTAGGATAGGTTTAGTATTGCTATATTCTTTTAGTTTTTACTTGTCTGAGAAATTTTTTTCTCCTTCTATTTTAAATAATAATCTTGCTAGGTAGAGTATTCTAGTTTTCAAACTTTTCTTTTTTAGAACTTTGAATATATCTTGCCACTCCCTGCTAGCCTTCAGTGTTTCTGTAGAGATATCAGCTGGTAGCCTTATGGGGATTCCCTTATAATTAACTCTTCTTCTCTTGCTGCTTTTGGAATCCTCTCCTTATCCTTCACTTTTGCTGTTTTTATTATAATATGTTTTGGTGTAAGTCTGTTTGCATTCATCTTGTTTGGGAACTTCTGTGCTTCCTGTAGCTGAATATGTATTTCCTTCTTTATGTTTGGTATTTTTTCAGCCATAATTTCTTTAAATACATTTTCAATCCCATTTTCTCTTTCTTCTTCATCTGGGATCTCTATTGTGTGTAGATTAGCATGCTTTATATTATCCTATAGATTTCATACTGCTTTCATTTTTTTTTCATTTGGCTTTCTGTCTGCTGTCCTGATATGGTGATTTCCATTATTCTATGTTCCAAATCATTTATTCATTCCTTTGTATTATTTATTCTGCTATTCATTGCCTTTAGTTCAGATTTTGTCTTGGCATGAATTTTCGAATGTTTCTTGGCTCCTCCTTCTAGTTTTCAGTTCCTTTTTACAGTTATCTGCATTACTCTCAATAGCCATTCTTAATTCCTTCAGTATTTTCATTACCTCCTTTTTGAACTCAGTGTCTGTTAGACCAAAGGGATCTGTTTCATTGTTTGCTGCTTCAGGTGAATTCTCCTGTTCTTTTCACTGGGAATGGTTCCTGTGAAAGGAATGGCTTCTTCATTTTCTTATATTTTTCTTACTCTGTGAGTTTTGGGGAAACAATTATCTGCTGTAGTCTCGGAGGGCTTTTTACATGCAGGAGTGTCCGTGGGTAGCTTGTATGGGTTTACTGTTCTTGTTTTTTATTTTTTTGTATGTGTGAGGGCTGCTTTTGGTTTGGATGCTTTCCATCTCTTTCCCTAGTGTATGCAGGCCATTATCCCCTTGATAGGGGGTGTGCAGGTACCCTATCAAGGGGAAAACCAGGGCAGTGGGGGCAATGGGTGGCACCTACAGGCAGTGCATGGTCATGGGGCCCTTCAAAGTAGCTGCAACTTGTGAGGAGATGGGGACAGCACACAGACACTGGGCCCTTGGCAGCAGCAATGTTGGGGTGTGTTCCTAGTGGGTGGCACCTGGTCACAGGGTCCTCCACAGTGGCATGAATCCTTGGGGTTGTGGGGCAGCAAGCAGTGATGGGTTGTGTCCACCTCTGAAGCCTGACATGGCTGTGGAAGTTCACACTTGCCCCCATAGTCCATGCAAGTGGTGCCCTGCTGCCTGAGAGGCCACACCTATGCAGAGTAAGAGGTTCCTATGGTGATCCTGCGGCCCCCCCCACCACTCCCCAGCAATTGTGCCTTGCTTCTCTGGCAGGCCCAGGCCTCCTTCTGTACTCCCTAGCTCCCTCAGGCTATTTATACACAGCCAACCCTAATCCTCTCCTCAGGACTGACCTCCAAAGCCCAAGCCTTAGCACCCAGCCCCTGCCTAAGTGTCTCAAGCTGCAGTGCAGCAGGTCATGGCACCGATCTTTGTATGGCTTTCTCTCTGTATTAGGCTCCTCAAATTGTCTCCTGTGCTCTCCTCTAAGGCTTTGAGACTCTCCCTCCATCCTGGTTGATCTCTCCGCCCATTGGAGGGCCTTCCAGTCTGTAGATTCTTGTCCTCTTTTACAGCTCTCTCCAAGGAGTGATGGTCCCATCCTGATTCCTTTTTCTCCCCTCTCTTTTTTTTTTTGCCTTTTATCCTACCCAGTTATGTGGAGGGTTTCTTGCCCCTTTACAAAGTCCGAGGTCTTCTGCCAGTGTTCAGTAGATGTTCTGTGAGACTCATTCTAAATGTAGATAGGGTCGTTTCTTGATGTGTTCTTGGGAGAAGGTGAGTCCCACATCCTACGTCTCCACCATCTTAATTCCTCTATTGGTCCTATTGTTGCAGTTTTAAATCAAGGATGGTTGTTGAATTTTATTAAATACCTTTTCAAAGTTTTTCAACATGATTGTGGGGTTTTTTTTGTCTTTAATTTTGTCTACATGATGAATTATGTTATTAAATATCCTGATTTTGAACCATTTTTGTATTCCTGGGCTATAACCCTCTTATTCTTTTAATGGTCTGCCAATTCTTATTGCTTATATTTTATTTAGGTTTTTTGCTTTGATATTCATACGTGAGACTAGCCTATTTTAATTGTAAAATCTCTGTTCGGTTTTAGGATCAATGATAGCATATTTCATAGAAAAAAAATTGAGGATTTTCCTTCTTTTTGTCCTTTAACTGCTTTGGAATAATGTAGAATCAAAATGATCTAATCTTTAGTTGTTTATAGATTCCTCTATGAAACTTTCTGGATCTATTTTTTAGGGATGGCTCCCTGACAAATTTGTTTCATGGGAGAATGATCTGGATTTTCTTCTCTGGAGATCAGTTTGTTTTGATTTTGTATTTCATCTGGGGTTGTTTTTGGTAAATGATATTTTCTTATATAATTATCTGATTCATCTAGGTTTTCAGTGTTTTTTTTTTTTTTTTTTTTTGTCTTTTTGCCTTTTCTAGGGCCGCTCCTGTGGCATATGGACGTTCCCAGGCTAGGGGTCTAATCACAGCTGTAGCTGCCGGCCTACACCAGAGCCACAGCAATGCAGGATCCGAGCCATGTCTGCAACATACACTACAGCTCACAGAAACTCCAGATCCTTAACCCACTGAGCAAGGCCAGGGATCGAACCTGCAACCTCATGGTTCCTAGTCAGATTCGTTAACCACTGAGCCACGACGGGAACTCCCTTCAGTGTTATTTTAAAGAATTTATTAAAATAGCCTCTTTTGGAAAAACTAATGTTGTAAGAATGGCTCTACTACTCAAAGCAATCTACAGATTCAATGCAATACCTATCAAATTACCCCTGACATTTTTCATAGAACTACAACAAACAATCCAAAAATTAATATGGAACCGCAGAAGACCCAGAATTGCCAAAGCAATCCTGAAGAACAAAAACCAAGCAGGAGGCATAACTCTCCCAGACTTCAGGCAATATTACAAAGCGACAGTAATCAAGACAGTGTGGTACTGGCACCAAAACAGACGTACAGACCAATGAAACAGAATAGAGAAGCCAGAAATAAACCCAGACACTGATGGTCAATTAATCTTTGACAAAGGAGGCATGGATATAAAAAGGAACAAAGACAGTCTTTTCAGCAGGTGATACTGGGAAACCTGGACAGCTGCATGTAAAATCAGTGAAATTGGAACATACCCTCACACCATGCACAAAAGTAAACTCAAAATGGCTTAAAGACTTAAACGTAAGGCAGGACACTATCAGACTCCTAGAAGAGAACATGGGCAAAACATTCTCTGAGATCAACCTTACAAATGTTTTCTCAGGTCAGTCCCAAGGCAACAGAAATAAAAGCAAAAATAAACCAGTGGGACCTCATCAAACTGACAAGCTTTTGCACAGCAAAAGAAAACATTAAAAAAAAAAAAAAGACAGGAGTTCCCGTCGTGGCGCAGTGGTTAACGAATCCGACTAGGAACCATGAGGTTGCGGGTTCGGTCCCTGCCCTTGCTCAGTGGGTTAACGATCCGGCGTTGCCGTGAGCTGTGGTGTAGGTCGCAGACGCGGCTCGGATCCCGCGTTGCTGTGGCTCTGGCATAGGCCGGTGGCTACAGCTCTGATTCAACCCCTAGCCTGGGAACCTCCATATGCCGCGGGAGCAGCCCAAGAAATAGCAACAGCAACAACAACAGACAAAGAGACAAAAGGCAAAAAAAACAAAAAAAAAAAAAAACAAAAAAAAAAGAAAAGGCAAAAAGGCAAATAAATAAATAAAATGATCTTTTAAAAAAAATAAAATAAAAAAAAAAGACAGCAGAATCAGAGAAAATAGTTTCAAATGATGCAGCTGACAAGGGCTTAATCTCTAAAATTTACGAACAACTTATACAACTCAACAGCAAAAAAGCCAACAACCTAGTCAAAAAATGGGCAAAAGACCTGAATAGACATTTCTCCAAAAGAAGGTATACAGATGGCCAAAGAAGATATACAGATGAAAAAATGCTCAACACCTCTGATTATTAGAGAAATGCAAATCAAAACTACCATGAGATCCCGCCTCACACCAGTCAAAATGGCCATCATTAGTAAGTCCACAAAAAACAAATGCTGGAGAGGGTGTGGAAAAAAGGGTCCCCTCCTTCACTGTTGGTGGGAATATAAATTGGTACAAGCACTATGGAAAACAGTATGGAGGTACCTTAGAAAACTATATATAGAACTACCATATGACCCAGCATTCCCACTCTTGGGCATATATCCAGACAAAACTTTCCTTGAAAAAGACACATGCACCTGTATGTTCATTGCAGGCTATTCACAATAGCCAAGACATGGTAACAACTTAAATGTCCATCGACAGATGAATGGATTAAGAAGATGTGGTATATATACGCAATTGAATACTGTTCAGTCATAAAAAACAAAATAATGCCATTTGCAGCAACATGGATGGAACTAAAGACTGTCATACTAAGTCAGAAAAAGGAAGACAAATACTATATGATATCACTTATATCTGGAATCTAATATAAGGCACAAATGTACCTTTCCACAAAAAAGAAAATCATGGACATGGAGAACAGACTTGTGGTTGTCAAGGGGGAAGGGGAGCAAGTGGGATGGACTGGGAATTTGGGGTTAATAGATGCAAACTATTGCCTTTGGAATGGATAAGCAATGAGATCCTGCTGTATAGCACTGGGAACTATATCTAGTCACTTATGATGGAGCGTGATAATGTGAGAAAAAGAATGTATATATGTATGTGTGACTGGGTCACCTTGCTGTATAGTAGAAAATTGACAGAACACTGTTAACCAGCTATAATGGAAAAAAAATCATTTTAGAAAAAAATGCAAATAAACTTAGTGAAGAAAAAATTTTTTAAATAAAATAGCCTTTTTGGGATTTTTTAAAATACCCTCCATCCTTTATCATGTCTTACACATTTGTAGGTTGGTCATCCATTTTGTATAACAAACTATTCTAAAAATCAGTGGCTTAAAAAACAACCATTTTATTTGCTTATAATTTCATGGAACAAGAATTTGCACTGGTCTTATCTAGGAAGCTCTATCCAAATGGTATCATATGGGAATACTCATGGGGCTACATTCCACTTCCAGTAGCATTTCCTCACCGTACATGTTGCCTCTACCAACAGTCTCTGCCCCTAAGGCCTCCACATATTGTTGGTCCAAAAGCTAATGCCACATTTTGGGTTTTTAGTTACAATAGCCTACTTCTAAGGTTTATCAGTTTTCTATATAACATCCCCAAACTCAGTGGCTTCAAATAACAACCATATTATAATATGCTCACAGTTCTGTGGATTAGGAATTCAGGCAGAGTAATGCTAGGTTTTTCTTCTCCTCCATGTGATGTATGACTGGGTTCAGCTGGGTCCTTGGCAGTTTCTGAAACATCCAAAGTGGATTCAAGTCTTTGTCCCAAAAGGGTAGTCAGACTTTTCAAGTAGAAATCAAAAGGAAATGTTCCAGTAGATTCAGGCAGATCCCTTAAGGCCTAACTTTGAAAATTATGAAGCATCATCTCCTACATTTAACTTGTCAAAACAAGTAACAGGGTCAGCTCAGATTCAAGGAAAGTAGAAATAGATTCATACCTCAAGGAGAGGAGTGACAGGGAACTTTTGGCCATCTTTAATCCATCACAGTGTGCTTTCTCCCAAATTTATTTTATTTTACTGAGAACTAGCTCTTAGATTTATTTATTGGCTCTATTTTTTTCTGTTTTTAACTCTTCTGCCTCTATCTTGATTAATTCAATTTCCCTTTGAATTATTTTATCATTCTTTTTCTTTTTAACCAAAAGTTTTTATTAATTTATTTTCAGTTTTTCTTTCCTATTAATACAAGTATTTAGAACCAATGAACTTTGCTTTGAACACTGCTTTGGCCATATCCCGTAAGTTCTAATATTTGTAATTTTCTAGAAATGGTATAATTTTGTCTTAATTTCCTCTTGACTCAGCAAATTTCCACTTGGAAAGACCTTTTGTTTTCCGCTTTTATTTATCTCCCTTTTACCCTGCAGTGTTAATCAGGATGGTATCTGTAATATTCCTCCCTTTTGGAATTCTTTGAGGTTCTGTTTTGTTTTGTAGTGGTTTAATATTTAATATTTTTTACTATTCCTTGGACATTTATATAGAAAGATCATACTATTTTTAGATCAGAAAATGTAATGTAACAATCAAATCTGTCTCAGTTATGTGATTTTTGTCTGTTTTATTTGGCATGGACTGTGAGAATTAAATTAGAGTCCTTTACTGCTACTATTATTTCTGACTTTTATCTCATGCAATTTTACTTCTAGATATGTTTCATAAATGCAGCATAGAGTTGAATTTAGCATTGTGAGAAATATGAGCATCTTTTTCTTTGAAACCTCTTAATATTTACTGTTGCAGCATATATTTGGTCTTAGTTCAGTGGGGTTTTTTGGGGTGTTGTTGTTGTTGTTGTTCTTGTCATCTTCCAAAGTCCTCCCACCCTCTGTCTTTAGGTAGCATCTATTAATTCCCAGCTATGAACAGTGATGAAAATGATCATCCATTCTCTTTTCTGCTGCCCTTCCTTTTAGTTTTAGACAATGATATTCTTTTTCATAGTTTTTTAAAAAAAATCTTTAATGTGCTTAAACTTCTCTACTACTTGATGCTCCATTGTTAAATACATGCTGTGACTGCCAGCCAGTGTATGCTTTAAACCTCAGTCCTCACTGTACTCCCATCTTCTTCACCCTCTTCCCAATTTTTGTAAACGCTATGATTTCTACTTTGCCAGAATAAATGACATTTTTATTGTGTTTTGTCACCACTCTCCCTCATCCATTTTATTCTTTGTCCTATGGTTAAATGTATTCAGTGCTCCTTGCCTGCCCTTTTGCCAGTGCCTCTGCAATCATGTCATGAGTAGCTGAAGTTTGTCTTCTAGCTGGCTTCCAGAAGGTTGGGCTCCCAGTTTCAGTATTTCTTCCATACTCTGGCATACTTGCACGTTTATGCTGCTGCTTCCATCATGGAATGGTTCCATTCTATCACCATTACTGTACTCCTGGTTCCTTTTCAGGCCACTGCAAGCAAGAAACCAGATTCCTGGAAGTCAAAATGAGCCTTTCACCTTCTAGGAAGCTTATGGTGTATCCTGAGATCTGCCACCACTGCCACCTTCTCCTTAGTCCCTCAAGCTCTTATTTTGCAGCATCTGCCCATTCTCAGCTTCTTTTGATACTTCCCACAGATATTTTAGAATCTGTTGATTACATCTTTTCAAAAAGTAGGAAGGAAGAAAAGGAGACACTTCTCCTTTTAAGGATATTTTCTCAATGTTGGAGGTTGCACCCATCACTTTTCTCATACCCTGTTAGTTGAAACCTAGTCACATGGCTGTAACTCCGTGAAAGTAGGATTTAGAAGTGCAGTCTTTATCTCATTCAGCTCTGGGACTAGCTAAGGATTCTATAATTGGAGAAGAAAAAGGATAAAAGAATAATGAGGATGGGGATATTTAGCCATTTCTTCCATATTTCTAGTCTTATTAGAGAAAAGGAGCATTATTGTCTAAAATACACATAATTAAATGATGAAGAATAACATATATAACATTGGTAAATATTAAAGGATAGGTGTGTATTTCTCAAGCTAGGATATGAAATAGTCCTTTTCTAACAATGATCTAAATTGAGAGGATGCTTAGTTATTGAGAAAGTTTTCCTTGAGCGCGTCTAAATTCTTTCAGTGATTAGTTGCTCAGCTGTCCTTTAGTGAGAATAAATGTAGCCAGTTATTATTACTCAAGTCTAGCTAAACATGTAAATATCTTGACTGCTGTAACTTGATTATTTTGTTATGTGCAAATGATCCTCCAAGGATTAATGCTTTGGTCATTAGTGCTACTTATTAGTAGAAGTCAATTGATCAGAACTGAGCAAAGTATCTCTGATGAATGGGGTGGGGGCAGGGGTGGGGGCAGAGAGTTGTCCAGAACTTGGAATCATTTTTGGATATCACTGCACAAGGATGTCTTCTTTAGTACCTTTTGAGACTCTAGGCTCTGGAAGTGGGTGCCATGTCACAATAGAAAACAAAAGTGAGGTGAAATGATGCTGGAGATAACCATGAAACACTTTGTCATTTTGTTGAGAAATACCCCAGATTGTCTTACGTTCATGCTGGATATACCCCTCCTCATTACTTTCTATTGATTTGCTGTATTTGATTGTACTAAATAACATCAGTTTTTTTTTTTTTAAAAAGTCCCCAAAGAAAACTTTTTTTATTTTGAATTTATACAATACCTTTCAATACACTCCCATTATTCCTGCTTTCGCTCATCTCTGATTTTTCTTTTACTGTCCTCTGGAGTCTAGGTATTTTGGAAAAGCTGACTATTCCCTATGTGAATGATTTAAAAAAAAAAAAAAAAAGGGAGTTCCCGTCGTGGCACAGTGGTTAACGAATCCGACTAGGAACCATGAGGTTGCGGGTTCGGTCCCTGCCCTTGCTCAGTGGGTTAACGATCTGGCGTTGCCGTGAGCTGTGGTGTAGGTCGCAGACGCGGCTCGGATCCCGCGTTGCTGTGGCTCTGGCGTAGGCCGGTGGCTACAGCTCCGATTCAACCCCTAGCCTGGGAACCTCCATATGCCGTGGGAGCGGCCCAAGAAATAGCAACAACAACAACAACAACAACAAAAAAGACAAAAAGACAAAAGGCAAAAAAAAAAAAAAAAAAAAAAAAAAACCTTGAGATGCATTGTTTTCAGTTTATTTTTGTTTTAACACTGATGTGTTTTATTCTTGAACAGTTGGCTTATGTTGTCCAACTCTAGACTGCAGAATCTTTGGAAGCAAAATTCTTTCTCATATATGTGTTTTGAACAGGTTTTAAGATTATCAGATGAGGAGTTCACGTCGTGGCGCAGTGGTTATAACGAATCCAACTAGGAACCATGAGGTTGCGGGTTCGATCCCTGCTGTTGCTCAGTGGGTTAACGATCCGGTGTTACCGTGAGCTGTGATGTAGGTTGCAGACGCGGCTCAGATCCCGAGTTGCTGTGGCTCTGGCGTAGGCCAGTGGCTACAGCTCCGATTCGACCCCCTAGCCTGGGAACCTGCATATGCTGTGGGAGTGGCCCAAAGAAGTAGCAAAAAGACCAAAAAAAAAAAAAAAAAAAAAAAGAAAAAGAAAAAGATTATCAGATGAAAAATAGTAACAAATGTGATAGTTTGCATCTATTAACCCCAGACTCCCAGTCCATCTCACTCCCTTCTCCTTGGCAACCACAAGTCTATTCTCCAAGTCCATGATTTTCTTTTCTGTGGAAAGGTTCCTTTGTGTTGTACATTAGATTCCAGATATAAATGATAGCATATGGTATTTGTCTTTCTCTTTCTGAGTTACTTCACTCAGTATGAGAGTCTCTAGTTCCATCCATGTTGCAAATGGCATTATTTTGTTCTTTTTTGTGGTCGAGTAGTATTCCATTGTGTATATATGCCACATCTTCCTGATCCATTCATCTATCAATGGACATTTGGGTTGATTCCATGTCTTGGCTATTGTGTATAGTGCTATAGCAGCATTTTGTAGTTAATCAGATATTCTATATATAATTTACTTAAGTTTTAGAATTAAATTTCAGAACACCACATACCAGGCTTTTGTTTAGTGTGTCTAATTTGCATTACCCTTTTTCCATTTCTTTATTTTCCATTTTCTTCCTGACCAGCAGTCAGGCCACAGCTCATATTCAAGAGTTTGTTAGATCGCTTCTTCATGAACATTATTGAGCACCTCGATATGCCAAGTGCTTTGAAATACGTTATCTCATTGGATCGTCCCAAAGTCAAGTTTGAGTAGCTATTTCAGACCACCAGCCCTTTCTATTGTCAGATACCTTCTCACCTCTGTGTACCCAAGACTTCTCTTAGGAACACATATTCTAATTTCTGTCCAAGGTGAAGGTGGTTATTATCAGGGGCCAGGTGTGAAGTAGCATATTTTATCTTTTTACATCTTTTTATATCATAATACTTTTCCTCATACTGTGCCTTCTTTCCACTGGTCTTTCTGTTTTAAAAATTCTTTCTGAAAACTTGCACACACAGAGAGTTAAATGGTGAAATGACAGTGTAGCTTAACGTATTACTTTTCCCAAAGATATATTCTCTCAGTTCTCTTTTCCTGCAGAAAGAGAACTGAGAGAAGTTGACTCTCATGGCACCAATTGCCTAGCTATTAGAAGTTCCTTTTCCTTATCTCATCAAAGCTGCCACTAAATTTGTTAGGTCTAATCCAAATGGATTTTACAAATTTATTACTTAGTTCTTTGTAACATGAAAGAAATTAAAATTGCTTTATTGCATGATGTTCCTTTTTGTATTGTTTTTGAGATTATTTTTCTGTTGTATTACAGTGTACAAATGGCAGAAATTAACCCATGGCGTGTTGTGATTCTGAAAGAAATTGCATTTTTCTTTACTTTTGCATAGTTGTTAAAGTTATGGTTAAAGATAAAAATATATAAAATAAATTCAAAAGTACTATTCTTTTCTAGTAAAAGAGTTTGATCCAGGGTAGTTTATTTTATCATGACTTTTACTTTACCCTTAATTTTTATATGTAGTATGTTTCTGGAAACATGTTTGAAGGTCATTGTCTGAAAGTCAAATGACAGCATGACATAAGGTACCCTAGAGGCCTAATGTGTCATAGAATTCCTAAATATGATAAAGTAGTTTCTGCTTCCCTCTACCTTAGCCATTTAATTGGAGGGATAAGAGTCTTCCCAGGCTCTGGAGCCTTGGGTCAGCCTTCCTGATGTTATTTTTTTTTAAAAAGGTAAAAGCATGATCTCATATAAATATAAATGAATAGATCAAAGACATTATTTAACTTATTAATTAATGAGAGGACCAGTAAAATGTTAAAACCAGTTCAGAGCAATAGATATGCATGTAATCAGAAATGCCGAAAGAAATTTATGAATACATGCAAAACTCATGAGTATCTACAAGGCAATAATCTATTGTACGCCACCAGACAAAATTCATCTGAGTTTCTGTGGAAAAGAACCATTTGCATTATTTTGTTTTCTATAATTTACAAAATTATAAAACAGCTGAAAGACAATGAAAGATGCAGGTCCCTATAGAACCATATCATCTGGAAGGATGGATGGGACAGAACACCCAGTAATCTTTTTATTCATTCCATTTTAAAGTCTTTCATGATATTTTCACAACTGTCCTACCTCCTTATAGTTATGTAATACCAAAGAATTATTCTTGGTATAAAAAATGGTAGTGCAGTAAGAGTGTTAAACAAATCTGTAGATCACCTTGAATTTGCTTTTGCAATTCAATATTAAACATACATGAAAGTTGCAAAATTAAGTTCTGCCTGAAGTTTTCATAAAGAATCTTGAAATCGACTTTATAAGCCTCTATCACTTACTGTCCTGAGGCTAGAAAACCAAGCCAAATTAACTATACCAGATTTCACATACAGTACCTTTGGCAAGCTTCTTTTCTCTTTTTGCTAAAGTTCTTGACCTGCCAATAAGTGACTTCCTTACCTCCCGTGAGCTTGAACCCATAAGCCAGGTAGCAGACCTGTTACTGCTTTGTAGGCTTTGGCGCATATGTAAAGTCAGCCTTTGGCTTGTAAAAATCACTTGGCTTACCTAATTCAATGAGAGTCATTCTCAAATATGATAGTCTAGGGAAGGCCTTGTTTGGCCAAATGATTGGTACAGTTTTATCCTAGTAAAAAGGAGAACAGGTTCTTGTTGGACATATGCAAATAACTATTGCCATAAAGAGTAAGGGGGTTCAGTAATAGTTTCTGAGTTTGGGGGTCAGGAGGTGCTTAATAAGAATCAGATATCAGGTCAAAGTAATTTGTTTTCACTTTATAGAAGTACTGTTTACCTAATTGTCGTGGAATATTAATAGCCTAAGAAAAAAAAGTTTCTTTAAGAAAAATAGATCATTACAGTATTAACAATATTCTAAACAAATAACCACAATAAATCCTCCCTCATTAGTTCATTCAGTCCTGTGTTCCTCAAGATCTTGGAGAAACAGTTTACTTTCTTGAGGCGATCTGCTTTTGAACAGTAAACAATCCTGGGAATATTGATTCAGTCTTGTCATCTCAGAAGCTTGTACCCCAGATTTCTTTTTTTTTCCATACCTGCAGCATGTGGAAGTTCCCAGGCCAGGGATCAAACCTGTGCCACAGCAGCAGCCCAAACGGTTGCAGTGACAACGCTGGATCTTAACCTGCTATGCCACAGAAGAACTCCTCTTTTTTTTTTTTTTTTTTTTTAAGTGTCAGAACTTTGCGCTGAGACTGTCCTTTGTGGTTGAGAATGCAGACTCTGCCTTATAGCCTATCGAGGTGTCTTTTGACAAGCTTCACATTCAAATAACACTGCATAGTTGGCGGTGGATAATTAATTTCTCTAGCTAATAATATCAGAGTGTTAGGGTAGAACTCTCCGTTGGAAATATAGTGTATAACTATTTCATGAGAGTTTTGACTGGCATTTGCCCTGAGATTAAAAACATTATGATGGACAGCAAAGGTATTAACAGATTTCCAGGAAATTTCATAGATTTTGGTTCATTGTTTTACTGCTATAATTATATCTATCATCTCTGTAAAAGGTAAAAGATCAAGAACATTTGCGATTTTCCAGGGGTCCTGTGGGAAATCTCAAAGATAGTTTTTAGGTGTAAAAGATATCCTGACTTTTTATTTTATCTTTTCTATATTTAGGATCCAGTTTTGGGAAGACAAAATCAAAAAAGTTGTCAGAGATTTGCTCACTTGGTTAAGACCTGGGAAGTAATATTTTGTTACCTCTTTAGTCAAAGTGACAAAATAAAATTTACCTTCTAAGTTCTGTTCTTCATTATACTTTTTCATATTCTAGAACAAACTGACCCTGCACTTTACTCTCTCAGGGGTTTTACTAGTTGAAGCCATTTTTATAATACTAAGATGTTATAACACACTTGTGTGTTCATTATTATTATTTCAAATAAATCAATAAGTAAGGGTTTTGTTTTTGTTTTTTGTCTTTTGTCTTTTTAGGGCCGCACCCACACCATATGGAGGTTCCCAGGCTAGGGGTCAAATTGGAGCTATAGCTGCCAACCTACACCACAGCCACAGCAGTGCGGGATCCAAGTTACATCTGCGACCTACACCACAGCTCACGGCAACGCCAGATCCTTAACCCACTGAGCAGGGCCAGGGATTGAACATGCTTCCTCATGGATTGCTAGTCAGGCTTGTTAACCACTGAGCCACGACGGGAACGCCAGTATTTTTTAAATGTATATTTCACTTTCTAATATAGTAAATACCAGTAGTTCCTAACCCATATAAACAAAAGCTCTCTTGAGTCCTTGATAAGTCTTAGAGTCCTTTGATTTGGATATTTAAAAGCCTGAGAACTGCTGCAAACTGCAGCTTTCAGACAAGTCTCCTCTTTTCCTTGGAAAACAAAGTATACACAAAGTTGTATTTCTCTGTCCCAGGTGTTCCAGTATAGTCTCATTAATAATATCAAATATAATTTTCAACCAAGTAGCTATAACTAACGTCTATTTTACAAAGAAAACTGGGGTAGTGGATAATTGAGAACTGTGTGGCATACACAAGCAATTTACTAGTCATACAAAGTCATGAACTCACATACTACAACTTTCTTTTTTTTTTGTCTTTTTTGTCTTTTTGTCTGTTGTTGTTGTTGCTATTTCTTGGGCCGCTCCCGCGGCATATGGAGGTTCCCAGGCTAGGGGTTGAATCAGAGCTGTAGCCACCGGCCTACGCCAGAGCCACAGCAACACGGGATCCGAGCCGCGTCTGCGACCTACACCACAGCTCACGGCAACGCCGGATCGTTAACCCACTGAGCAAGGGCAGGGACCGAACCCGCAACCTCATGGTTCCTAGTCGGATTCGTTAACCACTGCGCCACGACGGGAACTCCCTACAACTTTCTACTGTCGCACACATCTCTCTATAATTCCTTAAAGTGGGCAAAAGTTAATATGTTCATTAACATGACAAAAGCTGTAACCTTAAGAAGCAAAAATATATAAACTTAAAATTACCCTTCATGTTTAATGTTTCAGTATTTTATCTTACTTTAAAGTTATCTACATGTCTAATAATATCCATTAATTCATTTTAAGTTCACGATTTTCAGTTACCTTGGAAATAATTGTTACCTTGAGTTACCTTGAGACATAATTGTGGTTGAAATACATATCTGCCAGAATAATTCTTTTTTTTTTTTTTTTTTGTCTTTTTTGCTATTTCTTGGGCCGCTCCCGCGGCATATGGAGGTTCCCATGCTAGGGGTCGAATCGGAGCTGTAGCCACCGGCCTACGCCAGAGCCACAGCAACACAGGATCCGAGCCACGTCTGCAACCTACACCACAACTCATGGCAACGCCAGATCGTTAACCCACTGAGCAAGGGCAGGGACCGAACCTGCAACCTCATGGTTCCTAGTCAGATTCGTCAACCACTGCGCCACGACGGGAACTCCCAAAATAATTCTTGAGTTTAATTAAATACAGTTTTCATTTTCATAGTTTGTAATAATACATAGTAGTAATGTTAGCTTATTTTATCAGTACACCTGAATAATTTTAGAAAAAACAAACCCAAGTGGAATAAAATGTACACTTCTGTTATACTTAACACCAATAAATCAAAGAAAAAATATGGGTGTTTTTATTAAGCCAAAATTATTAAACAGGTATTGTTTACCAAAGATTTACTCTTATTAATGTAAACTTGGATTCTTAAAATGTTTCCTAGTTTTAATGAGAAGAATTTTAAGTTTAGTACATTTAAAGCATTAGAAGTCCAATTTCCTATTCTGGAAATTTTAGGAATATTAAATTTTTGTAAGATCTTTATTATTGCTATAAGTCAGTCAGAACAGAACTTATTTAATTTAAGAGACTTTATACTATAATTTTTTAGCATCCTCTGGAGACAGGAAGAAATTTCACACAGAGTGAGAAGTGAAAGCCTTTCTGAATTTGACCCATAGGAACAGAGAAAGCTTATCACTTCAGAGCTATAACTTTGGTGCAGATGAAATAAACACAGAAATATAATATCTCAGTGGCCCAAATGTCAAAGAGTATTCTCCTTCCAGGTGGATATGAATTTTTAATTGATTTGAGCTAAAAAAAAATAGAGAACTGAATTTTTAATAAAAGCCTAACAGATCAGTTTCTCTGTCATCTTTCACCTAGTTGAATAGATCTCTGTCATTCACTTACAGAGATCATCAAATTGTCCAACTATAAAACCAAACTCATTATCATTGCTCTTACTAGTGGGAAAATAACATCAGTAGTAAATAAACCAACAACAACAAGATAAAACATAAAGTTAGTGGATAGGGAAAAAAGCTAGAGAGGTGGAGAGCCAGCAGATTTTTAAGTTCTGTTGCTGCTTGGGATTCACCTCTGGGAGCCTGGAAAAAACATACCTGGGCTTTCAGGATGTGCACTTCCCTGGCAGCTCCACTTAGCTAGCTCTGTCAGATGAATCCAGTGGGCGACCTTCAAAACGGATTTTTTAAAAAGTAAATTTTTATGTAAAGGAAACCATGATTTTCATATAAATGTATAATACATATATGTCAAAAATATATTTAACTCATTCACTAATGAGGGAACCAGTAAGATGTTAAAACTGACTCAGGAGAATTCAGACAACACACCCATGTAAGTATAGGAGATCAGCCATACGGAAATTAATTTATAAATACTGGACACTTGTCAGTATCCATAGGGCAGTCTATTATATTATACTAGACAAAATTCGTTTACATTAGAATATGTCCTCTACAGTTTATAGGGTTGTAAAATAGCTCAAAGGCAATGAAAAGCACAGGCCTCCATAGAATCAGATAACCCGGAAGGGTGCATTAGCCAGGACACCTAACAGTCTTTCTTGTCTATTGCAAAGCCTTTTATCAGAGAATAGCGCAAGCAGAGAAGCCCTTTCCAGACTTGTCCTCTTGGCCAACTTAGGCAAAGGTTCCAACCTAGTCCCTCTAGTTGGAAGGTCCTTTCAACCTTCCAAGGAGATCTTTCTAGGTTTATGGAGCAAGGATAGGGAAGAAGGACTTGTCTCCACCCATGTTTGCATCACTAGCTGGATGAGGCCTTTTCTTGCTGCCTCATTCTCCTCCAGGCGTCTTGGGATCATGTCAGAGCCAACCGTTGCAGAATTTGAGACATCAGGCAAAGGGATATTTGTTGGTAAATTACCTAGAGTGATTTAGCAAGTCCAGGTTACCTGAGTCTGATCATCAGGATTCTCCCAGAGGTGCATTTCCAAGAATTATCCACCCACAAGGCCACAAGCTCAGACCTGCTGTCTTGGCTAAGGCCAAGCTTTTCCGCTATCCACAACAGTCCCAGTGTTTTCTAGGTAGATATCACCATTTGTCAGGTGATAAAGAGTGAATTTTATTTAGGAGAGGAAATTTAAGTGTACAAACATGTAATAAATGAAAAGCTTGTTGTATGAAAGGCTTGTTTATGGAAGTAAAATAATTGAGGTTGAGAATGACAACTGTAAAAATATATGAAAATCAATTTTTATTGTGCTTCTGTGTTTGCCATGTTGCCTCTTTTAACTGTAGATTGCATTTGTGTCTGTCAGCAGTTTTCCTAGACCTCCCTGTACATTTTACTAAATTCAGTTTCCAAAAGGAATTGTCTGGATTTTATGAGTTGTTTTATTAACCACATAAGATTTTTAAATTTTTTTAAGGTCAATTGGTTATGATAAGCTAGTTCAGTTCTTGGCACTCTTTTTAGATAAGACTTCTGTTTTTTTCATCTGTAAATTTAGTAGAAGGTTATAGTTCAAAGGAAAAACTTTGAAGTGCTACTGTGATATTAATCAGAACAAAGTCCTCTTAACTTTGACTTTTGGCACTGTACCACATGTTTTATTAAACATAAGGATTTAGATTGATCTTTAGAACACCTTTACAGAAAGGTAATCACAGCCTTGAAGCTTATAATAGAAGAACAGTTGCAAATGCATAAAACAACTGCTCTATTTAGCTATGCATTTTGTTAACACTTTTCCATTTTAGTAATCTGACTTCTGATAAAGATTTTTCATTAGTATTCTCAGCAGAAACAACTGATAGATCTTTCTTGACCTCACTATGCTTAGGACAAAACTTAAAAGAGGATAATCTTCTTGAAACCTCACATTTTTCTGGATCACCTTGTCAAACATGGCAGAATGTGGTTTTGAAACAGTGGAAACATGGCTCCTTTCTGAGGTCTGCTTGTCTTCTATCAGTGTTTGTCTTACTCATTTGTGTCGCTTGTCTAAAAGCAGAAACTACTTTTCAGAACTAACTCAGATTAGCTCGTCGCTGTTCTAGGAATCAGAGTGCCAATGAAAGATAATGTATGTCCTCCTTTAAAGCTCCTTCATTCTCTTCTTATTTGTTGTTGCATAATGAAGTTATATCAGCTGCATTTGCTTTCGAATTTTGGTTATCCTTTTAGATAGTATCTTTTTCATCCACTATTTCCTTTGAAAGGCCACTGAAAAATATCCCAATTTCTCATCAGTAAGATTTCATTTTCAACATAGGAATACCATGCAAAGTGACAACTGTGACTTTTGTTCAGCTCTAATACTTAACTTCTTTTGTCAGGAAGTGAACTGATGCTGGCTTCTCTTTGTCTTATTCCAAGTTGGGGCATGAGATTTTGCCTGCATTAGAAGGTTGTTGAGACCTGAAGCCTGGGAAGGTAAGATGCCAGCATGAATACTGTCCATTTAGAACTGTGGTTTAATTGAGTGTCTGGTGATTTAAGAGCATACATCTTTCCAGTTGTTCCTGGGTTTATGGTCTTGATGATCTTTAAGTTTTACCAAAACATGTGAAAAATGTCTACAACCATAAGGCCCATTAATATAATTTATTATTTATAAATTTTAAATATAGTTTTATATATTTACTGAAATTATTACTTAAAGGAAGAGCTGACATATACCAGTTTTTATGTGCAAATAAATCTTTGTGTATACAAATATATATTTTTTTACACTAAGGATCAGAACACAATAGACTACAAAAAATATACATGTATTTTCTGCTTGTAGTTTTACTTTTTCTCCCTGATTTTTTTTTTTTTAAATATATACCTTATCTTTCAAGAGCAGTTTTGGATTTCCTCCCTGATCTTTTTTTTTTTTTTTTAGAAAGGTAAAATAGGGTAAGCAAAGACTTTAGACAGTTAATTTTGTTCATATGGAGAAAGAAAACATTTAAGAAATGTTTTTAAATGACAGGATTTTGATAAGTACTCTGGTGAACCAAGCAGCATTCTCTGGGTGTCTCTCCCAAAAATCTTAATTGGAAAAGATTAGCCAGTGCATGGATTCCATAATAAAGGTCCTGTTTTAAACTATAGTTGCTTACTCCCATCATTTATTTACATGCTTCATTCATTCACTGTGCTTTACCTTGTTTCAGTTAAGTAAAATATTTTAAACTTTCACAGTGATTTACTTATTTAAGCAAAAAAATTATAATCCTTCACAATAAAAGTATAACAATACAGAATGACAAAAATAAATTACTCTCTATGCAGAGTGTTTTATACATTCATATACAGATATAGTCTGTAGTCTGTTTTAGCATATGAGTTATCTGGTTGATAGTCAACCTTGGAAGAACTTGCTTTTTTACTGGACTTAGTTATTACTCTTACACATTTTAAGTATAATAGTTATTGGTTGTTAAGGGTGCTAAAGTCATATAAATATGACATTAAAGAAAATTTTTCCAAGATTGAATATTTGCTAAGTATCTCTAGATACTATTAAGAATCTAATAAATTGTTAGTGCAGTTACATTTATGGCACTAGCTAATAAAATAACCAGTGTTCCATTAATTCTTTTTTTTTTTTTTTTGGTCTTTTTAGGGCCACATCTGCAGCATATGGAGGTTCCCAGGCTAGAGGTCTAATTGGAGCTGTCGCTGCCAGCCTACACCATAGCAACGCTAGATCTGAGCTGAGTATGTGACCTACACCACAGCTCATGGCAACGCCGAATCCTTAACCTACAGAGTGGAGTCCAGGGATCGAACCCAAAACTGTATTGTCCCTAGTCAGATTCGTTTCTGCTGCACCACAACGGGAACTCCTCCTGAATTCTTGATCTGTAAAAATCTAGTAGGAGTTTCATAGGATATTGGCATGTTTGTGTATTGTTATATGGCTCTACATTATTACTAAAGTGATTCAAGTCCATGTTGTCAGTTCGTGTTTCTCAGACATGTTAGTAGTTTAATTTTATTTTTGTTTTGTTTTTACCATTTTTCATAGGTTTCAGATTGAACTTTGATCGCTACAGAGTAGTAGTCAAACTTGGAAGTCTAGTTTGGCATATGCCAATATACTTTTTCTTTCCAGGATAGATTAGCCTAAGTGAAGTGGCATTGACATTGAGTCTGTATTGGGTTAGTGAACACGTACAGTGTAAGCTTATTTGTTTCTGAGAAATATTTAATAATAATAACACAGCTCTTAGCTTTTTCTGGCTCTAATTTTTCTTAAGCATTTTATCCCCTGTAGTCCTACATGAGTTGTAAACATGGCCTTTGTAAAGTAACTAATCTCAGTTTTACTTGTATAGTGTGTTTCAGTGTTGAAAGCACTTTCAGACATTATTTGGTTCTGACAGTAGCCCTAGGAAATAGCTAAAGCAGGTGTTATTTTGATTTTACAGAGTCTTAAGAGAGTTTAAGGGACTTGCCCAGGGTCACACAGCCAACAAGCAAAAGAGTGGGATCAAGAAATCAGTTTTTTCCAGCTCACAGTCCAATACTCTTTCTTGAAACTAAATAGCACTGTTTGTTTACATGATGAAAACCTTGGTTATTTATCATGCTGAAAGTGTCTTATGTTGTAACAACTTCCCTTGAATGCTGTAGAATCGAATGACCTCACTTCATGTCCAATTTGCTAAACATAGCTTCTGGGTTTAGGGACAGATTGTTGGTGATATTCAGCCAGAAAACCAACACATATGACTGGATTTAGAATTTTGGAATTTCTCACCCCGTAGAGTGTTTGTGCTTATGCCAGCATTCACCTTTCAGTTCCAGGAGGACATACGTGATCTTTAGTGCTTGGTAATCACCTCATTAGGTGGCACAACTCTCTGCTCCTTGGCAGTCTGTGCTGAAGTGATGTCCAGAAATAATATAGCAAGAAAGTTTCCTAAAGACCGAAGGCTACTTGGTTCTGTGTAAAATGGTGGTACAGCGCCTCTCCTTTTTGTTTTGCTTCAACCAGTACTACCATTTAGTTGTCTGTCTAGATCTTCTTAATTCACCCTTATTTATCCTTAAAGGAATTGAGTTTGCCTGAAATTTGATATTTGTTTCATAATTGGGTCATAACATTTTCATAAATGCGCTTGATATTTAAAAGCAGAATCCTTGTACACACTCATCGGTAGGCAGTGTTTACTATTTTGTATGATAAATATCTGAAATTTTAAAATTAATTTTTAGGTTGGCCATTTCTGCTTTTCAGATAACATTAATATTTAAATTTCTTTGCCTATCTCTAAATTCTGATTTGATTAAGTAATAATAAGCCTTGTTTTTTTCTTGATTTTCCTTTATTTGAAGATACCATCAGCTTTTGACTTTCCCTTAAGAGCATGTGTTTGCTTCACTAGCTGTAAGACAACAGAACAACACTCTGGTGTTGACTGGTTTCCTTTATATGCCTTTTTTATTTGCTTAAATTTGATCTGACCACTCAGCTTATACCATTCTCTTGACTCCTTCCAACTCAAAGTATTTATGATCCAGGTAAAACACAAATAGTTAGTTACATCAGCTAGTTTATCATCTTCTTCCTTGAAGATCTTACCTAAATTTAAACAGACTTAAGAAATTTGAGTAATGAGTTTATAGCTTTTTTTTTTTTTAAATCTTTATCTTAAAGAAGAATTATCCTTGTCTAATTACAGGAGTTATTTCTTTAGGTTTCTAGTTATATTTTCTCAAATAGAAACTGAACCTCATTTTAACATAATTTCACAACTTGAGAGTTATTTTAAAACTGTGACAGGAATTTTTTCCACTGGCTAAATATTTTCTTTTAAAACCTTGGAGGTCAAAATTATTACCTATTGGATTTTATTGTTGAAAACTAGAGGAACTAGAGGAGTTTTTCTTTTGCAAACTTTTTTTAGAACTGTTTTAAAATTATTATTACTGTGCAGAATGCCTCTTTCCTTCTTTGGTTATTTTGTGATAACATATGTACTGACTTTTTTTTCCTTTTTGGTCACGCCCACAGCATGCAGAAGTTCATGGGCCAGAGATCAGACCCACACCACAGCTGTAATCAGAGCTATGGTAGTAACAATGCCAGATCCTTAACCTGATGAGCCACACAAGAACTCCTGTATTGATTTATATGGTAGTCTCTGTGTTAACTTTCTAGGGGGGAGCGTGCATGCACGCGTGCGTTTGTGTGTGTGTGTGTTTGTGATTTATTCCCCTTTTGGAGAGTGAGATGTGGTGTTAGAAGAGAAAGAAACAAATTATTTTCATTTAATTTTTTTCTCATCATACTTATTTAACTGACTTGGCCTATGGGAAAAATAAGTATTTTTTAATTTAGATAATTGTGTTTTCTAAAGGATTTTACTTCCACTTCAATTTGCCATTCATACAGCATCCTTTCTTTTCCTTTCTGTGTCTCCTCAACTCCATCTGTATAGTAGTTTGAGAGAATCAGAACTGCTTCTTTGCTCAAACTGACATCCCCTAGTGGAAGCTTTAACCAATAACACCACTGCCTCACCACCTGTAGGGCCTGAGGTTCATAAAATATCTTCCACATGCTCATTTAAGTAAAATTGATCCATTGTGCTAAATCTTTTTTTTTTTTTCTTTTTCTTTTTTAGGACCGTACCTGTGGCATATAGAAGTTCCCAGGCTAGAGGCCGAATCAGAGCTGCAGCTGCAAGCCCATGCCACAGCCATAGCAATGTGGGACCCAAGCCATGTCTGTGACTTACGCCGCAGCTCACAGCAACACTGGATCCTTAACCCACTGAACGAGGCCAGGAATTGAACTTGCATTCTCACAGATACTGGTTGGGTTCATTTTTGCAGAGCCATGATGGGAACTCCCCTTATGCTAAATCTTGGTATTCTTTTCCCTTATTTGTATAGTGCTATATTAGCCTATCTTACTAGTTGTCAAGCTTTGTCAGCAATTAGTTCACATGTAACTTTCTAGGCCTACATACTTATTAGTCTAAGGTGGAAGAAAAGGAGATGACATTTGTAAATACTTCCTACACTGGAAAGAGGTGAGAAGAATTAATTTAGTGGAATAAATATTTCTATTTTTGATAATATCAACTTAAAGAATATATACATCTATGTATTTATATATACATATATATGTATACATATACACACATACGTATATACAGACACACAGACTTTTTTATACAAAATTATTGCTAAGTGTAGTTTACCCTGTAATCTCATGGGTTGCTTGATAAACACACATTAGCATACATTAAAATGCCTTAGCTGCAACTATGAAATAATGAAATTGATCTGGTGCCAGTGTTATTCTCATTAATTCATATCAATAACTACGTTGTATAGTCTTTAAACGTATTAATAGGGAAAAAGTAACTGATTGACATTATTAAAGATTATGGTTTTCTGTCACATAGTTTTAAAGAGCTGAAAGTAATTGTCTTTAAAATATTTGGCTGGCAAATGAAAATATCAATAAATCTCTGGAGAGGAGTTCCCTTCGTGGCTTAGCAGTTAATGAACCCGACTAAGATCGATGAGGATGAGGGTTTGATCCCTGGCCTTACACAGTGGGTAAAGGATCCAGTGTTGCCGTGAGCAGTGCTGTAGATTGCAGATGCAGCTGGGATCCCATGTTGCTGTGGCTGTGGCCTAGGCCAATGGCCGTAGCTCCAATTTTGACCCCTACCTTGGGAACTTCCATATGCCACAGGTGTGGCCCTTAAAAGCAAAAAAAAAAAAAAAAAAAATCTCTGGAAAAGGAAAATAATAAGGTAGAACTACCAGATGCTAAAAGATATTATAAAGCAACAATATTGAAGCAATATGGTAGAAGCTGAAGATTAGATGTATAGACCATTGAAGAATAAAGAAATGCTGTGACTTATAAAAATTTGACATATGTTAAGGGAGATAGTGTTAAACAGTAAGAAAGGGAAGAGTTATTTAATAAATGGGGTTGGAATAACTAGTTAGCAATGTTGAGGAAAAATACATTTAAAATAGCACCTATAACAGATATAACAAAATATCAGACAAACTCAAGTGTGGATAATTACATATTGAAAATATTGAATATCGAGAAGATAAATGGATTGAGGGAGTACCCGTTGTGGCTTGGTGGTTAACGAATGAATCCGACTAGGAACCATGAGGTTGCAGGTTTGATTTCTGGCCTCGCTCAGCGGGTTAAGGATCCGGCATTGCTGTAAGCTGTAGTGTAGGTCGCAGACGTGGCTCGAATCTGGCATTGCTGACTCTGGTGTAGGCCGGTGGCTATAACTGATTAGACCCCTAGCCTGGGAACCTCCATATGCCGAGGGTGCAGCCCTAGAAAAAAGACAAAAAAAAAAAAAAAAAAAGGATTGGATATTCTATAATTTCTGTAGTTTCTAAACAATTTGAAAACTGGAAAAGGAAAATAGCAAAGATTACACTACATATGCTAATTTGTTTTATTGTAACTGTAGCTCTGTGAGCACTATGGGAAAGCATGCCTATTCTATGTTCACAGTCTGAAAATTAGTCTTTTTTTTTTTTAACTAGCTGGAAACCTTATTCTTTCATTATTAGTTAATAGAACAGAGAATGCAATTCTTTATCTAAAATTTTATTCTATAGATGCATCGAAAATTACACAGGAGCTCGTTGTGAAGAGGTTTTTCTCCCAAGTTCCAGCATCCAAACTGAAAGTGACCTGTTCACAACTTTTGCAGCATTGGCTGTTCTTCTGGGGACTCTCATCATTGGAGTCCTCTACTTCCTTTGCAGGTAACCAAAATAGAAATGTGCTTTTGAAAAGAAAAAGGTAATGCATAAAGCAGTTATTCTACTAGATAATCAATATGCCCTTTAGCTCTAGATTCTTTTTCTACATTTTTTTCTGTTTAGAGTTATTTCTCTAATGTAGTTACTGTTATTAAATAAATTAGTCATTTTTGAAAGGATCTTAAGCAGCCTCTTTTTGTTCTTTGTTACTGTCATTATCATTATTTACCTTGACTTTACTGAACTAGTAGGGTAGACCCACATTCACTAAAGTAATTAGGTCAAAAACACCTAAATATTTTGATTACATCTATTTAAAGTAGATTTTGACCACAAAAGAAGAGAAACAACTTATGTCACACACTGTAAATATAAATTTAAGACATATCTTAGGTTAATGTCTTAGGGTCAGCTCCTTATTTAGTATCACTATATGCTAGACATTGTGCTGATAAGCATAAAGAATACAGTAGTGAAGAAGATAGACAAGTTTCCTAACTTCATGGAGATTTAAATCAATTTGGAGAGTTAGCCAAATAAGCAGGCAATTAATTTTAGAAGATTAATAACTTATAAAAAAGACAAGGAAAATTTACTACAACCAAGCAGTTTCACTTACGGTTAATATACTCTACAAAAACTCACACATATGTACCAAGAACTTATAGTAGAACTGTTCATAATAGCAAAAAACTGGAAATTACTCAAGTACTCATCAACAGAAGAATGGACAAATAAGTTATGGTATGTTGCTATTAAAGAGTAATATATACGTAATATATAAGCAGAAATGAACTGCAATTACACAAATTGCCCAGATGAATCTTAGAAACATAATTTTATACGAAAGAAGCAAGTCACATAAGAAAACCTAACAGTGTGATCCCATTCATACAGAGTTTGAAACTGGACAGAACTAAATAATGTGTTGTTTAGGGTCATATATATAAAATTGTTAAAAAATATAAAGGAAAATAAGAGACTGGTTAGCACAAAATACAGAATGATGGTTACCTCTGGTGGGGAGAGAAAGAGAACCAATTAGAGAAGGCACAGAATGTTAATAGCCTGTTTTTTGTTTTTTTGTCTTTTTGCCATTTTCTTGGGCCGCTCCCACGGCATATGGAGGTTCCCAGGCTGGGGGTTGAATCGGAGCTGTAGCCGCTGGTCTATGCCAGAGCCACAGCAACGCAGGATCCGAGCCGCGTCTGTGACCCACACCACAGCTCACGGCAACACTGGTTCCTTAACCCACTGAGCAAGGCCAGGGACCGAACCCGTAACCTCATGGTTCCTAGTCAGATTCGTTAACCACTGCGCCACGACAGGAACTCCAATAGTCTGTTTTAATCTCGTGCTGTGTACATAAAGGTCTATTATGATTTTTAAACTGGACATACATATTTTATCCAGTCTGTTTTGTTTTGTTTCTTGGGCCGCTTCTGTGGCATATGGAGGTTCCCAGGCTAGGGGTCTAATGGGAGCTGTAACCACCAGACTATGCCAGAGCCACAGCAACGTGGGATCCGAACCACGTCTGCGACCTACACCACAGCTCATGGCAACCCCGGATCCTTAATCCACGGAGCAAGGCCAGGGATCGAACCTGCAACCTCATGGTTCCTAGTCGGATTCGTTAACCACTGAGCCACGACGGGAACTCCTATCCAGTCTTTTCATATGTATGCTGTATTTTAAAATAAAATAAAAAGGAGCTCCCTGGTGGCCTAACAGTTAAGGATTTGGCATGTCACTGCTGTGGCTCAGGTTTGATCCCAGGCCCGGGAACTTCTGCATGCCTTAGGTATGGCCAAAAAAAAAAAAAAAAAAATTAAATAAGTAACTTTTTGTTTTATATAAAAGTTAAAACATTTTTATTTTAAGACACTTGGAAAATGAATATAAATATAGTAAATAAAAATAGCATCCTTAACATTCTTACAAAGATAGTATCATTTAATAATATTCAGATAGGGCTGCAGTGTGTTATAGATTGCATCTTTTCCATTTTTAAATGACAGTGCAAGCAGAGGTAGTTTTACATGATGATATATGTCTTATAAATATCAGGAGAATCATTAATTTGAAAAACAGTGGTAGCCGTTGCTTATAGAATCCAGTCTTGAGATTTAGGCTCATGTATACTGACTAGCTGAAATGTATTTGTCTGAAATGTGGAACTTTCAAGAATTAAACCAAGCCACTGTTTACCATAGTAGTTTTTAGATCCATCAGTGGTTGAAATTTCTTTAAGCTGAGGGGCTTTGAAATTTAATAACTAATTAATGCTGTCTTTGTATGAGGTCCAAAATGATAACCCATTAATGCTGATCTCTAGGCTAGAATCAGTAGTGTGCTGTGAAGGGGAATCAGTGTATTTTTAGAAAACACATTTTATTTTGCTATGGTATGAGTAGTTTTGAATTCATTTCCATTAACGTAAAGTAATACCCTAAACACTGACTTAATGAAAAAAAATTGAAAGCAAGTGTACTTTCTAAAATATTAATATTAAAAGTAGTTTTTTAAAAAACTGTCATGAGCACCTGAATTTAATTGGAACATATATTAATTGGCCAGATAACCAAAAAGATTGATGAACTACAACCTTAAAAAAGGTACAAATGAGTTTTTCAGTTGTTGACTAAAGCCACCCCAGGTCACATAAGGGTCCCAACTAATAATGAAAACTAGCTAGAAAAACAGGAGTTCCCGTTGTGGCTCAGTGGTTAACGAACCCAACTAGTATCTATGAAGATGTGGGTTCGATCCCTGGCCTCACTCAGTGGGTTAAGGATCTGGCGTTGCCATGAGCTATGGTGTAGGTCACAGATGAGGCTTGGATCCCATGTTGCTGTGGCTGTGGTGTAGGCTGGCAGCTACAGCTCCAAATTGACCCCTAGCCTGGGAACCTCCATATGCCACAGCAGCGGCCCTAAAAAGACAAAAAAGAAAAAAGACAAGAAGAGCACAAAAACAATTCACTAAAAGACAACAGTTCTGCTGTCTTCAAGGAAAAAGACTCAGTGACATCATCAGTATCTGAAGTCCCCACAGGTGGCCTACCTGCCCTGCTGGATCTGTTAAATAATGGAGCACAGTTCTAGGGAGGCTCTGGCAGTTTCAGAGAGTTGTGGAAAAGGAAGCGAACCTCCACATATTCAACTTTAACTTTCTGCTTTTCTACTTACCCATTTTCCTTTTGTGTGTTTCTTTCCTCTTTACTGTCAGGAAGGGCCACCTTCAGAGGGCCAGTTCAGTCCAGTATGATATCAGCCTGGTAGAGACAAGCAGTACCAGTGCCCACCACAGTGAGTAAATTCAACATGAAATGTGTATTTTAAAGCCCTAGATTAGATGGTGGTTGTTATGTGGGATTTGGATCTATCCAGAAAAGATTGACTCCAAAAGTTTTTCTGTGGGTTTTGAACTAGGCATCCTTTCTCACTTGAAGATTAATTTATTATAGCTGTATGATGACAGGTCATTTTTTTTTTCACCAAAGAAAACTGTGTTATCTCAATTTGTGCAAGATGATGTTAGCTGTAATGTGCTGCTCAGATTACTGTAAGGGACTGACTATTCCAGAAGTGATTTGAAGTGGGCTGGTATATAGAGAGGAGGAGGATTTTTATCTATAGGGATAGGCAAATCTTTGGGATGCTTGTAGGTCAATTCATGTTTTAAAAGTATCGTAAGACTTCTGCTTTTGGCCAAGATGAAGTAACAGGGACTGGATTTACCTCTTACTAGAAACATTTTAAATAGGGACACTATACATGAAGCAGTGGTGTTGAGGATACTGGACAACAGGAAAGAAAGGGTCATGATCCCTGAGAGATAGGAAACAGATGAGATGGGCCAATGATTGCCTCAGATTATTGCCTTGAGAGAGTTTCTAGGCTGTGGCCCCAGGGTGGGAGGTGAGCCCAGACTCAGCTTGGCAGACTCTGTGCGTTAAGATGAATCTGAGTCCAGAAACATCAATGTAGCTATAGTTCATTGAGTGGAGTACTGGAAAAGAGAGAGCCACACACAGAAAATTCAGAGATCTTCAGCTCAAGTATTGAGCTGAGTAGTAGTCAGCACATATATATTAGGATACATATATATATATATATATATATATATATATACACACACACACATGTGGTTAAGGAAAGAATCACCTGAAAGGATTAGAGGTACCCAGAACTAACTCAAGGCTGGCAGAAGTGCTTGTTCCCAATAATAAGACCAAAAATGATAATTAGTCATAGGGTATTAGGTTTAGTACACTGAAAAGTGGTATGCAGTAGTGGGGAATAATTAGTCCTAGATTGAACACAGCTCCATTCTTGCCTGACAAACCTTAAAAGTGAGAACTGAAAGAATCAAATTGTTTCCAAATAACCCACCTGCATTCCAGATAATACAAAAATAATACAAAAAATAATACCAAAAAATATATAAAAAATAATCCAAAAAAACCCAGTACCCAGTATGCAGAATTCACATTTCACATCCAGCCATCCTGTTTATTTAACATGAAAGTCAATCATTGTGATATACCACATTAATAGAATGAAAGATAAAAACATCATCATCATCACAGTAGATGCAGGGAAAGCATTTGAGAAGCTTAATATCCATGCATGATAAAAGCTCTCAACAAAATAGGTATTGAAAGATACTTCCTCAACACAGTAAAGGCCATTTAAGAAATTCCCAACATCATTATCAATGGGGAAAAACTGACTAAAACCCTATATAAACCAAGGATGCCCACTCTGACATGTTCTATTCAACATGGTACTGGAAGTACTAGCAAAAGCAATCATACAAAAAAAAAAAGGAAAGATAGAAAAGGCATCTCAATATGAAAGGAAGAAGTTAAATTATCTCTGCAGATGACATGGCCATATATGTAGAAAACTATAAACACTCATTAATAAACTGTTAGAATGAATAAATGAATTCAGTGAAGTTACAGAATACAAAGATCAGCACATAAAAATCAGTTGCATTTCTTGGAGTTCCCATTGTGGTTCAGTGGTTTACAAACCCAACTAGTATCTATGAGGCTGCAGGTTTGATCCCTGGCCTCACTCACCAGGTGGAGGATCTGGCATTGCAGTGAGCTGTGGTGTAGAATGCAGATGTGGCTTGGATCCTTTGTTGCTGTGGCTATGGTGCAGGCCAGCAACTGCAGCTCCAATTCAACCCCCGGCCTGGAAACTTCCATGTGGTGCAGCCGTGGCCCTAAAAAGCAGGAAAAATATGTATATTTATCAGTTGCATTTCTTTACATGAACAATGCTCTATCCAAAAAGGAGATCAAGAAAACAATCCTATTTTCAGTATCATCAGAATGAATAAAATACCTAGGAATAAATTTAACCAAGGAGGAGAAAGACCTGTACACTGAACACTGTAAAATTCCGATGTAATTTTTCACAAAAATAGAAAAAAAATCCTAAAATTTGTATGAAACCACAAAAGATTCTGTATAGCCAAAGCAATCTTGCAAAAGAAAAGGTAAGGTGGAGGCATCACACTTTCTACTTTCAAATTATGTTACAAAGCTATAGTAATCAAAACAGTTTGGTACTGGCATAAAAAGAGACACATAGATAATGGAACAGAATTGAGAGTCCAGAATAAACCCAATCATGTACAGTCACTGAATTTTTGACAGGGTTTCTAAGAATACACAAAGGATAGTCTCTTGAATAAATGGTGGTAGGAGAACTGGATAGCCACATAGAAAAAAAGGCAATTGGACCACTGTAGTACATCATACACAAATACCAACTTGGAATGAATTAAATACTTACATGTAGGACCTGAAACCATTAGACTCCTAGGAGAAAATACAGGGAAAAAGCTCCTTGGCATTGTTCCTTTTTGTATGACACCAAAAGTTTAGGCAACAAAAGCAAAAATAAACAAGAGGGACTATATCAAATTAAAAAGCTTTACAGAGTAAAGGAAGTGAGGATCAACAAAATTAGAATGCAGCCTAAGGAATGAGGGAAAATATTTGCAAACATAAATCTGGTAAGTGGTTAAAACCCAAAATAAATAAAGAACTCCTACAATTCAATAGCAAAAACCCAATCCACCCAATTTAAAAATGGACACCTCCAACGTGCTAAACCCATTCTTTCTTTGAGTTCTCAGGAAAATATATGTGGAATGCCTTTTTGCCCCTATAATTCTAGATAAATGAAGTATTAAAATAACTATAATGCAGTCAAACATAGGATTTTTAAGTGTAGGTTTTCTTATGAGTTAATCATAAGTTTTATTTTTTTAAACTTTAAGTTCAAATAATATTCCTCTCTCTTCTTACTGAGTGTTGTAGAACCAATTGCTTCTTAATACATAGCCCATGAAGGAGACAAAAAATTTTCCAGAGTTTTCAGAAATTAGTTTTTTCCTTTTTATATGTGACAAAAGAGAGGGGAGAAGCAACAGATCTGAATAGACACTTTTCTGAAGAAAATATGCAAATAGCCAAAAAGTATATGAAAGGTACTCACTATCACTAATCATCAGGGAAATGCAAATCAAAATATTACCTCAGGCCTATTAGTATGACTGTTATCAAAAAGATAAGTGTTGGTGAGGATGTTGGAGAAAAGGGAACCTTTGTACACTGTTGGTGAGAATGTAAATTAGTTCAGCCATTGTAGAAAACATTATGGAGTTTCCTAAAAAATTAAAAATAGATCTACCATGTAATCCTTCAATCCCTCTTGTGCATATATACCCAAAGGGAATGAAATAGTACCTCTTAGAGACAGCTGTGCTTCCATGTTTGTTGCAGCATTATATACAATAGCCAAGATATGAAAACAACCTGTGTCTGTCAGTGGATGAATGAATAAAGAAATGGTGGTGTATATATGCAATGGAATATTATTCAGCCTTTAAAAGGAGATTCTGCCATTTGCAGCCACATGGATGGACCTGGAGGATAGTGAGCTAAGTGAAATAAACCAGAAAGAAAAATAATGCATGGCCTCACTTATAGGGTGCGAAATATACAAAAAAAATCACATAGAAGCAGAAAGTAGAATAGTGGTTACCAGGGGTAAAGAGGTGGGGAAAGTGGGGATATGTTGGTCAAGGGTACAAAATCACAGTTATGTAGGATGAATAAATCATGATGTACAACATGAATATAGTTAATAATACTGTATTGTATACTGGGAATTTGTTAATGTATATATTTTGGATTATCCTACCACAAAAAAATAAAATTGAGTAGTAGAAATCACCCAAGCTTAACAGAAAACACTTTTTTTTTTCTCTTCAGAGAGCATTTTATTTTTGCCCAGGTTTAAGAATTCTCACTGATAGAAAATCAACACTTTTAGAAAATCTCCCGCATTGCCCATTCAGCTTCTGAATCTTGGCTTTTGTAGTCATATCAACATATTTCTCTCCCGTATGGACAGTCATTCCACCCATAACTGACAGATCAGTCTGAACTTCCAATTTCAATACTTGGCTTTTACCTAGGAAGCTCTACAGGACTGTTTTTCATTCAGTAAGAGTGGCTTCATCTAGGAGTTCTGCTGTGCTGCAGTGGGTTAACAGTCTGACTGCAGTGGCTCACCTTGCTGTAGAGGCTGCAGCTGTGGCATAGGTCACAGTTGCGGCTTGGATTCAGTCCCCGGCCTGGGAACCTCCATATGCCATGGGTGTGGCAGTGGGAGTGGGGGCAGCTTTATCTAAAGGAGATGCAGTGGTAACTGTGTAAAGTATTTCTCTACGGTGGACACTCGGCATGGTAGAAAAGGCAGAAATGACTCCAGGGTATTATTCAAGTGACCATTTTCAGCAAGCAAATCAGGTTGGACATGAAGGAAGAAAACTTCCCTTTTGCTGTCATGTCATTTAGGCTTTTCACTTTAACCGAGCACTTTACATAGAGATTTATAATAGAAGCAGCCATTTGGGCTTCCTTCAAGGTTTGTGCTACTCTCAACAGTTCTTTTTCTGCTTGCTACAGTTTATTCTGTTTAGATGCAACAGGATAGAGAAGTGGAATAGTGACCTTCAATACCACATATCTGAACAGGTAGCTTCACAAGCTTGGCAAACAGCCTGACCACAGATATACTGAAGCATCAGCTAGTTATGGTATATCTATAAAATGGGATACTCTTCATCTATGAAAAGGAACAAGTATTGATATATGCTATAACATGGATAAAGCTCCATTATGCTAAGTGATACCAGCCACAAAAGACCACAAATTGCATGCTTACATTTATATTAAGGTAGATGCTACAACATGGATGAACTTGAAGATACTATGCGAGTGGTTGCCTAGGGTTGAGTTTGGAATGGGAAGTGACTGCAAAAAATTAAACATAGAATTAGCATATGATCCAGCAATTCTACTCCTGTGTATACACACAAGATAATTCAAAGCAGGAGCTCAAATAGATGTTTTTACACCATTGTTCATAGAAGCATTATTCACAATAGCCAAAAGGTGGAGACCACCCAAATGTCCAATAAGGAATGCATTGATAAACCCCAAATGGTGCATACATACAATGAAATATTATTTAGCCTTAAAATGGAGTCAAATTCTGTTTCATCCTACACCATGGATGAATCTTTAAGACAATATGCTAAGTGAAATAAGCCAGACACAAAAGATAAGCATTGTATGACTCCTCTTATTTGAAATACTTAGAATAATCAATTTCATAGAGTCAGAAAGTAGAATGGTTGTTACCAGGGGCTGAGAGGGGCACTGGGAGTTATTATTTATTGAGTACAGAGTTTCAGTGTGCAGATGGATTGTGGTGGTGATTGCACAACAGTGTGGATATACTGTGTACGAGGCCCCTGTACACTCAAAAATGGTTAAAATTGTGAAGTATATTTCATAATAAAAAGCCAGAATGAAAGAGATGCCATTATTAAATGATACTTACCAGATAATTCATTTTAGTATGCTCAAAATTATCATTTAAGTTATCAAGAGATTGAAATGTATTCCTGTACTTTGTAATTGAGCAAAATCATGTATCTTAATGGTTTGGTGAGTTTGTTGATATTTGCTATATTTGTAATGATAATGTCTTGAATTGCATTCATTTGTAAAGTGCTTGATGGTAAAATAACTAGTGAAGAAATTCTCAGAGAACTGAAAATTTATTAACAATTACTTATTATTTAACTGGGAAGATTAACACAAATAAGGCCAAATCTGACAGGAAAAAATATGTGGGAATGGTTGACTGCCATTAATGTTTGAATGCATGAGTATCCATGCTTGTAATTTATCAACAGCATTTCTCCTCAAAAGGTTTGCCTTTTCATTTTTTTTTTCCAGAATGTTCATGGTATGGTAAAAAATCAGTTATTTTTTAGAAACCATATACACATTTTAAAAAACCAACAAATTGACCTATTTCTGTTTATAAAAACATGTTTGTAATAAAATAGGAACTACCTTGGGGGCTTTCCACACAGAGTTGTGCTGCTTTAATTGGGAAAAGTTTTGGAACTCAAGTATTAAATTGCTACTTTATTTTAATGGAGGGAAAGATGTTATGGCAAAGGTAAAGATCCAAATAAGATATTGGGCATAGCTCACAAAATTAGCTCATTAACCACTTACTTTTTCAAGGTCAGGTGGTCTTAGTCAAGCCATTACTTCAAGAAAAGCAAAAGTAATGCCTTTTACCATGTGTGACAAGATCTGCATCATGAAAATAAAGTTGATTGTGGAGACCAGGGGTTAGCTTATATATGTTATGCTTAGCTTATATATGTTATGAAAATCATAGCATGATGGTACCTTCTATTTTAAAATTTATCTATGCCCTACCTTCACCAGGAAACTCCCTTTGCCACAACACCATAAAGCTTTATTCAGTTTATCACTACCTTCTGGTAGGTTTGTTTGTGTTACTTTGTGTGCCTCTGGAATGTAAACCTCCCTAGGCAAACTTTCCAATTTATTCATTAAGTAAACCTACAGCTAAAGTCCTAGCATACATCTAGATTGTGATTATGTATCATCCCTATAGCAGTAATGCCCTAGTTCTGAAAGTACAGCTCTTCAAATGAAAAGAAAGCAGTGTAACTATGTAATCACGAACATTAGGCGTGTCTATAGGTTCTAGGCACTCTGGTTGATATTTCCTATATAGTAACTCTTACAAGTCTTAACACCTGTTGTGGGGAAGGTGGTATAATTCTCACTCTACAGAAAAGATCAAGACCACACATCAAACAGTGGTAGGACAAAGGTTTAAACTCTGGGAAAATTATTTCCCAAACCCAGGTTTTTCATACTACACTTATACTTCCACAAATATGGGTGACAGCCTCAGGGCTCACTGGCTATGGAGGGAACTGTCCCTACAGTAAATAGCCCTAGCTAGCCACAGGGGGGGCGGTTTGGGTCCTTGTTTTTATTTTGCTTTGTTTTGGCTACTTTTTTTTTCCTTTTTTGCCATCAGCTATTAATTTTTAATGCTGATGGAGTGACTTACTCTAGCAATCTTTTTACCCTTACTCTTTTCTCTATCATTTGTAGTATCTTTTTTTTTTTTTTCCAGGGCTGCATATGTGGCATATCAAAGTTCCCAGGCCTAGGCGTGAAATTGGAGCTGCAGCTGCCAGCCTACATACAGCCACTGCAACTCAGGATCCAAGCCACATCTGTGACCTACACCACAGTTCATAGCAATGCCAGATCCTTAACCCACTAAGCGAGGCCGGGGATCAAACCCGCATCCTCATGGATACCAGTCAGATTCGTAACCGCTGAGTCATGACGGTAATTCCCATTTGCAGTATCTTTTTTTTTTTTTTTTTGTCTTTTTAGGGTTGCACCCACGGCATATGAAGGTTCCCCAGGCTAGGGGTCTAATCGGAGCTGTAGCTGCCGGCCTACACCACAGCTTACAGCAACGCCAGATCCTTAACCCACTGAGTGAGGCCAGGGATCGAACCCGCAACCTCATGGTTCCTAGTTGGATTCATTTCCACTGTGCCAAGATGGGAACTCCTGCAGTATTTTTTTTAAAAAAATCACCAGGCTTGTTAGAACTTCAGGTAACAAAAGAGGCAGTGAGGAGAGACAGGGACAGTCATTCCTGTGAGAACAGAGTGGAGGTGCTGACACAACTCTTTTGTGTTCCAGGGAGTGTTGTGCAGCTAATTTGGATGGTCTAGGCTAGTTCACCTCAACTCTTCACATCACAGAAGGGGTGGATGTGCATGTGTGAATAAAAATAAAGATGTGTTGGCAGGTGTGCGTATAAAGAAAAATTGATAGAGAAAACATCTTCATTCTTATTTCCCATAGGTCATGCAGAACATTGAAGAAATACCATAGTGAACTCAAAATCGTTGCTTCTTTGTTACAAAGGCAGAAAATGAAGCACCATACGGTAAAAGAATCAAATGAGTTAATCCTTCTTTGTCCTCTAAATAAAAGACTGAAAGTTATTATAACCTGAGACAGCCTGTCCTGCAAGGGATGTGTGTTTCTGTAACGTATATTTTTAGTTCATCTGCAGCTGGTAAATAGGGGAGTAATATCAATCCTGTGTGAAAGTTGCATTGGTTCAAACACGTTTTTTTTTTTCCCAGTAAGCTAATCTGTTGATGCAACCAATGACAAACTTTCTCACAATAACAAGAAACTCTTAGCAATATAGTAAGACTCTAGAAAAAAGATGAAAATCCCAGCTGGCTTAGCGGCTTTCACTGTGTTAAGCTGTCGGGGGAAGCTGCAAGTACAGGTAAACTATGAAAACATTTCACCTGGTGATTTGGAAAAAAAAAAAAAAAAAGCATTGATTGATGAAGGCAGCTATATTTAGATCATATTTTTTATGAAAATGGCTTCTATTAGAAGCAGTTCATTTTAAGGATCTATACCTGAAAGGATGAAATACAAGCCTAAAAGTTTAAGGCTCCAAGTGATGGACTTATTCTCAGTGCAGATACTAGTGGATAGTTAGAATTGTTTTTGTTATTGCTCAGATTACAAAATTCCAAACCTATTTTCCTCCGAAGGCTTTTAATTTTAGGCATGATTTTTGCAAAATGCAAGGTTCTCATTAAGAGCAATATAAAGAATTCATTCGGCTGGAAGAGTTTCTCCAGTTTTTCCCACTGTGTAGTTACCCTGAAACATAATGGAAAGCAACTTTCAGGATGTATGGAGTTGTGCAGTGGCTTGGACAGTGGCAGTTCTGAACACCAAACGTGTAAGGCTAGTAAGTAGCTGAGGCAGAGGGGCAAGCACTGGCCAGATGTAACAGCCCACCTGTGAACCACTTCCCCTTCAAGCCCATTTCTGTACATCCTGGCCAACGCTTGTTTATTTTTTTAAATAGCCACTCTAATGGGTGTGAAGTGGTATCTCATTGTGCCTTTGATTTGCATTTCTCTAATACCTGACTATTTAAGTCCTTTGCCTATTTTGAATTGGATTGTCTTTTGTTGTTGCATTTTAGTTCTTCATGTAACCTGGTTATTAATCCCTCCGTTGGTACACACTCATCTTTCACAACATTCTAGCTCTGGGTGGACCCTATGAACTGACTCTCTCACTAGCACCATTGATTCATTCATTCACTCACCATTCACTTATAATTAATACAGATGAACTTGAGGCACTAGAGTATACAAAATGAAAAGCCCTCATGGAATTTTTTAAGCGGACTTTATTTTTGGACAAGTTTGAGATATATAGAAAGGTTGAGAAGCTAGTACAGAGAATTCCCATATACTACCCTCTCCCACACAGCTTCCCCTGTTGTGAAACATCTATGTAAAATGCACTAGTGCACTACATTTGTTTACATAAATGAAACAGTATTGATACATTAACAGAAGTCCATAGTTTACATTAAGGCTCTTCTCTTTGTTACAGTTTGATAGACTTTGACAAATGCATAATTTCAGGAGTCCACCACTACAATATCACTGATTGATTTCACTACCCTAAAAATCTCCTACGCTCCATCTACTCACCCTTCCCAATCCCACGGTGTCAGCCACTGATCCCTTTACTCTTTATAGTTTTGCTTTTTCTCAAATGTCATATAGCTGGAATCATACAGTATGTAACCTTTTCATATTGGCCTCTTTCACTTAGCCATATACAAATTAAACTTCCTCTGTGTCTTGTGGCTTGATAGCCCTTTTGTAAAAATTGCTAGGCCATTTTTTTTGGTGGTGGTTTAAAAGTTTTATTGTGTAAAAACACACAGGATTTACATTTTTACCATTTTTAAGTATACCATTCAGTGGCATTAAGTATGTTCACATTGGTAGAACCATTACCACTATCCATCTCCATAACTTCCCCATCATCCCCTGCTGAACACTGTACCCATTAAACAACTCCCCATTCCCTCCTTCCCTCAGATGCCAATAGCCAACATCAGCTTTATCTCTAAGTATATGAATATTCTGAATATAAGTAGAATCATATATTTGACCTTTTGTACCTGGCTTATTTCACTTATGTCTTCAGGGTTCACTGGCAGTATTTTATGTACCTAAATTTCATTCCTTTTTATGACTGAATAATATTCCATTGTACATATCTACCATATTTTGCCTATCCATCTTTCACTAAACATGAGTCATTTCACCTTTTGGCTGTTGTAAATAATGCTCCTATAATCACAGATGTGCAAATATCTGTTCAAGTTCCTGTTTTCTTTTCTTTTGTATAAATACCCACAAGTGGAACTGCTGGATCAAATGCTAATTCTGTATTTAATTTTTTGAGGAATTGCCATACTGTTTTATATAGCAGCTACGCCACTTTATATTCCCAGCAGGAGTACACAAGTTTCAATTTCTTCACATCCTTGTCAACACTTTCTTTTTATAGTAATAGCTACCCTAATAGATATGAAATGGTATTACATCTTGATTTTGATGTGCATTTCCCTAATGACTAGTAATGTTGAGCATCTTTTCATGTCCTATTGGCTATCTGTATGTTCTTTGGATACCTATTTAATATTCAAGTCCTTTGCCCAGTTTTGAATTGGGTTGTCTTTAGTTCCTGTTGTTGCATTTTAGGAGTTTTTAATATATATTAATCCCTCATCAGATATGTGATGTGCAAATATTTTCACTCATTCTGTGGTATGCTTTTTTCACTCTGTTGATAGCGTCCTTTGATACATAAATGTTGTAATTTTTGATTAAGTCCAGTTTGTTTTTTCTTTTGATGCCTTGAATTTTGTGTCATATCCAAAAAAATCACTGCCAAATCCAATGTCCTGAAAATTTCCCCATTTTCTTCTAAGAGTAGAGTTTTTAAGTCTTACATTTGCCTTCGATCCATTAATTTTTGTATATGGTGTTTGGGAATAGACCAACTTCATTATTTTGCATGTGGATATCCAGTTTTCCCAACACCATTTATTGCAAACACTATCCTTTTCCCATTAAATGGCCTTAGCATACTTCCCCCAAATCATTTAACCATTTATGTGAGGATTTCTGGATTCTCTATTCTATGCCTCTGATCTCTATGTCTGTCTGTATTCAGTACCACACTGTTTTGATTATTGTAGCTTTGCAGTAAAGTTTGAAATCAGGAAGTATGAACCTTCCAACTTTGAAGATTGCTTTGGTTAAAGTTCACATTCTGCTGAACTTTATGAAGTATTTTTCTATTTCTATAAAATATGTCATTGAAATTTTGAAGAGGATTACATTGAATCTGGAGATCACTTTGGGTAGTATTGACATCATACAGATATTGTTTTCCAGTCCATGAACATGAGATATGTTTATTGGTGTCATCTTTAACATCATTCAGCAATGTTTGTAGTTTTCAGTGTACAAATCTTTTGCTTTATTCATTAATACCTATGTATATTATTGTTTTTAATGATATTATAAAGGGACTTATTTTAATTTCTTTCCTGGATTGTTCATGTTAGTATATAGAAAGGCAACCAATTTTATATGTTGCTTCTGTATCCTTTGCTGAATTTGTTCCTTAGTTCAAACAAAATTTGTGTGTGTGGGGGGCATTAGTGTAGGATAGCATGCATTCTGCAGAAATGATTTTACTTTTTCTTTTCCAATTTCAGTCTTTTTCTTGACTAATCGCTCTGCCTTGAATGCCATGTTGAATAGCAGTAGCAAAGCTGCATCCTTGTGTTGTTCCTGATGTTAAGAGGAAAAGCTTTCATTCCTCCAGTGATTATGATGTTAGCTTTAAGATTTTATTTATTTATTTATTTTCCTTTTTAGAACTGCACCTGAGGCATATGGAAGTTCCCAGGCTAGGGGTTGAATCAGAGCTGCAGCTGCCAGCCTTTGCCACAGCCATGGCAACATTGGGTCCATGGCACATCTGTGACCTACGCTGAAGCTTGTGGCAACACTAGATCCTTAGCTCATTAAGCAAGACCAGGGATTGAACCCACATCCTCATGGATACTAGTCAGCTTCGTAACCTGCTGAGCCACAACGGGAACTCCCACTGTAAAATTTTCATATGTGGCCTTGATTATTTTGAGGTAGTTTCCCTCAATTCCTAATGTGTTGAGTTTTTTAAATTTTAATCAAAAAGGCTGAATTTTGTCAAATGCTTTTTCGGCATCAACTGATGTGAGCCATGTGGGATTTTCCTTCATTCTGCTATTGTAATGTATTATTACATTGATTGATTTTTATCTGTTGAATCATCTTTTCGTTGCAACAGTAAATCTACTTGTTCAAAATGTATAAAAGTTTTAATGTGTTCTTGAATTCAGTTTGCTAATACTTTCTGTATCAATATTCATCAGGGATATTGGTCTTTAGCTTCCTTTTTTATTCCCGCACCTCCAACACATGGAGATTCCTGGGCCAGGGATTGAATTCAAGCTACAGCTGTGACCACAGTGGATCCTTTACCCACTGCACTGGGTCAGGGATTGAACTGACACCTCAGCAGTGACCCAAGCTGCTGCAGAGACAATGCTGGATCCTTAACCTGCTATACCACAGCAGGAACTCCAAGCTTTCTTTTCTCATGTAGTCATTGGCTGGCTTTGGTATCAGGGTAATACCAGCCTTATACAGTGGATTAGGAAGTGTTTCCTCTTGTTGAATATTTTTTTGAAAAGTCTGAGAACTCATGTTATTTTTTCTTTAAACATTTGGTAAAATAAAATAAAGCCAGAGGTTGCAGGGGTTTTGTGGACTTTTTGGTTGCTGATTCAGTCTCCTTCCTAGCTATATAGGTCTATGTAGATTTTTTTTTTTTTTTTTTTTGTCTTTTTGCTATTTCTTGGGCTGCTCCCGCGGCATATGGAGGTTCCCAGGCTAGGGGTCGAATCGGAGCTGTAGCTGCCAGCCTACGCCAGAGCCACAGCAACGCGGGATCCGAGCTGCGTCTGCAACCTACACCACAGCTCACGGCAACGCCGGATCGTTAACCCACTGAGCAAGGGCAGGGACCGAACCCTCAACCTCATGGTTCCTAGTCGGATTCGTTAACCACTGCGCCACGACGGGAACTCCAATGTAGATTTTTTATTTCTTCAAGAATCAGTCTTGGTAGGGTTGTTTTTGTATTTTTAGAAATACATCCATTTCATCTAGGTTATCCAACTTGTGTACAACTGCTCATAGTCCTCTTTATTTCTATGGAATTTTTAGTAAAGCCCCTTTTATTTCTGTTTTTGTCTTCTTTTATTACTGATCTAAAGGTTTGTCCACTTTGTTAACATTTTCAAAGAACTAGCTTTGGGTTCAAAGTTTTCCATTGATTTTCTATTCTGTATTTTTCTTAGTTTTAATCTTCCTCCTACTACCTTTGGATTTAGTCCATTCTTTTTCTAGTTAAAGTTAGAATGTTTTCAGATTCTTTTTTTTTTTATAGCTGTGGCTGGACCTACAGCATATGGATGTTCCCAGAGCCATTGCAGAGACAATCACAAGTAGTATACTATGGGCCACAGGGGAAGTCTAGATTTTGGTTTTTGTTTTTTGTTTTTTGAAGGCAAGGACTTAAGCTTGAAGTTTCCCTCTTAGTACAGCTTCTTCTGCATCCCATACGTTTTATATGTGATGTTTTGCTTAATATATTTTGAGGATCTGTTATTAGATGTGTATGTTTCCAACCGTTACCTCTTTCTTATATAAAATCTTTTAACATAAAATGTCCTTTTCTGTCTCTCTATATCCAAAGAAGTTATGTCTATTTGTCCAATTATTATATACTACTCTCTTTTTAATTATTATTTGCATGCAATATATTTATTCATCCTTTTACTTTTAACCTATTTGGAACTGTAGTCAGTCTCTTGGAGATTGTTATGATTGTTTATTAAAAATCAATTTCAGGGGGATTTCCCCTCATGGCACAGCAGAAACGAATCCCACCAGGAACTATGAGGTTGTGGGTTCAATCCCTAGCCTCACCCACTGGGTTAAGGATCTGGCATTGCTGTGAGCTGTGGTGTAGGTCAAGACACAGCTTGGATCCCGAGTTGCTGTGGCTGTGGTGTAGGCCAGCAGCTATAGCTCCAATTCGACCCCTAGCCTGGTAACCCCCATATGCCACAGGTGCGGCCCTAGAAAGACCAAAAAAAAAAAAAAATCAGTTTCACCAATGTTTATCTTTTGATTGAAGTTGAAGCCACTTACATTTAAAGTAATTGTTGATGAGGAAGGAGGGACTTATGTCATTTTGCTGTTTCTTTTCCATATGCTTTACAGCTTTTTGCCTTCCATTTTCTGTGTTAGTGTCTTTGTGTTTTGATTTTTTTTGTTTGTTTTCTTAGGTCTGCATCTGTGACATATGAAGTTCCCAGGCTAGTGGTCAACTTGGAGCTGCAGCTGCTGGCCTGTGCCGCAGCCACAGCCACATGGGATCCCAACCTCATCTGTGACCTACACTGCAGCTCTTGACAACGCCCATCCTTAACCCACTGAGCGAGGGCAGGGATCGAGTTTGAATTCTCATGGACACTAGTCAGGTTTGTAACCTGCAGACCCACAGTGGGAACTCCCTAACAGTTTTATCGGTCTCCTTCAACTTTTGTCTGGCTATGTTTCTCCCTCATTCCTGAATCACAGTTTTGCCAGATAGAAGTTTTAGGTGACAGTTTTTATTTTAGTACTTTGCTATCTCAAACCACTGCTTTTTGGCCTCCATGGTACCTGATGAGAAATCTGATAATCATAATGAAGATTCTTTTATGTGATGAGTCTCTTTATTCTTGCTGCTTTCAAGATACTTTCTCTTTGGCTAGTTTAATTATACAGATCTTCCTTGACTTACAGTAGGGTTACATCTCAATAAACCCATGATAAATTCAAATAGATTGAAAATGCATTTAATATACCTGACCTACTGAACACCATAGCTTAGCCTATCCTATCTGAAATGTGCTCCAATTATATTAGCCTGTATTTGGGCAAAATCATTTACTATCAAAGCCTATTTTAAAGTCATGTAATTCACTGAATACTGTACTGAAAAACAGAATGATAGTATGGGATAGAATGGGTTTAAGTGTATCAGATGTTTATCCTCATGACCACACAGCTGACTGGGAGCTGCAGCTCACCACTACTGCCATGCATCACAAGTTAGCTCCCTCTTTTTTTTGTTTTTTGTTTGTTTTTTTGCTTTTTAGAGCTGCACCTGTGGCATACGAAGGTATGGAACGTCTCAGGCTAGTGGCCAAATTGGAGCTGCAGCTGCCAGCCTACACAACTTGAGATCCGAGCTGTATCTGCAGCCTACATCACAGCTCACAGCAATGCCAGATTCTTAACCTACTGAGTGAGGGCAGGGATCAAACCCACATCCTCATGGATACTAGTCAAGTTCGTTACCAGACTGAGTGAGGGCAGGGATCAAACCCACATCCTCATGGATACTTGTCAAGTTAGTTACCAGAGTCAGGTTCGTTACCGCCGAGCCACAGTGGGAAATCCCAAAAGTGTATATTTTATTGCACATTGCTAGCCTGGGAAAAGATCAAAATTCAAAACTTGAAATGTGCTTTCTACCAAATGGACATCACCATGTCCTAGTGTAAAGTTGAAAACTTCAAGTCAAATCCTCCCAAGTTGAGGACTGTCGGTAATGTATCTTGGAGTCTCTTTGGACTTTACCATACTTAAGAGTTTGTTGAGCTTCTTGATGTGAACATCCACGTCTTACATCAAACCTGGCAAGTTTTTTGTCAGTACTTCTTCAAATAATCTTCATATAGCTTTCTCTTTTCCTTCTGGAACTTCCATAACACATTTCTTGTTCCATTTGATGGTGTCTTACAAATCCCTTAGATTGTTTATTTTCAGTGCCACTTCTTGTCTTTACAGCTTAGCTGGGTGTAAGGGCACTCCTATAGTACTTAGCTAGGATTCCTTCTATCCTAGGATCAGAAGATGAAAGCTTCAGGTCTTAAATCTTTCCTGAGCAGTTTTGCCTGTGCATGCATGTGGCATTCTTTATCTTCCCCTGTGTACAGCTGCTTTTGAATGTCCATTTTCTCAAAAATCTCACTGCAGCATATCCTTTGGGCCTTATTAGCCTGTTTTGTCTCTATCCATAAACTTTTGCTCCGGGCGCCTGTGATACTGTAGTCATCTTGCAGTTTTTACAAGCAGTGCCCACTTTTTCTTGCCCAATTTCCAAGTTACGCAAAATGATGATGAGCACCTTTGAGCCCAGACAGATTAGAAAAGACAAACAATAATTTGCAAATAAAGTCTGTTCTTCCTTCTCTGGTTTGAGGGAAGGAGCTGGGAACCAGGCTTCTGCCATTTTAAGAATAAAACCACCACTGCGCAAGGCAGGGCAGGGTGAGTAAAAAGTCACAAAACTTTCCTACCAATCTGATGATGTGTGTTGTTCACTGAGCACTGTCTTGCTTGCTGTAAACCTCTGACTGTTTCCCAGAGCTCCAACAAAGTTGCTTCATACAGTTGCTACTTTTTTCCCCCCTCCCTAGGGTTTCTGTGGAGAAACAAAAGCTTAGAGTATCATAGTTCACCATTTTGCTGGTATCACTCAGGTCAATTGTGCTTATACCTACCTGCAATTTCAGTGTCCTGACTACCTAGGCTTTAGATACATGCATAGCAACTGAATTTTGGTTAGGCTTGGAAGCACTGTGTAAATGTTAAGAAAATGGTCTCAAAATTTTCTTTGTTCTGATCATTCGCATTTAAAATTAATGAATATATATTCTTTCCAAATTCCTTGTGATTATCTTGCCTTTTTTGCTGGCTGTGATGATGACCATCACTAGAGAACAGTAACTTTTATAGATACTGTTTATGAAACGAAATGCTCCATATACTCTTAGTACCAAAACATTCAATGAAGTTTACTGGCTTCTGCCAATGTTTTCTACAAGTAGCATATATTCTTCTATCCTGTCCCCACTGTGGCATAGGGCAGATATGAAATAAAAACATGTCTTGCAAGTATTTCACTATTTTTCTCTACATGGCATGAATATTAAAATAACTTTCTGGTAAAATTCCTTATGTAGTATAGGTATTAGTTCATTTAACAAGGATGTTATTACTAATGTTTACTATGTTTTGAAATCTTAGGATTCATTAATTCATGAATGTTATTAACTCATACTGTTTCTACAAATGAAAACCATGTCAGTTACTTAAAATATCAATTTCAAGTGAAAAGGATGTAGAGTCTTCTGTTTCCATTAAAACTGAATTTATGATGATGTGCCTAGTCTAATATGGGTTAGACTGGGCACAAAATGACAAAAGTAGATTTTTTTCTCAAAAATTTCTGCAGAATGCATAGGAAATTCTGATTTATAAAAGTTTATTTTACATTCTTTGCATGTTCATTGTGTTAAATTTACAGTATAAATTAGTGGCAAAACTTTTGCTATCTGGCATCTCTTACTAAGTTGAAAAATTGGTATATTTATCAATGCTCCAAGTTTAAACAAAGTTGAGAAAATAGTGACATGGCCCTTCATCAGTCTAGGTCACAGGTTATTAATTACATCAACCTGTAGGGTGTCTGTTCTGAGGTCCTACTCCCCAGCTTCCCTCCTCTTCCTTACATTGCTAATTGTTTTTTCAAGGAGTTTATTCCTTGAAGCAGACTTTAACCAGGAAAACTGTAGCTGCTTTGAAAGCACATAAAGGAAATAAATATTTTTAAACATCTTGATTAAATAAAGTATCCTATCAGTCGTATCACTTGACAGGAGGCAGTTCAGACACTAAGGGTACATCTTTATTTTTTGTGCTCATGTCAATTTTTTCTACATGATCATTTTTCAGTTTCATAAATGACTAAAACAGTTACCATTCCTAGGAATTTAGTATTTTTCTAGGTGAAACAGTAATTTTTCCTTTGATGCTTTAAGACAAGCCTTTCAAAACTGTAATAAATTATTTTTAACTTTGGTTAAATTACCGTACTCCTTCCATGGACTGTGAAGGCCTAGGGGAGGCACGAGTAGTAACTGACTGGTTCTCAGTACTACTCCTTCTAGTGGGTCAACTTCTCCCCTTCCTATTCTGCACCAAAGTTACAATTTTGTGGCCAAATGAATTTATTGTTCATAACAAGCTCCAAAGTCTCAGCCATGAAAAGGAGCCCTATATTAACTCCAAATATTATATGAAATGACCCTGTAGCTGACTCTCCATTGAAAAGTAACAAAACATTTTATATGAGTATTAATTTGAAAAAAAGAATTATTTCAACTCTGAGGCTCATTTTGTTCATATTTCTAGGTTTCAACATCCTCTTCCCTCTACAGTTCAACCAAATCTGGTTAATATCGAGGACAAAGAAAATTTACAAAGCATTTTCCTTACATGCTATATAAGCATAACCAAGGACTGAAATTTTGAGGTATTAGCTACTTGATAATGGGTATGAATGTCAAATAATAGAGGAGTTAATAGCTAAATTAAAATGACTAAATATTAATATTCAAAGATTAAAAGTTCTGTGACACAGTTTTCTTTGGGCTTTCTTTAGTGACTAAGATTGAGAATAACCATAAATTAAGGAAACTTTTAAGTATTTTTATCATTTATATAACAGGAAGAAAAAATACTTTGGAGCAAAAATGGGCTTTAAAAAAGGATTAAAAAGAAAAGCAGCAGTGTTAATATATTTGATTTCACTTACTTTGCAAGCTTTCTACTGTCCCATTAGAATCACTGTTACCAAGTGCCACACCCTCCGTCCTGCTGTGTTAGATAGAATGTGCCGACACAGACATCCTGTTACAAAGACCTGGGAAAAGCAAGTGGCTTAGGCAAGACTGATGTTAACTTCTGTCTCGTAAAACAGTCCAAGTTAGTTAGGGCAGCACTTCAACAGGACTATGTGGTGACCAGGATCCTTCTGTGTGGTTCTTCCAGATACAGCATTGCTTCTTCTTAGCGTCTGAGATGGCTCACTGTCACATCCACTTCTAGGCAACAGGATCCAAAAAGGGCAGGAAAACAGTCACACCGTATTCTAATGGACCCAGTATCGCTGCCCTAACATTTCACTGACCAGGACAGTCATACGTGCAATGGAGACCAGGAAATGCAGCTGTCTTTAGTGTGGTGTGCAGGTGACTAGCACCATTTGATTTTTCAATCAAAGGCTTTCTAACTATGTAAAAAGGAAAGAATGGATATTGGGGGAAAATGGGTATTCTCTGCACTTATTTTATTTCAGTATTTGCATATATAGAAATTTTTACTAGAATTATGCCAGCTCTTGCTGGCTGACAAATACCATTATTCTGGGTTTGCTTTTCTGAAGGATCAGTTTACATCATTCACTCACCCAAAGCAATGACGTACAGAACTATCTGAATGAGTTTCCAAGGTCTGTTTTATCGGTATAAAACCAAAATAAGATGATGTAATTGGGTGATCTGCCAATTAGCGACATCAGACTAGGTTAAATTTTCCCTTGCAATTTCTTTAGTGAGGGAAAAGGAAAAAATGTTGTCCTTATAATGTAATAAAATACTGATTAGTTAGTCTTGGCAGTTTATCTGTCTAAGCTACTTTAATTTAGCATACGAAAACAAAAATAGTTCTTTAATATTTATCAAATATGTAAAAAGTCAGCCATAATTTTGTTACAGCTTCTGAAAAAAAATGATATAATTGTAAAACAGAGAAAGATTTGTCAAGCCCTCTGTATGTTTCCTCCTTTACTAAGGGAGAAAAACATCTTCGTGATTCTGCCGAAAGATCACCTAACGTTGCAGAGGTAGTCATGGAATGTCTTGAATCTCCTTCCTGTTGATGAACCCTCTTTCTGTCCACCTGTGCAGAAGACCGTACAGTCCTGCTGCACAGCAGCTACACTCCACAGTCTGGTGCAACAGAGCCATAACTGGTTTGCTTGTGCCTGATGCAAAAGCTCTCAACTCACGGTCTGCATTACCTTATGTACGAAGTTGTCCATCTAATATTTTAAAAACTACCAAGTGGTCTTTAGAGTGTCAAAGCTACAAAACAGATGCATATAATTTTTTTTTTTTTTTTTTGTATGAAGTACACATACACCAAGTTTCCATTGTCTAGAAAAAGCAGAAGCCGGAAGTTATATATTGTGAAAGCCACTGTAGAAGTAGCTTTATTTAGATGACCCAAGATGAATGAGAGCCATTATTGTTGTGTAGCTGTGAAAGAGGTCATCGTCCTTTACCTTGTTACACTTCTTCAGTATAAAGTTTCCAGTGACTATGCGATCACATCCAATTTCTCCATTTCCAAAGAAGCCAAATAAAGGAACCCTAGGAAAAAACTTTCTAAATGCATCAGCCTCCACATTCCCCTTGGCTCTGTAGTATTGAAAGCCCCTACCAACACACGCAAACATGAAGCCAATGGTGTTCTGCTCTGGAATGTTGGCTGCTTTGAGCCGCTGCATCGCAGCCTCAGCAGTCTTCTCGTCATTGACATCCTCGTTGAGAAGCACTGTGGCACTCTGGATTCGGTGTCCACTAAATGACAGTCCCACCACACCAGTGGCATCAATATCCAGAGGGTTCCTAGAAAATTAAATTAGCACAATTAAAATTCACAGTATAAAAGAAAAGTCCTCCTGATTGACTGGTTGGCAGGTGCTGCCTTAGTCTACAGTTAGTCTGAGGCTTTCCCTCCCACGTCAGATGAATGTAATAAGGTTTTTTTAAAATTAAACTATTGAGGGAGTTCTCGTCGTGGCTCATCGGGTTAAAAACCCAACTAGTATCCATGAGGACATGGATTCGATCCCTAGCCTCGCTCAGTGGGTTAAGGATCCGGCATTGCCATGAGCTGTGGTGGGGGTCACAGATGCAGCTCAGATCCCGTGTTGCTATGGCGGTGATGTAGGCCAGCAGCTGCAGCTCCAACAGACGCCCAGCCTGGGAACCCCTGTATGCTGCAGGTGCGGCCCTAAAAAGCAAAAAATAAATATTAAACTACTGAAATGAATACATTAAAAGAATGCAGAAGGCAGACCTATGGAGAAGTCAACAACAGTTTCTTCAGTCACAGCTATAAAGGGGCAAATGCATCTCTGGAGACTTCTAAAATCCAATGAGTTTTAGAAGGGTACACAGTATCCTTACCTTTCTCACCTTCTTAAAAAGTAATCTTACAATTCATATATACAATGAAATCTATTAAAGCTTTTGGTGTTATTTACATCTTTGGAACTTTTACTCCCCTACCTCAGGTGTCAAGTTCTAAAAGAGAGATATTAAATATTAAATCATGGAGGACAATTTTATGAAGAACCCGTAACTCCAGAAGTTTTAACTCTATGTTATCTGGTCCATAAAAAGAGATTCGAGGACGTTCCCATCATGGCTCAGCAGGTTAAAAACCTGACTAGGATCCACGAGGTTGTGAGTTTGATACCTGGCCTCGCACAGTGGGTGAAGGATCCGGTGTTGCTGTGAGCTGTGGTGTAGGTCGCAGACTTGGCTCAGATCCTGCATTGCTGTGGCTGTGGTGCAGGCTGGCAGCTGCAGCTCTTTCCATACTTAGCCTGGGAACCTCCATATGCCACAGGTGCAGCCCTAAACAGCAAAAAAAAAAAAAAAAGAAAGAAAGAAAAGAAATAGATTTCATTGCTGTCTTTATTGCTTTGAGCTAAGAATTTGAAGGTAAAATCATAATTTTCTTTTTGTTTATATTTGCCTTTTTTTAAATAAAATATTTTTTGCTTACTAAAAAACTGTAAAGTATCAATAAAGTTATACATAATATGATGATCACCCATATTGGGGGAAAACCAAGTAAGTACCACACATTTCTATCAGGTTTACCAATATCTGAGTCTCTGAAATAGGCAAGATTCACTGAGTTAATGAGAAATTAAGATTTAAAAAAGTTTAAGTACTAAGTGACTTAAGGCTAACTAGTGGCAAACCCAGTTTCTGAGGAGCAGAATCCATCCTCTGGAGTCCTCTGCTACTCCTTTATCACATGTCCTCTTTGGTATACAACTGCAACACATGTCACCAGGCTCCTGCCTAGAAGCATTATTTACCTGTTTTGGTGGAGAGGGGGTTGCATGTCTGAACACCATGAAAATGGAGCCCTGACTTACTCAATGGCTTCCCTTACTCGCTGACACAGTGTAAAGACCACATGAAAAGTAATGTGTCATGTAAGAGGTCATGGTTTTCGAGGATATATTTCCCATATTAGGTATAAAGAGTAGATTATATACAGACGGCCATGCTAACAGCCTAGCACGTCAGATGTCACAGTCTGCGTGAAGTCTGTACCAGCATTTCAAAGGTAAACTGTATGTTAAATCACTACTGCCCTACCTGTATGTAATTTAAAAGTAAAAGCAAAGACAATAAGGAAAATGAGGACAATAGGAAAATTGGGCAGAAGAGGAAATAACCCACAATTACAGGTCTATTTAAGCATGAAATCCGAGGTTGGAATGCAGTACACTTGGCTTTGCTCCCTTCTTCCTCGGGTTTCAGGAACGCCACTCAGCTCTCTGCTTTCCCTGACCTATCACTGTCGACTACCAGGTGGGAGATTATGCCCCAGATGATTTAAGTTGCTCTTAAAGACACTGACCTTTAAGAGTGTCTCCACATCATCAGTCTAGGATCCAAATACTAAACACAAATATAGACAGAAACGAATACTAGTGTTTGCAGGAAACACCAGGAGATTGGAGAGAGGGAGGTTCTCATTTCCTTGCTTTTGGAAGCAGCTGGTATTTATGTTCACTTAATTAGCTCAAACTCAAAAATACTACATACTTTCACTGGAAATGGAAAGGCAGTAATGGTTACCAAGACAAATATTTTTATCTTTGAAAACAAAAGCTTTAGTAATAAAAGATTCATCTTTTTTTCTTTTTTCTTTCTTTTTTTTTTTTTTTTTTTTGGCTGTTCCAGGGCATATGGAAGTTTCCAGGCCAGAGATTGAACTGAAATCTTAGTGGCAGCTTGTGACTCGTGCTACAGCAATGCCAGGTCCTCAACCCATGCACCTGGCCAGGAACGGGCCAAAGCTGCCACAGAGACAAGCCAATCCTGCTGTGCCACAGCGGGAACTCCCAAAGACGCATCATTTTTGAGACTGAAAAAGCCTTTCAAAGATCTAGCATAGTATTTCCAAAAGTGTGTGCCAAGAAATACTAGTGGCCCTGCAAGATGTTCCATGGCAAACATGGTTTGGGGGCCAAACAGGTTTGAGAACTGCCACAGGTAACAACATCCCACCCCTCCTCAAATGATCCAAAACACTGAGCACAGTATCAGAGGCTCTGAGAATTTTTACCATAAAGATCACGCATTCCTTTTCGGGGAGGAAAACAACTAGAGAGGAAGTGACATACTGCAGTTACAGAGCACAGAGCTGTCAAGGGAGCTCAGGAGACAATGCTCCAAGTCAACTGTGAGGGGTGTCTAAGTCCCATTAAGAATAAATTCCCAAAGGACAACATATATAAATGTCATTCTTCTAAGGTAGGCAGAAGTATATGGTGTAAGCCCCTCAACCTATGTCCAATTGCTAAATGGAATGAACTATTAGCTCAGCAATTCTTTAAACCTGTTTAAGAAAAAAAAAAAAACACCCAAAGTAATAAAACCCTGAGAACATTTCCCACCATGTGCAGATGGGAGCAGCATATCAGACATACTTTTCAGAGGTCAGCGATGCCAGGTTGTCCACCTGGCCTCCAGCCAAGATGACATTCATATCACTGAAAGTGCTGACTACTCGCTGCAGATAATTACTGGCTCCTGCCTTACAGCAGTTATAGCCAAACACAAGGACCACACGAAGCTCAGGGTTATCTAAAAGACCTGCAGAGAAATGAAGAGCAACAATTAAAGACAGCCTTGAAAAGAAATCCTGAAAAAGGAATTCTTAATTTTATTCTTTTGCAAAATGCAATGTTACCGCTGTCTTACATTCCTAGTTAAGTGCAATTTAGTGCTTAAGCTATCAAGTCTTTTCTTTTTTGCACAGACTTTAACATTCCTCAAAACCTCTGCTGTAATTAACTTTTTGTCATTAAAAAACCAAAATGGCTATTTGAAAATAACACAGTCAGCACTCAACACAAATAAGGAGTAATGAAGCAGCATCCTTAGTGGACCTTGGTGCAAGCCACCTCCACACAGGCTACCACCTGGAATCAAAGGGAACACTTGTTTACAAAGAACGGAGTTGGATGCAGTGGGAATTTAAATATCCAGCAGAAATGGAGAGAAAAGGCACTAACCACCTGTAGTGGGTCAAATGTGGTCCCCCAAAAGATATACCCATACAAGTCCCTGGAAGCAAAGAATGTGACCTAACTTGGAAAAAAAGGCTCTTTGCAGATGTAATTAAGGATGTTGAGATGAGACTGTCTGGATTATCTAGATGAGCCCTAAATACCATACAAGTATCCTTATAAGAGAAACAGAGACAGAAGACGGAATGTGACCAGAGAAGCACCAACTGGAATGATGCACTCATGTGGAATATCATTGGCCACCAGAAGGCAGAGGAGACCAAGAACAGATTCACCCCTAGAGCAGCCCTATCCACACCCTGGCTCCAAACTTGTGGGGCCTTCTATACTGGGACAGAATAAATGTTGTTTTAAGCTACTTAAGTTTGTGGCAATTTGTTACAGCCGCCTTAGCAAACTAATACCATTTAATACCATTAAAATACAGGCCTTATCCACATTTTCCAGGAAAGGGAATAGAAGTGAAAGGAGATTAACCATTGGCAACTCATTCCAAAGCAGGGAAATAACTCATTTCTGCAGCATACAGATGAAAAGCAGCTACCACTAGAGGGCAGCATAGTCCATCAGGAGGCAGGCTGAACGTCAGCACTCCCCCCTCAAGCTCCCAGGCTCACCTGTGCCTCTAACGCCTTGCGTATACACTATCAACTTGAAATTTGCCAGCATTACCAAACAGATGGTTTCGGAGCAAGAAAACAAAAACAAAAACCACCTCACCTACCCACCCTCGGGTTTCCAATGACTCAGCCACATGACTTCCATCTTCACAGAGGTTAGGTAGGGGTTACCAGATATAAGGCTCACTTAAGGAAACTCAGGTTGGGTAGAGGTGAATGACCAATTCCTAACACCAAATAATGATTTATCTGGGGAGACTGCCTCTGGTCCACTTCGAATTCTCTGCAAGGTAATCACTGATTGGGAGAGTAAAAGTTATCAGTACACACACACAGTACTTTTAAGACACTGCATACCCCAGACCAATATAGAGTCTTCATCTCCACACAGACCAAACCAGCAAATTTTGAGAGAATGTTTTTTTTTCTTTTTCAGAATGAATTTTCAGAGTTGGAAGAGGCCAATGAGACCAAAAGTCTACCCTTATTTTACAAATAAGGGCTTTTAATCCCAGAAAAGTGACTGGCCCAGGGCAGTATCTTGGCAGACTCTAGATTAAGACCTACATCTCCTAACTCTCGGTCTTAAGTTTAAGAAACCTAGACTTCTCAATCTCTACCTTTCCTACTGTTTTCTAAGATGTAGAAAACAGCTCTTTCACAATCACGTACCGAACATTTTCATCTCAACACTCTACAGGCACCACCCTCATTCTTCTAACACAAACGCAGGGCTTTCCACAGTTTCCTGCAGTGGCATTGTTCTACAGCGGAACCCAGAAGCCAGACTCACTTCCTCGCACCCAACTGAGAAGACATATCTGCCTTCGCCCAGGCTGGCTGCCTGACAGACCAGAGGGGTCCCTATTGTGCACCAGAGGGAAGCACAACCCAAACTCCTTGCCAATCAAAATCGAGAGGCCTAAGATACAGCTGCCTAAGAAAATGATCACTCAGCTCAGGTTGAGGTCAATCCTGGCACTGCCTTCAGTCTTGCCTCTGTGGGGAAACAGGGATGGGGGGGCCCTCTACACAGTGCAAGTACCACAGGATCTTCAATTTCAAGAAAGCACACCAGCCATATTCCCAGCTCTGCTGTTTGCTGGCAGATGACTGAACTCAACCAGCCAACTATGAAAAGGCGCACTCTCCAAGTCCTGTCACTTGCAATCCAGCGGGGATATCTAAGTGACAAAAGTGCTCAGGGCCATCCATCCCCTTGGCAGCTGTAAACATTCTTAAGGTTACACAGGAAGCTCAGTAAGCAGACCTCACTGGTTTAGATCCTACAACTGCTCTGATTTTAAGGGAGTCGTATTTGGGGTGATGCCACTGGTGTTCACAGAGTGACATCGTAAGAAGCAGCTTGAATAACTCAAGCAACTTACTATAAGGACCCACTAGAATTTAGCTCAGTTCCCAAAAAAACAAGGAAGAGCCATGTTGCCTCTGCCCTGGCCGAGCCAGCCCTGTGGCCCAACTCTAGGCCTGCATTTCGTGCACCGCCCTCCACCCCAGCTGCACCACAGTCCTCCTCCAGTGCCCCTCTGCTACTCTGTGTATCCTTTGTAAGGTGCCCTACATTTGCTTTCAAATAAATTCATTACAGCTATGATCAAACTGGAAGGTTAAAAGGAAAAATAAAAAAATCAAATCAAATCAAATCTAGACACCAAGACCACCATTAGATTCACAAAAGTCAACCATGAAGAACTATTCCAAAGACAGGCCGGGACTGCTTGAGGACTTCAGGACTGCATGTTCTGATTTCTAGTCTTTTCAGGGCTGCCTCTCTGAAGACAGGTGTTTTATGATCTACTTGAAAGTGATGTAATTTAAGCCCATATAGCAAACCTACCTGAAAGAAAATGTCTACTTGAGATGAGAGGCTAATAGCTCTCACGAACAGTTCATGGACAGAAGCTGGGCTCTCCCTTCCCTGCAACCATACTTTGAGCAGAACTTCCTTCCCTGTACCTTCATACCCATCTTTTTAACACTAAACATGTAAATATGGAGTAAGCACAGAAGGACATGGCTTTTGGAGTCAGACCTCGGTCAGAACTCAGGGGCAACCCCTTGCAGCTTTCTGATGGAGCAGGTGACTTGACTTCTCCAAGGCCATTCTCCTCCTCTAGAACCGGGGCAGGAGCAAGTCTCAAGGATGGCTGTGATGATTAAATAAGAAGCATCCAACCCTGCACCATGCCTGGCCTCCAGCAAGAGCTCAATGGCTATCCAGACACGTTCTGGCTAAACTGAGGGCAACAACCACGAGTTGCACAAGTTAGCAAGTGATGAAATGACAACTATTTCCCCTTGAATCAAATGCATCTAAAGTAAATATCAAGTTTAGAGGAAGAAGAAAGAAGCCATGGCTCCTATCCTCCAAACTGGCTGGGGGTCACCTGTGCTGCTGTGGCTTTCATGAAGTCGTCATGCTTTTTGAGATGCGCCTTGTCCAAATATCCCTCTGATGTTGTACAGTAAGAAGCTGTTGTCACTTTGTGTACATGGTAAGGGATTAAAAAAAGAAGAAGAAAAAAAGAAGCGCCATAGGAGTCAGCTCCCTGAACACTAGCCTGTGGCCCAGGGGCTGTATCCTGCCACCACCCTGACCTGGGGGCAAGCCCCACAAGGCCCCGAAGCTGGCATTTCCTAGCTCTCTGCTTCTGGAGCTGAGTGAGGTCTACCACAAAGGGCAGGAAAGCCTAACAAAACTTTGACACTGCCTTTCTGTCACTTATGCTTTGTCTAGGGCTGGGCAGCTTCTAAAGCAGAGCAAGTTCTGTCACTTAAGTTTTAACACCATTTTTCTCTGCCTCTAACCTGATCACTGCCTGTGGCCCCCTTAAGATTCTCTGAGATATCTCCAGATAATTTAAAAACTTAGCCTTGAGTTGCCATTGTGCCTCAGCAGGTTAAGAACCCAATATAGTGTCCATGAGGATGAGGGTTCGATCCCTGGCCTCAATCAGTGGGTTAAGGATCTAGCGTTGCCTTCAGCTGTGGTGTAGGTTGCAGACATGGCTCAGATCTGGCATTGCCATGGCTGTGGTACAGGCCAGCAGCCGTAGCTCCGATTCGACCCCTAGCCTGGGAACTTCCATAGACCACAGGAGCAGCCATAAAAAAGAAAAATACCTTAGCCTCTCAAATTTTTTTTGGAATCTGACTCAACAAAATAATTAAAATTTAGCTTTTACCGCTCTCAGCTGCTGGCAGAGTAGTCATCAAAGGACCCGAACAATCCACCATATTCTGAGATCACCAATGTGACATGAAGCAGCACTTGTGCCAGGCACTGTTCCAAGCACTTTACAGACATTAACTTGCTAAATGCCCATAACAACACATTACGTACTGCTTAGCCTATGAGGCTTTTATGTCCTCAGAATTCACACTAAAGCACGCAAACTGTATCCCTTATCACAGGACCTAACTCAGACCAGATAAGCAGGAAGAAACACACACTCCACAAGCGGCTGCCCCAACCCACTGGATTCTGGGAAACAGACACGTCCACTCCTCTCCTTCCAAGACCAAAATGCTTGAGGATGCCCCATACTTGCTCTCATTTCTGTAAAATGTAAAAATCAGTGGAAGATCTTTTCTAATGTCAATCTACAAGTGAAACCTAGAAAATCACTGTGCTCCAAGGGGCATGTTGTGAGTTTGAGCTTTCCTCAGGAGAACATCAGACAGAGACAGGACATCACAGGTGGGGAGCAGGTGTCTGCTATGCTGGGTACCCACCCTCATGGGTCCTCCAAGGAGGAAAAGAAGCCCTGGCTCTCGAGCTCAGGCACACCCTGAGTCATCAACGTCCTGCAGCTGCTGTCTCCAGCTGTGCTGTTTGTAGGACAGGTCAGGGGAGGCCACGCGCTGCTTTGACACCAGAGCCGCTTAACTAGGTAACGCAAAGCCTTTAAGGGACAAGGGAGACCATCTTCCAGGTGGGAGGCTCCTCCCCTCCATTACAGACTGTGCTCTGCCGAGTTCGAGGCCCCACTGCTGCCCAGGGAGGCAGCTCTGCTCTATCTGCTTCATTTTTATGCTGGTGCCCATGCGAGGTTTTTATTTAGAAATGAGCTGTTAAAAGAAAACTTTGGTAATTATCAAAGAGCTTCCTTACTGAGGAGTTTCAATAACGTCTTCAACATAAGCCCAAGGGAGGGACGTGATGGCATCGTGTCAGCGTGAACCCTGGACAAGCAACGTCAGCTGGTGAGCCTACCCCTCTCCCCACAAGGAGCCGGTTCCTTTTTCTGAAGAAAAAGAACTGAAATCACCATTAATTACCTGATGATTCCTAAATGCCTATCTTTGGTCCAGACCAATCTCCTAAGCTCCAGGCCCATACATTCAACTGTTTGATCAACGTTCCCACCTCAATTTCATGTCCAGCGCAGAACTGATCATCTGATTCCTCTAACCCATGCCTCATCCATTCCTGACCTCAGGAGAAGGCACCATGCACCTGCGCTGGCAGAAACCTGGCTGACTATGCTGTCGTCGCCCTCCCTCTCAACCCCCGCCATTCCGATCCTGTGGCTTCCACCTGGAAATGTCATCTTGCATCCATCCACGTCTCTATAGCTCCACACGCCAAAGCCACAACCCCCTGTTTTCCCTGCATCCTCTCTGTTCCTCCAAACCCATCACCACACCCACAGCCAGAGGGGCATGTCCAAATGACCTCTCTGATGGTGTCACTCCATTGTTTAGAATCCTGGCTTCCCAATCCCCTTAAATGTGTAAAAACCCTACTGTGTCCGAGAAGGCAGATCCGGCCCCAGCTTGGCTCCCTGCTCCGTCACACTTCCCTTGGTGCTCTCACTGTTCTCCAGACACACTGGGCTGCTTTACGCTTCGCCAATGAGCCCCTGAATCCACAGCATCTAAATTACGAAGGTCAGTTACCAGGCCCTTTCTATTTCCTGTTCTTTGATCTCTTGGGTACCTTGCTCTGTTCCCGTCGACCTGGAAAGAACAGTCACTAGTACAATCCTCCTGAGGGTCCTCCCCCGACTCTAGTGCACTGCTACTCAGGGCTCTGTCCAAACATTCAATTTCCCAACACCCCAGAGTAGATTAAGTCCCATGGTTAGGTTTCCTTGCACCTCTGCTTCTACCTGGCAACACTAACACACCTTTGGTAGTGTCCAAAGTCAGTCTATCTTGCTAAGACCGAAGCTCTAGGAGTAGGACAGTGTGTCCCCAACAAGTACCTCCAGAGCCCCACAGGTACAGTGACTGGCGTGTGACACGCACATGACGTTTCTGAAGTTGGCCTGTCTGTGCGTATATATGTTTCACTCCAGAGACCATTTTTAACACAAGACAGCACGCAGAGCTTAGAATGCACCATTCTGGTAAGCCCACAAAAAGAATGTAACCCAATATGTGTGTGTATAAGACTGTATGTAAGGATGCTGGGTCTGATGACAACATCCCCCAGACACGAGGCCTGGAAGAACGCCAGTACCAACACAAGGCCCTTGCCTGCAGAGGCACCGCCGATTCACAGCAGGCTGAGCTGCTCAGTTTGCTCCCGGGGCTGTCACACAGCACCTTCTAGTCAGTGCAGCCAAGTCTACCATGCAGGGAAAGGCAAACCACAGCCCCGCGGCCACATTCGGCCTCCCTGCTTCTGTCAATACCTTTATTGGCACATAGCCATTTTTCATGGGCTGTCTACAGCTTCTGGGCTCCACTGGCAGAGGTGAACAGATGCAACAGAGGCTGTATGGCTGGCAACACCTGAACCACTACTCTCTCCAGCCGAGCCTGAGGGACACTACAGGTACAGGTGCTCTCCACTGTCACCATACATGAGAAAAGCTGCTCTGGGTGTCTGGTTCAGGAGCACAGGCTGGGACTCTGTGGAGAAGGTGTGTCTCATACCACAGCCTCCCACCGCTCCCTCCCCATCCACCTCAAATGCCTCCACCTTCTTGCCCACGTAAAACACAGCAGTCCAAATTAAGAAGTACAGAAAACAGTATGGGAAAGAACAGAGATTATCATCTCAATCTAGGCAAAGCCTCTGTTTCCAGAAGGCCATGAACAAGATGAAAACAATGCCTTGGAATAAGCCAAAAGTGTTGATGGCAAACAGCTCAGGAAAAGACTACTGATAAAAACGCTTCACAGAGCAGAAAAACATGTGGCTGCCTTTCCTTTCGGTTTTCTGATTCCTGTACTTAGCTCTATAATGTAAACAAGATCTAAAACAAATCTAATAACTGTCTTGTCAAAAATAGATGGTTTCTTCCGCTTAAGATATGGGAGTCTTTCTTGTAAATGGACAAAACTAGGCTTCTAGCTGTAAGCAGTGCTGCCACGAGGACCTCAACCCTGGACTCCCTGGGATGCCGTGGACAGACGAAAGCGCACGCCCAGCAGGCGCCACAGCCACTTCTAGACAAAAAGGACAGCACAGAGGAGGCTTGGCCATATGACCTTTGGCAAAAGGAGGGAGTCAAAGGCCAAACAAGCGCCTCTAATGAGTTAACCCCAGTTCACCTGCAGATGTAGACGAAGGGCCTTAACACTGCTTTGTTTGAATAAATGGTTTGTTGCCTGCTGTATTAAATTCAGCTTTCTCATCAGCAGTTAGAAAACTGAGCCAACCTTTTACCTCTTCAAAGTCACGTCTCATGCATGACCTGTGTGCTCGAGCCAAGCTTCCTGCCTGATATTATGCAAGTAAACCCTTGTTTGCTTAATCTGCCTTAACTTAGGTTATTTCTAAAACTTATCAAGTTCATTACACTTATCCCCATTTTCTAATTAATCAACACAGAACTTACCTGTTACCTTCTAAATTTTCTTTTTATTTGTACGATAAATGCTTATTACTAACATGAAAGAGAAATAAAACAAACTTTTCAGCTTTCAAAAACAAAGGGCAAAATGATAAGAAAATGTTCAAAGAGGAAGAAGTCCCTCAAAATTCAGAATTAAATATAAGTTTATTATCCACAGAGTATTTATAGATAATTCATCTCTGGTTCTCTCAGGCTTTAACGTAAGTAAAATAATTTAAAATATAAATCTATTCAACCAAAAATGTACTGCACTAGCCTCTGTTAAGCACCAGTTTGAATTATCCACATATCCAATAATGTGTACTTAATTCAGACTCTCTCAAAGGAACAAACAAAACCAATCAAGACAGGCAATTACCGGTAAATAATGACTTACCTACTTCAGTGAGCTGTTGCCTTTCTAGTGTTAGTTTCTTTGGATCCTTAATAAAATGAAAGGGTTGTATTTTTATTCCTTCAATTTGAGGGAATAAGAGAGCAAAACCAGATTCTCCAATTTCTATTTCCTGAGGTCGACTGCTACTTGATCCCATTGGTGTCACTAGGAAAAAAGGTAAGCAGTTTTGTGACAGATTCAATAAAAACAGAAGTTTCACCAGGTGTAAATTACCCAGCCCCACCTAGATAACTAAAGTTTAGGTCACTGTCCTAATCAATAAGCTAATAGCCACTATCTGAGTAAAAGTTTCTCAGCTTTCCAATTTTTAGGGGTATTAAGTGTCATGATGCCTAAAATTTACTTTCAAATGGTTCAGAAAGAAATATTTTTATAAACAAAGACAGAAAAAACACATGTTGCAAAATTTTTAAACTGGTAAATCCAGATGAAAGGTATGTGTTTATCCTATCATTCTTTCAACTTTTCTATAGAGCTGAAGTCTTTCTAAACAAAAAGTTGTGGGGGGGATAGAAAACACATCTTCACAGCAAATCTACTTGAAAAAAATGTGTCATAAAAGCATGTAACAATTACATAAACTGTGTCTATGTGTAGAGCGACTGTATTTGGAGATAAGGCTTTTTAAATAAAGAAGTTAAATGAGGTCATAAGGGTGGGGGCCCAATCCAAATGATTGCTGTCCTTTCAAGAGGAGGAAGAAACAACAGAGATGACATAGAATAAAGAGAAAAGGCCATATGAGGACCCAGTGAGAAGACAAGGTGGTTGTAAATAAGCCAAAGGAAAAAGCCTCAGGAGGAAGCAAACCTGCCAAAACCTTGGACTTTCAGACACTGGAAATGTGGGAAAATAAATTTCTGTTGTTTAAGCCACCCCATCTATAACATTTTATTATGGCAGCCTTAGCAGACTGAAACAAATATAGTAGATTACAAATTCATTGAAAATTGTATTTTAATATATACATACATGTATATACATACCCACATATATACATATACACACATATACATACAGCTATGTATAGTACTAAAAGCCTAGTTTATGCGTCATAACATTAATCGTTATTTTAAGCTTAAAATTGCTTAAGTATTTTCTTTTGTGTTTATCTTCTAATTTTTCTTTCCCTTTTTTAAACAATAAATGACTATTACTAGTAAAACAAAACAAAAGGGTTAAGCCTTTTAGGAACCAAGGATAGAACAAAATGAAAAAAAAAATACTCAGAAAATTTCAGAATCAAATCAAACACCACATAATCTATTCTTAATTTAAAACATCAAAATAAAATTTCCAAGTTTATTATGAGACCTCCCTCTACAAAAAATACCAAAACATAAAAACATTTTTTTTGTCTGTAGCAGGCCTCAAGATAATGTAAATTAAATCCCAATAGCTTTTTCTAGAAATTGACAGGATGATTCCAAAATATTTGTGCAAATGCAAAGGACCTAGATAATCAAAGCAATTTTTAAAAAGAACATCAAGACCTACAGTAAAATAGCATTGGCTTAAGGATACACAAATTAAATCAATGGAATGGAATGAAACCCAGAAACAGATCCACACGCACAGTCAATTAATTTTGACAAAGGTGCTGAAAAAATTTAATAAGAATGCAAAGTATTCAACAAATGGTGAAGGAAGAACTAGATAAACAGATGAAGAAAAAAAAATTAACCTTGAGCCTACCTCTACCATACACAAAAGTTAATTCAAGTTAGGTCACAGAATACTACCCCAGAATTTTTTTTTTTTTTTTTTTTTTTTTTTTGTCTTTTGTCTTTTGTTGTTGTTGCTATCTCTTGGGCCGCTTCCGCGGCATATGGAGGTTCCCAGGCTAGGGGTTGAATCGGAGCTGTAGCCACCGGCCTACGCCAGAGCCACAGCAACACGGGATCCAAGCCGCGTCTGCAACCTACACCACAGCTCACGGCAACGCCGGATCGTTAACCCACTGAGCAAGGGCAGGGACCGAACCCGCAACCTCATGGTTCCTAGTCAGATTCGTTAACCACTGCGCCACGACGGGAACTCCCCAGAATTTTTTAAAATGAATTACTGGTGGACAATATAACATAAATGAATCTCAAAAATATTCATGAGGTTAAGAAAAAAAAGCTGAGTGAAAAAGCCAATGCATACAGAGTATATACTGAATGATTCCATTTATATGACATTCAACAACAGGCCAAACGAATCTTTGGTCACTGAAATGGGACTGGGGTTTCCAGTGGCAGCTAAGGAGCGGCAGAGGAGGGCACGAGGGAACCTCCTTGAGTGATGGAAATATTCTACATCTTGACTAGCATGTCAGCTTCACCAGGATATGAATTTGTCAAAACTCATTAAATGGTACACTTAGGATTGTACATTTCACTCAATTAAGAAAGAAAATCATCTCTGCGTATATAAAAATGAACAAATTCTCAACCTTGAAAATTTTCCATCCTAAAGAAGGACGATGGGCCAGTAGCCAATGGCTGCTTTAGAAACACTCACTTAAGGCCTAAGAAAAAGGAAAACAATCAACCATCTTGGCAGAAGTTTTGCTGTGACATGCATGGACGTGGCTCAAAGAAAGCAGAGCTGTCGGGAATGAGAAACAAGAAAGGTGAGGAGCAGGTCTGAGAAAACACAAGCAAGAGGACAGGTCCTGACTCAAGGGAGCTGGAATGGCATTCCCTGACATTGAGGCCTTAAGAGAACTTGGGAGAAAGGCACGCAGCTGCCCTGAGACGAGGCAAGTAAGTACAAGAGGAAGCTTCAGGCCCTCACCATGGGGCCGTGGAGGCCAGAGCGTGGCCCAGGTCTGCCGGCCCTCTCCTGCTCCTGCCCCAGCTGACATTTTAAAGAGGAGAAACCGGTCACACTCTGAGGAAGCCTCACTAGGTCGGGCGGGGAGGCCTAACAGAATGACGTAAGAAATGAAAGCTATGTTTCTATGGAAGAGTTTGTTAATAACGAATAATGGTTAAAAACTAGATTATGCATTCAAGGGAAACTCAAAAGTTAAGAAAATCAGTCGCTGTTGTCATTTTTTAATCCACTGAGAAATGAAATGTCTGGTGATGGGGCTGCTGAAAATAAAGGTGGGAGCTGACAGGAGAGAGAAAACAGGCCCCATCAACCATATGTTTTCCTTTATTCATCTGCAGACACTTGAAATTCTTTGTACTTCATTGCACAAGACTCAAATTCTCATCCAGAGTTTCTCGGTGAAGACTAGAAATGACAATTATGGAGTACTACTGCGAGGAACAAAGAAAATAGTAACAGCCAACATTTATTCCCTGCCTCCTGTATATCTCAATTTTTTTTTTTTTTTTTTTGTCTTTTTGCCATTTCTTAGGCCGCTTTCGCGGCATATGGAGGTTCCCAGGCTAGGGGTCGAATCGGAGCTGTAGCCACCGGCCTACGCCAGAGCCACAGCAATGCAGGATCCGAGCCGCGTCTGCAACCTACACCACAGCTCACGGCAACGCCGGATCATTAACCCACTGAGCAAGGCCAGGGATCGAACCTGCAACCTCATGGTTCCTAGTCGGATTCGTTAACCACTGCGCCACGACGGGAACTGCATATCTCAATTTTTAATGCCGTACATGCGCTAAATCACTTACTCCTCAAACCCTGTGAGGAGGTACTGTCAGCCACCCCCATTTCATAGATGGGGAAACTGAAACTCCACGAGGTCGGCTAACTTGCCCAAAGTCGTACAGATACTAAGTGGTACAGCTGGGATCCCAGGCCTGGGATCTGAACCGTGGCACGATGGCTGCCTGGACAGGATCCCACTCCCCCATTAGCTAGAGAAGAGAATCAAAAATCAAAACCAGCAAAAATTCACCAACAGCGAACTTGGAAAAGGCCACAACCTCATGCTATAAACTTTAAATAGGGGCAACCAAAATGAGAAATGGAAGGCCGTCCCTGTGTTCCTACTAAGGCAGCCTGCAGCTCCTGATCCTAGCCCTAGCTCATCCCTACTCACTTCTGGCTGAAGTGACAAAAGTGAGAATGCTCACTACTACCTTCTGATTTGTAGGGAGGAAGAATGAGATCTTTGTTCTCTTATGAGCAGTTGCTGGAAAGATCTGAATTACATTTTGGTTTGTATGGACAGCCCTGAGATTTCAAATATTAACCACAATAACCTAACAAGTCAAATATAATACAATGGTACATATGACTAACTTAACTGAATTTTGGAAGGTCAAAAATATGTGCTTTAGGCTACAAATAACACACCAATCTATAGGACCCCACATTAATGCAAGGCAGGGAATCAAGCTGGTATTCTCTCACCTACAATTCCTGGGGTCACAATCCCAAGGATTTGGCATTGTTTTGGGAAGAGCTTCTCAAGGGCAAATGCTGCTTCCATAGTAGTTCTTTTCCTGGCTGTAATGACAGGAGCAAGATTATTCAAAGTCATCCACTTAATAAAGTCTAATGCTTCAAGGAGGGGGAAAAAAAAAAAGCAAATATTAAATAAAATTTAAGTCATTTTACACCAGAACGCTTTACAAGGAAATCTAAAAGCTTGGATTCACAACAAAATGTTTTCTGTTTCAAGCCCGTTTTATATGTTAAATTCTAAGTCTGACCTTCAGCATTGACAATTTCCCTTTTCCATTTGTTCACATGCTGCTTCTGCTTCAATGACATCAGCAGTAGCAGTTGAATTTCAGATCTGACATCCGTTCAGCTGATATTAAAGCATAATGACTTTTCTTTTTGTTTTCTTTTTTTTTTTTTTTTGGTCTTTTTTTTGCCACTTTTGTGGGCCGATCTCGCGGCATATGGAGGTTCCCAGGCTAGGGGTTGAATTGGACCTGTAGCCACCGGCCTACACAGAGCCACAGCAACGCGGGATCCTTAACCCACTGAGCAAGGCCAGGGATCGAACCTGCAACCCGGTGGTTCCCAGTCGGATTCGCTAACCACTGTGCCACAACGGGAACTCCCCATAATGACTTTTCTACTACACAATCACCTGGATTCAAATCAGGCAATGGTACCACTAGCTAAGTCTAACTCTGGGCCTCATTGTGCCCATCTTGGGACACTTAGGCACGTCTTCACTTAGCAAGCCAAGAAGAATGCACAGTATCTACAGATAACTTTAGTAAATGGTCATCCAACACGACAAAAGGCTTGAATAGTCAAAAAGAGACATCTTGTTTTAAACAGGAAAAAAAAGTCCCTGGAGGGTTAAAATATTTCAAAATGAGAAAAACACTTTCCAAGGATTTAGTTTCAATTGTACCACACAGTTTAGAAATCTTTGAGGGTTCCTCAAAGTTCAAAGAGAATATATTGAGGCCTTCTGCAGAGAGTGGGCTCATAGCCTCAGAAAGTCAATAACTCTAAGAATGAAACCAGTATTTATGTCCAAACACAGGTACATAAAGAAACAAAAAAAAATCCAAAACTGTTTCCTTTGAAATTCACCTCTTTTATGGCCGCGACACTCCTCCAGACTGATAAAAGTTTCTGAATCAGCCATGTAAAGAACTGTCCGTGGTAAGATATGGACATTCTACAAAAGAAAAAAAATAAAAATTTGATCACAGGAATCCATGATTGCTTTTGTGGCCCCTTATAGTTTTGCCTTGGTCCAAATTTCTGTTGCCCTACCCTCCTTTAGATCAGTGTTAGCATTCTAAGTTCATCCACTTCTCATTCATTTTTCACTCATACTTTCATTTTCAGCTCGTTCATTTCTTGAACATCTATTATTTCTTCACATCACACTCATTCCAGCCTGACCCAAGGAGTTCATTTTCACAATTCAAGCTCTTAAACAAACAAAAAAAGACAAAAACATTGGGTACCAGCAAAATATTCCATTTGCTTTATATGAACAGGTATCACGACAACAGAAACATCTCAGCAACAGACAGACAGTATACAGACTGTATCACTCCTCTTTCCACTGCCTATCAAATTAAATAATATATGCCTTCATTTCCAGCTTGCCAACTAGTTTTCTACAGGAATCTCTGGCTTACTATTATCCAGATAAACTCATATATATAGATATTTATATATATATGTATATAAATTTTTCTTCCTTGTGAAGTTCTTTTCCTTTTGTACTTGACTTAAGGTTGTTTTCCCCAAGAAACAGCTTAAGTGCCATATCCTCTACAAAACTTTTCCTAAAGTCCCTCAGAACCAGTGACTTCATATGTGACATCCTTGACATCCCAGTCATTCTTATTTGTGCCTTAATCTCCACTTACAGCCTGGGCTTATTCAGACTCATGTTTTCCACCAAACATCATGTTGTAAATTTGTTAGAGACAAGTGGCAAAGTAGACGAACTAAATGAAAAGGGTGAGCATATTTTTCCTTCTAAAAATTTCAAAGATTTTTACTAACAAAATGGAATGAAGCAGTTAGCACATGACAAAACCTCAACATGGATTATGTGAAAATGTTGATCTGGGAATGTTAAGATGTTTCAGAGTAGATTCCATACACACAAACTCATAGAAGATACTGCAACAGAATGATGACCCTGCAGTGGCCTCAGGGCTGGATAAGACCTATGGATGGTCCACAAGGCATTTTTAAAGAATATAATTTGGGGAGGAGCAGCTAAGAGAGCAAAGTAATAGCACCTTGTGTTCACATTCTACCACAGCCACTCCAAAACTACAACTACCTACGGAGGAATTATCGATAGGAACAACCTCAAGACTAGCAAAAAAAAAAAAAAAAAAATTCCCAAAACTAAAGAATAAAGAAGGAACCACCATGAGAAAGGGGGAATGGGGAAACTGGAAGACGGTATTGTCCAGACTCACACCCCAGAACAGCCGACTCACAAACAGGAGGATAATCACAATTGCAGAGGTTCTCTCAAGGAGTGAGGGATCGGAGCCCAACACTCAGCTCCCCATCCCAGGGATCCTGCACCAGGAAGATGAGCCCCCAGAACACCTCGTTTTGAAGGCCAGCAGCACTTGTGCACAGAAGAGCTACCAGGCTTGAGGAAATAGGGAATCCATTCATAAAAGGTGCATGCAAAATCTCTTATGCTCTGAGTCTCAGCTCAGAGGCAGGAATTTAAAAGGAACCTGAGAGAGACCCACCTGGGACATAAATCTAGCAGCAGCCACTTACGTGAGCTTGTTCTAGCAGGAGGACATGTGTGCTGGCTAACACATTTTGCAGCCCTCCCTCTAGCATACTAGTGCCAAGGGCTTACCTACCCACCAGCAAGTTGCCACAAGCCCTGGCCCTCCCCAGGCCCCAGAGCCAACTTCACCGAGACCTAGTCCCACCCACCAGCATCTGGCAACCTCCACATGACGCAGCACCTGGTGGCCAACCAGGCCAGGATGCCAGCCCTGCCTACCAGCACACTCACAGCAGTCAGCTTTGCAGCAGCAGAAGGGCTCTCAGAGCCCATACAAGGGGCACTCCTAGGGCTTATCACTCTAGTGACCCAAGGGAACTGTGCTTCCAAGCCCCATGAGGCATCTCCTCTCCAAGATTAGGAAACATAACTGACCTACTTAATACAAAGAAATAAAAACAGAAAATCAAGCAAAATGAAGTGACAGGGGAATACGTTCCATACAAAGGAATAAGATAAAATCCCACAGGAAGAATTAAGCAAAGTGAAGATAAGCAATCTACCTAATACAGAGTTCAAAGTCATGTTCACAAAGATGCTCAAAGAACTCAGAAGAATGGATGAATACAGTGAGAAGGTTAGCAATAAGTCAAAAAGAAGAACCAAACAGAGCTGAAAATAACAATAATTAAAACTACAAAAAGGAGCCAACAGCAAATCAGATGATAGACAAATGGATGAGTGAACTAGAAGACAGAGCAACAGAAGTAACTAAAGCTGAACAGAAAAAAAAAAAAAAATTTAAATGAGAGTAGTTTAAGAAACCTATGGGACAACATCAAGAGTACTAACATTCACATTATAAAGTCCCAGAAGTTGAGGAGAGAGAAAGAGACAGGACTTATTTGAAGAACGTCCCTAACCTGGGAAAGGAAACAGTTATCAGGGACAGGCAGTACAGAGTGTCAAACAAGATGAACTCAAAGAGGTCCACACCAAGACACATTATAATTAAAATGGCAAAAATTAAAGATTAGGAGAGAATCAAGGAAAAGGCAATTAGTGGGATTAAGGCATCTCCCACAACGTCAGGAGACTTTCAGCAGACATTCTGCAGGCCAGTAGGGAATGGCATGATATATTCAACATGATGAAAGGAAAAAACCTACAACCAAGAACACTCTACCTAGCAAGGGTATCATTCAGATCTGAAGGAATGACAGAGTTTAACAGATAAATAAAACCTAAGAGTTCAGCATCTCTAAACTGCCTTTACAAGAAATGTTAAAAGGACTTCTCTAAATGAAAAAGAGAAAGACCAAAACTAGAAATATAAAAATCTGTAGGAAGTGTGAAAAACAAAAGTAGTAAAATCATCTATAGACACAAAAAGTAGTTAAGGGATACATAAACAAAAAACAGAAAAGAAAGAAAGGAAAAGAAAATATGATGACAATGATACTATTTATAGAAAACCCTAAGGACTCAACCCCAAAACTGCTCGAATTGATCAAGTTCAGCAAAGTAACAGGATATAAGGTTAGCATTCAGAAATCAGTCGCATTTCTGTATACTAACAATTAAATATTAGAAAATACAATACCTTTTAAAATTGCACCCCAAAAAATCAAATACTTGGGAATAAACCTGACCAAGAAGCTGAAAGACTTATATGCTGAGAACTATAAAACATTAATCAAGGAAATTAAAGAGGATTCAAAGAAATGGAAAGATAGCCATGCTTGTGGGTTGGAAAAATTAATGTTATAAAAATGGCCATACTACCCAAAGCAAACTACAGACTCAATGCAATTCCTATCAAACTACCCATGACATTTTTCACAGAACTAGAACGAACAAACAATCCAAAAATTTATATGGAAACATAAAAGACCCAGAATTTCCAAAGCAGTCCTGAGGAACAAAAATCAAGCAGGAGGCATAACTCTCCCAGACTTCAGGCATCATTACAAAGCTATAGTAATGAAGACAGTGTGGTACTGGTATCAAAACAGACATACAGACCCATGGAACAGAATAGAGAACCCAGAAATAAACCCAGACACCGATGGTCAATTAATCTTCAACAAAGGAGGCATGAATATAAAATGGGAAAATGACAGTCTTTTCAGCAAGTGGTGCTGGGAAAACTGGATAGCCACATGCAAATCAATGAAACTGGAACACACCCTCACACCATGCACAAAAATAAACTCAGAAGGGCTGAAAGACTTAAACGGAAGACAAGACACCATAAAACTCCTAGAAGAGAACACAAGCAAAACATTCTCTGATATCAGCCTTACAAATGTTTTCGCAGGTCAGTCTCCCAAGGCAACAGAAATAAAAGCAAAAATAAACCAATAGGACCTCACCAAACTGACAAGCTTTCACACAGCAAAGGAAACCATAAAAAAAAAAAAAAAGGAGTTCCCCGTCGTGGCGCAGTGGTTAACGAATCCGACTAGGAACCATGAGGTTGCGGGTTTGGTCCCTGCCCTTGCTCAGTGGGTTAACGATCCGGCGTTGCCGTGAGCTGTGGCTCTGGTGTAGGCCGGTGCTACAGCTCCGATTCAACCCTTGGCCTGGGAACCTCCATATGCTGCAGGAGCGGCCCAAGAAATAGCAACAACAACAACAAACGACAAAAGACAAAAAAAAAAAAAAAAAAAAAAAAAACAAAAAGACAATGTGAAAAAAGTTTCAAATGATGCAATTGACAGGGCTTAATCTCTAAAATATACAAACAGCTTATACAACTCAACAGCAAAAAAGCCAACAGTCCAACTGAAAAATGGGCAAAAGACCTGAATAGACATTTCTCCAAAGAAGATATACAGATGGCCAACAAGGACATGAAAAAATGCTCAGCATCACTGATTATTAGAGAAATGCAAATCAAAACTACTATGAGGTACCACCTCACACCAGTCAGAAATGGCCATCATTAATAAGTCCACAGGAGTTCCCTTCGTGGCACAGCAGAAACAAATCTGACTAGGAACCATGACGTTGCAGGTTCGATCCTGAGTTGCTGGGGCTGTGGTGTAGGCTGGCAGCTACAGCTCTGATTCAACCCCTAGCCTGGGAACCTCCATATGCTGAGGGTGCGGCCCTAAAAAAAAAAAAAAAAAAAAAAAAAAAAAAAAAAGTCCACAAATAACAAATGCTAGAGAGAGTGTGGAGAAAGGGAACCCTCCTGCACTTTTGGGGGGAATGTAAATTGGTAAAACCACTATGGAGAACATTATGGAGGTACTTTACATGGAAAAGTATACACAGAACTACCATATGACCCAGCAATCCCACTCTTGGGCATATATCCAGACAAAACTTTCCTTGAAAAAGACATATGCACTCACATGTTCATTGCAGCATTATTCACAAACAACCTAAATGTCCATCAACAGATGAATGGATTAAGAAGATGTGGTATATATAAACAATGGAATACTACTTAGCCATAAAAAAGAACAAACTAATGCCATTTGCAGCAACATGGATTAAACTAGAGATTCTCATACTAAGTGAAGTCAGTCAGAAAAAGAAAGACAAATACCATATGATATCACACTTATATCTGGAATCTAATATAAGGCACAAATGAACCGTTCCACAGAAAAGAAAATCATGGACTTGGAGAATAGACTTGTGGTTGCCAAGGGGGAGGGGAGGTAATGGGATGGACTGGGAATTTGGGGTTAATAGATGCAAACTATTGCCTTTGGAATGGATAAGCAATGAGATCCTGCTGCATAGCACCGGGAACTATATCTAGTCACTTATGATGGAGCATGATAATGTGAGAAAAAAAATGTATACATGTATGTGTGACTGAGTCACCTTGCTGTATAGTAGAAAATTGACAGAACACTGTTAACCAGCTATAATGGAAAAAAGAAAAATGATTATTAAAAAAATGATGTCAAAAACATTAAAGATAGGGGTGGAAGCAAGTTTTTAGAATGTGTTCAAACTTAAGACTCATAAACTTAAAATAATCACATATATACATATGGGTTATTATATGAACTATAAGGTAACAACAAATTAAAAAACTATACTGGAGGTCCCGTTGTGGCTCAGCGGGTTAAGAACCCGACTAGTATCCATGAGAGTGCAGGTTTGATCTCTGGCCTTGCTCAGTGGGTTGAAGATCCAGCATTGCCATGAGCTGTAGAATAAGTCACAGACACAGATTAGATCCCACTTTGCTGTGGCATGGGCCAGCAGCTGCAGCTCTGATTTGACCCCTAACCAGAGAAGCCAAGAACTTCAACACACTGCAGGTGTGGCCTTAAAAAGCAAAAAAAAAAAAAAAAAAAAAAAGAAAGAAAGAAAGAGAAAAACTATACTATACTGATACATACACACACAAACAGGAAAGAGAAAGGAATCCAAATGTAACATTAAGCATAATCATCAAATCACAAGGGAAGAGAGGAAAAGAAGAAGGAAAAAAGTACAAAAATAACCAGAAAACAATGAACAAATACTTTTTTTCTCACATTATCATGCTCCATCATAAGCCTACAATGGAATACAAGAAAAATCTCTATTAAAGAATCCCAACTTTGGAGTTCCCATCATGGTACAGTGGTTAACGAATCTGACTAGGAACCATAAGGTTGTGGGTTCGATCCCTGGCCCTGCTCAGTGGGTTGATGATCCGGTGTTGCTGTGAGCTGTGGTGTAGGTCGCAGACATGGCTCGGATCTGGCATTGCTGTGGCTGTGGTGTAGGCTGGCAGCTACAGCTCCGATTTGACCTCTAGCTTGGGAACCTCCATGTGCCATGGGTGCGGCCCTAGAAAAGACAAAAAAGACCCAAAAAAAAACTAACTTTACACCTAAAAGAACTAGAAAAAGAATACATAAAACCCAAAGCTAGTAGAAGAAATCACAAAGATCAGAGTAGAAATAAATGAAGTAAAGACAGGAGTTCCTGTCATGGCACAGTGGTTAACAATTCCGACTAAGAACCATGAGGTTGCGGGTTCGATTCCTGGCCTTGCTCAATGGGTTAAGGACCCGGTATTGCCATGAGCTGTGGTGTAGATCTCAGATGTGGCTCAGATCCCACGTTGCCGTTGCTGTGGTGTAGGCCGGCAGCAATAGCTCTGATTAGACCCCTAGCCTGGGAACCTCCATATGCCGTGGGAGCGGCACTAGAAAAGGCAAAAAGACAAAAAAACAAAAACAAACAACAACAAAAAAATGAAGTAGAGACAATAAAACAATAGAAATACCAAAGAAACTAAGATCTGCTTCTTTGAAAATATAAACAAAATTGATAAACCTTTAGCCAGACTCATCAAGAAAAAGAGGGCCGAAATCAAGAAATAAAAAGGAGGCATTCAACTGTCACCACAGAAATATAAAAGATCTAAAGAGATTGCTATGAACAATTATTTGCCAATAAAATGGCCAACCTAGAAAAAAGGGATAAATTTCTAGCAATGTACAATCTCCAAAGACTGAATCAGAATGAAAGAGAAAATATCAACAGATCAACTACTGATAGTGAACCTGAATCAGTAATTTCAAAACTCCCAACAAACAAAAGTTCAGGACAACAGAGCTTCACAGGCAAATTCTACCAAACATTTAAAGAGTTAACATCTATCCTTCTCAAATTGATTCCAAAAAAATGAAGAGAAAGAAATGTTTTCAAATCATTCTTATGAGGCATCACCCTGTACCAAAACATCACAAAAACAGAAAATTACAAGCCAACATCATTATGAACATAGATGCAAAAATCCTCAACAAAATATCAACATACCAATTCAATAATACATTAAAAGGATGATACACCATGATCAAGTGGAATTTATCCCAAGGATGCAAGTATAGTTCAATATCCACAAATCAATGTGATACACTGTATTAACATAACAATAAAAATATGACCCATTTCAATAAATGCAGGAAATGTTTTTGATTAAATTCAACATCCATTTACAGAACTCTCCAGAAAGTGTGTACAGTGTGTGTACAGAACTCTCCAGAAAGTGTGTTAATATCCTCAATATACTAAAGGCCATATATGACAAATTCACAACTAACATCATACTCAACAGTGAGAAGCTGAAAATATTTCTTCTAAGGTCAGGAACAAGACAAGTATGCCCACTCTTGCCACTTTTATTCAACAAAGTATTATAAGTTCTAGCCACAGCAATCAGACAAGAAGAAGAAATAAAAGGAATCCAAATTGTAAAGGAAGAAGTAAAACTGTGTTCAAAGCTTGTGTAATATAATACTACACACAGAAAACCCTAAAGACACTACCAAAAACTCTGAGTTATTAAATGAATTCAGTAAAGTTGCACGATACAAAATCAATACACAGAATCCTACTGTGTTTCTATATGCTAATAATGAATTATCAGAGAAGAAAACAATCTCATTTACAACTGCATCAAAAAGAATAAAAATACCTAGGAATAAAATAACAAAGAAGGCAAAAGAACTGTACTCAGAAGATCATAAGACAATGATAAAAGAAACTAAATGCAACACAAATGGCAAGACGGGCTAGAGTCATCACTTGGAAGAATATTGTTAAAATGATGATATATCCCAAAGTAATTTATAGATTCAATGGGATCCCTATTAAAATAACAATGGCATTTTCATAAAATTACAACATTATTCTAAAATTTGTATGGAAACCCAGAAGACTCCAAATAGCCCAAACAATCTTAAGAAAGAAGAACAGAAATAGAGATATCACACCTGTGATTTCAAACTACAGCAACCAAAATAATGTGGTACTGGCATTAAAACAGACACAAAGATCAGTGCAACAGAGCAGAGTCCAGAAATAAAAACACACTTACATGGTCAGTTCAACTACAAAAAAGGAGGCAGAATATACAATGGGAAAAGATAGCCTCTTCAATAAATGGTGTTGGGAAAATTGAAGAGCTATATGCAAAAATAATCAAATTGGACTACTTTGTCACACTGTACACAAAAATAAACTCAAAATGCATTTAGGACTTAAATATAAGACCTAAAACTATAACATTCCTAGAAGAAAACATAGGCCATACACTCTGACATGGGTCTTTGCAATATTTCTTTTGGTTTTGTCTCCTCAGGCAATGGAAAGAAAAGCAAAAACAAATGGGACTACATTAAACTAAAAAGCTTCTGCACAGCGAAGGAAACTATCAATAAAACCCAACATCATTATGAACATAGATGCAAAGATAGTGCAAAAAACATATATCTGATATGAGGGTTAATATCCAAAATCTACAAAGAACTTGTACAATTAACATCAAAAAAAGAACAGCCCAGTTAAAAAACAGGCAGAGGACCTGAAGAGATTCCAAGGAAGACTTATAGATGGGCCACAGACACATGAAAAGATACTCAGCAACAACAGTTATCAGACAAACACAAATCAAAACCGCAGTGAGATACCTCCTCAAATTAAAAAAAGAATCTGGGAAGAAAAAGAAAGAGGTCCTACCTCATGCTAATCAGAATGGCTATTATTATCAAAGGCAAGAAACATTAAGTGTTGGCAAGGATACAAAGTAAATGCAACCCTTGTGCATTGCTGATGGGAATGTAAATTGATAGAGCCATTGTAGAAAACAGTATGAAATAAAACTAATCCCAAAAACTGAAACAAGAACTATCATATGAACCAGCAATTCCACCTCTGGGTATTTTTCTGAAAAAACCAAAAACACTAATCCAAAAAGATATATGTACCCCTATGTTCACTGCAGCATTATTTACAATAGTCAAGATATGGAGGCAACCTAAAGTACACATAAATAGATGAATAAATAAAGATGTGGTATACATATACAAGACAATATTATTCAGCTATAAAAAAAAGTAAAATCTTGCCATTTGCAACAACATGAATGGACCCGCAGGGTATTTGGCTAAGCAAAGTAAGTCAGACAAAGAAAGACAAATATTAAGACTTCACTTATATGTGGAATCTGAAAAACAAAACAATGAGCAAACATAACAAATCAAAAAGAAAGTCACAGCTACAGAGAATGAATAGATGGTTGTCACTGAGGAGAGAGATTGGGGGAGTGAAACTGAGGAGGGAGATTGGGGGAGTGAAACCAGTGAGGAAGATGGAGCAATACATAGCCCTAGCACTCCTTGTGATGTTACACTGAGTCGTCCAACCCATCTGAGTTACCTAACACTCTTTACTTCTAGTAAAAAAGCTAAATCAGGGAGTTCCTATCATGGCACAGGGGAAGTGAATCCAACTAGGAACAATGAGGTTGGGGGTTCGAGCCCTGGCCTCACTCAATGGATTAAGGATCTGGTGTTGCCATGAGCTATGGTGTAAGTCACAGATGTAGCTCGGATGCAGCATTGCCGTGGCTGTGGCATAGGCCGGCAGCTGTAGCTCCAATTGGATCCCTAGCCTGGGAACCTCCATATGTCGCAGTGCAGCCCTAAAAAGCAAAAAAAAAAAAAAAAAGCGAAATCTATTTTATGGATATAGAAGTATCATGTACACTAGATAATTTAGCAAACACAAAGAAAACAGCATGAAATGGACAAGGTTTTCATGTTTTTGTCTCCACATTAGCTTTCTACAATGTATAAACCTAGTATATGAATTTTAGTAATGATACTAATAGAGAAAAATTTCAATTACTGAAAACATTATATTCCTGGTACTGTACATAATGTTACACACATTACCTTTTCATTATTTAAATCCTACAACAACTCTGTAAGAATGGTATTATTTTCTTTTCACTGCACAAAGAGAGAACCTGAGGGTCAGAGAGTTTAGGTAACATTTTCAAAATCACACACTTAATATGACTGGGTTCATACTTAAGACTGCTTGGCTTTAACAGCCATTACAATATATAAACTTTTAGGGAGTTCCCTTTGCGGCTCAGCGGTTAACGAACCTCAGTAGGATCCATGACGATGTCGGTTCCATCCCTGGCCTCACTCAGTGGGTCAGAGATCCAGCATTGCAGTGAGTTGTAGTGTAGCTCACAGATGCACCTCGGATCCTGCCTTGCTGTGGCTGTGGCATAGGCTAGCAGCTATAGCTCTGATTCGACCCCGTAGCCTGGGAACATTCATATGACCTCATGGTTACTAGTCAGATTTGTTTCCACTGCACCACAATGGGAACTCCCAAGAAAAATGTTTATAAACACAAAACATTCACACACACACACACACACACACACACTCACTCTCATACCCTCCTACCCCTGAAGAAAACTTCTGCTAGCATTTGGCTTCTTTTCCATTCTCTCTTTTTACTTTTAATAATTTAGATTAAACTAAACATATAATTTTATAATATATGTTTAATATATAATATAATTTTTCACTTACATCAACACTTTCTCTTTCCATTTATCATTTAATGACTTTATTTACAAGATAAACATTAGATTGTTCTCAATTTCCCTTATTATAAATGATGCTCCAAAGAACATCTTCCTGGGAAAATCACAGCCTACATTTTGAATTTTCTCAAATGACAAACTCTCATAAATAGACGGGGCAGGATTTGGACCAAAGTGAGAAGAAAGTTTCCTGCAACCCTGCCTTTGGATTCCGGCTACTTTGGATCTGAGTTCCAGAGCCAAATAGGGTAAGGAGGAAATCCACATGAAGAACGGAGAAACAGAAGGCTGGTCGCTTATGGGGCATTCATCTAATATCTCAATATATCAAGAATGATGAAATTCAGGTTTCTCATTATCCAACAGGGAGGTATAAGTATGAGCTGAGAGAAGACCAGAAAGAATCCTGTGTTGGATTAGAATTGGATGTACCTGTATGAACTCATGAATTTGCAGGTATATTTAAATACAGTTATGTGTGTGTGTGCAAATACAGAGATGGGTGTATACACACACACACGCTTGTAAAGACATACATATATCCCTTGCTCTGTCCACTGACGGGGCTTTGAAGCAGCAAGCCCTTTGACACCAAGGAGCTGTCCAATCTCGGATTCTAAATGCCATTCTACATTAAAAGAACTAGGGCTTCTTGGCAAAGTGACTGATTACAGACTGAAGCAGACAAAACACAAGATGTACTAAGAATCTTGTGCCAGAAAGCAAGGAAGTGCTCAAAGATGATGGAGTCATCTCTAAAAGACACTGAGCCAGCTGAAGGGGCTCCTCTGGTCAAAGCAGGAACAATTTAGGAAGTGAAATAAACACTGATAGTAACAGAATACATCCCTCTAAATAAAACAACAGACTAAGAGTCCATATAGATACAAATAAATGAATAAATTGAAACAGAGTAATTACTTAGTTTCAAAGCATTTCTCCACAAAATACTTATTAGTTACAATGGAAAAGAATAAATTTACACTAGTGACACCTGGCAGATAACACCTTAACCAAATAATCAAAGGTAGTATCATCAGTAATGGGACAAATAGAAACCATACACCACTTGATGTGATGCAACAAAAAGAGCACAGCATCACTTGTGATATTCCTGCCAAAGACATAATCTGAATCTAACAAACATCAGATGTTATACAAAATAACTGGCCAACTGGTGGCTCAGCAGAAAGGAATCTGACTAGCATCAATGAGAGGCAGGTTCAATCCCTGACCTCACTAGGTGGGTTAAGGATCTGGCATTGCCATGAGCTGTGGTGTAGGCTGCAGATGTAGCTCAGGGATCCTGCATTGCTATGGCTTTGGTGAAGGCCAGCGGCTACAGCTTCAATTTGACCCCTACCCTGGGAACCTCCATATGCCATCAAAAGACCCAAAAAAATATACATTTTTTAATTGGCTTCTAATTTACATAGGTCCTTAAAGTTGTGAGTCAAGGAAAGCTTGAGTAAATGTTCCAGATTAAAGAAACATGACAAATATAAACAATCCACGGAGCTCCCTATGTGGTATAGTGCATTAAGAACCTGACTGCAGCAGCTCAGGAGGCATGGGTTCAGAGGGTTAAAGGATCCCCATGCTGCCGCAGTTTCTCGGATTCAATCCCTGGCCTAGGAATTTCCATGTGCTGCTAGTGTAGCCATTAAAAAAAAAAAAACAAAAAAAAAACCAAGGCACTTTGATTCTATACTGAATCCTTCGGCTATGAAGGAAGGTACTAAGGCAAGTGACAAAATCTGAATCTGAGGATTATGTAGTAGAAATGTTATCAACGATAATCTACTGACTGTGATGGTTGTATTGTGGTTATGTAAAATGTTCTTTTTTTTAGGGCCGCACCCAAGGCATATGGAAGTTCCCAGGCTAGGGGTTGAATATGAGCTGCAGCTGCCAGTCTACACCAGAGACACAGCAATACCAGATCCAAGGCACACCTGTGACTTTTGAGGCAGCTTGAGGCAACACCAGATCCTTAACCCACTGAATGAGACCAGGGATGGAACCCACATCCTCTTGGATACTAGTTGGGTTCTTAATCCCCTGACCCACAGCAGGAACTCCTAAGAGTTCCTTAGGAGTTCCTTGTGCAAACAAGCACAAGGGCATGAGAGAACATCAGACTGGCGATTTACTCTCAAATGGCTCCCTCCTACTCCCAAATGAGATACCGGTCTCACTGCGACCTGTGCTCAGGAAGCTGCCCCTCTGACTCCAAGACTTCCAGTCTTTACCTCCCCGGGTATTGTCCATCTTTTGGATTTTGGCCCAGAAATACAATACAAAATAGTACAGGATCAAAGGTTGAAATATTTGGGTTTAAGTATTGGTTCTTGGCATTTTTATATGACACTAAGCAACAGAAATCCTTCAGTTCCCTTCCCTGCAAAACAGTGACAAGAGAGGCAGGTGAAAGGAAGGTTCTTAACAGTGTTCACTATCCTGAGTGAAAACCTGGATACATAAAATGCCGAATATATGAAGAAGGATACAATATACCATGGCACATCCTTTCAATATGCTCATTAAAACTGATGTTTACAAGACCTTTTCCTTAAATTACAAAAAAATAAGGCCATATACAAAATTGTATATTATTTAGTTCTCAACGACTGACCCGCAAATTCCACAAAGTGCTGTGCACGCCACCCTTTAACTTGCCTCAAGCTCTTCGGTTACCACGCGGACCAAGCAATGCTCCTCCAGGAGGCCAGCATCCCCTGAGCCCGTGGAGATCCAGGTCACACTCTGATGGGTCCGCAACACTCTGCGCACACACTCCCTCCATAAGCGACACACACTGAGGATGCAAAGGCACAAAGGGCAATGAACACACGTTCATTTTCCTCTCTCCCGTGGCGCAAGACCTCCACCCTCCTAGCACACCTTAGTTATTGCAGGAAATTACTGAGGGGTAGAGCTCCCTTCCAGGCAACTCTGGAAAGGAATCTGACCAGTATCCATGAGAAGGCAGGTTCCACCCCTGGCCTTGCTCAGTGGGTTAAGGATCCAGCATTGCTGACAAGGCTGGGATGGGGCGTGTTGATGTGGTGTAGGCCAGCGGCTATAGTTCGGATTTCACCCCTAGCCTGGGAACCTCCATGTGCCCTGGTCCTAAAAAGACTAAATAAATAATAAATAAATTCCTGCAGAATCCAAAGTCCCCGAGAAGAGGGAGGTGCCGGGCGCTGGTTCGGAAGAAAACGCGGGGGCGGAGAAAACCTTAGGGGGAACCTGGCTCTTCTGAGAAGTGTCCCTGGGAGCACTGCAGTAGGGGTACCTAGCGTATGGGACGCCACCTGAGGATAGGGGTAGGGAACCGGGGTCAGTCCTGGGTCCCCACCGCGTCCGCCCACCCCGGCAAGTCCCAAGTTAAGCTTCCCACCTCCTCCCCCCTCACCCGGCCACCCGCAGCAACGCCTTGGCGGGCAGGAAAGTGAGGACACGCTCCACCACCTCCGCTAGGTTACTCAACACGAAGGTGCTTCGTGGGTCTGCAGAGGAGGAGCCGCGGCGATCACAGCCGCCGCTCACCCGCTCCATGCCCCACCAACCCGACCGGAAAGCAGGACAGCAGCTCGGAGAGCACGGCGCAGGGCCAGATCAAGCTCGCCCAAGCAAGCAAGCGCGCCACTTCCGGCCAGCGGAGGAGGCGGGGTTGCTGCGAGGGCGCCCACGTGACGCCAGACCGAAGCGTTTCCGGCGCTGGTTTGGGGCGCCGGCTGGTGCCTGAAAGTGGTGATTACGCGTCCTGTAATCCTGCTGGGAGGTTCCAGGGAGGTGCCCGTGGTCAAGATATAGCCACCTCCTTTGCCTCTCAGTGCACTTGCAGCTCTAATCTGTCCGTACAAGTCTAATTCCTGAGTTCTTGAAGGCAGAGTCTAGGTAACACTGTATTGGCCTTCACAATCCCTACGCCAGTTAAGGCATGAGTCCAATTTTTGGAAAGTATGTTTAAAAAAAAAAAAAGTGAAAATCACCGCCTTTGTTCAACACAGTGTAGCCCTCACGTTCTGAATGTGTAAAACAGCTTAAGGAGCGCCTACCATTGCTGTGAAAGCACGCCCCACACAGCACTAGTTCCTGGCCGGTAGCATCAGATTCACCCAGAAAATACTTTGGTGCATTCCCGTGACAGACATTTGGCAGTGGGACCCAGAAGTCTCGAGTTTTAGCTTTACTGTATGCTTCCCCGTGATGTAAGCTCAGTTTGGGAACCATAGGTAGAAAGAATATAAGCACAGCAAATAGGCTCTATCTCCACCTAACATCCATTCCGCCTCCTGCTTCTCTGCTAACAAGACCCTGATTTGATGCCCAGCTCTGGATTGGCCTAAACCAGTGGATCTCAAACATTTCGGCCTCGGAACTCCTTCACATTCTTAAATTCTGACGATGCCAAAAAATATAAGGATTATAGTTACCATATTAAAAATTAAAACATTGTAATATTAATTCACTTTAATCCATCCCCCACAAAAACATCTTATGAAAAAATAACTTTCCCAAATTTCTTCCCCCACAATAGTGAATAGCATGGCATCTTTACATCTTGCAAACCTAATTTCTGGCTTAAAAGAAGACAGCTGGGGAGTTCCTGCTGTGACTCAGCAGTTTACAAACCTAACTAGTATCCATGAGAATGCGGGTTCCATCCCTGCCTGTCCTTGCTCAGTGGGTTAAGGATCTGGTGTTGCTGTGGCACAGGCTGACAGGTGCCTCTCTGATTCAACTCCTAGCCTGGGAACTTTCATATGTCACAGGTGCGGCCCTAAAAACCAAAAAAAAAAAAAGACAGCTGGATCTGCCTCTGAATTCAAACTGCTGCACATCTACCACATCATACAGCCTCTGGAAAACTCTACTGCACACTTGTGAGAGAATGAGAGTGAAAATGGCAAATAATGTTTTAGTGTTAGGAAAATAGTTTTGACCTTAAAAATCTCCCTAAAAGGGTCTCAGGAGTCTCCAGGTCCTCCAAATCAGAGAACCACTGGTCCAAACTAATCATAATAGTTTCATTCTTTTCATCAGCCATTAGTTCAGGGGTAGACACAGGCCCTAGTTCTAGCCAAGGAAAAGTGACAGGCAATATGCTTGGGCTTGGGGTGAGGTGGCCCACTTGTAAAGATTTCCTCACCTCGTAAGCAGACACTAGACGCAGGACCAATATCTTACTTCTGGAAGGATTAAGGTGGCCACACATCTAAGAGAACAGTCTATGCAAAGATGAAACCAACATGGGAAAAATCTCAAAGAAGCAGAGGTATGTGCCTAGAGTTTTCCTATCTCTGGACTTCCTGTATGTGAGATAAGCTGACAACTGTGTAAGGAGACTATGGGTGTGCTAAGGAGAAGCAGATTACTATAAAGCTAGGGGAACTAGGGACAGCCATAAATAAAGTAACACTTTCATTTACACTTAAGAACGAGGGTGTGAGAAGGAAGAGGGTGAGGAAACTCTGAGTACGCCCAGTCTATACAAGCTTCTCCTCACATACAAGGCCATCCCACCATTCACAATCCTATCCCAGAAACCCAACAGAGCCTACAGACGCTTGAAGCCAAGAGTATCTTTTACCAGGGAAAAGTGACAAAGTAATTTTTTAAATGGTTCTTTATTCATAAACTTGATGCAAGTTTACAAAATTTACTGTACATTGCCAAAGAAATCTGCAATGAAAAATAAAGTCCAAAAAAAAACAAAAAAACAAAAAAACCCCCAAAACCAAACAAAAAACAAAGCATGCCAAATACGCAGCTGTCAATCTGCTAGCCATCAGGGTTATTAAAGAATTCAATAATGTATTCAAGATTCAGCCTTAGGTTTAAGGAACTTTAATTCTTTTAAGAATTCTGCCTTGTCACTTGTTTTCTGAGCAACTGGCAATCAGAACTTTATACAAATGTAACCAAGTGAACAAGAATGCCAGAAAATCTTTTTCCAATGTCCTCCCAGCCAAATTTTTTTTAAAAAAGAAACTGAACACACAATAATGCAGAAGTGCCAAGTCTCTCGGACATGGTTTTACAAAGTTAAAAACTGAGTCTTAAAGCATAAGAAACACTTTTGAACTTTGTAACTGGTTTGTGCAGAAAAAAATGTGCTTCTGGTTTTTAAAAGTGCTTCATAACTAGAATTTACTTTTAAATCAAATTTGGGTACATAAAGAAATCTATTTCCAACCCAACAGGACTGATTCAGGTAAGGCAACAAAATAGAGAGTACACTGATTTGAGTCAGGTTTTATAAAGAATTAACATATGTAGAGTTCCTATTAGTTTTTCAATGTAAAAGCCGTTGTTTTAAATATAGCAAAAATTTTAAGTCTCCAAATTAGATACTTTCGGTACTTTACTGTGCAATTTTTGTTCAAGGAGTCTTTGTGCCAATTACTTTATAAGTTTATTAGTTTACAACTGATTGCAACATCCCGTTAATAAAATGGAAACGTAAAATGACTTAGTATTTTAAATAACTTCAAGCTCTAAATTTCAAGCCCTTCTTCATAATATTGAAACAAGAAGAAGCAGATTCAGCCCAGCAAGACTCTGATGCCCCAGTAGAAATTACTCACAAGCCTGAATTGGCACAGCCTTCTTTGCTTTAAACTAAAAAGTACAGCTCAGTTAAGAGCAAATCTTCGGGAAACAATTCAGACCTTCATAGCCATTAAAAAAAAGTTTAACCATTTAATAGGTACGTTTCCTGTCATTATTTTGGCAATATCATAAATGGTTTTAACCTGAAAAAAAGCTACTGTGATTTAAAAGACCTTAAATTTTCTAAACCAGTATTAAACATCAATTAAACTTTTATTGGCTTTAAATGGAACAATATATTGCAAATCCTCATAACGCAAGAGCTCAAAATGGGAAAGTTGCCCTAAAGTCACAACTTTAGTAACCTGACGCTGACTTGCCTGCCTAACACATTTCACCCTTCAAGAAAAAGAGATGATAAGGAGTGGCCAGTATATGTATTTATCAAGAAAAATACAGTAAAGGCCCCACTGCTCAGTCCAAGATACCTAAAATGAGAAAAATGGAAAGGCTGTAACTTATACTGGATCAGTTGACAGATTATCCACTAAAATATCTATTAGCTAACATCTTCGGTACTGCTGTTATAGGGGCACCCAAAGCTTGTGTCTGCATGTTGGAAAGATTTTTCTTTAAAGCAACATTGGTCCAAACATACACAAGTCATCACATTTAGCCATCTTCCTTTGGAGGGGTGTACCAGCCTGAAAAAGAATGGGAAATAAAAAGTTAAAATACTTTAATTCTTAAACCAGGAGAAATGGCATTTTATTAAGATCAGCTACTTTGGCTACCCATAATTTCCTGTTTAAACCTACTGTAAAGATTAAACTTGGGTTATTAACAAGCATTTTGATATACTCACAGTATAAAGTTATCTTCTATGAATAAACTGTACTTGAGTTTTCAACATAAGACCTCTATATTAATGGCATTTCTACCTCAAGAGGACAATGTGGAAAACAACAAGCTAGGTTTTATATTTCATTTCAATTCTGTATTTGAAAGTAAACCATGCTGAAAATAACTATTCCCCAAACAAGATTCTAGTATTTTAGACTAAAAAGAACGTGGACGTCATCAGTGCAATGATGTCATTTTGACAGTGAGGGTGCCATCTCAGCAAGTGCACTGATTAAATGACTACGCCCAAGATCAAATTTAGCAGCATAAGGTAAAATCCACCTCCTGAACCTGTTGCTCTTTTACCATAGCTAATTATACACACACCCACATTTTCCGAAGTACGGTGCTTTCTATAAACATTTTTGAATGCACACTACAACGTCTGCTTTAAGAAAAAATAAATAAGAAATAAGAAAACAGTATGTTTCCTAAGGTCAGCAAAAATATAAGCCCTCTCTAAAAAGGTAAATGAGACTAAGTAGCGATTGGTAGGAAACTGCCATTGGAATAGTATGAAGATACCAGGATTTGTGGAGTCTCCACATGGTTAATGAAGTAGCATACAGGCATCTTTGGATCTGTTAATTTAGGGTGTGGGAGATGACTATTATTATGATAACCCAGCTTTGTCCTCAAGTTTTCTCATTTCCCTCTTCAGAAGCTTGACAACTGTTTTGAGTACTATTCTTTCAGAAGTAAGCAGTCACTATAAAAGTGACAAGTTTGCTTTGTTATTAAAAGTGAGCAAATAAAACATCTTAAGTCACAAACTGCCACCTTCTAGCAAAGAACATTCTACTGTAAATACCCTTGAAAAAAAAAAAAAAAAACAACTATTTCTTATTAATTTACTTTGCACAAAAAAGCATCGGTTTCCTACCCCAGCTAGCATGAATGTCAGCACTTGGTTTTTTTTTTTTTGGTTTTTTTTTGTTGTTGCTGTTGTTGTTGTTGCTATTTCTTGGGCCGCTCCCGAGGCATATGGAGGTTCCCAGGCTAGGGGTTGAATCAGAGCTGTAGCCACTGGCCTACGCCAGAGCCACAGCAACGCGGGATCCGAGCCGCGTCTGCAACCTACACCACAGCGCAGGGCAACGCCGGATCGTTAACCCACTGAGCAAGGGCAGGGACTGAACCCGCAACCTCATGGTTCCTAGTCGGATTCGTTAACCACTGCGCCACGACGGGGAACTCCAGCACTTGGTTTTGAAGTGCCATAAAAACACACTACTCTTTTTTTCCTCAAGTTTGGCAAGACAGACTGAACTGAGGCTGAGAAGTAATGGGACTTGCTCAGAGTCACAGAGCTAATGAGTGACAACACATGGCATTTGATAATAGGTCTTCTGATTCCAAGTATACTTGTTACCTCACTATTAGACACAAAACTCCAAACATGCATTGTGAATACAAGCAAAATTTAAAGTAAGGTCAATACAATTTATGAAAGATATTTGGATAACTTTTTAAAATTTACAACTCAAATTCTCAAGTGTAGACTGAACTAGAACTTTTTTACTTAAATAAATAAATATATACAAAGCATTAAGTAGTCTGAATATGTTTCAGAAACAACTGGTTCATGATCCTGGTTGCGCTTACTCAATATTAATAGCAAAAACTTGACCTATAGAGTTGGCTTTAACTCGGTTCCTAACCAAATACCACACATTTTAAGTAAGTGAAGTGGTTCATTCTTTAATTTACTTAAAAATCTTTTTACTCTGACTCAAGTTCCCAGGCCAAGTATTTAGGATACAAAGATTTTTTTAATGAAGTGCAGTGTGTGTATCCTCAAGTTAAAGTTTTTTTTATTGTGGCAACTGTTCTTTAAAATAAATTAAAGCAAAAACAGATGAATAAAACATGATAAACATCAACAGTCCATTATGTAAAATTTCATCAATGGCAATAAATACTTATTGAATTAAACGTACCATTTTTCTCATGTATCTGTACAATGGAATTATAGGATTGTTGGGCTCTTGCTAGATTATATTGATTCTGAAAGAGAATTATACATTTTATATCAAAACTATAAATAGATAAAATCATTACAAATAACTTATAGATGCATCGCTGCTCTGCTTAAGAGAACACAGAACACTAAATATATATACTTTCATTTTAAAAAGAAATGCCTCAATTTCATTATTCTCTACCATTTTAGAAGGATAACAAAACCAAAACTGTATTCTATTAAAAATCTACAAGCGTCACAGTTCTTTTTTTTTTTTTTCCCTTCTTTGCTTTTTTGGGGGATAGGGGTTGGGGAGGTGGGTGCTGCCCCTGTGGCATATGGAAATTCCCAGGCTAGGGCTTGAATCAGAGCTGTAGCTGCCAGCCTACACAACAAGCACAGCAACATGATCTGAGCCGCGTCTGCTACCTACACCAGAGCTCACAGCAAGGCCAGATCCTTAACTCAGTGAGAGAGGCCAGGGATCAAACCCATGTGCGCCTGGATACTAGAATGATTCATTACTGCTGAGCCACACGGGGAACTCCCCACGGTTCATTTTTAAAGTCCTCCTACCACTGCACAAGTACAAGGTTTTATGAATAACGTTAAAGAACGCTATTTGTATACAAGTAGAAAAACGCCCTTCCTCGTAACTTCCATCAAAAAAACCCAAAACACAAAAAAAACAAACTACAAAATACTATCTTCAGATAAGGAAACATTCCTTAGGCTTTAAGGACTCCACATATGAATTACATTTTGAGATAAAAATCTAAAGAATGCCCACAAAGAGTTCCCTCATGGCTCAGCAGGTTAACAATCAGCATTGTCACTACTATGGCCCTGGTTACAGAAGTGGCAGGTTTGATCTCTGGCCCAGGAACTTCCGCATGCCACAGGTGCAACCAAAAAAATAAATAAAGAAGGTCCAAAATTGGCACCAAGCTTTTACTATAAGAGTCTTCTTTTGTTATCCTCTAGATTAAACCTCTTTTAAGGGGCCAAATTTAGGATTAATTTTATCTCCATGAGTACAACTGACCTACATCCTTACTTCCAATTAATGTATCATAAGCATTCTCCATAGTAGTACACACATATTATGTCATAAGTTTTTTTAATAAATGCACACAGCACAAGAATAAAAAAAGTATAAACACATTCTAAGTGAAAACTCTTATTCAACCATCCAGTTCCTCCTCTCATCCATCCTCCTTCTTCCACCCAAATTAACTACAACTCTTAGTTTCCTTGTATATCCTTAAGGTTATATAAGAAAATTAACACATAGCCTATGTTGTTAGTCACTGTTCCCTGCTTTTTCCCAACAAATGACAGGTAGCATGATAAAAGTAAAAAATTACATCCTCCTGGTTAAATGAGACTTTTATCATTAAGTAGTCACTCACGCTTTCTGTTCCAAAATCATACTCCAGCTACATCACCTATTTGTCTGTGTATAACAGGCTAACCTCATTTTATTGCACTTTGCTTTACTGCACCTAGCAGCAATGTGTTTTTTAAATATTGAAGGTTTGTGGCAACCCTGCGTCAAGCAAGCCTGTAGGTTCCATTTTCCTTGAAAGCATTTGTTTGCTTTGTGTCTGTGTCACACTTTGGCAATTCTCATAATAATTCAAACTTTTTCATTATAATATTTATTATGGTGATCTGAGATCAGGGATCTTTGGTGTCATTACTATAACTCGCTGAAGGCTCTGATGATGGTTAGTATTTTTTAGCAATAAAGTATTTTTTAATTAAGTTATATACATTGTTTTTAGACAGTGCTATTGCTCACACTTAACTACAGTATAACGTAAACTTTCATATGCACTGGGAAACCAAAAATTTCATGTGACCGGCTTTATCAAAGAGGTCTGGAACCAAACCTTTAATATCTCCAAGGTATGCCTATACTGGAATATCTTTATCATCCCCCTCCTTTAAAAAAAATAACAGCAACAGTAACTTTCTTTTTTTCTTTTTTTTTTTTTTAAGGCCACACCTGTAGCATGTGGAGGTTCCCAGGCTAGGGGTTGAATTGGAGCGGCAGCTGCTGGCCTACACCACAGCCATGGCAACAAAAGATCTAAGCTGCATCTGAGACCTACACCAAAGATTGCACCAAAGGCAAATCCTTAACTGATTAAGTGAAGCCAGGGATCAAACCCACATCCTCACAGACACTATGTTGGGTTCTTAACCTGCTGAGCCACAATGGGAACTCCAATAACAACTTTCAATCTCTTTGTATTCTCACATTTTAAATACACTTCTTAAGAACCACTTTTTTTTTTTTTTTTTTTTGTCTTTTCTGTGGCTGCACCCGAGGCATATGGAGGTTCCCAGGCTAGGGGTAAAATCAGAGCTGTAGCTGCCGGCCTACGCCACAGCTCACAGCTCACACCAACACTGGATCCTTAACCCACTGAGCAAGGCCAGGGATCGAACCCATAACCTCATAGTTCCTAGTCGGATTCGTTAACCACTGAGCCACCACGGGAACTCCAAGAACCACTTCTTAATTCAATCTGTGTAACTAGTACCTTTAGTCCATTTATATTTTTTATGAGCTATTTATCTGGACTTGCTTCTACAACTCTGCTTTCTAATTTCTATTTCCTCTCTCCTTTTAATATAATTTTTATTATCTCCTCCTGGGATTCCAAAGATATATTTTAGACCTCATTCTGACTTCTACCTCTCTTAACTTCTGCTGTACTGTCTATCCCCATGTCTCTCTGTGAAACATTGATTTATTTCGAGCCAATTTATTCTCTCTTCATGTCTAACATTTCAATATTTCTCTAATTTATATTTCATACTTTTTCAGATTTGTCTCATCATTCCTAGTCTTATTTGCTCAATTTTATGATTCTTTTTCCTTTACACTAGATTTTACATTTAACTATTCATTTTCTCACAATTTAATATCTGTTAATTTCAATACCTAAAATCTTTGGGGAATGTGTATCTTATTGTTTCTGCCAGTTCTCATGTATGTTAGGTTGTCTATTTATGTGCTTGTATCTTTCACTCAATTCCTATTTGCTTGACTCTCCCCCCCCCTTTGGCGGCTCAGCAGCATATGGAGTTCTCAGGCCATGGATCAGATCCAAGCTGCAGTTGCAACCTACACTGCAGCTATGGCAACACCAAATCCTGTAACCCACTGTGCTGGGCTGGGGATTGAACCCGCACCCTGGTGCTGCAGAGATGCTGCCAACCCTATTGCACCACAGCGGTGCAATATTTTTCTTTCTTTCTTTCTTTTCTATTTGCTTGATTTTAATCTTCGGGAATCCCACAGGCTTAAATCAGAAACACTTTCCTCTAAAGAGTGTCTGTGTCTGCTGCTGCTGAGGATTGTGGGTACCACTAACATGAAACCACTTTAGTCCTCTTGGAGAATCTCAAGATTATTATGCAAGGTTCTCAGATTCAGCTCCCCAATCTTGCTCATTTATAAATAGAAGACTGAACTGCTTAGTATAGGTAACAACTCCTCCTGAAGAAAAATTAAAAAATCACTTCTCTTACCTGAATGTGATCACTGACTAGGGGATCCTGTAGGTAAACAACTGGAGGTCTATAGGCTATAGGAAAGATGTCCTTACTGATTCTAGAAATAGGTTAGGAGCATCCCCAAGGGCTGTGTGTTCTAGGACTTCACTATTTAGCTCAACTACCATCCTCCACATAGTGAATGGAAGCTTCTTAAAAGGCACTGTGTTGCCTATCTAAACTCCCAATTTCTGCTAAAAAGTCATTGATCAGACCCCTAGTTTAGAAGGCTTTCTCACTATAGTATAGAGTCAATGTTACAGCCTGTATTCCATGGTAACTGAAGAGAACATCAGCCTTGCCATCACCCTTCTGTCCCAGGGCTTGCTCTCCACTCCTGCTAGCTGGGCCGAGGTGAGCTAATGGCACAGACCTGCAGATCCTCAGCTCTATCAATCTGACCCTATCTCCAAATTTCATGTGCAGATGGGCAATTTTTTTCTATTTCCAGTACTTATGTGTATTGATAACATTTTAGTAATATTTTTAGGAGACAAACTCATTTATTTTGAACCAACAGCTGATAGTATTTTTTAATGTTTATTTATTTATTTTTAATTTTTAATGGCCACACCCCATGGCATATGGAAGTTCCCAGACCAGGGGTTGAATTCGAGCCACAACTGCAGCTATGCAGGATCCTTTAACCCACTGTGCAAGGCCAAGGATAGAACCTGGGCCTCTTTAGCAACCTGAGTGGCTGCAGTCAGATTATTAACCCACTGTGCACAGTGGGAACTCCTATGTTTTAAATATTTTTGAAGTACTAGTTGTATGGAAAAGAAAATTTAGAGAGTAGAAATGATTTACAGTCAAGTCTCCCTCCCATCTCTAACCCACCCTGTCACCTCAATATTTCAATACTCCCTTATCAGAAAGTTGTTAGTACTTTGTTCAATATCCTTCCAGACAGTCTCTGCTTATAAGAGCATATCTTAAAACGTCTTTGTCTCTCTCTCACACACAAATGGTAGCATATTTTTAACACCATTTATCACCTTACTTTTTTGATAAGTTATTTTTAAAGTTAACATTCAGACCATTCCCTGCTGGGTATATAATCCTATAATGTAAAACATTACATCATGAAACATTTCCACATTCTTAGCTGACAAATGTTTAAGAAAAAAAAAAAAAAAAAAAAAGAAGGGTAAGCTTTCACTTTAATTAAAAAAAAAATTCCCCTTCTAAGACATACTTTAATATGTAAACATATTTAGCTGCCTGACTCGGCACTCTATGTAAAATGGTTATATTTACTTGCTAACAAAACTACAATCATGAAGATATAAAGGTTTAAGGTTATTATATTGAAATTGATTGATTCCAAGGGAATAAAAGCATTGAACAAAGATGAAGTATTGCTATTATTGAGTTTTAAAAATGGAAAAAAAAAAAAATCCAGACCAATTGTATTTCAGGTAAAGAAAAAGATGCCCAGAGAGGTAACTTAACATAGTGAGTTACAGGTAAAAATGTTCTATCAGTTAATCAAAAAGATGACGTTTCTAAGCCTTTTGTATTTTCTATTAATGAGAAAAACATGCTATTTTTAAAAAAGTGATAAAATTTAACATCAAGTTCTACATATAAATAAATGCCAGGAAGAAAATTTACAAGACTAGAAGTACACCAAAAGGTTAATAATATCTCTAAGATAGTCAAATTATAGATGACTTTTTAATTTTTTTTTAATTTTTTTTGTCTTTTTAGGGCCACACCCTCGGCATATGGAGGTTCTCAGGCTAGAGGTCTAGTCAGAGCTAGAGCTGCCAGCCTACAGCACAGCCACAGCAATGCCAGATCCCAGCCACATCTGCGACCTACACCACAGCTCCTGGTAATGCCAGATCCTTAACCCACTGAGTGAGGCCAAGGATCAAACCGTGTGTCCTCATGGTACTAGTCAGATTTGTTTCCACTGAGCCATGATAGGAACTCCAGATGACTTTTTTAGTTTGTATTTGTTTCTACTTTAGAAATTGTGTAGTAAGCATAAATTCTGTCACTAGAAAAATAAAATTTTGATGTTCCAATACACCATTCTATTGCCGCATTTAAAATATCTAAAATATATACATTTAAGAAATGCTAGTTAAATGTAGTTAAGCAATTAACTACTTTTCAATTAACTTCTAGAATTTAGTTAAAATGGTATTTTGTTCAAGTACAAAGAAATAGCTGTTTAAAAAGGTAAATGTAAAAAGTAAAAATAAATAATTTTTTAAAACAGCTTCTTCAATTTTTTGCTTCTTCTGTGAGTTAAGATTCTAGTGGTTCATGATTTGATGTGCAATACAGTATATATACCTGTTTAGATTTAATACTATCTGGATAGGCATTTAATACAAAATTCTCAAGGAACTTTAGGAACAGCCAGATGTTTTTAAATGTTAGATTAGGATGATTTCCATCACACAAATATTTTTCTAAACCATACTAACTTCAGAGTATATCCTGGTCCACTTAGGTATTTATAGACAACTACAATTCTACAATTAGACACAGGAAAATATTTCTGATACAGTTAAGTGGAAAAAGAAAAAACTCAGTAGTTAAGAACAGAGACTAACAGCCAGAATGTCTAGTTCCAATATTCATTCTGCCACCTGTGACCTTAGATGAGTTACCTAATTTCCGTGTGTTTTAGTTTCATCATCTAAAAAAGACAATAACAGTACCTACTTTTAGGTTATTAAGAGACTGAAAGTTAATACAAGCAAAAAGTTTAGACGTTAGCACATAAATACTCACTGGGAATTAACTACTACAACATGATCTCAATTGTGGGAAACTTACAACTACATATAATTTATTTACATATTACTATATAAAAATAATATTTATAGGCACAGTTTCTATAATGGAAATACAAAGACTAAAAGAAAGAAACTTCATAAAATCACAGGAAATATATCTTATAGTTTATGTGATATTCTTAGTAAAAGTACCTTATTTGCTCCAAACTGCACTCTGGCTTTGCCTTTGACTAAAGTGGCATTGATTTGCATGATGACCGATTCTATTGAGTAGGCACTGCTCCAGCCCTACATAAAGAAGAAAACACTTCTCTAAAACACAATGGTATTCCTGATGCCCACTTAGGAAAGCTTAAGACAATGGCATATAACAATTCAATAACAGCAAATTAATGTTAAGAATTTTGTAGTCAGTTGGTAAAAGTAAAGTTGGACCATTTCCAAAACCTCACACACACCAAAAAAAACCCAAACCAAACCAAACATGAGCAAATCCTAACTTTAAATATACATCACTCTTATTGCCCATCCTAGCATATATTAAGCACTAAGTACAACATCATTTTACTGACTTAAATAGCTTTCCTTATTTTTTTTAAATAGCTTCAATTATTAGAAGTAGGTGCTATTAGCAATAAAAACACAAAAGTTATTTTAAAGTAGCTACTATTACAAAGAACTGTTTCCACTTTGAATCTAATTTACATAATTAAAACACTCTAAGAAGGTTGAAAAACATGAGTACCATAAGAAAACATGAGTACCTGTTTTGTAAGCAGTTCCATGCATAATGCTCCGCCACCCAACACGTACCTTAAAAAGAAATCATATAAATTCTATAGATCTCGGTACTCCTCCTTAATTTTTAAAGTACCATTACTAAGAAAGTATGTACACAAGTAAAGTTTAGAAGATAACATGCAAAAAACACAAAGAGTTGTTATGGTTACAGAAATAAAGGTAATTTTAAAATTCTGATGTCATCATCTAATAGTTTGCTTTAAAAAAAAAAAAAAGGTTCTTAATAAGAGAATGCTTTTAAAAAACTTTTAAAGGGAGTTCCCGTCGTGGCGCAGTGGTTAACGAATCCGACTAGGAACGAAGAAATGGCAAAAAGACAAAAAGACAAACAAACAACAAAAAAAAAACTTTTAAAATATCAGAAACTAAAAACTTAGCCCGAAATATTCCAGAGAACAGGGGCAGGAGAAAAGTTTCCTTAAATGGCCTTCGACTGTTCTACTCATCTGAAAATTTCTCCATCATCATGTTATTGAGCCAAGAATTTTTCCTCTAGCAGTAGTAGTGATTCTGTTCTATCTATGATAATGAACATCTGCATTTATAGTTAAAAATTTTTTTCATTCTCTTATGAGGCTCAAAAGGTCATGACCATGGAGCCCCTTTCTGGGACTCCTCTACTTCCCTCTCTAGTGCTAAGGATTGTTCTCTGAACCAAGGACAATTGCTGGGATCTTCCCAGATGTCCCTTAGGAAATCATTATTTAGATCAAAGTTCTTCAACCTTTTAACGCTTTCTCAAAATAATCCCTCCTTTAATGTTAAACTTTAAAATACATTATTTAATACATGCCTAAAATAAAAATCAAAGGAATGATAATTATAGAAGAAAAACTGGTCATCTTGAAAATACATAAGCTAATGGAGTCACCATCGTGGCTCAGTGGTTAATGAATCCAACTAGGAACCATGAGGTTGTGGGTTCGATCCCTGGCCTTGCTCAGTGGGTTAAGGATCCCGTGTTGCCGTGAGCTGTGGTGTAGGTCACAGATGCAGCTCGGATCCTGTGTTGCTGTGGCTGTGGTGTAGGCTGGTGGCTATAGCTCCAATCAGACCCCTAGCCTGGGAACTTCCATATGCTGAGGGAGCGGCCCTAAAAATGGCAAAAAGCAAAAAAGCAAAAAAAAAAAATACATAAGCTAAGACTACTGATTAGGTCTATGTGAAAACTGGGTCTACCACAATTTTTTTCTGTCTTCTGGGACTCTGCCTCTGACATCCCTTGCCTGAGATTCCTTCTGCTGTCTACTCTTCCAAATGCCATCCCCCACCACACCCCTCACCCCATAAAACTTGCCAAGACCATTCAAGCCTGTAAATTTTGCACTCTAGCTAACCAAATACCTCCAAATTACAGAGAAGTGAGAAATCTAAAAACTTCTACTAGAGACCATTGGTAATAACAGTTACAGAGAAAATTATTCACTAAAAGGAATTTGTCAGTAACTCCCCTCATCCTGGAGAATTTAGGCAACTGTCTCTCTTACTTGTTTGTCCCAACTTCTGGGAACTTTCAAAGTAAAAGTTTCATAGGAAGAAAAGAAAAACACTCCAAAAAAACTGAATTTGGAAGTAGAATCATGGGATTTTTAAACTTTGTATTTTCCTCTGTTCCTAAAACTCAGAAACCTGTCTCCAATTATTTCAATCTCCCACTGGGCTCAAAGTTTATCTTGTATATTGTCAGCTTTAAATAAGCACTTGCTGGAGTTTCCATTGTGGCTCAGTGGTAACAAACCCAACTAGTATCTGTGAGGACTCGGGTTCAATCCCTGGTCTCGCTCAATGGGTTAAGGATCCAGCATTGCAGTGAGCTGTGGGGTAGCCCACAGATGTGGCTCGGATCCCTTATTGCTATAGCTGTGTCAGAGGCCAGCAGCTGTAGCTCCAACTGGACCCCTAGCATGGGAACTTCCACATGCCATGGCTCTGAGCCTAAAAATACAAAAAATCAATTAATTAAGCACTTGCTGGTTTAACAGAATTACAAGATCCAAGTTCTCATTTGGATTTTAGTTCCTCCAAAACTGCTCAAAGTCTAGTACTTGGTTAACGAGTTAATACCATTCTTGGTCCTTATACTTCTGAAATGCTAAACAGAAACTCACTTTAGGAAAGGGAGATATGTAGACGACATTGAGTTACCAATTACCCAACTACCACTTACTGTATGTATGTATGTATGTATGTATGCATGCATCAATTGATTGACTGATTGACTGATTGATTGATAGGCTGCACCCGCAGCGCATGGAATTTCCCAGGTCAGGGACTGAATCCAAGCCACAGCTGTGACCTACACCACAGCTGTGGCAATACCAGATCCTTTAATCCACTGAGCAGAGCCAGGGATCAAAACCCTAACCACTGCAGTCAGATTCTTAACCCCCTGCATCATAGCAGGAACTCCCACCACCTTCCCTTTTAGCACTCTACTCATCATTTAGGGGGTGGAGAGTCTTGTCAGGAGGGAAGGGAAGTTTTCATACTTGTAGGTCAAAAGAAAGTCCATTTTCTATAAGCACATAATAGCTACCAAAATGTTCATTGCACGTCTGAACACAAGACAGAGTAGTTCTAGTACCTCCACAAAAAGTGAGATAAATATATATTGGTGCAAATTAAACTTTTCCTTAATATACACTTAATAAACTTCTTCTTAATATATTCTATCAGCAGTATATATATCTAAATGGTGTGGTCAATTCTACTTCTGTATTGTATCATTTTATGGATGTGTTCTAAGTCCTTACTGCTCTGTGCCTCCAAACACGAGTTCCTACTGAATATTTACACAATGCAAGGACACTGGAAACAATTATCTAAGGGTCATCTAAAAATAACATGCCAAACATACAGGCCCAGTAATATTTTCAACTTAAACAAGTTTTCACTTGCCAAAGTTGTAGAGCAAATACTATCCTAAGCTCAGTCTCTGCAGGCATTCAGTTTACAAAATTTTTGTTTTACTAGGAGGTTCTTGCAAGAATGTTTGCCAGCTAACCTCCCTACCCATAATCTAGGATGATCACTTAATGCTTTGAAGGGACAAGAGATGCCATTAATCACACAACATTATTATTAAAGGATCCAAAAAACAGAGATAAGAAATAAAATTTTTAGATTATACTCAAATCTTTGACAATGATCACATTAAAAAAAAAAAAAAAAAAAAAAAGGAAAGTTTATCGGCCCACATAAAATAGTCATGATCCTTCTTTGATGTAAGGAAAGGGGCCATGGATTCTAAGAGCAGAGACCTGGAGAGGAATAAAAGAAAATGCTGACATTTAAAATCATTTTCTTAAGATTCTCTCAGTATAGACAGAAACCACCCATGGTCATCTAGAAGTAGAATAATTCTCTTCTGGATGACTAGGGCACAAAGAATACATATCAGGAATAAAGCATCTTCAGTTGCCTACAAAGTTCTCTCACAATGTAATGGTGAGATAACAAAATAATCTTTATGATTCTCACTACACTACGCCCTGAACTAATCAAGAAAAACAGCCAAGTATTGGTGGCGCAATAAAACAGCTCATAAAAATACCAGTGGAGGAGTTCCTGCTGTGGCGCAGCAGAAACAAATCCGACCAATATCCATGAGGATGAAGGTTTGATCCCTGGCCTCACTTAGTGGGTCAAGGATCCAGTCTTTCCCGAGAGCTGTGGTATAGGTTGCAGACGCAGCTCGGATCCCACGTTGCTGTGGCTGTGGTATAGGCCGGCAGCTGTAGCTCCGACTCGACTCCTAGCCTGGGAACTGACCCCTAGCCTGGGAACTTTCATATGCCACAGGTGAGGCCCTAAAAGGCCGGAAAAAAAAAAAAAAAAAAAAAAAAAAACCCAGTGGACTGGGAATTGTATATTACTCTAAACTGCCTACATGTTGCTCTATTTTCTTTTCTTGTTCATTCATTCACAAATGTTTACTGCATATATAGTATGTATGCTAAACACTGAGTCAGATACAGAGAGAGTATCCAGTGAAGAAAACTGACATGACCCTGCCCTCAGATGTTAATAAAGTGGAGAGGGGGACCAGAGTTCTTTGAGAAGGAAAAAACCAGGAGGCTTATTTTAAATTTGGTGGTCAGAAACAGCACATCAAAAGAGTGGCAAACAAGCTGAGACCTGCAGGAGTGGAGGTGTGAGTGGGAGCAATATTCTAAGCAAAGGACTAAGTGTATATGGAAATCATGAGGAAAATCTGCTGGGTATTGGGAGCTGAAAGACAACTGGGGGAATTAGCTCAGAGAGGGAAACGTGGCAACAAGAGGACTGGAGAGGAAAGCATTAATCTATAAAAGGAAAAATATCTATAGATTTGACTTTATCAACACCATTCTACAAAAGATTTTGTTAAGATGAAATGAAGCAACACACTAGAAGAAATTTTAAAACCATATATCCAACAAAGGACTACTATGTAGAATATACAAAAAGCTTTCAATATGCAACAAAGTAACAATCCAGTTAGAAAACCAGCAAAATACATGAACAAAGTATCTTTTGGAAGAGTATATCAGGTTGTCAAATAAGCACAGGAAAGATTTCAACACTGGGGAGTATTCATTAGGGAAACTCAGGTTAAAACCACAATGAGATATCACTACACACCTAACAGAACAGCTAAAATAAAATCAAGTGACATCACCAAAGGCTGACAAGGATGTGGAGAAAGTTGATCACTTACAGATTCTTGGTAGCTATGTAAAATGGTAAAGTGTTCTCAAAAGAAAGTTTGGTAATTTCTTTAAAAACTCAATATGGGAGTTCTCGTTGTGGCTCAGCAGTTAATGAACCCGACTAGGATCCATGAGGATGCGGGTTTGATGCCTGGCCTCGCTGAGTGGGTTAAGGATCCGGTGTTGCCATGAGCTGTGGTGTAGGTTGCAGACGCGGCTCAGATCCTACATTGTTGTGGCTGTGGCATAGGCTGCTGGCTGCCGCTGCGATTCGACCCCTAGCCTGGGAACTTCCATATGCCGTGGGTGTGGCCCTAAAAAAAATAAATAAATAAAAAATAAAATCTTAAAAAAAAAAAAAAAAAAAAACTCTACCTATAAACATAACGGTTTATATGGATGACTCTCAAACTATGGCTCCCTGGCTGGAACCTCAGACTCACCAGAGACCATCTTAGAAATGCAAATTCTCAGGCCCTACTCCAGTCCTACTCAGTCAGAAACCTTGAGATAATAAAGCCTAGCATTCTAGGCCTCCAAGCTGTTAACTAGCCCTCCAAATGATTCTACTGTGGACTATCAAAGAAACTGATCACTTAAACTTACCCTCCTGAGAGAACAGGTAACACCACTCGAACAAATGGAGGATCAAATGGAAAATTATCCTAAAAAACAAATAAGCAAGTTTAATTTTAAGAATATCCTTAATACTGTATTAAGAAGATTTAAAACTAGTCTATAAAGAACATGTACATTATCTAAAGATGAATGAGGGTCATTAAAAGTAAAAACAGTCCCCCAAAATGAAATGAAATGAATTGAAAAACAGAGCAAATAAAATGAAGTTAATTAAGCCAGGCACAAACAGAACAGTGTATTTGTAAACTTAGGAAATATACAAAGGAGGTCCATGTCCAATAGAACTATATAAAAGGAACCATTCCAATAATGATAAGACTAGGTAATTTGGATCAATCAATGCTCTAGCTAAGAACTAGGACAGGTAAATAAAACATACCATTGTAGAGCTAAGACCAGGAAGAGAAAGGGAATCCCAGAGAGTGGGTTTTTTTTTTCCTCTTGAGTTCTCTTTCAATTACAAGAGGAAAAGCTAAGCGGTTAGGAGGCTATGAAGAACTCAGACTCCCAGGGGTAGGAAGATTAAAATCTGTAGCTCGGGGTCCACCACGGGAGGCCTTTATAAGTCCCCCACACTTTAGGTTGGGATTCTGAAGGACAAACTGCAAACTGCCACCTTTATATCATCTCAATGCCTTTTTGGATTCAATGATCCTGGGCTGCTACTGCCCAAGCACCTGACAGGAGCAAATGCACATCTTCTCCATAAAGAAACAGCATCCAAGGTTTCAAATTAATGCTCTAATTTTTCATATATAATGTCTAACACCAAAAATAACCAGTCACAGAAGACCTAAAGATGACATGATCAGAAAATGAGAAGCAAACTACAGATGAAACTACAAGGGGTCAAGTTAAGAGTTATGAGACACATGTTTAAAAATAATTATGCTGAATATGTTCAAGAAAAGGCAAGGTTAAAAACCCTGGCAGAAAATTAAAATTCCAAAAAAGAACTATACAGAAATTGTAAAGCTTATAAATACAATGAGTTAAATTAATAACTTAATGGATGAGTTTAACCACTACAGAGTCTTAAAGAAATTCAGCATGCTAGAAAAGTAGGTTAGATAACATCCCAAATGAAGCCAAGAGAGAGAGCAAAGTAGAAAAATGCAGATAAGAAGACAGAAGGAAATGTATTGAAATGGCTAATCATGGAGTTCCTGCTATGGCACAGCAGAAATGAATCCGACTAGGAACCATGAGGTTGCAGGTTCGATCCCTGGCCTCACTCGGTGTGTAACACGGCTCAGATCCTGCATTGCTGTGGCGTATGCCGGCAGTTGTAGCTCTGACTGGACCCCTACCCTGGGAAACGCCATATGCCATGGGTGTGGCCCTAAAACGAAAAAAAAAAAAAGAAAAGAAATGGCTAATCATACACGTTGAGTCCTAGAAGAAGAGAGAATGAGACAGAAGCAATATTTGAAGAGATATTGTCTGAGAATTTCCAAAACCGATTAAAGACTTCATACAACTTAAGCACTATAACTACTTCCAATGGATGTTATATTACAGAAATGATATCACTGAGGTTCTAAAAGAACTTCCAACATAAAAATCTGTGCTCAATGAAAATACTTTCCAAAAATGAAGTCCAAATAAAGACATTTTCTTAGAAGCAGACCTACACTAGAAGAAACAACAAAGGATATTCTTTGGGCAACAGAAAGAAGATCCTAGATGGAAATCTGGAGAGTAAAAACCATGAAAAGAGCTAATATTCACACAGATCTAAATGAATATTGACTTATTATGTAACAATGATATATAAGGTTTTAAATAAATATAGAACTAAAATGCATAGCATCAGCACATATTTGGCAGAGAGTACATGTTCGAAGGTCTTTGTTTTGACAAGGAATAAGAAAACCACAAATTACATTAGATTTTGACAAGCTAAGGATATGTTCTGTAACTGTAAGGTACTAAAAGAGTTAAAGGAATGATAAGTATCAAGCTAACAGAGGTGGGAAACGAGTAATTTAAAAAAACACAACAGAATGAGAAGAAAAAAGGATAGAGCAAGAAGGACAAATAGTGGGTTTAAACCCAAATAGCAATAACATTAAATGCAAATAGAAATGCTCCAATTAATCTGACAGAAATCATCAGATCTGACAAAAATATATGAAGACAAGATGAGAAAAAGGAACCTCAGCTAATTCTCAGGCTGTACAATTCTGTTTTTCAAATTTGAGTCCTGGAAACTGAGGTGTCCAAAAGAACAACAATTTTTTTTCTCTTAATGAACTGAAGTAAAGATGGGAGCTGAGGTGGCCAAGGGTGTTAGAGGTCAGTGTCTTGGTGCTCAGGAGGCCAAGAAGGCTTCCCCACGCCTTCCTACAACAGAGGTGTAGGGTAACAGCATACTGCCTCCAATGAAGATTATCAGGAAGTCTAAGAGGAATTACCTCCAGTTTCTATGTTCAAATAAAAGTGGGTAGAGAAACAATGGCTCCTAAAAAAAACAATTTGCAAACATAAAGTATGTGTGAAATAATAGAAAATTTTTAAAAACCAATTTGCAGGTAAGGGAGTTAAAACAAACCACTGTTTCATCTAGTTACTTCTAAGGAACACAAAAATATAGTTTTAACTGGAAGAATAACCAGCGTAATTCTAGTAACTTACTTTAACTCCATATCTCTACCATCCTCGAGTAAGATTCAGAGGAACACATAAACTATAAAAATTTAACCCTGATAAGAGGAAATAAACACGCACTTCTGATGGCTAAGACAGATAATCTTAGATCTACTGCAAGGCAGATAAGAAGAAATCTACCCGCACAAGAAACCAACTTAATGACAGTTATTATAATCTACTTCCAAATAAGCAGCTCACCTTTTATCTACAATTTTACAGATAAAGAAAGGCACAGATGCAAAGCTTGGTGAAGTACAACTTTCTTTAATTTCCTGTATTTTAGATATTTAAATATGTGATCCCAAATGAGTGACTACTTTTAATTGCTTATGACAATGAGACGAACTCTCTTCATTTTAAGTAATCCTTCAGAGTAACTACTCCACACCAAGCTCCAGGTATTCTACCAACTCTGTACCTTGGAACTTAGTAATCAAGATTTTACAGGAATAAAAAGGCGTATTGAAGCAGCGGTGAGAGGTAAAGGCTTTGGGGGGTCAGTGGAGGAAGGTTTCTGCTAAAATAGATTATGTGAGTTATTGAGGTATACTAACTCAGAAACTAAGACTATCTGGATTTACAAGGATCTCTTAAAGTTATCCGATTTCCAAATCAACATCTTAGCCTTCCAAGCTGTTCTCAATGATGAGGAACATTCTATTTTTGAAAGATGACATCACTGGAGGGCTATAAATAGTTATAAATCACTCCCTTATATTGAATAGAAAATCATCCCTTTACAGTTTAGCTTATTACTAAATCTATTGTCATGCTCTCTATTCATCAAAAACAAAATCAAATACTTCTATGTACACACCCCTTCAAACAGCTGAAGACAAGCTATCGTGAATCTCCATGTTCTCCTCTCCAAATCCACAATTTCACCAGCTACCTTAAGACATAGTGTGGAATCTTCTAATCCTTGCTACTATTCTCTAAATGAAGCCAAATGTATCTAAATACACCCTTCTTAAAGTACTACCCTCAGAATTCACCTCAGTAGTTTAGACGTGGCCTGAAAGCCAGACCACCACTTCCTTAAAAGCATATGTAGCACCACACATTTTCTATCAAGGTTCCTCCTGCCCCTTTCTCCCTGCCCCATCCTGTGTCATACACTACCTCAGCATTCCTCTTCTTCACGACTTTCAAGTTGTCACCATGGACATCTGAGGCCCTAGATACTGTTCATGCTCCTTCTGTGAATGCTTCTTCCTGAGTCACACCTCCTACCCTCCAGAGTCTATGACTTCCAATACCAATAACTTGACAATTCAGTTTAAAGTCTTCTTCACAAGGTCAGTTAGCTCAGGGCATTCTTCCCAGGCCTCTTAAATACTCCAGCCCTAGCAAAGGCCCTCTTTCTGGTATCGGGAACCATAGTCCAGAAACACAAATCCAACAGAATTTCAGCCATTTGCTCCCCAAATCATCCCCTCCCCAAAGTTCTAGCTAGAGCAGAAAAATATACTGAAAACACTATCCACAGCCCAAAGTCCTTCAATTTCCTGGTCAAGATTTCATATTCCTTTAAAGATATCTCTGAAGGAGAGAGTGAGTGGGAAGATCTCAGGTTAAAAATCTTTTTCACGCATTTTTTTTTTTAACAAGTCCAATAGGTTTTTTTTTCCCACCATACGAATCACTATAAACACAGTCACTAGCAACTTCAGGAAATACATACCAGATTCACTCTCTAGGAAGACAACCCAGTTGATAATCACGTAATTTCTACAATAATAAAACTGTAGAAAAATAACATTTGACATTTGGGCTATCTGAATTAAGTTCAATCATAAGTGAGGATATAAGCCTAAACAAGAATATATACACACAAAAGCTAAGTAAGAAGCTGTCAGAAAATTACTCCTTTTTACAATACCCCGTCTATTCTCACCTATTCCTACCACTACCAACCTTCATTACTCTTTGCCCAGATTAAAATCAAAGCCCCCAACTGGTCTCCCAGAAACGTACTCTATCCTATTCAAGCCTAACTCTGATGCTGAAGCCATACTAACTGCTTTTTAAAAATAAAATAAAAAGCCTAACAGATGTATCATGCCTGTGCTGGAAAAACCTCTGATGGCTTTTTATCGCATGAAGGTAAGCTTCCAGACTCTTCACTACAATCTCCAAAGCCCTACAGCTTGCATCACAGGTTTCTCCCAGAAAGACTACAGGCTCTTGAACAGGGATTATAATTTCAATGCCCCCATGCCCTCAAGCTTTCTACAGCACCTAATGTATCAAAATCTACGTAATTGAAATAGAAGAAAAAGTTCATCTGCAAGACAACTGTTACACAATTTTTTTCTCAATTTCAAAGAACAAGTCAAAAAGATAATTAAAATTTATCCCCTCAGAAACACTTCCCAGTTTTTTAAACAAAAACTTAAAATTACTACATTTATCCAGATTCTACATTAAAATCTTAATAAATACATTTTATCTAGATTCCACTGTTATTCTTTAATCTTAATTTTTTGGCATCTTTTAAAAATACTTTGTTAAATACAACATATGAATTCAGAAAAGTACATAAAATATAAAGGTATACCGATACACATTAGCATAAACCAGTATCCACACAATCACCACCCTGGTCAAGAAATACACAACAGCCAGTATCCAAGTCCCCAGGTGTCCCTTTCAGCTTGCAACTCCCTCCCTCTCATCTAGATGTGCTATCATCCTAAACTGTACGGTAATCCTACCTTTCTCTTGATGGTTCTGTTACTCAGGTATGAATCCATAAATGTTTCTCAGCCTTTTCATTTCTGTCCCGCCAGAAGCCTTTTTAAAATAATCTGTCCTGGAGTTCCCATTGTGGCTCAGCACTAATGAACCTGACTAGTACCCATGAGGGTGCGGGTTTGATCCCTGGCCTCCCTCAGTAGTTTAAGTATCAGTTGCAGCTAGGATCCTGAGTTTGTTGTGGCTGTGGCAGAGGCCAGCAGCTGCAGCTCTGATTTGACCCCTACCCTGTGAACTTCCATATGCTACACATGCGGCCCTAAAGAGAAGAAAAAAAAAATTGTCCCTAATTCCTCCCTGTCCTGCTCCCATACAAAATTTTAACACCACAGATACACCGTGTATCTCTTTACATACTCTGGTCCCTTAATGGCCATTAAACTATCTAAGACTTTTTCACTCCAAGTGCCAATTGTCCCTCCATTGCGAGGATTACTACCTACAATGAGAACACATCCCCTAAATAATATAATTTAGTTTTACCTATTTTTCAGCTCTATATAAATGACATTATACAAAACATGTTTTGGGGATCTGGTTTCTTTTGCTCAATCTTGTGTTTAAGATTCATCTATCTTGTTGCACATAGCTCTATTGTTTTATGAACACCACAATTAGCCACTTTATTGGAACAGACACTTGGGCTATTATAAACAATGCAGCTTTGAATATTCTTGTGTTTATCTTAAGTATTCATTTCTTGCAGCTTATTCATCTAGGAGGAGAATTCCTGGACCACAGGGTATGAGTATCTTCTACTTTACCAAACTATACCAAATGGTTTTCCAAAGAAATTATATAAATATTTGTTGCCATTAGAAGCATGTGGAGTCTCCTTACAATTTTCTTACCTTAAAAGAGAAGTTAAGCAAAATATATTCTATGCCTTCTTTTTCTTTTAAGATCTGAAGATCACTGTGCAAAGGACTATCAGGATCAACCCTAAGAATCACAAAACAAACAAACAAACAAAAAAACGGTTCAAACAAAAAATCAGATTTTTTTTTTTTTAACCTCAAAAATGAACCATTCCAAAAGATACACAGAGCCCCTAGGGTAAGTTCCAAACAGAGAAGATCTAAAGCTGCTCTACAGTCTCTGGAAAAACAAATCACATCACTTTAACCTCCAACTTCTTGGAATTAAATGTCCAAAAAAAGATCATAGTATTCTAAACCTATTCTCCTAAAGGGATTTGAAATTAGAGTTATTCTAAAGGAAACAGTCATATGTATCTAATTTTCTCAAAAATTTAATCTGCTTCTCTAAAACTGTATTGTTAGAAAAGGGGTTCAAGAAGAGAACTTTACCATGGACAAGACCAGAACAAGTGAAATCACTATCAAAAATTTAAATTTGTTGGGGAGTTCCCGTCGTGGCACAGTGGTTAAGAATCCGACTAGGAACCATGAGGTTGCGGGTTCGGTCCCTGCCCTTGCTCAGTGGGTTAACGATCTGGTGTTGCCATGAGCTGTGGTGTAGGTTGCAGATGCGGCTCGGATCCCGCGTTGCTGTGGCTGTGGTGTAGGCCAGTGGCTACAGCTCCGATTCGACCCCTAGCCTGGGAACCTCCATATGTTGCGGGAGCGGCCCAAAGAAATAGCAAAGAGACAACAACAACAAAAAAAAATTTAAATTTGTTGGGAGTTCCCATCATGGCTCAGTGGTTAACGAATATGACTAGGAACCATGAGGTTGAGGGTTTCAACCCCTGGCCTCTCTCAGTGGGTTAAGGATCTGGCATTGCCGTGAGCTGTGGTGTAGGTTGCAGACGAGGCTTGGATCCTGCGTTGTCATGGCTGTGGCATAGGCCAGCAGCTACAGCTCCAATTGGACCCCTAGCCTGGGAACCTCCATATGCCACGGATGTGGCCCTAAAAAAGACAAAAAGACAAAAAAAATAAAAAATAAAATCTAAATTTGTTTACAACTGTTCTATACATTCAGGTATTACTCTAATTCCTTCTTTCAAATGTAAACTGGTTATCACAGTCAATCTCATCGAATTACTAAATACACTTGTTTTTACACTTCCCAAATGTCTTAATAACTCTATGAAAAACTTTTTCGCATACACGGTCCTTCTTTTTCACTTTACTGATTAAGCCTTAATAAACAGCTCATTTTAACCACTTAAGAACTACTTCTATAGAAACAAGATCTACAGTTCTAAGTAAAGCCATAGTAAAAAGGTATCAAATTAAGGGGGGGGGGGAATCTCCATTGTGATAGCCTACCATTAAAAAGTGGGTTAGCAGTAAAACACACTTACTTCTGCAGTTTAACATGCCAGTCATATAAACTGTCATTTATGAGTTCCACTGAATAAATCCCTGTAAAGGTATAGAGCACATTAGTTACTCTTCATTTGATTTTCTAACTATTGATTTGGTATAAACATATACACACTAAATAGGCAACAAAAGGTAGAGATTTTTCTTTATTTTATTGTAGTATAGTTGAGTTACAATGTTGTGTTACAGCAAAGTGAATCAGTTATTCATATATATATATATCCATTCTTTTTCAGATTCGTTGACTAGAGTTCCCTGTGCTATAATAGAGTAGGTCCTTGTTGGTAACCTATTTTCTATATAGTAGTGTGTATATGTTAATTTCCAAACTTCTAATTTATCCCTCTCTAAAAGCTAGAAATTTTGCTATTAAAACACAGAACAACTAAGCCGTATTGTGAATATTTTGGCTCTGGAGCTGACTATCCTATGCCCTTAACAATTAACTAAAGCCATCAATGAAGAGGATTCTTTGGGCTGGGAAACTAACTTACCATTAAGTAAGAGGAAAAAAAAAAGATCATGCAAAATCATAGGTATTTTAAGTTTTTTCTCCCATGTGTATGCAAATACTTCTATAAAAATGGAATCCCTCTACATATAGTTTTATAATCTTCAACTGCTGGAGGCATCATTCCAACTTAGTATTTAGAAAACTATTGTCAAACTTTTTAGGAGTTCCCACAGTGGCTTAGCGGTTAATGAATCTGACTAACATCCATGGGGACGAAGTTTCAATCCCTGGCCTTGCTCAGTAGGTTAAGGATCTGGTGTTACTGTGAGCTGTGGTGTAGGTCACAGACTCAACTCAGATCCTGTGTTGCTGTGGCTGTGGTGTAGGCTAGTGGCTACAGCTCTGATTCAAGCCCTAGCCTGGGAACCTCCATATGCCACGGGTGAGGCCCTAAAAAGAAAGGAAAAAAAAAAAAAAAAATCTATTGTCAGGCGTTCTCGTCATGGCACAGCGGAAACGAATCCGACTAGGAACCATGAGGTTGTGGGTTCAATCCCTAGCCTTGCTCAGTGGGTTAAGGATCCAGCATTGCCTCGAGCTGTGGTGTAGGTCGAAGATGCAGCTCAGATCTGGCACTGCTGTGGCTCTGGAGTAGGCTGGCAGCAACAGCTCTGATTAGACCCCCTAGCCCGGGAACCTCCATATATGCCCCAGATGCAGCCCTAAAAAAACAAAAAATAAAAAAATTTTAAAAAATCTATTGTCAATCTTTTTAATAACTCTGTAGCAATTTACTTTATGGATAAACAATTTAATTAATCCTACCCTATATCTGGTTATCATTTTTTTTTTGCCATTACAAATAATGCTGTAACAAGTGATGATTTAACATTTTAAGGTAAACCAGTATTCAATTATTTACCTTTATTAGGTTTCTACACACAAATTTTTGGATCTCTTTTAAGAAGAAATGGTAAGACCCCAAAACTTCTAAAATCTCAGAAACAAGTTTGGCTTATCTCACACTCAATAAAGGAATTTTTTTTTTGCTTGTTTGTTTTTAAGTAAGCCCTAATGATTCACTCTGAAAATTCTGAATCATAATGCTACTATTTTTAAACAAAATAAAGTTTGGCTCTCTCCTTTTTCAGTAGTGTTAAGACTCTGCAACAATATAAGAGAATTTTACTTCAATTAGAGAGGTTCCATAATATTTAACTTTTTTTTTTTTTGGTCTTTTTAGGGCCACACCCATGGCACATGGACATTCCCAGGCTAAGGGTTAAATCGGAGCTACAGCCGAGGATCTGAGCAGAGTCTGCCACCTACACCACAGCTCATGGCAATGCCAGATCCTTAACCCACTGACCAAGGCCAGGGATTGAACCCTCATATCCTCCTGGATACTAGTTGTGTTTGTTACCACTGAGCCATGACCAGAACTCCCACAATATTTAAGTCTTATTGGGAAAGAAAGAACTCGAGTCAAACTATAAATTTTTTTTTAAATCTTTTTTAAATCTATCTATCTAATACCAAAACTACCTCTATAGTAAGAACTGTTGTTTTCAAAAAAGGGGGGGAAAAAATCGTAAAAATCAACTTGACAACAGTTCTTTGTTCAGTACTACATACTCATCTTATTTACTTTCCAAAGCAGATATTTCTTATACTTTTTCCAGAAGATAAAAAATCATAAGAGCTAAGCTCTGTTAGCAAAAAGACAAAAAATTATGTATCCATAAAAACAATTTTTAAAAATCCAAACAATAAGTAAACTCATCCAATTTTTATCCCCATCTTCTGAAAACTTGATTAAATTTGTGTTTCACATTCCTAAAGTAAAACTAATAAGCATTTCTGTTTCTGTTCAGTTATATAACATGAGAAATGAAGTTACTCTCTAAATACTAACAAGGGCATAAGAACGACAGACAGCAGAGATCCAGAGGTCCTTACCTGTTTTATAACTCTGTGATCTGTATATGTCCCTGAGCTCTTTCATAAGTCTATCTGAAGCTTGTACAGACCCAGACACTGCACCCTGAAACATAAAATTTACTGTTTACTAGGATCTATTGATTCAAATAACTAAGGATTTAAAGTATTTGAATCTGAAATAAATGCTTACAAAGAGGTTGTAAAAATGGATCACCACTCAACATTTTAAGAAATCAAAAAAGTTAAATTAAATCAAGGATCACAAAGTTTCAATAGGAATATAAATTCGGACATGTATGATTAATCTACTATTTGTTACCATCTGAAGAAAAAAAAAAAAAAAAAAGCTAACCTATATCCAGATCACCCTGGCCCCTACAGTAGCCTAGAACTCAACTATTTCAAATTTCATCAGTTTTTTTAAAACTATTTTTCTTTTCTATTTTATGATTTTATTTGGGGTGGGCAGTTTTAGGTTCATAGCAAAATTGAGAGGAAGGTACAGCGATTTCCCATATAAAAGCCCCCCCACAACGCAGTCTCCCTTATTACCAGCATCCTCCAGAGGGTACATTTCTTACAAATGAATCTATTCTAACACATCGTTATCACCTGAAATCCATAATTTACCTTAAGGTTTACTTCTGCTGCTGTACCTTTTATTGAGCCAGACAAATGTATAATGACACATATCCAACCACTGTAGTACCATAGAGAGTATTTTCACTGCACTAAAAATCCTCCATGCTCTGCCTATTCATCCTATCCCCCAACCCCAACCCCCTAGCAACCACACACATTTTTACTGTTTCCACAGTTTTTCCTTTTCCAGAATGTCATACAGTTGAAAACACAGTATGCAGCCTTTTCAGACTGGCTTCATTCATCCCTCGTAATATGGATTTAAGGTGTCCCCATGTCCTTCCACGGTTTGACAGCTCATTATTTATTTACTTACAGAAGAGAATAATATTCTACAGTTTATTTATCCAATTTACCGACTGAAGGATATCTTGCTTGCTTCCAAGTTTTGGCAATTACGAACAAAGCTGTTATAAACATCCATGTACAGGTTTTTGTGTGGACATAACTTTCAAATCATCTGGGGAAATAATAAGGACTGCAACTGCTGGATTGTATGTTGAGAGTATGTCTAGTTTTTTTGACAGTCTGCCAGACCACCTTCTAATGTGGCTTTGCCATTCTGCATTCCCATTAGCAATTAGCAAAGTGTCCTATTGCTCCGTATCCTCACCAGCAGTTGGTGGTGTCAGTGTTCTAGGTTTGGCCAATCTAACAGATGCGTACCAGCCCCACAGATTTTTGAAAATACTGGAAGACCCTCCACATGAGACATTAACTAAAGCAGCTCCATTAATCAGACTATAAGTAAGAATGTTATACAAGGATCTAGCTTACTTATTAAGAAACTAAGAAACAACAGGAGCACATACATGCAACTGATTTCAGTTCTTTTAAGTGTTCCAACTTCTCTGAAAAATGTAAATGCACCAGTATCTTATCCTAAGACTGAATATATGAATGGAACTATTTATCATAAGACAAAAACATTCAGAATGTCTTCTGAATTTAAAAAAAAAAAAACTTATCTTGTAAAATTTTCTTTTTTTTTAATTACTCAATGAATTTATCACATCTGTAGTTGTATAATGATCATCACAATCCAATTTCACAGGATTTCCATCCCACTTATCTTGTAAAATTTTAAATGTTGCACTTTAAAAGTTGCACTACACTTTGAGGTGGAGTAGAAAATAGACTTATAAAAGATATTAATTACTTCCTAGCTGTGGGACTTTGGCTGCATTACTTAATGGGTTAAAACCCCAGTTTCACATCTACAGAGTAAAGAGTACTTCACACAGTGGTTATGAAAATAAAATTAGAAGGTATAAGAAGTTTAAAGACCTTAGCTTAGTGTGTCATGTGACAGTGGTCAATAATTTGTAATTGTTTTGATTCTAACACACAAACTGGAAGCAATAACAAAATATACCAAGTAGAGTAAATATCCTTCATTTAGATATCACAGGGTTTTTTAAAATAATTAAGATACGGGCATAGCTAAATTTCTTTGCTCTCTAAACAAAGATCTGCCAAAATTAATACAGTAAGTAAGACTGAAGAAGGGAGAGTAATCTACTTGTGTACCACCCCTGACCTCTCCTTGCCTAATAATTCATCCCCGGTGTTTTAGAACCTGTGCTCGGACAAAAGAACTGGTCCTCAAATTTCACAGGGTTGATAATGGCTCTAATACGAAGTAGAAAGTAAGTGTTGAGATGGACAGCTAGATTTTCACTTGATGTTTCCCTCCTCTGCCTGGGCATTTTATACACATCATTCTCATTTATTAATGACAGGAATCATCGAAAAAGTACCCAACGTACACATTAGTGAGTTGAGGAAACTGAAGCCACACAGCTGTGTTTGTCACCATTCTGCTTCACATACAAGAGATGTTAAGTCAAAAGAACAAATTACTTTTGGGTTGGTCAGAGCAGGACAAACCAGACGGCAACTTCATGGAGAAGAAAGAATGTGAATTATACTTTATGGGAAAGACTGAATTTAAATTTACAGATCCCAAAGGAGAAGGGTAAGCAGAGATAACAGAATAAACAAACAGGCTGCAAAGTAAACGATTTCAGACGAACAAGGTAGAAAAGCAGATGAACAAGGTAGAGTGAACAGATGAGAAATGTCAGGGGGAAAAACAGGGCAACAAAACATATGGCTGAATCTACAACTAAGGCAGGGACAGAGGGGGGTGGCTGAGATTGTTATCGTACTGAATTGCCCTGTATTTATATTGTTCCTGTACAGTTCACTCTTGAACAACATGATTTGAACTGAAAGGATACACTTACATGCAGATTTCTTTTTTCAGTAAATGCATACGATATGATCTGCAGTTAGCTGAATCCTCAGAGGTGGAACTGCAGAAATGGAGGACTGGCTACAACGTTATACATGGATTTCTGTGTGGGGTTGGCACCCCTAAGCCAGCATTGTTCAACGGTCAACTATAACTACTTAACCACAAAAGTCTGGGTTCTAGATAATTGTACATACTTACATTTAGATGGTCTTGCCTTTGAGTCTTCCTAATTTTCTCTAATATTGCCAAATTTTCTTTTTCAATTCCTTCATCCTCTGACTTTTTTCCATTTATAGGCTCTTCTTCCTTCATTTCATAGTGATCCAAGTCTTCTATATCCTACAAAAAAAATAAACATTTTAGCTTATTCAAGTTTTATGCCAAAAGCTAAATTATTCTTGATTTAGAGGACAGATAAGAGAGAACACATGTATTCTCTGGGAAAAGAGAAAAGGCCTTCACATTCAATTCAAAAGGTTTTCTCCTTTGAAAACCTATAGTTTACTTAAAGCTAGAGTAAAGTATATTTAATAGTTTCACAAAACCATAACTATCACCAAAAAGCCATATTAAAATTTAAATCTCCTATTAAGAGAAACTTTTGAAATAGTTTAGCATGAGGTACCAGGAACCTTAACTTTTAGAAATCTATTGCAAGAAACTGGTCTAAAACATGAACACAAATTCAGGCATGAAAACGCCTTTCAACTTCATAAACATAAAAGCAAACAAAATCTTCATGTGCAAAATACTGGAACATGAGTTTCCCTGTGGCACAGTGGATTAAGGATCCGGCATTATCACTGCAGTGGCTTGGGTTGCTGCTGTGGGGTAGGTCTGATCCCTGGCCTGGGAACTTCCATGTGCCACAGCCAAAAAAACACCAAAACAGTTAACTCAATTCAGTGGAATACGAGAAGAACAACACAGTATAATGATTTCTTCTGTATCTATAATGAAATAAAAAACAGACTACAAAACTGAATATATAGTTTTGTTTTGTTTTTTTTTTTTAAAGGGCTGCACCTGTGGCATATGGGAGTTCCCAGGCCAGGGGTGGAATCAGAGACACAGCTACAAGGTTAACCTACACCACAGCCATAACCACACCGGATCCAAGCCCCATCTGCAACCTACACCACAGCTTGTAGCAATCTTGGATCCTTAATTCACTGAGCAAGGCCAGGGACCAAACCCACATCCTCACGGATACTATGTTGGGTTCTTAACACACAGAGCCACAGTGGGAACTCCTATAGTCTTAATTATGCCAAAATAAGCACAATGGGAAAAAAAAGAGACTTAGAAGGACAAAAACTGAAATATTAATAATCATCTCTAGAGACATTTAGTGCTTTTTCATCTGTTCAAAGTTTTCTGTAGTGAGCACCTACTGATTTTTATAATTAGGAGAAAAGTTAGAAAAAGAACCTGAATATCTTGAGGCTAACATTTTTAATCATCACGTAATTCTCCCTCCTTTCCCTCATCATCTGTTCTTACACATATACGAATATACGCGGAATTTTAAAAAATCCTAACCTTTTTCTATTATCTTACTTCTATTTTACTTCAATCATCAAATCTCTAAAGAAGCAGTTTATGCTTTATCAAACAGCCTAATTCACTGTGATTTCTAGACAAGGTTAATTTAGACCACTTCCATCCAGACTCAATGGGCTCTTCCTTGGACTGCCATCCATTTCAATCCCTATTACATTCCCTTCTTATTCAGACCCTGTCTATGACTTCATGCTTCATGGAACTCTCTTCCCTGGTTTGCACCTGTCAGCTGTGATTTTCCATCTTATATTTGTTTTCTTCAGAGTTCTCACAAATGCCCTTAGCCTGTATCTCCTCTTCCACCTTCAACCTCAGCCACATTCCTATCCACAAAATTTCTCCACTCAAGTATTAACACAGAATTCATCATCATCATCTCTATAAAACAATTTTCTCAGCTTAAGGCTTTCTTATCAACAATCATACAAGATATAAACACATTTGTCTCTAATTAAGACTCAGCCATCTGTCTTTTCTAGCCAAATTTGCTTTACAAGACTCCAACACATCAATCTTTTCCCAAAAGGACAGCTTCCAGTGTACCCAAACACACCATGCCCAGGGTTGTTCTAGGCCGTTTTTCTTTTATTTTTTAAGAGCCACGCTCACAGCATATGGAGGTTTCCAGGTGAGGGATCGAATAGGAGCTATAGCTGCCAGCCTACACCACAGCAACGCTGGATCCAAACCACACCTGCAACCTATACCACAGGTCATGGCAACACTGGCTCTTAACCCACTGAGCAAGGCCAGGGATTGAACCTAAGTCCTAGTGGATATTAGTCAGGTTTGTCAACCACTGAGCCAAGATGGGAACTACTGTTCTTGGCCTTTTTACTACATTGTTTTAGTTGCCTAGAATATCTTCTTTTCACCTATCCTAATCTGACATCTCCAAAGTCCATCTTACCTTTCTAGATTTCCCTAAATGTTGATGTCCTTTCTTTACATTACCTTGTGAGGGAGAAAAAAAGGCACATAAACTCTTTATAGAGTACTACGTCTACTTTACTATACAGGAGACCCATGGAAAAGGTTTAATGTTTCCATGCAGTTTATTTCACCTAAGTTAAACTGCATGAAAACATTAAAAAACTCTTATCTCCCAAAATCGTTTTAACTGGACAATGTTAAAAATTATTTTACATTCAGACTCACAAAACAAAACAAACCCACAATTACTTTAGTCCTAAGGCATATACTAACAAGTGTTGTTGTTGTTGTTTGGCCACACCCACAGCATGCGAAGTTCCTGGCCAAGGACTGAATCCAAGCCACAGCAGTGACAACATCAAACCCTTAATTAGCTAGGCCAACAAGAAACTCCCTGAAAAGTGCATTTTAGATTTAAATATTTCCAAATCAAGAAAAATGGTAATACCCTGAATTAATTCTAAGATCTACAACAGAAAAATATTTTAACACCAAGACTGTGGAACTCAAATACCTTTTTTCAGGTCAATGTATAGACAAAAATCTTCATTATCAAGTTTGAATTTAAATGCAAAGCTTCAGGAGTTCCCGTTGTGGCTCAGTAGTAAACGAATCCAACTAGGAACCATGAGATTGTGGGTTCAATCCCTGGCCTCGCTCAGTGGGTTAAGGATCCCGAGTTGCTGTGGCTGTGGTGAAGGCGGCAGCTGCAGCTCTGACTAGACCCCTAGCCTGGGAACCTCCATATGCCGCAGGTGCGGCCCTAGAAAAGACAATAAATAAATAAATACATAAATAAATGCAAAGCTTCAGAGACTGAAAAACTCAAAAATTTTATCAATGACTGGAAACTAAACTGGTGTAAGCTCAATTTCTTTGGAATTTGCGCTATGATATTCTTAGATAATTTTTCAACATGAGATAGTTTCATTACTTCTAGTGAAAAGTCCTTGAAATGTTCCCAAATTCTCCTTTTATTCAAACACAAAACCTTTGAAACTTAGTATTTTTTCCTTAAACGAAATCAGGTTAAGTGTTGATTAAATTTAATTTTAGGGATGAATGTTAAGACCTCTTACTTTTCATGAAATCAAATCCAAATAGATCAGATAAGCAATCTGCTCAAAAGTGTAACATGAATTAGAGATAAAGCCAGATCTTAGAAATTGTAGTAAGTTCCAAATACAATGTGCTTTTCATTATTCCACATTAAAAATGGTTTCATAAAGGAGATTAGAGAATTACTGAAATGTTCAAAAATGAAGATATTAATGAAATGTTATTCTTACATAAAATACCTACTTCAGCCATCTCTTCCTCTTCCTCTTCCTCTGAAGTCACCTCTTCTGTTGTGCCATTCTGAAAAGGAAAAAGTGTTTACCAGGACTATGCAGAACAAATAAGCACACGCTGAGTACATCAGAAGACTTTAAGGACAAACTATCAATCACCCGTCACTACAGTTCCACTAACACAGCTTTGTAGAGTTGAAACATTTAATTTCAGCTTTGATTTGACAAATCCTATTTTTTTGGCTTTTTAAAAAGAATTTTGAACAATTCCACTTAATAGATGCCTTAGGAATTAACAAAGGGAATCAAACATAATTTTATAACATATTCTAATTTAAAATACGAAAACCGGAGTTCCCCTTGTGGCTCAGCAGTAATGAACCCGACTAGTATCCATGAGGATGTGGGTTCAAACCCTGGCCCTGCTCAGTGGGTTAAGGATCTGCATCGCCATGAGCTGTGGTGCAGGCACAGATTGGCTTGGATCTGGTGTGGCTGTGGCTTGGCCGGCAGCTGTAGCTCTAATTGGACCCCTATCCTGGCAACTTCCACATGCTGCAGGTGCAGCCCTAAAAAAAAAATTAAATATGAAAATATTTTATACATACAGCTATGTATATAAGGTCAATGACTTCTTTGACTTAAATACTCCAAACCATGGGTTCCTTAATATATCTATCTTTTGAGTTTTGAAAAGCCTCTTTCCATAAATTCTGCTGTCTCATTTTAAAAGATCATATACACTACAAACTAAAAATTATAAAGTCATCACCATTTTCCTAAAGGGCTATTTTCCTTTATTCTTCCTCTTTTTTTTTCTTTTTTGCTTTTTCGGCCACACCTGTGGCATGTGGAATTTCCCAGGACACGGATCAAATCCGAGACGCAGCTGCTACTTACACCACAGCTGCAGGACCCTTAACCCACTGAGCCAGGCTGGGGATGGAACGCCACAGACACAAGCCAGTTCGTTAACCCATTGCGCTACAGCAGGAAGTCCTATTTCTCTTTTCCACAATGTTATTTACCACAGATATTTCTGTATGAGATACAATAATCATTCCTGGTGGGATTTTAGAAAGGACCTTTGTAGCTAGTTTTGTCAAGAGTTCATAAAGACAAGTTTCCAGAACACACAGTACATAAAGTTAGTAGGATTTTTTTTCCCCAGAAATTCTTTTTGTATTTGTTTCCAACCACAGCTGGTAAGGATCACGTTCATATAAGAGGCCTATCTTGATGGCCTCTTGTGTGAGAACCAGAGAGAAAAGACAGAACCGTCTGATGTAATTCAATGTAGCAGCAAAATGTCTCCACAGTTTTCTCTTCCTTTTACTCAGGAGTTGTAAAGTCCACCTGCCAGCACCTCCCCCATTCACACGCCACAGGCAGAACACTGCTGTGTGAACCAGAAGGGGATGGCCACAGCAAAAAAGACTAGTAATTGCTAAGGACCTTCATAACAACTGATATTGGTCAATGGTATACTTCATCTATAAACGAGCAGGAATCACAAGATACTGAAAAAAAGGAGCACTCTGAAAGAAAGGCACCAAGCTGAACAAACAAAAGAACTGACCTGAAGCATTACTGAATAAAACAGAATAAAACAAAAATCTAATTGGAATCTTTAGGAGTAACTGAGAAGATACTGCATCCACAATTATGTAAAAGACAAGACAGTTCTGGGGAAATCAGAAAGACCCCCCTCCTGAAAGAAAAAACAAAAAAACATAAACTCAGAAGGCCAGAGGGCACAATGAACTTGAATGAACAAAACATTTATGATTATTAACACAACCAAACTGTGACATTCCCTTTGATGGGAGGAGAGGGGGAGGTGATGAACAAAGAGTTACAGAAAATGGAGACAGGAATCAGAGATGTAATAGCCACCAGGCATTCATTCAGAAGACAAGAGAAAGAAAGAGATAAAAGTTGCCAAACTATCTAAGGCCTTCAGAATATCAAATGGCTCTGAATACCCCAAAAGAATGTTGAAAAGTATAACATACTTCACAGTTAAAGAGAAAAACCCCATCAAGTTCCAGAAAGAAAAAATATAGAAAAAGCTATGAATTACACAGGCATCAGACTTTTCATCTGCAACAATAAATGTCAGAAGGAAAAAATGTAAAGAAGGTGAAAGAGACTCAATTATAAACTTAGAATTCTATATCTAGCTCCATCAGGATGGGAGCCATACCTGCATTTATTCACCAATGGATCCTCCGCACTTAAAAAGAATACACAGAGTACTTTATACTGAGTCAGAGAGATATTTGTTAAATGAATAATAAAAATAGACACTGAATATTCAAGGAACATTCTCCATACATCTCCACAAATCCTTTCTAGAAAAAAAATAGACATTATTCAGGAATGTATTTCAGAGAGGGGCAACCACGGAACATACACAGCAATAAGCAAAGACAACAGTAGTATCAACGGTTAAGTCTAAGCAATGCTGATAATGCAGCTGAAAGGTTATAGGCTATATTCTCTAACCACAATGAAAAACTAAAAAACCCCAAAGCCACCTGGCAATGTTAAAAAAATTTTTTTCTAAATAATTCTTGACTTTAAGAAGAAACTGACCCTCATGCTCCCATAATCCAAAACCTAAACATTTATGTGTCCAGAGACATACTTGCATAGAGGTACCATGTCCTATGGACAAGAATGATCATGCTTGGAGTTCCCATCATGGCACAGTGGTTAACGAATTCGACTAGGAACCATGAGGTTGCGGGTTCGGTCCCTGCCCTTGCTCAGTGGGTTAAGGGTCCGGCGTTGCCGTGAGCTATGGTGTAGGTCGCAGACGTGGCTCAGATCCCGCGTTGCTGTGGCTCTGGCGTAGGCCAGCAGCTACAGCTCCTATTGGACCCCTAGCCGGGGAACCTCCATATACCGCAGGAGCGGCCCAAAGAAATAGCAAAAAGACCAAAAAAAAAAAAAAAGAATGATCATGGTAGCACTATTCCTAATAGCAAATGGGAATTAACCCAAATATCAATAAGCAGACAAATGGATAAATGTTATAGTACAAACAATGAAATAAATTCAGCAATGAAACAGAACTATAGCTATACACAATATAAATGACAAACAAGAAAGAATACATAGGTAGTATGACTCTTACTATGAAGCTAAAAAACAGGAAACACTAAACCATATTGTTCAGGGGTACACATATGAGTGAAAAAATGTGCAATGCAGAGCAAAAGACAAACAAGAAAGAATACAAATGTAGTACGACTCTTAATATGAAGCTAAAAAACAGGAAACACTAAACCATATTGTTCAGGGGTGCACAAATGAGTGAAAAAAAACTAGAGAAAAGTAAAGGGAGGATTAGCATACAGGGGAATGATCATCTGGAAGGAGCTGCAGAAGAACTCTGCAGTGCTGGCAATGTTCTATTCTTCACCTGGGTGGTGGCCGGGTGGTAGTTCCCAGGTATTCACTGTAAGTACTGGTTATACTAAACTTATGTTTACAGGTTTTCAAGACATACTATTCAAAACATTTTCAAAAAATAAGAAGAGAAATATGAGCAAGATATTAAATCAAACTACCTAGGACATACAAACTGTTTTTTAGGAAGTATACTAAATTTTTAAATCTGTGGAATAAAGTCAAAAATCACTCAGAAGAAAATGAATACCATTACAACATGTTTGTTAAAAAAGCAATTTAAATCACATTGATCCAATTAATTAGAAAAGGAGGAGAAATGATTAAGCTTAGAGCAAAAAATGAAAAACATGCTTAACAAATAAAACTAAAGGCTGATTCTTTCAAAAGACCATTATAATTTTTAAAAAGCCTCTGACAAAGTAATCGAGATAACTTGGGAGTTCCCATTGTGCCACAATGGGATCGGCAGCATCTTGGAAGCGCTGGGATGTGGCACAGTGGGTTAAGGGTCTGGTATTGGCACAGCTGTGGCTTAGGTTGCAACTTTGGCTCGGATCCGATCCCTGGCCCAGGAACTCCATATGCCGTGAAGTAGCCAAAAAGGAAAAAAATTTTAAAAGATAAAGAAAACTTTAGAAATGAAAAGATTATAACCACAGATGAAGATGATACAAAAAAAGTGAACACTGTGCACATCTTACAACAGCTTCAAACATGGAGGTGAAGTTACCAACATTTTAGAATCTAAAATTACTAAAACTGACTGAAGAAAAGGAAAAGTGGAGCAGGCTCAAATATTTGTTAAAATAAGGGCTTCTCAACCTTAGAACTATTGATATTTTGGTCTGAATAATTCTTTGTTGTGAGGAACTGTCCTAACACTTCAGGATGTTTAGTAACATTCCCTCTACCCACAAAAACACCAATAACAAACTCCTCCAAATTGGCCAGCTGTGACAACCAAAAAATATCTCCAGATATTTCCACATGTCCCATGGAAGGCAAAACTGTCCTAGTTGAAAACTGATTTAAACTGCTTTAGATCTTAGAAAAAACACACAAAGCTTCCCAAGCCATGAGATTACTTAATCCTGAGAGCAAAATGAAACAAGAGCCTAAAAGGAAACAGACTATACTACGACTTCACATAATCAGAAAAATCCAAAAATAAAATAGCACATCTATTGTGTTCCACCCCCAATCTACCTAAGTGAGAAATGTTTTTCATGAGAATGCAGGATGATTCAAAATTAGGACATTTCATGTAATTAACAAGTTATACTATATCCCTAACATGGAATTACATGCATAGTCATGAAAAACAAGGTAAACCTACATGGACTGTATTCACAATATATTGTTTTTTGTTTTTTTTCTTTTTAAGGCTGCACCAACGGCATATGGAAGTTCCCAGGTTAGGGGTCAAACCAGAGCTGCAGCTGCAGGCCTACATCACAGCCAAGGCAACACCAGATCCAAGCTGCATCTGCAATCTATGCTTGTGGCAATGCTGGACCCTTAACCCACTGAGCGAGGCCAGGGATCACACCTGCCTCCTTAAGGACACTAGGTCCAGTTCTTAACCCATGAGCCACAATGAGAACTCCACGCAATATACTATTAAGTGAAAAACATTAAGCTGAAGACATTCTAAAGAAGGAAAATAGAACACAATATATTTTTCTCCTCTTTCCTGAGGCTCCACTAGAATTACAATGAAGAATAAACATTGTACAAACACACAATGGTAACAAAAAATAAAAGGAGGCTACCAGCAGCAAAAAGAACTCGTTCATGTTAGAAGATGATAGCAAATGGAAAAACAATAATTAATGAAGCAAACAAGTATAGCCATAGGTTAGGGGATAATCGGGGAGCTAATCTGTACCGAAGCACTCTGGAGGGGCTCTAGACACTAAGACACCAAGCACACTAGACAGCAGGTGTAATGGAGAGGACTGAAAACATAAATTAACCAAAAGCCCATACAGAGAACACACTGTCCAGCCCTCAAACACACTGCTCTCCTTAAGCAGAATCCAGGCAGACATATCTACCTCAAGCAAGAGATTTTAAGATTTCATATCCAGAGAAACCAAACAGTTCCAGCTATCATTTATGATTATATCAGGATATAGGAGTTAGGGGACAGAGGTTGGAAGTCAGCTTAAACTGTCTCCTAAATCCTATCAGTTGACAAGTTTTGGCCACAAAGAACTCCCAATCAGCCTTCCGGTACCTCTCTCAAATACGAATGAAAAAAAGAAGGAAAAAATATGAATGAGCAACAGAGAATAAACAGTTATCTGAGGAAAGTCTTCAAAAAGAAGAAAAAGACCAAAATAAACTAGAAAAAATTATTAAAGACTTACTAAACTTATTAAAGAGAAAGAGATGCTAGGAGTTCCCATTGTTGCTCAGTGGCTTAAGAACCTGACATAGTGTCCACTGAGGATATGGGTTCAATCCCTGGCCTTACTCAGTGCATTAAGGATCCAGTGTTGTTGCAAGCTACAGTGAAGACCGTAGATATGGCTTGGATCCAGCACTGCTATGGCTGTGGTATATGCATGAAGCTGCAGCTCCAATTCAATTTGACCCCTACCTTGGGAACTTCCATATACTGCAGGTATGGCCCTAAAAAAAAAAGAAAAAAAAAAAAAAAGGGAGAGAGAGAGATGCTGTACAGGAAAAGTATCAAAGTGACTTCTTAAAGATACTTTTGAATACATTACATTGATAAAACACAAATAGGATGCTATGAATAAGGAATAATCAGAGAACAAGAAAAAGCTCTTAGAACTTGTGGTTTCATCCTTGGAGAGGACCCCCAATGAACCACACCTTCCTGCATTTATCCCTTATATGAACCCCTCCCACTATCAGTTTGGGCTGGCTCTGTGACTTGCTTTAGCCAATAAATGTGGTAGAAATGACACTGGGACAGTTTCAGATCTAAACATTAAGAAAGCCTGGTAGCTTCCACTTTTGTGCTCTTAGAAGACAAAAACAAAAATTCTGACTACCTTCCTAAAGAAAGAGAAGCTACATGAAAAAGACACTAGGATGACGAGATGCCATTTGAGGAGAAGGGCCACGTGAGGAAACAGCGAGGCACTAGACATGGGAATGAAAAAGCCATGCTGGACATCCCACTGCTGTCACATGTCCAAACGACCAATTCTAGACGTTATCTGACTGCACAGTGAGATTAGCAGAAAAACTGTCCAGCTAAGGCTAATCAACCCACAAAATCATAAGAGATAGAATAAACTATTGTTTTAAGCCATTAAATTCTAGGGTTAACTGGTTAAGCAGCAATAAAAACCACAATAAAACTTAAAGTTATGACTGTCCAAATAAAATTTCCGAAGTCTGAAAGATAAGAAAAATGTTGTAGAATCTGAAATTAAGACAAAAAGATGGAATAAAGTGATAAGAGATATAAAGACTCAAGTGAGGAAGTCTAACATCCCATTAGTAGGCATTCCAAAATGAAAATACAGAATGGGATGAAGAAAGTTACCACAGGGAAAAATATGAGAACATTTACTCAAAAAGAAAGATTCAAGACTCCAAATTTGAGAAGGTCCATCCACAATGAGTGCCCAACAACAATGGGAAAACAAAACAAAACAAAAACTCCACAACTCGGTACACTGTCTTGGTATTTCACAACACCAAGGAAAGGACAAAGTCCTAAAAGCTTCCTGAAAGTCATGCAGAAATGACTTAAGAGTCAGAAAGGCATCAGGCTTCAACACCACCACTGACTAGAAAACAATAGCACAATCTCTGAAATTCTGAGAGAAAATTATTTTCATCCTAGAATTACATATTCAACCAAACTATCGAGTGAAGGCAGAATGTAATAGTAATTAACACTTACTGGGCATTTACTATGCATCAGGCACTGCTTTAAATGATCTACATGTACCAACTCATTTAATCTTCATAGCTCCCCTAAAATATAGGTGTACTACCATCTCTCCCATTTTGCAAATGGGATATTGATGCACATGTTACCAGGTAATTAGCCCTAGCTAATAAGGTAATGTAACTAATAAGCATAAACCTATGATAATCTGACTGTAGTCTTTCTTGAAAATTCAGAACTCAGAAAATTTTCTACCCTTTTATGTTGTCTTAGGATTTTTCTTAAGCACTCACACAAATTAAGAAGAGGTAAGCCAGGAAAGAAGACACAGAATCAGGAAACAATGGATCTACTCCAGCAAAGGAGACAAGAAAAATTTCAAGATGACAGCTGAAAACAACCCGCCAAGACTGATACAGAAGAACCAAAGGCTCTAGACGAGAGAGTGATCTCACAGAAAAAAGACAGAACACAACTTTTTAAACTAAGACATTATTATAAGGAAGACATTGCAAAACAAAAAAAAACTATAACTTCTTATAACTTCTTAAATTATCTCAATAGAACACTCTACAAAGTCCTAATGATAAATAGTGATTATTCATATGACTAAATATAATGTTTTAGGAAGGGGAGGTGGGTGGGTAAGTGGGTGGTATGAGAGCTAAATCTTTATTACAGTGCAAACTCAAAAAATTATGCCTAAATAGGTAAATCCAGAAATCCACAGAAGTTAGAGGTGGTGGTGAGCCAGTGGGTATTTCCGCTGCTTTGAGTTAGGCCTTAAGAAGCACAAATGGGCATACAGAGATGGCACTCCAGGTGAAGGTAAATGAATAAGCAAAAGCAAACAAGTGCAAAAGCAAGGGACAGTTATGGAAACCAGGAATACTAACAACAAAAAGGTGGTGGTGGGGAGGGGGCATCAGCTGTTTGCCTGTCAGAGTAAATACCAGTAGCTCCAAGGAATGAAAACGTTATTTTTCATACCTAAAACAAAATTTAAAAAAACAGTTCAACAGGAAAACAAAAAGTCCTAAATAGCTGTATAAAAAAAAAAAAAAATCCTATTTTACTTTTGTTTGAGATATTTACCTTAACTCTTAAAACACTAGAGAATTTTTACTTTACCTGACCCGTGGGTAGTGGTTGATCTAGCATCTCAACATCCAGGTGCTTAGGAAGATTATATAGTCTGCAGAGTTCACATATCAACCACTTCAATTGCTGACGAAGCTACAAAACACATTTCAGTAAGTAAGCATTATGTTAAAGAGCCCTCAGATTATATGAATAATGCTACAACTACTGTAACTAATCCAGTAGGAAGTGAACAAGTTTATTACTGCTCAATTATAGCCTGCAGATAAAATAACAGTAATTTAAAAATACTTTAGGGGCTGCTATATAAGAAAGTTATTATGGCTTTAGTGTAACCCCCTACAACGGATACCTAACAGAATGACATCAACAAAAAGGCAGGGAAGGGGAGCTCCAGGTATTGTCTAGTTCTCAGTTATTTTTTTTCTTAGTAACTTAGAAGAGTACATTAATACATTAATGACGCTACAAAAAAACAAGGCAGTGCTGTTGCACATGGGTTATAAAATTATATATTCCACAGTCATTCATTTAAAAGTATAGAGGCACATATGGTCTAGCAGACAAGAGTCTAAGAATCCAGGGGATGCTGGATACAGTATCCAACACGCTGGGTTTGAGCCTTCCCAACCATAAAACAAGGAGATTAAAACCTTATAGCAGTAAAGATTAAATGAAATCTTCTGTGAAATACTTGACACTTACTAGGCTCTTAAGTATTTGTCTTTAAAAAAAAAAAAAAAAAAAAAAATAGAGAGAGCAAGAAAAAAGACCTCACCAGGAAAACTCCAAAGAATAACTCAAGTTTCCATTTTTAAATCCAGATTTGTTTTGTAAGCACATTTACTTTAAGCAAGTAAGCATGGTAAATTATATGCACAAACATATTTTGCATTGTTTAAAAAAATTGTTTTCAATGTATAAGTTTGGCAATTACGGTATAAGGAGAATAGCCATTATCAGTAGACTTGACTGGGAGCAAGAAAGGCAACTTACATCACTTGGTCAGGAACAGTTTCCTGGATGTCTCTAACCAAGAAAAGAGATGAAGAGAAAGAAGCAGGTTTATGAAGGACTAAGGAAAACAGACACAGAATTAGAATGGGTTAAACAAAGCAAAGAACAAGCCTTTCCAAAGTGGACAATTTTCCTCAAAAATGAGAAAAGTTGAACAGTAAATTAGTATCAAATAATATCCTCAAGCTTAAAAACTAGCAAAGCCCCACTGTGGATTTGTTAACCATCCAATAAACTCTGTTTCATGCTAAGTAATATTATAAAGATGAGGCAGGGTGACCGAGATGTAGAGCCAACTCCAACTCCTGGTTCAGGAAGCGCTCAGAACCACTGAGGGAGGGGCAGAGTGTGGTGGAATCCCACCAAGCAGTAAAAAAACAGAGCAGTAAGTATGCCGTCTGGGAATTTCGACCTTACATTCTCCTGCCAAAAAAAGTTTCTGAGGGATGGGAGGAAGAAACTAAGGCAATGGGGAAGGATTTAAGAAATTTGGAAGGTATACAGATAGGTCTTAGAAATTTACTAGATGGGGGGAGGGCTGTCAAGAAACATTACTATAAAAAAGAACTCTAAGATGGTTCCCAGGATCAGGCATAGGTAACAGGTTTCATTATTTCATTTTGCCCCATTCACAATCACAGAGAGAATTACTGAGGGGAAATATGGGGATGGTGAAGTATTGAGAGGTAGATGAGTTTAAATTTAGATCTAATCATTTTGAACAGCCACGTCACATCCGAGTGAGATCCCTGGATCTACAGGATATATAGACAGATAATAGGTTTCAAACTCAGGAGATAAATCTAGAGCAGAGTTCCTGCCATGCTACAATGGGTTAAGAATCTGCCTGCAGTGGCTTGGGTTGCTGTGGAGGTATGGATTCTATCCCCGCTGCAGCACAGTACAGGATCTGGCGTTGCCACAGCTGCAGCAGAGGTCACAGCTGTGGCTCAGATTCAGTCACTGGCCTGGTAACTTCCATATGCTATGGGTATAGCCATTAAATAAATAAATAAATAAAATAGCTAGAGATACAGATTTAGAAATCACTGGAATATAGGCCATGACTTTGACATCAGGAGTAGAAGAGATTACTTGGAGAAAGCAGAGAAGAAGAAAGAGTCAGACCATGGAATAAGAGCTCAGAGGACACCAAGGCAAGGTAATAAGAGACAGAAACAGGAGACAGTGATCTGATGGAAATCACTGTTAGATTATTAGTTCCCAGAGGACAGGGATGTGACTTGTCTTTTGTACCCACCACTTACCACAGAGCCTGGCATAGAAGCCTGGCAATTTTTTTAAAGTTAATTTTTTATGTTCTACTACTAATAGTTTCCTGAATCCACCCCAGGTTTAAAAAAAAAATTGTATAAACCAACATAGATAATAGATTTTTTAACAATATTGTATACAAAAGGGGCCAGGTTACAGACAACATGCTATGCTTTTTCACTTTAGCCTATCTTGCGAAGTTGTATGTGCTCTTGTGGAAAGACTGGCTGCACTCTTAACTATAACATAATATTCTATCATAAAACTATACAGTAATTTTTATTTAACCAGCTCTTTATTAGTGGACAACAAGTTTGTTGAATGTAAGAATGTTTCAATAAGGAAAGAATCAACAGGAAAAAAAATGCTGCAAAAAGGCAGACTTTAGTGAGTCCCGTTATGGCTCAGCGGAAACATCTGACTAGCATCCGTGAGGACGCAGATTCAATCCCTGGCCTCGCTCGGTGGGTTAAGGATGCAGCATTGCTGTGAACTGTGGTGTAGGTCAGGTCACAGACGCAGCTCAGGTCTGGTGTAGCTATGGTTGTCACGGAGGCTGGCAGCTATAGCTCCTATTCAGCCCCTAGCCTGGAAACCTCCATATACCACAGGTGCAGCCCTAAAAAAAAAAAAAAGGTAAACTTTGGGACTAAAAAAGAGGTCCTGAATTTGGCAACTAAAGATAAAAATTTTAGTACAACAAAGAAGGCAGAATCTAGATTATAATGAATTAAATGAATTAAAGGTGAGGAAATATAGCTTATTCTATCAAAAACGGATTATAAGATAACAGGGAAAGAGTATAAGAAAGAATGAGGGGTGAGTTTTTTTATGTAAATAATTTACTTTTTAATATAACTGGACCCAATTTTACATTCTATGTTATTTTACTTTATGAGCATTTTTTATGGAATATTTTAGACTACTATTTATAATAGTAGCAGTCTCTACTATTATAAAACTTGTACATTTAGATCATTAGAAGCCAACCGCCTAAAAGAAGGCAGCAGTAAGGGGCTGTGTCTAACACTCTTTACCAGTTGCCCTTCCCTGCAGATGTGAACATGTGTCTCACTTTCATGGTTCTAAAGACCCCTTAACTTGTAATACTCTATAAACTTAGGGTCCTTCTGTTCTTAATTTTAAGAACAGATGTGTTTAAACCACCTATAATTCAGTGTAACAAAAAATGCTGAATTAAGTCTCCACCTTCCTCAAATGGTCAGTTCTCTGAATACCATTACTACAATAAACTATACTTTCCTTATTGAGTATTTTAGCACAATGTAACTAATTCTAAATTCTCATTTGCATGACTCTTGAACTTCTGCCTTTATCCAGTCAGTGTATTGTTTTATTTAATATCTGGCCTGGCAAGTCTCACACTTTTTTTAAAATTTCATTATTTATTATTTACTCTTCCAAACAAACTTTAGAGTCATTTTGCCAGGTTCCAAAACAAAACAAACAAAAAAAACCCTGTTGAAATTGCATTCAATTTATAAACTAACATGAAGCTGTTGAAATAACTGACACATTTGTAATATGGAGTCTGCCCATCTAGGAACATAGTAGTCAAGGCTTTCATTCTACTCAGCCAATTTTTGTAGTTTTCTTGATATAAATCTGGCACACTTAAGTTTATTTCTAGGTATTTAATTTTTTTTAATTTAACTGTAGTTGTCAATAAAATTCCTGTCCACTATATTTTCTGATTATAGCTGATATGTGGCAAAGCTTAATTTTTATATAACAGAACTTTTAACCAGTCATCTTAAAAACTGTTTTTTCGCTGACTCCTCTGGATTTTTTTTTTTTTTTTTTGCATTTTAGGGCCACACCCGAGGAATATAGAAGTTGCCAGGCTAGGGGTCGAAACGGAGCATAGCTCTTGGCATACGCCACAGCCACAGCAGTGCAGGATCCCAGCCACGTCTGTGACCTATACCACAGCTCACGGAAACACCCAGATCCCCAACTAACTGAGCAAGGCCAGGGATCGAACCCGCATCCTGATGGATACTAGCCCATCGGATTCGTTTCTGTTGTGCCACAGTGGGAACTCCCTGGATTTTTTTTTTTTTTTAAGGTAAACAATCAAGTCGCCTGCAAAAAATTATTGGTATTTTTCTATAAGGTCTTTATGACCTCATGGAAAAACGTAATGATTTTTTTTTTTTTTTTCCATTTCTTGGGCTGCTCCTGCAGCATATGGAGGTTCCCAGACTAGGGGTCAAATCGGAGCTGTTAGCCGCTGGTCTATGCCAGAGCCACAGCAACACGGGATCCGAGCTGCATCTGCAACCTACACCACAGCTCACGGCAACGCCAGATCCTTAACCCACTGAGCAAGGGCAGGGATCAAACCCATAACCTCATGGTTCCTAGTCGGATTCGTTAACGACTGAGCCACAACGGGAACTCCAGAAAAATGTAATGATTAATGTTAACTTTAAAAAAAGAATATAAGACTACACAGACTGTAACTTCAACTACTTAAAAATATGTATAAGAGTTCATGTATTTTACCAGCCAGGGAAAAAAAAATACTGATAAAAAGTTAGCTATCAGGGAGTTCCCGTCGTGGTGCAGTGGTTAACAAATCCGACTAGGAACCATGAGGTTGCAGGTTCAGTCCCTGCCCTTGCTCAGCGGGTTAACGATCCGGCGTTGCTCTGAGCTGTGGTGTAGGTTGCAGACGCGGCTCGGATCCAGCGTTGCTGTGGCTCTGGCGCAGGCCGGTGGCTACAGCTCCAATTCAACCCCTAGCCTGGGAACCTCCATATGCCGCGGGAGCGGCCCAAGAAATAGCAAAAAAAAAAAAAAAAAGTTAGCCATCATGTCAACAATGGTTACATCAAATAGAAAAAGTTAAGAAAGATTTCTATTTTCCTTTTTTAGTTGTTTTTAATTTTATTCTCACAATGGTCATTTATTAGTCTTGTAATCAAAGAAATCAGGTAAAATGGAAAAATTAAATATCTTTACATATTAAATCAAAGATTATATATAAGATTATATATAATATATAATCTTTATATATTAATCAAAGAAATCAGGTTCTAAAATATTTTGTAAAATGGAAAGTTAGATATCTATATATATTAAGAAGACTTTTTATTTGCTTACCTTTAGCTTTTACTACAGAGTTACAGACTCTTGACAGAAAAAGCAATTGATGTCATTCTATCCTTATTTTCCCCTCACATCTACCTTGGTATTTTCCTCCTGTTTTACTTCCTACCTTGACCAGCGGTCCCAACCAATAATATTTGCTTGGTTTAATGGTTAGGAGCCAAGAAAAAGAGACCACCTAATTCCTGTTATAAATGAAGACTATACCTATGGGGAATAAAAATGAGAAACCACAGAGTAAACAGTAGAATTTGAAAGAAAAAAAAAAAGCAAGAAAGCAAGAAAAAAATCTTAGAGGAGCTAAAGACCAGGTGTTATCAAATAATCTTTCATCAGGCTTTTATATCATATTACCTCAACACTTATTTCTATATGTTCATGAGGAGAAAAAAAGCAGTGTGGCTTATTTTCTCACCGAATTGTTGTTCTTAGTGTCTTCTAGACGTTCCAGGACTGATGTCAAATTTGGGTCATCGGAGTCCACAAACCATATTGGTGACGAAGATGGATAAGATTCCTGTTATAGAAACACCTATGTTAAACACATTTACATACAGGCTTACCTGGATATGCAATTAAACCTCACCATGAAAATGGCAAGATGATCATGAATTTAAGTAAAATATATCATGGGAAGAAAAGTAACATTAAAATCCACGTGTGGAGAAAGAAAATTTTTATGGACTATTTTAAACAAAAATAAAGTTTTGTGGTTTAATCATCTTGCTTGTTCCATGTTACATATTTTACAAGTCTTAAAAAAAAAAAAGACTTTGCTCAGTAGGCAGTATGATTTTATAAAAACAGAAGAGAATACAACTGCAAAAGTTGTTTCATCAAAAGCAGAAAAAAATGGTATTCAAGGACCAAGATGGGCTTACTTCCTTTTTAAAGAAAGGTCTATCATGGCCTGGATTCTCCAGCTTTAACTTTTTTTTTAAGGGCTTTAAAATCTGGAATCATAATAAATCCCTAAAAAGGAAGAACAAATTAAAAACCAAAAAACCCAACCTCGAAATACGTCTATAGAGTCAGCCACACTACTTTTTGCCTGTTAATATAATAAAGCTATATTTCTAAGCTTTATCTAGATTAAAATATAATTCTGAATTTTTAAAATAAAGCAAAGGAGTACATATCTGAGCACATGTTCTGAAATCCTTACAACTGCTAAAAAAAAGATGATTTTTAAAAATCTTCTACTCACTATACTCCTTGCTTCTGAGTAATATAATTACAGAAGTTACTTTGAAATTTTTTTGTTAGAAAATTGGTCCCTAAAATCAATCCTATTTAATTTTGCCTTCTTCCCAGTAACTTCCCATACCTTCTCAGATTGCAAGGAGGAATGCAGTTTCTATAGGACTGATTTCTTAAATGAGGTTAAGATGACTTCTTAAACATAGCAGGTGTTAGAAAGGCAAAACAAACATAGACAGAGCTATCTTAGGACTACACAGCTCTCTTTTGTCACGGGAGCTGGGCTTTGAGACAGGCATTCTCCTAGCAGAGCGACTATCTGTGTGCTCCAGCTCGGAGAGGTCAATGATGTTCTTGAACACTCTAAGAGCCTGCCTCTCTAAACTGGCCCAAATAATCCTAACCTCCTGGTATTTACACTCTTGTGTAATTCTCTCCCCAGACCCAATGACTCACTTCTAACAAACATAATATAGCAAAAGTAATGGATATCACCTCTGAAATTAGGTTATAGAAAGATGAGTTCTGTCTTGCTCCCCTTGATGAAAGCCAGCTCCCTTCAGAGAGGCCCAAATCTACTTGGCAAGCAACTGAGAGAAGCCTTTGACCAACAGCCAGCTGAAATCTGAGGCCCTCAGACCAACAGCCTGTGAGGAGATGAATCCTACCAACAACTTCATGAATGAACTTGGAGGCAGAGTCTCTCCCTGTCCAGCCTTGAGATTACTACAGCAGTGACCACCACCTTGACTGCCTTGTCAGAGATCTGGAACCAGGGAACTCAGGTAAGTCAAGCACGGATTCTTAAACCATGGAAACTTTGAGACGTTTAAGCTGCTAAATTTGTTACAGAGCAACTGACAACTAATTCCAATATCCTAAAATTCCAATATTTCAGTCCATCACACAAACTGAGTACTATCAAGAAATGCTATTACTACATGCATTTTTTATTTTTTCATTTTATTTTTTTTTATTTTTCCACTGTATAGCAAGGGGATCAAGTTATCCTTACATACATGTAAGGATACATACATACATCCTTACATACATTACAATTACATTTTTCCCCACCCTTTGTTCTATTACAACATGAGTATCTAGACAAAGTTCTCAATGCTGCTCAGCAGGATCTCCTTGTAAATCTATTCTAAGTTGTGTCTGATAAGCCCAAGTTCCCGATCCCTCCCACTCCCTCCCCCTCCCATCAGGCAACCACAAGTCTCTTCTCCAAGTCCATGATTTTCTTTTCTGAGGAGATGTTCATTTGTGCTGGATATTAGATTCCAGTTATAAGTGATATCATATGGTATTTGTCTTTGTCTTTCTGGCTCATTTCACTCAGGATGAGATTCTCTAGTTCCATCCATGTTGCTGCAAATGGCATGATGTCATTCTTTTTTATGGCTGAGTAGTATTCCATTGTGTATATATACCACTTCTTCCGAATCCAATCATCTTTGATGGACATTTGGGTTGTTTCCATGTCCTGGCTATTGTGAATAGTGCTGCAATGAACATGCGGGTGCATGTGTCTCTTTTAAGTAGAGTTTTGTCCGGATAGATGCCCAAGAGTGGGATTGCAGGGTCATATGGAAGTTCTATGTATAGATTTCTAAGGTATCTCCAAACTGTTCTCCATAGTGGCTGTACCAGTTGACATTCCCACCAACAGTGCAGGAGGGTTCCCTTTTCTCCACAACCCCTCCAGCACTTGTTATTTGTGGACTTATGAATGATGGCCATTCTGACTGGTGTGAGGTGGTATCTCATGGTAGTTTTGATTTGCATTTCTCTCATGATCAACGATGTTGAGCATTTTTTCATGTGTTTGCTGGCCATCTGTATATCTTCTTTGGAGCAATGTCTATTCAGGTCTTTTGCCCATTTTTCCATTGATTGATTGGCTTTTTTGCTGTTGGGTTGTATAAGTTGTTTATATATTCTAGAGATTAAGCCCTTGTCGGTTGCATCATTTGAAACTATTTTCTCCCATTCTGTAAGTTGTCTTTTTGTTTTCTTTTGGGTTTCCTTTGCTGTGCAAAAGCTTTTCAGTTTGATGAGGTCCCATGGGTTTATTTTTGCTCTAATTTCTATTGCTTTGGGAGACTGATCGAGAAAATAGTCATGATGTTCATGTCAGACTACATACATTTTTTAAAGCAACAAGAGTTCCCTGGTGGCCTAGCAGTTAAGGACTCTGTTGTCACTTCTGTGACAAGGGTTCGATCCCTGGCCTGGGAGCTTCCATTTGCCACACGAGTGGCCAAAAATCCTAAAAATTAAAAAATAAAAGCACAATTACATATGTTGATTTTTAGAAGTTAACAAGCTAACCATTACATGTTTTCACCCTACTAACATTAACTGTATTCACTTGCACTGTTTTCTATTATGTATCAGGGAAAAGCCATCATTAGCAGTATTAGCTGCCGTTAGGTTCTAGTCATAGAAAAACAATTTTGCAGAAACAGTTTTAAAGAAGTCTTGCTTTGAAAACTATAATACAAATTATAATATAATTGATGCTACAGAAACTGGTCATTTTTAAAGCATTTTATCAAATGTTCTTCAAAGAAAAAAAAATTGCACTGAAGTAGGACATCATTACATCCATTCAGTAATGGTTTATTTTTGTACTCTCCTTTGTAAAACTCTTACTGTGTCCCAAACCTCTTTAATGCTAAAAGGTAGATTCTCTTCAAAATTAATCCTATTCTTAAAGAGAATTATTTATTGAGTACCTCACTGTCTTCAAATTCTTCATTTGGGAACACACCATCCAAACCTTTTTTATTGGAGTTCCTGTCATGACTCAGCAGAAACGAATCTGACTAGCATCCATGAGGATGCAGGTTGGATTCCTGGTTCTGCTCAGTGGGTTAAGAATCCGGCGTTGCTGTGAGCTGTGGAGTAGGTCACAGATGCAGCTCAGATCTGACGTCCCTGTGGCTGTGGTGCAGGCCAGCAGCTGCAGCTCCGATTTGACCCCTAGCCTGGCAACTTCCGTATGCTTTGCTTGTGGCCCTAAAAGGACAAAAAAAAAAAAAAAAAGCCAAACCATTCTTATTGTTTTATATTTGTATTTTCTTTAGCCTTAAAAAAAAATTTTGAGCTTCATTGTGTATATTAGCGTTTGCATAGTAAATTTCTGCATAAGCAGAATAAAATATGAAATGTTGCTCTGTACTAAAACCCCTCAAACTTGTATGAGGAGAATTGGAGGAAAAAAAAAAAAAAGAACAAACACTGAGATCAGTCACTACCTATGCCTTATTCTTCTAATCCTATACCTAAGAAGACAGGATATATAGTAAGTCGGTCCAAGCAACTATTTCAACAGTTTTCAAAGTGGGACCCTTAGACTCCTGGATCCAAACTATTTCTACAAGAATACTAAGACGTTAATTGCCTTTTCCAGACAGACATTTGCACCAATGATGCAAATATAATGATGGGTAAAATTAGCACTGATAAAGGTAGTGACACCAAACCATACTTGAAGTCATGGTATTCACCATCACGCATTCAAGGTGTTTAAAAGTAGAAAGTGCTAAAAGAATTTAAAGAACGCCTGATGAGGCAGCTGTTTTTCTAAAGCTCAACCCTCATGTCTCCTAATATTGTAAATGATGAAATGGGAAGCACACAAGAGCACTCCTACAGAATACTTGAGAAAAAGCACTTGTGTGACTGAGATGTGAGCTGAACTAACCACTTTCATAGAACAACATTTTCACTTGAAAGAATAACTGACAAACGATGGTTATTCCAACTTAGGTTTCTAATGGATGTTTTCTCAAAAAAAAATGAAGAGAGCCCATCATTTCAAGGAAAATAAAGGCAGTATTTATTGCCAATAGTAAAACTCAAGGTTTCAAGCAAAAATTAGAATTGTGCCAAACATTTACTCACCAATGTGAGCCTAATGGCTTCCTAAGAGTATTCTGATGAGGTTGATGGTGATATTAATGAAAATAATGTTTTCATGTTATATAATGAAATGTCTCAACATTATTAAGATTTTAGTGAACCAATATTTTCTAACTGACCAATCAATGATGTCATAATATTATGCATGCAAAGATAAAAAATCCATTCAAGGTTTAAGACAGACCAAGTTTTGGAGTTACCTTGTGGTGCAACAGGTTAAGGATATGATGTTGTCACTGCAGCTGAGGTCACTGCTATGGTACAGATTCGATCCCTGGCCTGGGAACATCCACATGCTGCAGGTATGGACAAAAAAATAAACAAAAAAGCAAAAACAAAAACAACTTTTGGGGTAGGAAACTTACATGATCTAAAATGGCTATTAAAATATTCCTCTTTCCAACCAAACATCTGTGTGTGAAGTTGGATTTTCTTCTTAATTCAACCAGAACAACATACCACAAGAGACTGAATGTGGAAGCAAATGACAGACCAGACATCAAAGAGATTCGCCAAAAAAAAAAGTTAAATTGTGCCACTATTCTCACTAAAGCTTTTTGGCTTAGAAAAAAATGTCATTTTTCATAAATAAAAAAAAATTGTATTAACATGTTTCACTTTTATATAAAAACATTTATATTAACAGGTAACAGTTTATCTTAATGAATATTTTAAATATTTGTCTTAATTTCTAATGATAAATATTGATAGATAACCTTAGTAAAGAAAAACTCCCTGAGCCATCAAGACATTTTTAATAATGTAAAAGAGTCCTGACTCCAAAAACTGAGAACAGCTGCTTGCCTCCCCACCCCCAACCCTTCACCCTTATTCTCAGAATTTCTTCCTTGGAAGAAACACCCTTTCACCACTCTGTTAATGAGGCTAGTTTTCCATCTTCCAACCTCCATCCCTTGACCCAAAATCTGATCACACATCTCTACCAGCCCATCCTACCCCTAAGTGGTTAGCTGTCAGATGAGCTAAACCAGGCAAATCTGGCTGGGCTTTCTCTGGGACTAGAGCCCTTTAGAGATTGAACCATCACAAGAATGTTGGCCAATCGGGGTACCAGCATTTATCCTGCCCAAAGAGAAAGGGTTTTGTTTTGTTTTGTTTTTAAAGGAACCAATTTATTTTCTAGAGGGTCACAGATATTTATTCTTGGTGCCATAACTGTGAGAATGCCCATTTCACTTCACACTTGTTAATATGTTTATCAACCTAATAAATAAAAGTTGCTGCCTCGAAGAAAAAAGTAAGTTCCTATACAATATAATTTACTACAACATCTCCAGAAACCAACTGATCCATAAGAACAGAAAGCTATCACTTCCAGGAAAATTTCTAAGTACATTACCTATATACATAAGGATTTAGCTCTAGCTAGCATTATTTAAAATAGAAAATAGAAACCACCTTCATGTCCAATAGTAGGAGACATGACTAATTCAATGCTACAGTCATATAACAGGACAGCACATGATAGCTGAAGACACTGTACCACAAAGATATACATTAAGTGAAAAATCAGACAAAATAATCTGATTTTTTAAACTTTTTATTCATTTATTCATTTATTTATTTATTTTTGTCTTTTTTCCTTTTCTAGGGCCACTTCCCACGGCATATGGAGGTTCCCAGGTTAGGGGTCCAACCAGAGCTGTAGCTGCTGGCCTACACCTCAGGCACAGCAATGCCAGATCTGAGCCACGTCTGCAAGGTACCTACACCCCAGCTCAAGGCAACGCCGGATCCTTAACCCACTGAGCGAGGCCAGGGATCAAACCCACAACCATATGGTTCCTAGTCGGATTTGTTAACCACTGAGCCATGACGGGAATTCCTGTTTTTTGTTTTTTGTTTTTTTTGAAGAGAGAGGGAATCTATATAAACATGAGAGAAAAGAGGACCAAATGACAAAATATATACCAATATTTTGACAGTGGTGTCTCCTGAGTAGTAGAATTACAGGTGATTTTTTTTTTTTTCTAGTTTTAAACATCTGGTTTCCAGATTTCTAAAATAAGAATGTCTTGTTTTCCACATTATAAAATATCCACTACCACCACTTCTGGAAACTAAACCCTCAGCACAAATTCTACATCATGTTCAAGGCTTGTTCAATGTAACATTTAACAGACAGCCTACCAGAGTTTCCATTGTGGCTCAGCAATAACGAACATGACTAGCATCCAAGAGGAAGTGGGTTCCATCCCTGGCCTCGCTCAGTGGGTTAAGGATCCGGCATTGCTGTAAGCTGTGGTGTAAGTCACAGATGCAGCTCAGATTCTGAGCTGCTGTGGCTGTGGTGTAGGCCGGCACCACCACTGTCACTGCCAACATGTGATGTTGTGTTGTCCTAATCTGAGGCAACATAACTCAAGGTTAATCAAAGTAACCTCTTTGCTTGTCATTGCTTGAGGAATTTCTGTCTTGTTCAGAAATAACTTTATTTTCTACATAAATCCACCAAAAGACTGATATGTGGCTCTTTATCAAGCATCAGCCAGCAAAACTGCCTGCCAGAATGCTCAGTTTCTGGTATAGCCATCTCCAAGGATGACATAGCCATCTCCAAGGATTTTGGTAACTTTTTAAAAAATTAATACACATACTTCTTGTTGAAGGTTCAGAAATACAACAGTTGTAATTCTTCTGGAGAAAAGTTATGGGACACATTATCTTTGAACTTTGCTGTGCAATAAATGTAGGATGAAAAATGAAATAAATTGACAGAATTACCATATGGAACCTTAATAAAATTCTAAATGATCTGACAACACAAAAAAAAAGCTACAAAAAAAAAAAAAAAAAAAAAAGAGGAGTTCCCGTCGTGGCACAGTGGTTAACGAATCCGACTAGGAACCATGAGGTTTCGGGTTTGGTCCCTGCCCTTGCTCAGTGGGTTAAGGATCCCGTGTTGCCGTGAGCTGTGGTGTAGGTTGCAGACGCGGCTCGGATCCCGCGTTGCTGTGGCTCTGGTGTAGGCCGGTGGCTACAGCTCCGATTCAACCCCTAGCCTGGGAACCTCCATATGCCGTGGGAGCGGCCCAAGAAATAACAGCAGCAACAACAACAACAACAACAACAACAACAAAAGACAAAAGACAAAAAAAAAAGCAAAGAAAAAGAAAAGAAGAAAAAATTGAGAGTTCCCATTGTGCCTCAGTGGATAAGAACCTGACAGTGTCTGTGAGGATGCAGGTTCAATCCCTGGTCTTGCTCAGTCAGTTAAGGATCCAGCATCCATGCAAGCTGTGGCATAGTCCGATTTGACCCCTAGCCCATGAACTCCCATGTCACAAATGTAGCCTTAAAAGAAATTGATCCCTGCTAATAATTTTACAAGAAAACAACATACAGCTAAGTATCTAACATGACCAGAGCCCACAGAAGCAGAGTAAAAACACTAACATTTGGTAAAGGAAAAATGCATACATACTCCTGTGATCTGAAAAAACTTTATTTGTTCCAAGTAGCAAATTACAGCTAATCAAAACATCATTCTAATGAACTGAGGCAGAAAAAACAAAAGTGCTGAAGAGGATTCAAACCATCTAATCTGCAAAAACCACTGGTTTCCTAGGTTCTGAGTCTGCTTTGTCTTTCAGAATGATCTTTTGCAAGAGAACACAGAACACCATTACACTGGCCTTGGGAAAAAAGGGACCTCTGCTTTACCACTCTGGCTCTCCAGTAAGGCTTTACATTTGGCACCACTCAACTAGCTAATGTTTACCTAATACTATCCTTTCCAGGTCTAAGGAAGTTTAACAACAAAACAAAAATCAAGTTACTAAACAATACACATTCACAAAACAGAAACCTAAGCCTCCTCTTCACATATCTGTTCTTTTCAAGGAAGGGCATAAAAATGGAGATTAAGGAGGAGCGAATAATGACTAAGAATATGACTCTATACCATAAACTGGTCAAATGAATGGCAACAATGGTTCCTCTGGATTGAGAGTACCAGTTCTGTGCTTATTAACTGACAGCTCTAATACTTCTAAAAGATTCTCCAAGAGTTCAGTTTGGAAAAATAACCATCCCAGGAGAAGAGACCAAAGAAAAGGTCTTGGGCTCTTTAGTCAAGTTTTGTTCATTATTTCCTTTGTATAACCTTGTCTGGGCTACTTTTTATCAGCGTAAAGACTAGAAACACGAAAAATTAAGAAATTAACAGCATGGGTTTAATTCCCATGAAAAGTTATTAAAAAAGCATCCTATCCTCAAAAAGTGTTATTCGGCCACTAATAACACTATCACTTTCATATCATAGAGAACATTATCACTGCTAAAGAGCTTTCCTATACAGGCTCTCATGTGCGACAAAAAGTATTACCTATTTTATAGAAAAGCACAGTAAAAGTAGTAATTTGCTTAAGGGCCCAACTACTAAGAAAAGACTTAGATCTTTTTTTTGTCTCCTTAATTCAGAACTCTTTACATTTTTAATTTAGTATCTTGCTGTTAGGGTGGGAGGGGGGAGGCCTTTTGGGCAAGGATGAATAGAAATTTAATCAGTTAAACAAAAAAATGTTCCACCACAAATAGTCTGGCAAATTACCACTCATGCAGAAAAAATAATGACTTATGCTACACAAATAATAAAGTACGATGAGGTTTTGTTTACCAGCTAATTTGCTTGGGGAGCGGGGGGGGAGGATATTTTTCATTATAAAACTGTGATTCCCTACCAAGAATTCCCAGATGCCAGGAAGTCCTCAAAAGGTATAATGGAGTTGCCAAGTTATGCCAATATTTCAAAAGGATTAAAAGAAGTCCTACACTAGCTCCCAATAAGACTGCACAGGTTATTAAAATGAGCTGCTTTGTTTTCAGGTGTGAACATAACAACTGGATGTCAGCAATGACTGGCAATTAGATCTATTTATTGAAAATGGAAAAACAATACTTTTAAGTTTGCCTGACAATCTTTATCACGAGTTCATAGAAAATAATTTTAAAAAGGACTCTTTGAAGTTGAAAATAGCACTCTTTCCCTTCATATTTAAGATACGACAAACTTATAAAACAGAAAAAAAAAATTAGCTCCATTACCTTGGCCTAAAGAGTAAAACATCTGTTTTGTTTTTTACATCTTAAGGTTCTCTCACATGAAGTCAAACGGCAGATTTCCTACAGAGCCGAAAGTGGCCTTTTAAATATGTATGCAATATCCATGACTTTCTTGATGTTTTCTTCGCACTTTTGACCAACTCCTGGTAGTTAATGGTAGAAATAGCAAAAAGACCAAAAAAAAAAAAAAAGATTTCTGTTCAAACAGAATACAGCTAGAATGATGGCCATATAGTCGATAGTACAAATATTTACTGAGTGGAAGATGAAAAGCATAATTACATAATTATAGAATATTCTTCCTTGCCACCATAAAAGTCTTTAAAAAAATCCAAAACTATTATAAAAAAACATAACCAAAGCATTAAATAGTAAGAACTCTAACAGTAAGAAAACACAATCAAAGCAGTGAACAATAAGGACTAAACAGTAAGGAAGGGAAACAGACATCAGCGTAAACAGCATACGACTAGAAGAGCCTTGGGGATGGCCAGACATGTTAAGACAGATTGGGGTGGGGTAAGGGGCACATTCCATATGGAAAAAACTGCTGATACAGAAGCCTGAAAGAAATAGGGGGCGCAATATCTTTAGAGGATTACTCAGAAACCCACATGCATGTGTGGAAGGAAACTAGTGAGGTACCATTCACTTAAACATTACAGAAACTGCCTAAGGATTCTTCCTGGTAAGCATGGAGAAGACAGGGCCTGGGATGCAGAAAAGCTCAATAAATATTTGAGAAGAAGAAGAAATTTAAGAGGAAAACCTTAAAAAAAAAATCAAAACCACTTTTTTTCAAAAAAAGCTAAAACTTTTTAGAGAACAGCAAATCACAGGAGACAGGTCCTGGCATTTGAAATCCAACCGCATTTTTTTCCTTGCTCTTTCCCCTCTAAGAAAATGGTATCAACAAGAGCAAACCATGTAGATTTTATCTAAACACTCAGCCATGCATAAAGAGTCTTTATCTTTTATACACCAAAATATTCACAGATGGAAGTGATATGTCTGGAATCTGCTTCAAAATAATCTGAGGTGGGGATAGATGAAATAAGATTGGCCCAAAGTTATCACTGTTGAGGCTGGGTACATGAAGGTTCTCCACACTAGCCAATTCTATCTAGAACATGTTAGATGTTTCCCCATAATAAAGTTAACACACATTCATAATACACTGAGCATCTACCACGATAATTATGTTCTGATATTGTGCCATAATTCACTAACATCTCAACTTGAATAGTTTCTATTAGTGTATACTAGTCCCCACCAAATCCTTTCACCAGGAGAATCTAATTTACTTCTTGCTCTATTCCCTAATCCAGGTCATCACTCAGTACCTTGAATGCAGCTGACTCTATCAGCCTCCAATATGGTTCTCAATGGGGCACTGCTGACACTTGAAGTGAGATAATTCTTTGTTGTGGCAGGCTGCCTCAACGTTGCATTTGACATCCCTAAGCCCTTGGCACTAAATGCAGTACAGCAACACCACCATCCAACCCCCACTGGGATAACCAAAACCACACACACATTTCCTGATGCCACCCACCACAGAGAACCACCCCTAGTCCTGGATGGCAAACACATCTTTCCATTTACCTGAGTAACTTAGCAACTCCCCCATAAGCCTCCAAATTCAGTCTATCATTCAAATCAGCCCTTTTTCCTGGCCAGACCTCAACTTCTCAACTTCTGAATAATTACCACTCAGACTTAGTCTCTTTATTGTCACCTACTTCATGCTCACTACTACTTCCTGTTTTCCATTCTTGGAAAATCTTCTCCTTCACCAGCCTATAGCCTGGGCTTCTCAAGTTTCATTATAACTCTTCTACAGCTAAAACCGTATCTTCCCAAGCTTCGGTGTCCTCTGCTGAATGCCCTTTCACTTTCCAAAATTCTCCTCACCTGTAAAAGCCCAATTCCACAATCAGCCTCTCCTCAAGGCCTTCTCTGAAAGGCCCCCCAACCCCACTCCCATCAAGCAAGTTAACTGCTTTGTTTGGTTTTCATAATGATATCACAGAACTTGGTCACACTTTGTTATATAAAACTCTCCTCCCAGGAAAACTCAGTTCCCAAAGCAGGGACTGCTCTATCCAGTTTTGCAAAACCAACACAACAGCTATGTACAGCACTTTAGTGTTTTTTGGTTTTAAATATACACCTACTCCCCAGTATTCTGAAAACTATGTTAATGTTAATTATGATAATTTCAAGGCCTTTGCAGATTCCAGACCACCAGGCATGCTTTAGGCACTGAAGTACCTACTGACTTAACCAAAGGGAGATTAAAGACGCAGGCTTGGTTTTAGCCATGTATTCACAGAGAAACGTGAAATCATCATGTGGATTCCCAGTTATAAAATTTTTTAAAATTCTGCAGTTTGGACCAATACCCTAAGTCAATTTCACAATGAACGGCCTCATCATACTTATTTAACACTTATTTTATGATGAATCGGGTTTCTCAGATGAAGAGAAAGAGTGAGCTTTAAAGGGTGTTTTCGGCTTTGGGACATAAAAGTATTTTTCTGAGCAGTAGACTCGGGCACGCAGCTCCCTTCGTCTGCTCCCAGTGTGAACGGCTTACACCCCGGAGGAGCTAAACAAACATACCCCCAGAACACCTGCCGCATCCAAGGTTCAATGCTCCTTCAGAAACGCGTTAGCGCGGAGCCAGGCCAACAGAAGGGGGTGATTCAAACAGTGCCAGAGGCTGCACGCTCAACTTTTTTTGCCTCAAACGTGTCAGTTTTCGATATTAGTTTATCCTTCAGCACAAACTTAAAAAACAGTTGGAGAAATGGGCAGAACCAGGGAGCCCCGACTGGAGAAGGAGGCGTTCAAACTTGAGGGCCTTTAGCCCGCCACGCCGGGGCTCAAACAACAGCCGGGGTCGACCCGCCGCGCCGCGACCCCCGGGCAGGCCCCTGGCTCTGGGCTGCCATGGCGACCCGGCGAGAGCTCGGCGGGCATGATCTCCCTCCTCCGGGCGCAGCGACGGGGGCCGAGAAGAGCCAACAGCCTCAAACCCGGCCCCGCAGGGAGAGCCGGAGAAACGCGCCGCCTGCCTCCTCCCACCCGTGCGGCACGCAGTCGCGCCGGGGCCTGGGCCCGGCCCCTCACCGGGGAAAGGGGCGGACCAGCCCCGCCCCGCCCCGCCCGGCCCAGCCCGGGGGTCCGAGGGGCCTCTACACGGCAGGCTCCCCTTTGTCCCGGCACTCGGGGCGCCCCTTTCCGCCCTGGCTCGGCCCTGCGGGGCTGCGGCCGGCGCCTCACCGTGATGTTGCAGTGGAGTGTGAGCGGCGGCGGCGGGGAGTGCGGGCTGCCCGGCGGCGCCGGAGGCGGCACCAGGAACTGGCAGTGAAGCTCATCCAGCTTCCAGCTGACGATGCGGAATCGCTCGTGGTTCTTGTCGAAGATGGACGCCAAGAACTTCAGCTCGGCCTTGAGCCCTGACACGGACATCTTCCCCTCATCTCCGGCGGGAGGGGTGCGGAAGCGGAGCCGGACCCGGAGCCGCCGTCACGGCCGCGACCGCCCCGCGGGGCCGGCCCGGGCCGCGCTCTCGCGGCTCCGCCTCTCCCCGCCGCCGCGGCCCGCGTTAGATCGAGGCTAGAAAATGGCGAGGGGCTCTGAGGCCTCGGCGAGCGGCTGTGTGGCGGCCTGGGTGGCTGCTCCCTTTGTAACTGACTCCACCGGCAGGAGGCGGCGGCCCGGCGGCTTAAAAGGGCAACTGCGACACCGCCCCCGCTACCGCCTGGGAAAGGGCTGCCCCCACCCCGCCCCCATCCCTCCCCGCCCCGGCGCGTCCGGCGCGTCCTGCGCGCCCCCGTTTCCGGCGCGTGCACGCGGCTAGCGCGCGCGCCCGACCAGCCGCCCCCTCCTCGCCGTGACCCAGCCCCCTCTCGGCCGGCCCATCTGCTCTGCTCCTCGCGCCCGCGGACGCCAGGCTCGGGCCAGCTGGCGCTCGAGACCCTGATCGCCGGGAGGAGCCGGAGACCCCCGCGCCCCCGCCCCCTAGCCTGAGACCAGACACGTGCACGGCCTAGTGCGCCGGCCACGTCGGCGGGGCAGCGGACGCGCGCCGGCCCCTGGGGGCGGTGCTCCGCGAAGCGCTCAGCGGGCCACCTACTCACCTGACCCAGCTCCGGGCCCTGGTGGGAGACTGCCGGCTGTGGGCAGTGCTCTGGACCCAAACCGGCCCAGCTAGCTGCGTCTCCGCTAAGCCTCACCCTAGTCACCTAGCCACCACCTTCCCAGCTTGAGTTCCTGCCAGGACTCTCTCGCCGGACTCTACGCACTGCTTTGCTCTCAAACAATCCTTTTACCGAAAATGATCATTTGGGCCCTGCCTGGTGCTACTTCCCACCCCCCACAATTTCATCCTTCCTCATATCCCCGACCCTTGTTCACTCGTGTATTCACTTTCTCTCCCTCTTTCATGCCTTGAGCTTTTGCTGTTTCCCAAGCTTAAGATAACCCTCTCCATGTCCCCTGGAAGCAGGGCTGCCTATTTTCAGTAGTCTTAGCTCAAATGTCATTTTAAAAGGGCCACGCTGACCACCTAATCTAAAATAGCCGCCCAGTCAGCCTGTATCACATCATCCTATGTTGATTTTTTGCTCAGCACCTATCACTGTCAGATATGTTTCCTGTTTATTCATTGTTTCTGCCTGACATGAATGTCTTATTCAGAGCTATAATCCCAGGACCTAGAACAAGGCCTTTTACATAATAGACACCCAGTGTTACTAAGTGAATACTCTTATCTGGAATCCCCAGCAGTTAATACAATCCCTGGTGTATTCTAGGTGCTCCCAACATGGATGGAGGACTGCATGACAGTCCAGAGGAATATAACATAATTGGGCAGGTTGTTAATAGTGTGTTTAGTGATGTGTACTAGAGACAAAACCCGTTTCAGGGGCGTGCAACCTATAGTTATGTAGGGCCCCTAGCTTAGAAGGGCCTTGTGCTTGATTGAATGCTCTGCTTTAACCATTTTGAAAGTCTCAGTAATTTTCCAACAAGGGGCTCCTCGTTTTCTTTTTACACTGGTCTTGACTAGAAGTTCTCAGCCCTGCCTGGTGCCTAAATGTCTCCTGCTTCATGATTTACAAGTAGTGCCTGGTCTACTGGTCCTTTAGATAATGAAACACAGAATGAGGCAGGGAGTTAGTAAGTCCACTGAATGGAGAACATTTTTAAACATTTTTATTTTCACTTACTTCTGAGGTGTTGTATCATGTTATATTGCTTCTTAGCCTTTCAGGGGATCACAGATCTCTCTGAGAATCTAATAAAAGTTATGTTCCTTCCTCCCAGGAAAATACCTCCGCATGTGAAGAGTTACATCCGTGAGGGTTGCTGGCCCTGGAACTAGCAGTACTACTCTGAATAAGACTGGGAGAAGAAGGGGTTCCAGTCCTCAGCTATGAGCCAGAAATAACTAGGATACTGTATTAGCATTATTGCTGGCTTGAGTGCAAGTTTGGTGTGCTGATTTCTTCTTCCCTCAGTCCCCAGTACTCTTGGAACCCTAACAGGCATGGCAGTCACAGACAAGGATTTGAGGCAAAGAGGAACAATCTGTTCAGAACGTGGTATGACTTTGAGAAATAAGATACCCTGAACAAGTTATTTAATCCAAAGCTTATTTGTCTAAGCTTTATTTTGTCATCCCTAAACGGCTATGAGAAGATAAAGAGCTTTATAATTATAAACACTTTTACTAGTTATATCTCAGATATATATATAAGTTGCACAATCATTTTTTGAACATCTGCTGTGTTCCAAGCCCAAAGAGAGCTAGAAATGTAAATAGATATAGTCCCTGAATTCAAGAAGCTTAAAAATCTACCACTGGAAACAAAACACTGTTTCCTGGTGCAAATAACAAAACTGGGACGTAAAGTGGCTTGGACAATAAGGAAATATATTACTTCACATAATAGGAAGTCCAGAATCAGGGTAGGTGCTAGGACTAGTTGATTAAAGTTTCAATAATGCCAAGAGCCCAGTCTCCTTTGTCAAGCTGAGAGCAAGGTGGCTATAGCTGTTCTTTCATGTCACACGCTGACATAACAATATCTAGATTCAGAAAGGACCGTTCCTTTTATGTCCTTCCAAGACATGAGACTTTTCCAAGAACAAACCCGAATGACTTCTCTTCTGTGTCATTGGCCAGAAATGTGTCACAAGCCCACCCTAAACCAGTCACAGGTAGATGGATGGGATTGCTCATTGGACTGGCAGTCATCTGGGATGGAATGGATGTTGGAGAGTCAACCACAGTGTCCACTACAGACTCATAAATAAAGACAACATTGGATGACATGTGATAAGAGGTTCAAACTACTGAACTACTGTGTATCAGGGAAAGAAGAAATTAATTCTGGTATTTTTTGCATAAAAGTGCAGCCATATTCAAAGAACATCCAAGAGCCCAGCTGACTACATAGTACAGCAAGGGAGCAAGAAGATAAACTTGAAATTTTATTTGATTTTTGAGCCCTGAAATACCGTGCCAAGGACTCCAACAGGTTCATTTGGGGAGAGTCATTGCTTTTAAGAAGATTAATCTCACATTAGTGCACAAAATAGATTACAGTGGGTTTAAAACTGAGAAGAAGCCACCAAGAAGAGGCAGGAAACCCAGATTCTGAATCTGGCCTGCCCTTAATTCCAGGAGGCAAGTCACATCCAGCTCAGACATTCTACAGCTCCAAGCAATAGAGTCTTTTGGATTGGTCCAAGTCAAAAGTAAGAAACACTGAAATAGAAATGGTAGTGGGAATGGAAAGGACCACACTGATTCTAGGGATGTTTCTGAGGCAGAATGTTTAGAACTTAGAGCTGATTCAGGGTTAGAGGAGGAGAGAGAAGTGTTATGTTGTTTACAGTAACAATTTGAAATTCCTAGAGCAGATAACTGGGAGGGAGTAATGCTATTGACAGAGGCAGAGAGAGATGAATTTGCAGTGCTGATGGGACCTCACATAGAGAATTTGTATCATAGGCCTGGAATTTATAAGGGAAGTCAGAGCAAGGGACATGTAATTGTGGATCAGCCAAACAGGGTGATGGTTGAAATCGAAAGTAAAAGGATAACCTGTGTGTCAAATAATTTGTGGAAAGGGCAAGAAAGATCAGAACCAAGGAAAAGCCACGGGCTTTAGAGATTAAGAAGTCAAGTATGTTTTATTTTTATTTACTTATTTATTTATTTATTTATTTAGCTTTTTAGGGCTGCACCCTCGGCATATGGAGGTTCCCATGCTAGGGGTCAAATTGGAGCTGTAGCCACTGGCCTATGCCACAGCCACAGCAACATGGGATTCAAGCCGTGTCTGCAACCTACACCACAGCTCAGGACAACGCCAGATCCTTAACCCACTGAGCAGGGCCAGAGATTGAACCCACATCCTCATGAATACTAGCTGGATGCCTTTCTGCTGAGCCACGATGAGAACTCCTCAAGTGTGTTTTAGAGAAAATAACAGACTAGTGGATATGGGGTGGACGTGAAGACAGTGTATGTAGACTTGATCAAATAACATCTCAACTCTATCTTCTTCTGGACCCCTTACTGTACTGTATAATCAGCTGGGTCTTGAAAGTTTTCAGAGAGATGAGGAAGAGAAACGAACGGTTGTTTATAGTAGCAAAGCAAAAGGAAGCTTTAAGATTTGGGGGTTTTGTTCATTTGTTTGTTTTGGTCTTTTTAGGGCCTCACCCACAGCATGTGGAGGTTCCCAGGGTAGGGGGTCTAATCAGAGCTGCAGCTGCTGGCCTATACCACAGACACAGCAATGCCAGATCCGAGCCATGTCTGTGATCTACACCACAGCTCTCGGCAATGCCGGATCCTTTAACCCACTGAATGAGGCCAGGGATCAAACCCACATCCTCATGGATATTAGGTGGGTTCTTAACCTGCTGAGTGGTAATGGGAATTCCTGTATTATTTTTATTATAGTATGGACAGAGGTGAATTTACAGTGTCACTTAAGCTTCAGGGTCCCTTATACATGCACAGGCCTTTTCTAAATAAATATGAACTTTTGTTTTTAAGTTGGTATTTGTAATTTTGTATTCTTTTTCTTTCTTTCTTTCTTTCTTTTTTTTTTTTTTTTTTTTTTTTTGTCTTTTTGCCTTTTCTAGGGCTGCTCCCGCGGCATATGGAGATTCCCAGGCTAGGGGTCCAATTGGAGCTGTAGCTGCCAGCCTACACCACAGCCACAGTAACACGGGATCCGAGCCGCGTCTGCAACCTACACCACAGCTCACGGCAACGCCGGATCCTTAACTCACTGAGCAAGGCCAGGGATGGAACCCGCAACCTCATGGTTTCTAGTCGGATTCATTAACCACTGCACCACGACGGGAACTCCTGTATTCTTTTTCTTGAAGAGAGCTCTCAAGATTGACATCGCTTCAGACCCTACAAAATCTGGATCTGCCCCTAAGGAGAGAGCCATTTATAGGCAATGAAAACTGAAGACAGAAGAGGGGTAATAAGGCATAAAACTAGGTTCTGGAAGAGGAAGGAAACGACAGGATAAGGAGTTAGTCTTGGAAAGGTGGTTGGGGTAAGGGGGAGAATTGGGGAAGACAAAGAAATGTTGAGTTAGGAGTTCCTGTTGTGGCGCAGCGGAAACGAATTTGACTAGGAACCATGAGGTAGTGGGTTCGATCCCTGGCCTCGCTCAGTGGGTTAAGTTGCTGTGAGCTGTGGTGTAGGTTGCAGATGCAGCTCGGATCTGGTATTGCTGTGGCCCTAGCGTAGGCTGGCTGCTATAGCTCCGATTAGACCCTTAGCCTGAGAACTTCCATATGCCTCTCCAAGTCTTTCAGGTCCCTGAGGCCAACCTACACCATGCCACTCTGTTCAAACCCTCAGCCCCAACGCATCACGCCATGACAGCATTCTTCCTTTTTAATATATCCCTACACTTATGAGGTATTTATGAAGATAGATGTGTAGGTGAGTAACGGTTGATTTTTCCTGAATTTCCCAACTGTGATTCCTTCATTCGTACAGGAAAATCTTGTTTCTTTACTTATTATTTCTCCTTCTCTCTTTCCCTTTTTCTAACTTTATTCACCACATCTGAAGTGAGCTTGAGGTGTCTGCCAATTGATGATTTTCAAGCCATGGAGATGACCAAACCCACCACAGCGACAAAGACAGGACTCTTACTCAGGGCATTGGAAGGGATCACAGTGAGAGCGTTCTTTCTATATGTCAATCTAGGGGCCTTAAATCACCCAACCTGGCTTCAGCTCCAGTTTTCCTACCAGGTGTATAGAAAGAAGAGAAAAGGCTCACATGGAAAGGAAAGGATGGAGTTTCAGGAGACATCTTGAGAGAAGAAGGACAAGGATTGGCATAGCTGCTCAGCAACATATCACCATTTTAACACCATCCATGCACAACCCGCAGGCACTTTATCTGGATCCCAAATCCCAGTTCAGGCTGGCTTCGAAATTACCAGCTCATCAACTGATACCACCAAACAGCAAAACAAATTCTGCAGAACAATTAAAAACTGGGCAAAATACCTGAATAGACATTTTCCTAAACTAGATATACAGAGGGCAACAAGCATCAGAATAACTGACCACCATCACTCATTAGGAGATAAATGCAAATCAAAACGATTCTGAGGTACCACCTCAGACCTCTTCAAATGGCCATAATTTGAAGTTTACAAATAACAAACCCTGGAGAGGGTTTGGATAAGAATGTGCCCTCCAACAGTGTGGGTGGTTATGGTAATTGGTCCAAACACAACGGACCCCAGGATCGAGGTAATCCAAAAATAAATATAGATCAACTGTATGACCCAGCAGTCACACTCTGGAGCATATATCTGGACTATGTTCTTTGAAAAAAACTTAAATATTCCACTACGTTCATGAAGTAGTATTCATAAGAGTGAGACATGGAAACAAACACATTGTCCATCAACAGGCGATTGGATTAGGAAGAGTATGTACGTGTACACAATGGAATAGTACTCAGCCATAAAAAAGAGCAAAAAATGCCATTCGCAGCCATAGAGACAGAAAGAGAAACTCTCATACTAAGTGACATATGTCGAAAAGAGAAAGAAAAATAACGTAGGTTACCCCTTCTATGTGGAATGTAACAAAAGGCACCAGTGCACCTTTCTACAGAAAAGAAACTCCTGGACTGAAAAACAGATTCGTACTTGACAGACGGGACGAGGAGGGTGTGGGAAAGCCTGGGATTTTGTGGGTAATAAACCCAAAAACTTGCCCTTGGATTGGGTAAGCACTGCGATCCCACTGTATAGCACAGGGAACTACTATCTAGTCAGGGCTTTGGAACATAATGAAGGACACTGTATAAAAAGTATCTACATACATGGACGACTAGATCACTTTGCTGCAAGATTGAAATGGACCACCATACATAAGCGATACTTGAAAATATTAAATGATAAAAACCCCACCAATCATGGGCTCAGTGTTCAGCAGACAATATATCTGTGTCAGGACTCCTGCCGTTAGAGAATAGTGACTGGCACACTGACTCTGTTGAACATATCAAGATTTCCTAGCAATGCAAAATCCAACGAGACATACTGATGTAGTGTGTATGAAATTATTTCTATAATCATATTTTATTTATGTATTTTTTATTTACCTATTGATATTCCTTCACTCATGTGTGAAATGCAGATAGCCTCTGCCCAGGAATTGGATGCGAGACTCTGCTCTACATCCCAGGCTAGTACTTAATTCACCCTGTCACCTGAGGTGTTGGGTCAGGAGAGCTTTTAGGATTGTCTTATCTATCAATTCACTTAGCTACTGTGTAGTCATCTGTATCTTCATTGACATACTTATCAATTTAGCTCATTCTTTTCAATATCTCTTTTTATTTATAAAAGTATTTGGGTGCCACATGTGATATTGGGCTGTGGTCTGGCCAGAGTTTGATCTCACAACGCACCTATTACCACAGCCACAGCAGTGACATAGAGAGACTCTTAAGCCAGGAAACCACGAGGGTAAAACCTTGGAGCTTTCTTGATGATACCAATCAACCCTGCTTTATTCGTCAGACCTGGGTTCGGTCAGGCATCCATAACCTGGCGCCACACTGAAAAATGAGGCTCATCTCGAAAGGCAAAAAAGAAATTTCACGAAGTCTCTTGAGTGAAAAAAGCACAGGGGTTAGCATTCTTGCCCAAACTAATGACACTGAGGTCCCCCATACTTTCATCAGCACCAGCCTCTTCCTCCACGTATCGAAACCCCCGATGATCAGGGGCTGGAAAATGGCCAGCTCATGATACAGCACAGATGCTGTGTGTTTCTCAGCTCCTGCCTCCGGAGGAACACAAGGCATACCAACATCTAGTGAATCCTTCAAGCGTTCTAAGCACACTCCCACCAACCTGGATGCAAATGCACCTCAGATGAGGGACACATGTGGCATCATTTGGCCTGACATGTGGCATCTTGGGCCGGATAGTCCCAGGTGTCCAGGAAAGTGAACAACCTCTGGGTTCTTGCTGCAGGATCTGCTCAACTCAACATCAACCCCAACACTGAGCCTGCACCTGCAGCCTAACCCTAACCCCAGTGACATAACCCCAGCCTGACCTACGCTTTGGTATCAGGATAAAGTGCCTGAGGGTCATGCATGGGAGGAAACCCTGAGAATTGCTATTAGACCTGATGTCCACAAGATGCATCCAGAGTACCTTCCGGACCCAGGTGCAGGGCAAAGCTGCAGGTGCAGGCTCAGATATGGGGTTGATGATGTGTTGAGTGGAACCCATGGCAAGCACCCAGAGATTTGAGGTTGTTTTCTGGACACCTGGGACTCTTTGCTCCAAAATCTTCATGTCAGGCCAAGGCCACATGTTGTCCCTTCATCTTTTTGGGGTGGGTTGGCAGCCAGCCTGGTGGGGTGGCAGTGTGTTGAGAATGCTTGAAGTATTCACAGGATTTCAGAATGCTTGTGTTCCTCCAGAGGCAGGGCCTGAGATCCACACAGCATCTGTGTTGTATCATCAGCTATTGTCCAGCCCCTTGCTGTAGGTGTGTTTAGGTAGGTGGAGAAATAGGGTGGTGCTGATGAATGAATTGGGGACTTTGGTGGTGTTAGGTTGGGCAGCTGGGCTAATCCCTGTGCTTTTTTAACTCAAAAGGCTTAAGGAAATTTCCTTCCTGCCTTTCAAGATTAGCCTCACTTTTCAGGGCGGTGCCAGTGTATGGAGGCCTAACTGAAACAAGGTCTGATGATTTTAGCAGGGTTGATTGGTATCCTCAGGCAAGTTCTTAGGGAGTTCCCTCATGGCTGCATGGCTTAAGATTATCTGTCAGTGCTGTGGTTGTGTTCAGAGCTGCACTGGGAGATCAAACCCTGGCCAGACAAAATCCCAATGTCACAGGTAGCACCCAAATAAATTTGTAAATAAAAATAGATATTGAAAAGAATGAGCCTAATTGTAAAGAACTTAATGACTACAAATATCCTTTCCTACAGAGTGGTTAAGGGAATTGATAGATAAGGCAATCCTAAAGGTCCTCCTGACACTATAACTCGGGGGACAGAGGGTGTTAAGCAAGATCCTGATGTTGCACAGCAGTGGTGTGGATTCAATAACTGGGCAGACAATATCTGCATGACAAAAATTGCTACAGATCATAACTAGGTACATTAAAAAAGTAAATAAAAATGCTAATAGTGAAATTCATATACACTAGGTAATTATGTCTAGTCAGATGTCACATTGCTAGGAAATCTTGGCAGGTTCAATGGAGTCTGTTTGCCAGGTTTTTTTTTGGTGTGTTTTTCTCAAGAGGCAGGAGTGTGGACATAGACATCTTCTCCAGTGATGCTGAGCTGGTAATTTTAGGATTTTTTTAAATCATTTTTTTCCATTATAGCTAATATATGGTGCTCAATTTGTCTTTGATATCAAACTGATCCATACATACATGTATATACATATTCTTTTTCTCACATTATCCTCTACCTTTTTCTAAAAAAGGGGACTAGATATGGTTCTCTGGGATAAATATCAGGATCTTAATGCTTACCCACACCAAGTATAAGATTTTGGATCTATTACCCCCCAAATCCCAGTCCTTCCCATTACCCTCCCCTTCCAATCTGATAACCACAAATCTGTTTTCCTGTCCATGAGTTTCTTTTCTGATAAAAGGTTCATTATTGCCGTTTGTTAGATTCCATATCGAAGGGATATTCTTTGCTATTTTTGTATCTCTTTCAGACTGCTTTCACTTAGTGTGAGGGTTTCTAATTCCATCTCTGTGGCTGTGAATGGCATCTTTTCTTTTTTGTGTCTGAATAGTATTCCATTGTGTATGTACATCCTCCTCCTAATCCAATCATCTGTCAATGGACATTGAGTTTGTTTCCATATTTTGCTACTGTGAGTACTGCTGCATGTATGTAGCGCTGCCTTTAACTCTTTCAAAACAACATTTTCTGGGTGTATTCCCCAAAATGGGATTGCTGTGTCATGCGGTCATTCTATATTTATTTTTTGGACTTACCTCCATCCAGTGGTCCATATCGGTTGTACCAATTTACATACCTACCCACACTGTAGGATGGCATGCTCTACTGCACACCCTCTCTACGATTTTTTATTTGTAGACTTTCTAATGATGGTCATTCTAATGGATGTGCAGTGGTATCTCAGCATCTATTTTATTTGCATTTCTCTCCTAATGAGTGATGGTGATCATTTTTACAGTGCTTGTTGCCCTCTGAATATCTGGATTAGGGAAATGTGTATTTAGGTTTTTGCCCATTTTTTCCATGAGGTTGTTGGTTTTATTTTGCTGTTGGGTGTTATCAGTTGTTGAACTGGTATTCTGGAAACCCCAGCCTGACCTGGGATTTGGGATCAGGAAAAAGTGCCTACAGGATGTGTATGGAAAGGTGTAAAACAGTGATAATTTGGTGAGCAGCAGTGCTAATCCCTGTTTTTTCCCAAGTGGTCTCCTGAAACTCCATGCTTTTCTTTTCATGTGAAATTCTCTCTATATGCCTGGTATGAAGACCTGATCTAAATCCAGCTCTGGGGAATTACGGATGGTAGATTGATGGGTATAAAATAAACTCTCACTGAGATTCCTCTCAGCTCCCTTGGCAGAAGATATGCCTTTGTCACTGTGGTGGGTTTTGGTAACCTCTGTTGCTTAAAAAACATCGGTGGACAGACAATTCATGCACTCCTCCGGTGGGTCAATAAAGTTAGAAAGAAATTGAGAAAGAGGGAAAGAGAAAAAAAGAAAAGAAACAAGACTTCACTGTGCAAATGAAGGAATCTCAGTTGGAAAATTAAGAAAAAAATCATTACATACCTACACAGCTGTCTTCATAAATACATAAGTGCAGGGATATATAAAAAAGAAGAAGTCTTATGATGGGTCAGATGCTGAGTGTTTGAATGAAGTGGCATGGTGTAGGTTGGCCTCATGGCTCTGAAAGCTTTTGAGAGAAAAATAGCACACTTGGAAGGACACTTCTTGGTATTTCAAGAAATTGGAGGAAAGAAACCCAATGAGCATTTTTCCCATGGCCAATGCAGCCCCTAGGGCTGCTTACCCAGAAACAGGAGGAAAATCTGAGTGTTGCTGTTAGAGCAGATATCCACAAGATTGGGCCCCAGTACCTTCTGGACCCAGGTGCAGCTCCAAGGCTGCAAGTTCAGGATCAGTGATGGGGTTGATATTGTGTTGGGTGGAACCCAGAGCAGGCACCCAGAGGTTTGGGGTTGTTTTCTATGCGCTTGGGACTCCCTGTTCCAAGATGTCCCATGTCAGGGAGAGGACACAGGTGTCCCTTCAGCATGTGATGTGGATTGGCAGCCTGGTTGGGTGGCAGTGTGTTTCAAATGCTGGCTGGATTCACTGGTTTTTGGAATGCCTTGTGTTTCTCCAGAGGCAGGAGCTGAGACCCACACAGCATCTGTGTTGAATCATGAGCTGGCCATTTTCAGGCTCCCAACTGTTGGGGGTTTAGGTAGGTGGAGAAAGAGGGTGGTGCTGATGAAAGAATTGGGGACTTTGGTGGCATTAATTTGTGCAGCCATGCTAATCCCTGTGCTTTTTGGCTCAAGAGATCAAGCGAATTTTCCCTCTTGTCTTTCAAGACGAGCCTCTCTTTTCAGGCCAGCGCCAGGGTATGGAGGCCTGACCAAAACCATGTCTGATGAATTAAGCAGGGTTGATTGGTGTCAAGAAAGCTCTCAGGGGGTTCACATGTTGCTGCCTGGCTTCAGAGTCTCTGTCAGTGCTGTAGTTGTGTTCAGAGCTGTGTTTTGAGATCAGTCTCTTTCCAGACAACATCCTAATGTCACAGGTGGCACCCAGATAACTTTGTAAATTAAAATAGATATGGAATAGAATGTGCTCTATTGATAAATAAGTCAATGAATACATATATACATTCCTACAGAGCAGCTAAGGATTTAAGAGATAAGTCAATCATAAAGGCTCTCCTGACGCAATACATCCAGTGGCAAAGTGTTTTAAGTATGAGCCTGGGGACGTACAGCAGTGGCATGGCTTCAATTCCTCAGCCAAGAGTATCTGCCTGCCACAAATGGATGCAGGAACATTAACAGGTAAATTTTAAAATCTATAAAAATATTAATATATAAATAAATTCATACACCCTAGGTAATTATGTCTGGTCACATATCACATTGCTAAAAATCTTCACAGTTCAGAGTTCCCGTCATGGCGCAGTGGTTGACAAATCTGACTAGGAACCATGAGGTTGCGGGTTTGATCCCTGGCCTTGCTCAGTGGGTCAAGGATCCGACATTGCTGTGAGCTGTGGTGTGGGCTGCAGATGTGGCTGAATCCCAAGTTGCTGTGGCTGTGGCTGTGGCTGTGGCCGGTGGCTACAGCTCCGTTTAGACCCCTGGCCTGGGAACCTCCATATGCCACAGGAGCGGCTCAAGAAAAGGCAAAAAGACAAAAAAAAATAAAAAACAAAACTTCACAGTTCAATGGAGTCAGTTTGCCTGCTTTTTTTTTTTTTTTTTTTTTTTTTTTTTTTGCTTTTGCTTTTTCTCAAGAGGCAGGACTTTGGAACCAGACACCTTCTCTTGTGAACGCCGATCCAGAAATACCTGGCTTGAGACCGTTTCCTAGAACTGGGCAGGAGTGCAGTTTGACTTCTGGAACCCTGGGCTTCTGGTTGTGAGAGGTACCAGAGTTTACAACCTGTGGCTATTTTGGGATGGTCTGTGATCTTTCCTGTGATGTTTCTTTCCAGAAGTCTCCTCCACAATCTCGTTATTCTCTCCCACCTGAGCCTCTTCCTCCTCTGCCAACTCCAGTGGCAAAGAACCCAGCCAAATCCAGGTAATGTGTAGAAATGCTGGGTGATCCTGGATTTCAAGCTGAGCCCAGGGCTCAAGGGTGCTGCCTGATTCAGATCCTACACATGTGATTTCAAAAGGGGTTTGTTTTGTCTGATTTCAGTGAGTGGGTTTGGGTCGTAGTGGGGGTAGTTGCCCTGGTGACTTCGAGATAGTCATAACTCCGCCTATAGTGTATTTCAGTCAGCAGAGTGGGGGAGAAGGAAATTGCACTGGCAGCAGCAGCAGGCCAGAGAAGAGCAGGGCTCCACTGAGGGAGACAGAGGAAGGGCTGAGAGCTGCTGTTAGAGCCCAAGTCTCAACAGATGGCACGAGAGCACCAGCAGGGCCCTGTCTGCAACCTCCCTGGCTGTACCTTCGGACTCAAACATGAAGTTGGAGCTGGGTTGGGGGAAGCCAAAAGAGGGGCCCAGAGCTGGTGCTGGGCTACAGGGCCCCTCCAAGTCTCTGGGCAATTTGTCTCATCTCAGAAAAGGGGACATAGTTCTGTCATCATATCTCAGGTTCAAATCCTGCATGGTCCGGTGGCCCAGTGGTTAGGGAATGTGACAGGATGTTTTGGGTCTGAGTCTCCTTTTTTTTTCTTTTTAAGGCAGCACTCACAGATTATGGAAGTGCCCAGGCTAGAGGTCAAATTGAAGCTACAGCTGCCAGCCTATACCACAACCACATCAACGTGGGATCCAAACAATGTCTGCAGCCTACACCACAGCTCAAAGCAATGCCAGATCCTTAACCCAATGAGCAAGGCCAGGGATCAAACCCACAACATCACAGTTACAAGTCGGATTTGTTTCTGCTGTGCCACAATGGGAACTCCTCCTTTGGTTGTTTGGAAGCACAACTCTGGACCCAGAAACACCTGGCTGGAATTCTACCCATAGTGTTTGCTAGAATCAGGCTGATCCATGTGGAGTTGAGCTTCCAGAAATCTGGCTTTATGGTTGTGAATGCACTGTGTCATCCCAGTTGTTCTGGGGGACAGGCTGTGCTCAAACCCACACTCTTTCTCTCTGGAGATCTCCTCATGCCTTTTCTTCCCTCCCACCTGAGACTCCTTCCTCTGCCAGACACCTGTCACATGGAAGCTACCTGCCACTGGATAATGTGAATAAAGGCTGGATGGTCCTGGGTTTCATGCAGGTTCCCAGGGCTTAAGGGTGCTGATGTGTTTAGAGCCTGCTCACATGACTTATAAAGGGGGGGGTCATTGATTTCAGGATGTGTGATGTTGTGGGGGTGAGTGTCCTGCCTGAATATGAGAGAGTCATACCCCAGCCCGTAGTGTATTTCATTGCTCTGAAAGGGAGAGCAATAAGGGCATCATGCTGGCAGTTGCCCAGGCCAAATAAGAGCAGGCTTAGGCTGAGGGTGGCAGAGGAATGTCTGAGAGGTGCTGTTAGAGCACAGCAGAGCCCCCTGTGCCCACCTGTTTGGATCTCAAGGCTCAGAAGGGGATTGGAGTTTCACCCATGGATCCTCAAGGGTGGTTCCTGAGCCTGGTGTTTGTGTTCTTGGTGCCTCTCACCCTGTAGCCCAATTTGCCTCAACCCATTGAGTTCAGAGTTCAACCCATTGAGTTCAACCCATTGAGTGTCAGAGTTCTGCCACCATAAGTCTCATTGAATTCCTGTCTGGTGAGGTGGCTACAAGATGAGAGAAATGGGCTGCCTGTGGCTGAGTGTCCTTTGCTTGTTTGGAGACCATTCTGGACTCAGAAACACCTGTCGTGAATGTTAGACATGCAGTTTTTAGAATAATCCCAGTGGGGAGTTTGGCTTCTAGAAAGCTGGGCTTCTGGTCATGAATGAAGCTGTGGTGTCCCTGTGGTGGTCTTTTGGGGGGTGGGCTGTGATCAAGTCTGGCTTTTTCTCTCCAGAGATCTCCACAACCTTCATCTTCCCACTGCATCTGAGTTGCTTCAGCCTCTGCAGGACACACAATTGAGGGAAGCTGTCTACATCCATGTAAGGTGAATCACAGCTGGGTTGTTTAGGATTCCAAGCAGAGACCCACAGAGGAAGGTTGCTGATTCAAAGCCTGCTGCCTTGATTTAAATAGCAGGGTTGCTGATTTCAGGGAGTGGGGTAAAGTCAGGTGGGTTGAGTGGCCTGGCCAACTGTGAGAGAGTCACACCCCTGTATATCATGCAGTTGAGTGTGCAGAGTGGGAGTGGAGTAAGAAAATCTCACTTGCAAATACTCCAGGCAAGTGCAGCTGGGTTCTGCTGTGGGCATCAGAGGAAGGGCCAAGATTTGCTCTTAGGGCCGCTGGCCACCAGACAGTGCCAGCCCCCACCCTTTCACAGCTCCATGGCTGCATCGTCAGGCTCAGATTCAGGGTGGAAAATGATTGGTGGAATTCCAACAAGTAGGCAGATATTTCCCTTTGGGTACATGGTTCAATGGACCCTGTGGCCCAATGTACCTCAACTCAGAGAAGGATTAAGGTTCTGCCACCATATCTCAGGTTCAATCTCTGCATGATCATGTGGCCCAATGGCTAGAGAGTTTGTTAGGCTTTCTAGGGCCTGACTGCCCTTTGCTTGTTTGAAGTACAACACTGGACCCAGAAATCCCTGGCTTCAATCTTGTGTCATGAAGTGTTTTAGAATCAGGATGTTGTGATATTTGGGTTCTGGAAACCTGGGCTTTTTGTCATGAATGCAGCGTATCAATGCAGTTGTGTACTGGGGGCAGGTCTCACCCTCTCGCTGTGCCCTTTCACTCTAGAGAGCTCCACATCCTCCTTCTTCCTGCTCCACTTGAGCTTCCGACTCCTCTTTGGAGGACCCCTGTGCCAAGGAACCTACCTTGATCCAGATACAGTGTATAAAGCCTGGGATCCTGGATCTCAAGCCAGGTGCAGGGCTGAGGGGTGCTGATTGAGGCCAGCTGGCTCTGTTGACCTACCAAGTGGGGTGTCCAATTCAGGGAGTGGGATGGTCTCAGTTGGGGTGAGTGCCCTTGCTGATTCTGAGATAGTCCTACCCCTGCCCATCATGCATTTCAGTGCACTGCAAGGCAGTTAGGAAATCAGGCTGGCAAGCTACCCAAGCCAGTGCAGACTGGGGTTCTGCTGTGGGAGGCAGAGGAAGGCCTGGGAGTTGCTGTTAGAGCAGATTTACCACCAGATGGGGGCAGAGCACCAGCAGAGGCCCTCCCCCTGAGCTCCCAGACTTCACCTTCAGGCTCAGAGGCAAAGTTGGAGATGGTTCCTTGGGACCCCAAGGAGGTGCCCAGAGCCTTCCATTTTGGTACATGGTGCCCCAACCCTCTGTCCAATTTTGCCTCCTCTGAGAGTGGGGAAATAATTCTGCCATCACATCTATGGTTTAATTCCTTCATGTTCAGTTGGCCCAAAGGCTAGAGACTTTGGCAGACTGGTCTGGGTTCTGAGTGCCCTTTGACAGTCTGAAGGCAGATCTCTGGATCCAGAAATACCTGGTTTGTGTCTTGGGTGTGCAGTTTTCTAGAATCACAATGGAGTGCAGCTTGATTTCTGAAAAGGTGGGCTTCTGGTTATGAATGTTACCAGAGTTTCAAAACGGAGGTTATTTTGGGATGGACAGTGCTGGTCTCTGTGCCTTTTCTCTCAGAGATCTCCTCCAAAACACCTCCTTCCCTCCCATGTTAGCCTCTACCAACCCCAGTGACAAGGAACCCACCCAAATCCAGGTAATGTGAAGAAGGCTGGGTAATTTTGATTTCAGACTGGGTCCAGGGTTGATGATTGCTGACTGATTCAAAGACTGCTCACTTGATTTCAGTAGGGGTGCGTGTGTGGCTGATTTCAGGAAGTGGGATTGTGTCACACCTGGGGGATAATTTCCCTGGTGACTGTGAGATAGTCATAACACACCTGTAGTGTATTTCAGTAGGCAGAGGGTGAGAGGAATAAAGAAATCTCACTGGACAGAGTGCCAGGGCAGATTTGAGCAGGGTTCTGCTGAGGGAGGCAAAGGGCTGGGAATTGCTATTAGAGCACATGTCCACCAGGTGGTGACAGAGCACCAGCCTAACATCCCTCCCCTTGCCCAAGCCCTCTGCAGCTGCCTGGCTGCAACTAAAGACTCAAATACTTGTTGGAGATAGGTTGGTGGAAACCAAAAGAGGTGCCCAGAGCTGGGGCCAGGTTACAGGGCATCTCCAAGTCTCTGGGCAATTTGCCTCATCTCAGAAGACGGGAGAGTGTTCTGCCATCATCTCAGGTTCCATTCTCTCATTGTCCAGTGTCCCAATGGCTGGAGAGTTTGACAGGCTGTCTTGAGTTTGAGTCCCCTTTGTTTGTTTGAAGGTCCAGCTCTGGACCCAGAATTACCTGATATGAATTTTGGCTAAACAGTTTGCTAGTATCAGGCTGCTCCACAGCTTCTAGAAAGCTGGCCTTCTGGTTGGGAATGTACTGTGTCAACCCAGTGCTTTTTTAGGGGGCAGGCTGCACTCATACCCATGCTCTTTCTCTCTAGAGATCCCCTCAAACTTCTTCTTCCCTCACACCTGTGTCTCTTCCTCCCCTAGGAGACACCTGTTGCATGGAAGCTCCCTGAAACTGGGCAACTTATACAAAGCCTGGGTCATCCATGGTTTCAAGCTGGATCCAAGGGCTGAAGGGTGCTGATTGATTTGGATCCTGCTCTCATGACTTACAAAATGGAGTTATTGATCTCAGGGTATGGGGTGGTGTTGTGTTGGGTGAGTGTCTTGGCTGACTGTGACAGTGTGCCTGACAGGGAGAGGAGAAGGACATCATGCTGCCAATTGCCCCAGGCCAGGGCAGACCACACTTTTGCTGTGGGAGGCAGAGGAATGTATGAGAGTTGCTGTTAGAGTGCATGTCCTCCAGAGGGCGACAGCACACAAGCAGAGCCCCCTCATCTCCCTGTTTGTATCTCCAGGCTCAGAAGGGGATTGGAAATGGACCCATGGAACCTCAAGGAGATGCACAGAGCCTGGTGTTGGTTTTCATGGTGCCTCTGACACTGTGGGCCAATTTGACTCAATTCAGTGAGGGGATGGAATTTTGCCATCATATGTCTAATTCAATTCCTCTAAGTCAGGTGGCTAAAATATGAGTGAGTTTGACTGGCCCTCTGGGGTCTAAGTGTCCTTTGCTATTTGGAAGCAGAACCCTGGACCCAGAGAAACCTGGCTTGAATCCTGGATGTACAGTTTTCAAATCAACCTGCCTGGGAGTTTGAATTCTAGAAAGCTGGGCTTTGGAGTGTTACTGTTGCATGTCCATGAATAGGTCCACACTTTCACAGTGTGAGCTATGCTTATGACTCAGTTCTTTCTCTCCAGAGATTTCCACAGCCTCTGTCTTCCCTCTGCACCTGGATGCTTCAGCCTCTGTGGGACACCCATTTGAAGAAAACTGTCTAAATCCATGTAAGGTGATTCACAGCTGGGTTGTTTAGGATTCCAAGCTGAGTCCCAGGTAGGAAGGCTGCTGATTAAAGGCTTGCTTTCCTAACTTAAATAGGAAGGTTGCTGCTTTCAGCGAGTGGCCTGGCTGACTGTGAGATTGTCACTCCACCAGATATAGTGCATCTAAGTGGGCCTAGAGGGATATGGGTATGCAAATCACATTAGCCAGAGCAGAGCAGGGTTCCTCTGTGGGATGTAGAGGAAGGGCTGAGACTTGCTGTGAATGCCCTTGCCCACCAGATGGTGCCTGAGGACTAGCAGAACCCCTTCTGCATCTCCATGACTGTACTTTCAAACTCAAATATATGGTTGGAGGTGGGTTAGTGGAAGCCAAAAGAAGGGCCCAGATCTGGGACTGGGTTCCTGGGCACCTTCCAGTCTCTGGACAATTGGCCTCATCTCAGGAGAGGGGACAAGGTTCTGCCAGCTCCTCTCTGGTTCAATTCCTGCATGGTCCTGTGGCCCAATGGCTAGGGAATTTGACAGGCTGTCTGGGGTCTGAATCTCCTGATTGTTTACATGCACAACTCTGGACCCAGAGTTACCTGGCTGGAATGTTGGCTGTATGGTTTGCCAGAATCAGGCTGGCCCATGTGGAGTTGAGCTCCTAGAAAGGTGGCCTTCTGGTTGTGAATGCACTTTATCAAGCTGGTGCCTTTTAGGAGGCAGGCTGTGCTCATGCTTGTATTCTTTCTCACTAGAGATCTCCTCATGCTTTTTTTCCCCTCCCACCAGAGACTCTTCCTCCTCTGCCAGACACCTGTTCAGAGGAAGCTACCTGCAACTAGGTAACGTGAATAAAGCCTGGGTGGTCCTTGGTTTCTATCTGGGTCCCAGGGCTGAAGGATGCTGTCTGATTCAGAGCCTGCTAAAATGACTTACAAAGATGGGTCATTGACTTCAGGGTGTGGGCTGAGTATATGGAGTGACTGTGAAGAATCTATACTCCTGCCCCCCTAGTGTATTTTAGTGCACCTGCATGGAAGAGGAGTAAAGATATCATGCTGGCAAGTGCACAGATCAGTACAGACCAGACTTTTGCTGTGGGAGGCAGGTCTGAGAGTTGCTGTTAGGGCATGTGTCCACAAGAGGGCGCCAGAGCACAGCAGAGCCACTCTGCAGCTCCCCGTTTCTATCTCCAGGCTCAGAAGGGGATTGAAGTTGGACCCATGGAAACTCAAGGGGGTGCCCAGAGCCTGCTGTTGTATTCATGGTGCCTCTGACCCTGTGGCCCAATTTGCCACAACTCAGTGAGGTGACAGCTCTGCCATTAAATGTCAAATTCAATTCCTATCTGGTTGGGTGACCCCAAGTTTAGGGAGTTTGATAGGCTGTCTGTGGTCTAAGTGTCCTTTGCATGTTTGCAAGCAGAACTCTGGATCTAGAACCACCTGGCTTGAATGTTGGATGTGCAGTTTTCTAGAATAAGCCTGGTGGGGAGTTTGGCTTCTGGAAAGCTGGGCTTCAGGTGATGAATGTGGTGTGTCTGCGCTGTTGCATTTTGGGGGTGGGGCGGGCTGTGCTCATGGCTGAGCTCTTTTTCCTCAGAGATCTCCACGAGCTTCATCTTCCCTCTGCACCTGAGCTGCTTCAGCCTCTGCAGGACACCCATTCCAAGGAAACTCTCTAAAACCATGTAAGGTGAATCACGTATCCCGGCTGGGTTGTTTAGGATTACAATCAGAGTCAATGGGGAGGAAAGCTGCTGATTCTAAGCCTGCTGTCCTGACTTCAATAGGAGTGTTGCCGACTTCAGGCATTGGCATAAAGTTGGGTATGGTGAGTGGCCTGGCCCGCTGTGAGTAAGTCACTCCCATGTGTATTTGTGTGTGATGAGAGGGAGAGGGGTAAGAGCATCACACTGACAAGTGTCCCAGGCCAGTGCAGACCAACGTTCCTACATGGAGGCAGAGGAAACGCTGAGTTGCTGTTAGAGCAGATTAGCACCATCTGACACCAGAGCACAAGTGATCCCCCTGCCCCCGCCACAGGTCCCAGACTTCACCTTCAGGCTTGGAGGCAAGTTTGGAGATGGGTCCTTGGTCTGGTAGCCCAACTGCTAGAGAATTTGACCGGCTCTCTCTGGTCTGAGTCCCCATAATGGATTGAATGCAAAAGTCTGTACCCAGAAATACCTGGCTGGGACTTTTCCCTACACTTTGCTATAATCAGGCTGGTCCATGTGGATTTGTACTTCTGGAGAGTAGCCCTTCTGTTTGTGAATGTACTGTGTCAACACAATGGTTGGGGGGGGGGGCAGGCTGTGCTCATATCATTTCCCTTTCTCTCTAGAGATCTCCTCAAGCATTTTTCCCTCCGCCCAAGCCTCTTCCTCCTCTGCCAGACACCTGTTGCAAGGTAGCTACCTAAAACTGGGCAAGGTATATAAAGGCTTGATGGTCCTTGGTTTCATGCTGGGTCCCAGGGTGGAATGGTGCTGATTGATTAGGGGTCTGCTCACATGACTTACAAAGTGGTGTCATTGATTTCAGGGTGCGGGGTGAGTGTCCTGGCTGACTCTGAGATTGTCATACACCAGCCCATTGTGTACTTCTGTAGGCTGAAAGGGAGAGCAGTAAGGAAATCACACTGGCAGTGCCCCAGGCCAGTGCAGACCAGACTTCTGCTGGTGGAGGTGGCATCAGGGTTCAGAGTTGCTGTTACAGCACATTCTGGTCAAAGGACACAAGAGAACCCACAGAGACCCTCCTCTCCTTCAGGCTAAAATACACAGTTGCTGATTGGTGGGACCCCATGGAAGTGCTCAGGACTGAGTTGTGGGTGCAGGGCGCCTCATCATCTGGACATTTTTTTTTCCACCTCAGAATGTTGACATAATTCACTATTCTTTAGTTCAAATTCAGCATGTTTCTCTGGGTAAATGTCCAGAAAAGTTGACAGACTCTCGGGGTTCTGAGGGCCCTCTGATTGTTTGAAGGGACAAGCACATACCTGGCTTGAATCTTGGATGTGCAGTTTTCTAAAACCAGGCTGACATCGTGTCCTCTCTTGTGGACACTGAGAGGAGAAGGAAGAGGACAATCAGGCTGATCCTTGCCCAAGACTAGGGCTTACAATGGACAAGCCCAATCTTTAACACCTTTGTTTCTGGGACCAAAGGTCTGCCTCTGAGACACATGGAATGTGTCACACTCTTGCACCTGTGGCCCTGAACTGGCTGACATGCCCATTGGATTCTGAAGGCACAGCTGTGTCCCTTCCCTGAGGTGAGTCCGTTTGGCCAGAGTATTAGAGGCACCCTGTTTCCAACCCCAAACCTATAAGCATGTTCTGAGTGTTCCCACAGTCCTTCTTCACCTCCGTCTCTGGAATCTCAGCCAGGCATCTGCACAGGGGCTCTGCCTGTGCTGTGGTTTGACTTGGCAACCTTCAGCTCTAACACCGTCTCTCAGCCCTTCCTCTTGTTTCCCTCAGCTGCCCTAGAAGCTACATTGGCCCTGGGCCCAGGCAGCTTGATTTTGTTTCTCCTCAGCTGCTAAGCTGCATGAATGCCCTAGAAACGGGGGTGTTTCTCACAGGCTCCCTGAATGCTCACCCCAACTTAGCCCACACCCCAATACATAAACCTCTGCATCTCCACCTACTGGGTACGGAGAGCCTTCTTTAGATCAGTCACAGCTGCCTTCGCTCACATGACTTCCTTCAGTTCTTCTCCTTGAAGCAGTGATTGCACACAGGCAACAGAGGTTCAGACAGAAGGGGAAGAAAGAACTTTGGGGAGAACTGCTGAAAGATAAAGCACAGGGATTCCTGTCTGCCCCTTAAAATAGCACCACTTTTACAAGCTCCACTCACCACCAGTCCCTTTTGACATGTGATGACTTTACAGAGGCTGCAGACTTGGTAATTGCAAAGCCAAGATTCAAGACAGATAGTGTGGGTGCCGTGTCCTTGCCCCTTGAGAAACAAAAAGCAAATCTAGCCGAGAGAACACGTCCACCTCTCTGGCCCCTGGGCAGGCAGAGCAGGAAGGAACTACTCGGCAGATGCAGAGAGCGCACGTCTTTCTACTCCCTGAGGTGACTCGATTTGTGCCAGAGAGTCAGCAGCGCCCTGTGAGCCATCTTAACACATCCTAGTGCTCCCACTAATGCAACTTGGCACCATCCCTGAGCCTGGAGGTGCAGCCAGGGAGCTCTAGGTGGGCTCTATCTGTGCTCTGGCCCCTTCTGGAGACCGTCCCCTCTAACACCAACTCTCAGCCTTTCCTCCTGTTTCCCTTATCAGACCCCCATGGCCCTACTGGCCTTGGGCAGCTGCCAGCTTGATTGAATTCCTGCTCATCTGTAGCCAAGGGAAGTGCCCAGAGAGTGGGGTCATTCTCTCCAAAAGACTCCAAGCACTCACTGCTACCGACCCCAACTTAATGCATTAAAACCCACTGTTTCTTCTGCCCACATGTGTCATGAGAGCATTCTTTCCATCGATTGCCCTACTTTAATTCCCAAAAACTACCTTTAAGTCTGCTCCCTGAAACAGGGGTTGGGGACAGGAAAACAAGGCCCCAAAGGAAAGAGAGGAGGGAATTTAGGGGCAGTGTCTCGAAGCACAAAGCATAGCAAATTGCACAGTCGCCCAATCAAAATAGCACCACTTTTATGTGCTCTGTTCATGACCACCAGCCCCTTTTGCCACATGACAACTCCATGGAGGGGTGGGAGTGGGGGGTGGAGCTTGGCAATTGCAGGGCCCAGATTCAAGACTGACATTTCAGGTCCAGAGTCCTGCCTCTGAGAAACAAAAAGCAATCTTACCCCAGAAAACCTGTCAAACTCTCTGGTCCCTGGGCTACCCAGGCAGGCTGCAAATGCCCATCAGATGCTGAAGGCACAGCTATGTCCCCTCCCAGAGGTGAGGCAATTTGGGACAGAGTATTAAGAGGCACACTAAAACCAACCCCGACTGACTGCTCCCACATGCCTGCTTCAACTCCATCTCTGAGCCTGAATTTGCTGGAAGACAGCTGCAGAGAGTCTCCGCCAGTGCTCTGGTGTGGCTTGGTGACCGTCTGTTCTAACTCTGTCTCTCAGCCCTTCCTCCTCTTTCCCTCAGTAGCCCCTGAAGCCGCACTCTCCTTGGGCCCTGGCAGCTTGATTTCACTTCTCCTCAACCACCAAATACAATGAAGTACCCTAGGCACTGGTGTAATTCTCTCACAGTCTCCCAGGGCACACACCCCAGCCTACCCAACCCCAATATATTTAAACCCTCTGCCTCCCCACCCATTGGGTCTTGAGGGCATTCCGAAAATCAATCACACTGCCTTAGTTCATGAGAACTGCCTTTATGTCTGCTCCCTGAAACAGGGAAAAAGAGGCTCAGATGAAGAGGGAAGAAGTTTGGTGAGATCTTTTGTGAGAAAAAGGACAGAGATTAGGAAATCCACCCACAAAAATATCACCCCTTTTGCATGCTCTATTCCCAACCACCAGCCCATTATTCCACATGAAAATCCGCTGCAGTCCTGAGGCTTGAAAATTATAAGCATGAGATTGAAGACACAAGGTTTCTCATCCAGAGTCCTGCCTCTCTAGAACCAAAGGGAAATCAGACCCCAGAAACATGTCAAGCACTCTAACCGCTGGGCCCCTCACCAGGCTGGAAGTGCCCCAGTACATTCTTTTTTCTTGTGTGTGTGTGCATGGGACACCCATGGCATATGGAAGTCCCCAGGCTAGGGGTCGAATTGGAGCTGCAGTCGCCTCCCTATGCCACAGCCACAGCAACATGGGATCCTAGCCACATCTGTGACTTACACCACCACTCACGGCAACCCCTGATACTTAACCCACAGAACGAGGCTAGAGATCCAACCCAAGTCCTCATGGATTCTACTCGGGTCTGCTAACTACTGAGCCAGGATGGGACTCCACCCCAGTACATTCTGTAGTGACTCCTATGCCCCCTGTGTGAGGGGAGACAATTGGGGATGGAGCAACAAAGACCCAGAGTAACCAACTCCTCATCTCTGGTCTTGTGCATGGGGCTCAGTCAAACTGATCTCCAGGCCCACCTCAGACTGAAGGCACAGCCAGGGAGCTGCACATGGGTTGTGCCTGTGCCCTTGTGCCATCTGGCAGCTGTGCCCTCTAACACCAACTCTCAGCCCCTCCTCCAGTTCCCTCAGTAGCCCTCTGGGTTGCACTAGCCTTGGGCACCTGCCCAGTTGATTTCTTTCCTCCTCTCCCTCCCAGAGCACTGAAGTGCCCTACAGACAGGGGTATTTCTCTCTCAAGCTCTCCCAGAGCACTGACCACAACATACCACACCCCAATACATTAAAACCCTTTGCCACCCACCCCCAACTCGGTCCTGAGAGCCTTCTTTAAATCCATCCCCCTGTCTTAATTCATGATAAGTACTTTTAGGCCCGCTCCCTGAAACAGAAAAAGGATACAAGAAAAAGAGGCTCAATGGACAGAAAAAAAGGAATTTAGGGCCATGTCTTAAGAGAAAAGCCACAGTGATTTGCACAGCCACCAACCAAAATAGTACAACTTTACCTTCTCCCTTCATGGATAACAGCCCTTATTTGTACATGATAAACCCACAGAAGCCATAGACATGAAAACTGCAAGCTCAAGATTTAAGACCAATGTTTCTGGGTCCTAAATTGTGCCTCTCCTGAAACAAGGGAAGTCCAACTCCAGAGAACATGTGAAACTCTCTGGCCACTGGGCTACACGACCAGGCTGGTAATGCCAATCAGATTTTGAAGTCCCAGGTGTCATCCCATGCTGAGATTGGGCACTTATGGGCCAGAGAGTCAGAGGCGCCTTGTAACCGACACCACAGCACTGGGCACATCCTGGGGGTTCCACCAACCCAGCTTCAACCCCACCTCTGAGCCTGGAGGTGCAGCCATGAAAGGACAGATGGACTCTGCTGCTGGTCTGGCACAGGTGGCAGCCTTCCCCTCTAACAGCAACTCTCAATGCTCCCTTTCATTTCTTTCAGCAGCTCACCAGGACTGCGCTGGCCTTTGCACCTGCCAGCTTGACTTCCTTCCTCTTCACCCTTCCAGTGCCATGATGTACCCTACAGACTGGACTATTTCTCTCTCAGTGTCCACCAGAGCACTCACCCAACCTATGCCACCCAACTACATTAAAATTCCCTGCCTCCCCATGTAATGGCTCATGAGAGCCTTCTTTAATTCAATCATTTACCTGTGGTCCACTCCCTGAAACAGACGTCGAACACAGGAAAAAGAAGCTTAGATGGAAGTGGAGGAGTGAACTTCAGGTGGAACCCTTGAGAGAAAAAATACTGGAATTACCATAGCTGCCCAATGAAATACCACATTTTTTGCGCGTTCCATTCATGACCACCAGACATTTTTTCCTACATGAGAACATTGCTGAGGATGGAAGCTTGAAAACTGTAATCCCCAAACCGAAGACAGATATTTCAGATGCAGAGTCCTGCTACTTAAGACAAAAAGGGCCATAAGATCTTAGAGGACCAGTCAAACTCTCAGTCCCCTGGGCAACCCGTCTAGGTTAAAAATATCCACCACATGCTGAAGGCACAGATATTTCCCCTTCCTGAGGTGGTGCAATTTGGGACAGAGTCAGAGGCACCCCGGAATTAACCCCAACACTCTGGACCTGTCCTATGGGTTCCACCCTACCATCTCAAATCCAACCTCTGAGCCTGGATGTGCAGCCAGGAAGCTGAAGAGGGGTTCTTGCTGCTGATGCTCTGGCGCCATCTGGTGGCCATTCTCTCTTAACAATACCTCTCAGCCAACTTTATTCCTTCAGCAGCCCCTGGGGCTGTACTGACTTGACACCTACCTGCCAGCTTGATGTTCTTCCTTCTCACCCTTCCAGCGCAATGACTTGCTTTGTAGACTGGGGTATTTCTCTCTCAAATTCTCACAGAGCAGTCATCCCAACCTACCCCACCCCAATACATTAAAACCTTCTAACTCCCCACCCACTGTGTCTTTAGAGTCTTTAAATAAACCAGCTTCCTTTCATTTGCAAGACCTGCCTTAACTTTTGCTCCCTGTGATGCAGAGGTCGGGGGCAGGAAAATAAAGCCTCAGATGGAAATAGAGATAATTTTGGGGAGATGTCTTGAGGGAAAAACACAGTGATTCTAACAGCAGCCAACCATCCATTCACCAGCAACAGCCTCTATCCAGATACCAAAGCGCTCGAAAGTCAGGGCCTTCATAATTGCCAGCTCAAAATATTCAAAACAGATGGTGTCTTGGTCCAGAGTCCCCCCACTCAATAAACAAAATGCAATCCAACCCCATTGTGCCTAGCAAGTTTTTCTAACCATTGTGCCACCAGACCAGGCTGGATATCCAACATTGGTGACTTCTGCTTGACATGAATAATCTTGTCTCTGGGAGTCACCTGTGCCCTGAAAACACCCCAGTTCTAATGGACCCTTTCTGAAGGCTCCCCCAAACCCATCATCACACCCAACTCTGAGCCTCCAGGTGCAATCTTGGAGTTGCAGATATATCCCAAGGGTACACCATCACCTTCTTGTGGCCACAGGCTCAAAGAGCAACTCTTAGGCCTTCCTTCCCTCTCCCACAGCTGCTGTGGGGGCTGCACTGGCCTTGGCCAGCCTGCTGGTTTGACTTGGCTGTTCCTGTCCCTCTAAACTGGGATATTTCTCCCTCAAAGTGTTTCAGGGCACTGATCCTAACTTGCCCAAGGCTAGTACCTTAATGCCCTCTGCTGCCCCCCATTATGTCATGAGAGCCTTCTCTATACTATATATATTAATTCACTTCTACATATATATATATATATATATATATATATATATGTTTATGTTTGTTTAGTTAGTTAGTTATCAGATCCACCTCTGGCATGAAGAAATTGGCACAGATTGAAACACAGACTAAACTGTCTTTACCCTTGGCCAATATGTTAAAACCCTCTGCCACCACAATTATAATGTTAGAGAACCTGGCTGTTTCAGCAAATCATTTTAAACTTTAAATATGACATTAAAAAACATAACTTCTTAGAGCTCCCATCAGGGCACAGCGGAAACAAATCTGTCTAGGAACCATGAGGTTGCAGGTTTGATCCCTGGCCTTGCTTTGTGGGTTAAGGGTCTGGCATTGCCTTGAGCTGTGGTGGAGGTCACAGATGTGGCTCGGATCTGGCATTGCTGTGGCTCTGGAATAGGCTGGCAGCTGTAGCTCTGATAAGACCCCTAGCCTGGGAATCTCCATATGCCGTGGCTGTGGCCCTAAAAAGACAAAAAACAAAAAAATTAAAAAACTAAAAAAATAAAAGACATAACTTCTCTCCAAACTACAGTGAGGTACCACCTCACACTAGTCATTATGGCCATGATTAATACATCTGCAAATAGTATACACTGGAGAGGGTGTAGAGAAAGGGAAACCTCCTACACTACTGGTGGGGATGTAAATTGGTACAACCACTGTGGAAACCAGTATGGAGCTTCCTCAGAAAACTAAAAATAGAACTAACATGTGATCCAGCAATACCACCTCTGGGCATATATCCAGACAAAACTTCCATTCAAAATATACATGCACCCTTATGTTCACAGCAGCATTATTCACAACAGCCAAGACATGAAAACAACCTAAATGTCCACTGACAGAATAACGGATTAAGAAGATGTGGTACATGTATTCAATGGAATACTACTCAGCCATAAAAAGAATGAAATAATGCAATTTGCAGCAACATGGATGCATACTAAGTGAAGTGAATCAGAAAGAAGACAGGAGTTCCTGTTGGGGTGCAGCAGAAATGAATCTGACTAGGAACCATAAGGTTGCAGGTTTGATCCCTGACCTTGCTCAGTGGGTTAAGGATCTGGCATTGCCGTGAGCTGTGGTGTAGATCACAGATGAGGCTTGGATCTGCCATTGCTGTGGCTGTGGTGTAGGCCCACATCTGTAGCTCCAATTAGACCCCTAGCCTGAGTAGCTCCATATGCCACAGGTGCCACCCTAAAAAGAAAAAAATAATAATAATAAAGAAGAAAGAGGACAAGTACCATATGATATCACTTATATATGGAATCTAAAATACTGCACAGGAGTTCCCATTGTGGCTTAGTGGAAATGAAACTGACTAGTAACCATGAGGCCACATGTTTGATCCCTGGCCTCACTCAGCTGGTTAAGGATTTAGCATTGTGGAGAGCTATGGTGTAGGTTGCAGATGTGGCTCATAACCTGTGTTGCTGTGGCTGTGGTGTAGGCCAGTGGCTACAGCTCTGATTCAACCCTTAGCCTGGGAACCTCCATATGCTATGGGTACAGTCCTAAAAAGAGAAAAATAAATAAAATAAAATAAAATAGAATAAAATACTTCATGATGTGAACCCACCTACAAAACAGAAATGGATTCATAGACATGGAGAACCAACTTGTGGTTTCAGTGGGCAGGGAGTTTGGGGTTAGAATATTCAAACTCTTACATTTAGAATGGATAAGCAATGAGGTCCTACTTATAGCATATAGAACTGTATCCAGTTTCTTAGGATAGACCATGATGGAAAATAATATCTTTAAAAAATAATGTATATATAATATATGTATGAGTGAGTCACTTTTCTATACAGAAGAAACAGGCACAACATTGTCAACCAACTATACTTTAATTAAAAAAGGTAACTTTTGGAAGTCCCCTTGTGGTGCAGTGGGCTAAGGATCTGGCATTGCTTCAACAGTGGCATGGATTTGATCCCTGGCTGGGAATTTCCACGTGCTGTGAGCAGCGCCAAAATAAAGAAATGAAACAAAACAAAAACCCCATAACATTTAATGTCATTTTAAAACTATTCCAAAATGCTACAGCTTTTTACATACAGAATGCAACTTTCTCTAGAGAATAAGCATAGACCATATCATAGTTGGCTAAAAGTAGGCACCAATTAAAGTACTCATGTTAACCACACATTCATATTAATACCAAAATAAATCTAATTTTTCTTTCTTTTGTTTTTGGTCTTTTTAGTCTTTTTTCTTTTCATGTTTGCACCTGTGGCATATGGAAGTTCCTGACTGAAGGACTGCATCAGAGCTGCAGTTTCAGGCCTTCACCATAGCCATGGCAAGAGTGGATCCGAGCTACATCTCAGACCCATGCCATAGCTTGTAGCAATGCTGACTCCTTAACCCATTGAGCAAGGTCAGCGGTCAAACCCCACATCCTCACAGAGACAATATTGGGTCCTTAACCCACTGAGCCGCAATGGGGACTCCATAAACTCCTAATTTATTTTTATTTTTGTCTTTGTGCCTTTTCTAGGGCCACACCCATGGCATATGGAGGTTCCCAGGGGCTAGGGGTCCAATTGGAGCTGTAGCCGCCAGCCTACACCACAGCCACAGCAAGGTGGGATCCAAGCCACATCTGTGACCTACACCACAGCTCACGGCAACGCCAGATCCTTAACCCACTGAGCAAGGCCAGGGATCGAACCCGCAACCTCATGGTTCCTTGTCGGATTCGTTAACCACTGCACCACGACGGGAACTCCAAACTCTTAATTTAATACTGGACTAATGTATTAATTAGTAGAATCAATACAGTTAGTATGAGTAATAATAAATAGTTCTCCTTGGTTCCTAGTCAGATTCGTTAACCACTCACTGAGCCACGATGGGAAGTCCTAAATAGTTCTCCTTGTATAAGTTTTTTTCAGAACTCACTGATAGTTAACAATGAAATAAACCAAACTAATACTTAATATTTTCAAACACTGTTAACCCAACAAAAGTATGCATTTAAGGAAATATTTTTAAAATGGTAGAAGGAACTCTGTAATTACAAACCCTGCCTCTTGATAAGAAACATTGCCCCTAGCACTTCTGGTATTAGAGGATCTGCCTGCACAGTGATATGTTTAATGGTCACTATATCCTGAATGTGGAAAGGTGGCATAGTCATTCATTCTCTAAATAGGGACTGTGTGACTGGTTACTTGAGGGTTTTACTGTCTTCTTCTTTTTTTTTTTTTTTTTTAATTTTAGGACTGCACCCAGAGCATATGGAGGTTCAGAGACTAGGGGCCAAATCGGAGCTGCAGGTGAAGGCCTACACCACAGCCACAACAACACAGGATCTGAGCCACATCTGGGACCTACACTACAGCTCACAGCAACACTGCATCCTTAACCCACTGAGCAGGGCCAGGGATCAAACCCATATCCTTATGGATCCTAGTCAGGCTCATTAACCACTGAGCCATGAAGGGAACTCCCTGTCTCTTTTAATTAGGTGGGAATAACTTGAGTAGACCCTATGGAGCTTTAACTAATTAATCAAAAAACCAGTAACTGAACTTCAAGGGATAACATAATTCTTAACAGATTAACAATTTTGGTTGGGATGCCCTTGGAAAATAAAGCTGTTCTCAGGGAGAGAGCAGTGAGCAATGGCTTGAAGTGAAATCTTCATTTCCTGCTCAGGAATTGAATTTGGGCAGGCTGTATGAAAACCAGGAATCCTAGCTGCTAGACCACCAGGGGCTAGAGGCTAAAAGCAGAGATGCCCTGACTCTTGCCCCCATTGAAACCAAGAGTGTTTCAAGAAGGCAAAAACTGTAAAAACAGGCACAAAGTTTATTATTATAAGCACAGAACATGTAGAAGAACAGACAGAGAAGTGTTTAGAAGCACAAGAGCACATCACCCAGGTCTTTGTTTTCCTCTGGCCAAGGGCAATTACACTAGGTCTTAGTTTTCCTCTGGCCAGTTACCTTGCTTTATTTCTCACACTGATTGAACCCAGGGCCCCCCTCAGTGTGTGCGCATCTTTTAGCCAAGATGGATTTCAGCATAGGGGTTTATGGGAAGATGGAGAGCATCAATTATGAGATAGTACCCTTGCCTTTTTAATCCTGTCTTTCTGCACATGTGTAGTTGGGGTCTCCCTCTCTGCCCTGCCATTACCATTACTTTAAAGTGTCCACAGGAGAAAATGTCCAGCTATTTATCCTGTTCCTGTTAGTTTCTCTTGAAGTATAAACAGGAGGCTAATTGTAAATATCTAACCTGGAGCCTATATATCTTCTGCCTCAAAACAACCTCTGAGGGATAAAAATTTAGACCAACTAAACAAAATGCCTTATCACCTACTGACCTAAAACTTTGATCATTGGAACAAGTTACCTTGGGGATAACAGCATAATCCTAATTCTAGATTTCAACAGTAGGGTTACAACCTCAATGCTGGATCAGGACATCCCAATGGTGTAACTGCTACGAAGGGTCTGTTTGTCCAATAAAGAAAGTCCTACATGACTTGAGTTCAGACTGGAGTAGTCCTGGTCACTTTCTATCTGTTATAGACTTCTCCCAGTAAGAAAGGACAAGAGAAAAAAGGCCTAATTTTCAAAATGTCTTCAAACTAAATGATGATATAATCTTAATTCAATTAATTAATACATCCCCTACTGTAGAACAGGGTTTGTTAGTTTTCAGAGCCCAGCAATTGCACAAAAACTTGAAACTTTATCCACAGTAGTTCAATTCATCTTCCTAAGAATATGCTTAGAATGAGCATTAGTTCACTAATTACCCAATTTTACATGCTATAGCATTCCTTACATGAAGGGAATTAAAAATCCTAGGCTAACCACAAATCCAGAAAGGGTCAAAAACTGTCAGCCTCTATGGATTATTATAACGCATTACTGATGCAGTCAAGTTATTTAAGAGCCACTACAGAAGTTCCCCTTGTGGTGTAGCAGAAATGAATCTGACTAGTAACTATGAGGTGGCTGGTTCAATGCCTGGCCCTGCTCAGTGGGTTAAGGATCCAGTATTGCTGTGAGATGTGGTGTAGTTCAGAGACATGGCTCATATCCTGCATTGCTATGGCTGTGGTGTATGCTGGCAGGTGTAGCTCCAATACTGCCACTAACCTGGCAACCTCCATATGCCTCGGCTGTGGCCCTACAAACAAAACAAGAAAAAAAAAGCCAAATAGGACCAACACTATCATTAATTTGTTTGTTATGGCAGCAATGCTAGCATGAACACTGGCTGACACACTATGAATTCCTCTCCCCATGTCCTATATACTCATTGACATAAACCAAGGGGTACTGTTTATATTAGCTATATGAAGCCTAGCCATCTATTCCAGATTCAGATTCAATATACACACTAAGTGCAGCCCTCTGTGGGGAGCAGCACAATCTCATATAAAGTAACACTAGTGATTATTCTCTCATCAGTCCTGCTGATAAATGGACAATTTACCCTCCCACCAGTAATTATCACACAGAAACACCTAGGACTAATTTTCCCACCTTGGCCCCTACCCAGAACTTGATTATTCTAGCAGAAATCCAGTGGATTCCATGTAATTTAACAGAAGTAGCATCAAAACCTGTATTTGGCTTCAATGTAGAAAGTGTAGCAGGCCCATTCTCCTTGTTCTCCTAGATACTGTGTCAATAGCACTCTTATAAACATTTTCACAACAATCCTACCTTTAGGAGCATTTCACAACCCCTACAGGCCAGAATTACATACAGCCAATGTCATAATTAAAACACCCCTAGCAATCTCCTTTCTATGAATTTTAGCACTCTACCTGCATTTTTGATATGATCCATTTACACATCTATTTTTTTTTACCATATGTATATGAGAGGTTTCACTATGTGTCTTCACATCAGAAATTCCACCATAAACTTAGTATGTCCGACAAAAAGTTACTTACAGTAAATAACAAAGGTCTAAGCCCTCTTATTCCTAGAATCATAGGAATTGAGCTACCGTTAAGAGTTTTACATGCTCCAGGCTTCCATGTTACACCACATGCTAGAGGAAGGTCCACACAGTGAGCTATCAGGCCTATCCCCCCCCCCCAAGATGTTGTTTAGATCCTGCCTGTACTAGTAAACCCTATTGCTTTTACTGTCATTCTACTATCATCTCAGGAAGCATAATTGCAGTAACAGGTGCACAATTATTAACATTATCTCCATTCTACGAAAAAAACCCCATAAGCTATAGAAGCATCAAACAATGCACCACATCAGTACTACTTACGATGCTGTTATTGTTAATCTAATATACTCTGGTCAAAGAACACAATGAATTTCAAAAATCTTTAGTCCAACAGCACCCACCATCAAAACAATAGTTTTGTCATAAAATTGGAACACTCCCCATTTCATTTCTGAGTTTCTGAAGCAACACAAGACTTCCATGAACAGCAGGCCCAATGCTTTAATGTGACAGACTTGCACCCCTAACAATTTTATACCAAATCTTACCACCCCTCTGATCTCAGAGAGACAGCAGTGAGTGATGGCTTGAAGCAAGATCTTAATTCTCTGCTCAGGAATTGAACCTGGGCAGCCTGGGTGGAAACCAGGCACACTGACTACTAGAGTAGCTAGAGGGTAGAAGCAGAATCCCCTGATTCTTGGGGGTTCCTGTTGTGATGTGGGGGAAACTAATCCAACTAGTATCCATGAGGATGCGGGGTCAATCCCTGGCCTTGCTCAGTGAGTCAGGAATCTGGTACACCCGTGAGCTCTGGTGTGGGTCACAGATGCACCTTGGATCCTTCATTGCTATGGCTGCAGTGTAGGCCAGTGGCTACAGCTCCAATTTGACCCCTAGCCTGGGAACTTCCATATGCCTGGGTACAGCCCTAAAAAGCAAAAGAATCCCCTGATTCTTGCCCCCTGTTGAAAGCAAAAATGTTTCAAAGAGGCAAAGACTGTAAAAAGAGGTATACAAAGTTTATTGTTAGAGACAAAGTCCAACATGTGGGAGACCACAGACAGAAGCAGTCTAATTATCTAAGGCAGAAGCAAAGCAGTACTAGACAGCCAAAGGAGGAGTACAGACTCAGGCATCCCCCTGAAAGAGGGGCAGCCAGAGAGCTGATTTAAATCACTTACATAGGATGGTTCTTCTGGTTCTTTGTTTTCATTTGGCCAATTATCTTGTTTTATCTTTTGCACCTGACTAGGCCCAGGGCCCTCCCTGATCTGCATGCACATCTTTTGGCCAAGATGGATTCCAAAGCAAGGCCTTGTGGGAAGGTCATCTAGACTTAGTATGGCCTGGCATCCCACCCCTTTTTGCCCCAGAGGAGTCTTTCTGAGCATGTGTAGTTGGGGGGTCTCCCTGACCCTGAGGATGGGGAGTATGTGACCTCTTGGTCTTTTGACCAAGCAGGGCTCAGCCCCTCTTCTGAGCCTGTCATTGTTTAACAGGTCACAGAAAACAAGTACCAAGTATTTGCCTTGTGCACATTGTTATTTCCATCCTCAAGCATGGATAGGTGGCTGCTTTTCACTGTTTATCCCAGAGCCCACCTATCTCCTACCTCAGGAAATGAAAACAAGAGGCTAGTTATACCTATTCTCCTGCCTCAGGAGGTGTCAACAAGAAATTAGTTGTAAATGTGTATGCTGGAGCCTATCTTCTGCCTCACATTGACCTAAATATACGGTCAGCTCTATCATGAATCATACCTGGAGACTGCAGAGGATTCAACCAGGATCAAGTACAGAAATTGTGACCTGCTCATCAAGTGCCTATATATATAACAGCTATTAAAATGCACAGTCCAGCCATAACAATCCTAAATGCACTGCTTTATATCATAATAACACATCTTCTTAATATTGATGCCCAGCTCAGGTATCACAACAGTATCCTCATCACACACAGAAAACCACACACCTCCCATCACAATCCTTGTCCTCACCACTACAGCATCATTAGGAGGTCTCCCACCACTCTCAGGGTTTTTACCCAAGTGAATAATCATGCAAGAGATAATATGATAACATCTTTCTACTTATACTATTAGCCATCAGAGCACTACTTGCTATATTTCTACTTGTGGCCATCATTGTCCACATCACTAACTACATTCCCTTCAGTAAACATCAAGACAAAATGACAATTTGCACATACAAAACAAATAACCTTCCTTGCATAACCAATCATAATATCCGCTCTATTACTACAATTATTTCATGTATCTTTTTAGGGCCACATCTGTGGCATATGGAAGTTCCCAGCTTAGGGGTTGAATCAGAGCTGTAGCTGCCAGCATACACCATAGCCTCAGCAACACCAGATCAGAGCCGCATCTGTGACCTACACCATGGCTCATGACAACACCAGATCCTTAATGCATTGAGTGAGGCCAGGGATAGAACCCATGTCCTTATGGATACTAGTTGAATTCTTAAGCCAGAGAGCCATGATGGGAACTACCTCTATTACTACAATTAACACCCATTCTATCAGTACTGGACTAGGAATTTAGGTTCATTTTGACCAAGTTTTCAAATCCCTAAGCAAATACAATATATTTAAATCCTGAAAATAAGGATTGCAAGTCTCTAGCCTACATCAATTGAATGCAAAGCGAATTCTTTATGATGGGCTTCTGCCTCAGGAAATTTTAGCTTAACAAGTAAATACTCCAGTCAATTGGCTATAATTCTACTTCTTTCACCTTCAAGAGAAATAAAAGTCTGGAAAAGCAGCTGCAGAATTGAAACTACTTCTCTGAATTTGCAATTCAATTTGTTGATTCAACACAGGGTTTGGTGAAAGGAGGGCTCAATCTGTCTATATTTATACTCTAATGTTTGCTCATCCATTTTACCTGTCCATAAACTGCTGAGTATTTTCAACACATCGCAAAGATATTGGCACTTTGTATTTGCTATTTAGTGGCTGAACAGGAACTGTAGGCAACACCTGAAGTCTGTAAATCCATACTGAGCTGTGCTGACCTGGAGCCTACATGGAGATGAGCAAATCTGTAATGTAGTCATGGCAGTCCATGCATTTGTAATAGTTTTGTCCACTATGATTGGAAAGCTTGGAAACTCTCTTGTTCCATGAATAACTGGGGCACCTGATGTGGCATTTCCCCACAAGCATAATATAAGCTTTGACTACTTCCCCCCTCATTCTTACTCCTCCTTGTATCATCAATAGTAGAGATGGTTCTGGTACCAGTTGAAGCATACATCCACCTCTAGCCAGCAATCTGGCACATGCAGGACCCTCTGTTGAACTAACCATTTTCTCCTTAATTTTAGCAGATGTTTCATCAAATCTCGGTGATAACACTTTGATGAGTAGAATCTTTAATGTAAAACCACCAGCCATTGTTCCAATTCTAAACACCATTATTTGTTTGATTTGCCCCAATTATAGCCATCTTACTGTAATTAGCACTCCCAGTCCTAGCATAACCAAGCCAGTGTCCTGTGGGGCTCCTAGACACACAAGTTTTCTGTGTCCTCCATTGCTTGTTTTTGGGGAATAAACTTCAGCCTCCATGACCCACGCTGCGTTGCAAAGGGCAGGTTCAAACAGTTGATAATCTGGGAGAGGAGCGATCAAGAAGGAATAGTGCAGATTTGGGGGCAGGGTCTTGGTCCCTCCTTGAAGAATATGGATAACAGTATCTTTGAAATTCTTCTGCAGAACTAGAAGCCCCAACAATTGGAAGGTGTTAATGAAGCATTCTTTATTTGGGAAGGAAGACAACTAGACCATTGGACACCTGCTTTGAAAACAATGGCAGCTGGCTTCCACTCTGATCCTTATCTTCAGCTCCATTTTTCACACTCAGAAGTATAAAACCGCTTCCCGATCTCTCCTAAGGAGGCCACAGTCTTTAAGAGGTTATCCTGATGTGACCCTCCTTTGCCTGGCAAAGCACAAAAAGCTATTTTTTTCTCCTTTGTCCCCAAATCTGTCTCTGCACTTCTATTTAGCACTGGTGAGCAGAGGCTGAGTTCTGGCAACACTAGCAGCCAGAATTATTCTAGTTATTGGATCAAAATTTAAATGCTACTGTATTTGTAGGAGAAAATGTCCCAATAAAATGTAGAAAGGAGAGACCCCAGCCATGATGACTAAGCAAAGTCTAGGCAACTGCCCCAACCAGTTCTCCCCCATGCATCTGCTTCTGTAAATTTGTTTCCGCATCTACTACCTTGCCTGACGTCACTCCAGTCCAACTAGCCAAGCTTGGACCCAGAAGATGTAGCCCATAAAAGCCTTGTGAAACCCTTCTTCCAGGCTCAGACTCTGGAGAGCGATCTCCTCTGAGCCCGCCGGCGTAATAAACCTGAGTTCTCCAACTCTCCGAGTGCTCACTTGGTTTCTCGCCGGGTAAAAGAGCTGATCCACTACAGCCTCAGAGCTGCTGGAGCTGGTACGCTACAGCCACGGGGCTGTCGCCAGAGCTGATACGCCGCAGCACAGGGCTGCTGGGTATCTGCCGTAACATTTCTGGAGGCCCCAGCGAGATTCCAACCATTCTGGCCCCTTGAGCCCACCGGAACGGAGGTAAGGCCGCCCGGGAGCCGGGGAGCCTCAAACCGAAGGAGGCGGTACGCCACCCGACGGTATTCCGGGTCGTCCTTCGTGAGCGGCATTCCTGACTCCCAGGTGACCAAACCCCAACCAGACTCAGTGGAGAGATGGATCAACTCACCAGAAAGGCATCCGGACAAGGTAAGGCCCCGGGGCCAACCCCAGTCAGGTCCTGCCCCAGTGGGCAGAAGAGGGGACTGATCAACCAACCCCTGAGGGAGACTCTCCCAGTTGGAAGCTGTGCCTGACCAGAGCAGCAGTCTTAGTGCTCCAGATTGGAAGCAGAGGAACCTCTTGCTTGGGTGGAGCAACTGTCAGGTGTAGCCGATTGAAAGTTGTGCTTGATCGAGCTACTAGTTAGGGACTCCCAGGGAGTGGGAGGCATTGTGATAACCTCTGAGTGTGTGTGAGAGTGAATGAGCAGCCTGATTCGCTTGCACTTCAGGTTCGAGTTTGTGGCTCCATGGTCTTAGTGGCTACGGAGTCCGAGTGGGTCTTAACCTGCAGTTCCATGGTGACCTCATATGGCTTATGGTTGTAGTGGACTCTGAGGGTTCTCTTCCCTCCCTGCGAGTCCAATCCAAGTTTGGGGCTTATATGAACCAGCCAATTGCTAAGAGGCACCTAAACTCGTGAGAGGGGGGTGGTCAGGCAGACATCTGAATGGCCACCTTCTGAGAAGGGGGCACCCTGCCTTGTTTTGTCTGCGACACCGGCACAGGGCGGCCACATGGGGTGGGCCCTAACCCAGAAGCCCACGAGCCAGAGATCCCTGTGCTTCCGCCATTTTGGGCCATAAATTCCTCCAAGATGATCTAATTTGACCTTGCCCCTGGGCCTCCAGGAACTCCTGGCCCAGATTCTAAACCAGCCATGGGACTGCCCATTTTGTCAGTTCATGGAGGCCCAGGATCTGAGTCAGGGAGACAAGCCTGTCATTCCTGGCTTGTGCGGAAACCGCAAAATCCGTGGCAACAGAAGGAGACAAACAGCAACTCGGAGATGTGGAAAAGCAAGGTTTATTCAGCACCGGTGCGGGCTCAGAGGAGTCACCTCCAGAGTCTGAGCACCAGGTCTTTGTTCTCAGTAACTTTTATACACTACAAGGTCTTGATTTTGCCATGTAAGCATCCCGGACCTCCCCCACCCCCAAGCAGACAGTGTTCCTCCCTAAGAAACTGAGCAAGCAAGGTTACAGAAGCAGAACTGATAAGCAATGCTGGGTACCTAATTAGCAGGGCTGCTGGCTTGGACAGAGAGCACACAGTTGTTACATTATTACAAGAAGGGTGGCATAGTGATGAGCACAGCTGGAAAGGCTTGCAGCTGCCTTCTTAGCCAAGGGGGGGTTGTTCTTTAGTTAAAACTCCATTTCATTCCCCCCTCTTGATGTTCAGGGTGCATCTGCACCCTTTAGAGATCATCATCAGTCATAACCCTTTGGTAGCCTCTAATAAGTAGCAGGTGGGAGGCTGTTTTTCTTTCAACCATGGTTCTTATAAAACCTTTTATAATACTTAGCAGGAGAGGTACAAGGCAGGGAACAAGTAGGCACCCTGCGAGTATAACCATGACTATTCCGACCATTGTCTTAATTCCTCCCAACCAAGAGAACCATTTACCAAAGAGACTGTCTGCATCCCATCCTTTCCAAGTTTGTACAGGTACATGGGCTAGTTTAGTCATGCGGTCAGCAATTTCTTCTACCACCTTTCCGGTGTCATCTATTTGTAGACAGCAATTACTTAAGTTAAATTTTCCACAAACCCCTCCTTCAGAAGCAAGTAAATAATCCAAGGCCAAGCGATTTTGGTAGATTGCACTGCGCATTTTAGTTTGTTGTTGGGCCAATATAGTCAAGGCCCTTGCAGTGTCATTTGTTATAAGTTCCAAAACTGCCTGTAGTCTGATGATGCAGTTCAGCATATAGACAGGGGTGCGATATCCCCAAGAGCCATCCTCTGCCCAGGTGGCAGGTCCATAATATTCAATTATCCGTTCTGGGGGCCATTCATCATCTTTCCAGTCTCCAATTTGGAGAGCCCTCCAGTCTCTCTGGGCACCCTGTGCCCTATATATAGGAACTCCCAGTTGCTCCCCTAGTGACAGCGGGAGCAGGAAGAAGGAAGGTCTGATTGTTCCCAGTACACATGCCCCAGCCCAATTTGGGAGGGAGTATGGAATAGGCCATTTTTTCCACAAATCCAATATAATCCCTTTGGTGCCCACCACTGGATGTTAGTACTGATATCTTCCCATGCTTGTCGAAGGAGGGAAAAGTTAGACAAGGGATTAGGCTTGGGCTCTGAGCGATTGGAGGATGACCACCACTGAGTCTTTTGGGCAGTCAGATTATAATACCTCAGGCCTAAACATGTTAGGCTTCCAACTGAAACATTAAGCCGTCCTCCCCACCTCGCAAGACAATTTCTCCCAATAATAGCAGTTTTGAGGAGCCATACCCCATCGGAGATTTGGGGGTATGCAGTCTCATTATGAGGCTCTAATGGGTCCAGTTCTCTGGCTTGCCAAGGCCAGTGGTCTCCTGTGTTTGTTCCCCAGCATTCATAACAAGAGGAGACCTTGAGAGTTTGTGCAATAGTTTCTGCCAGGGCTAAGAACAAGTTCTTAGTTGTGGCTGGAATGGGAGGTGGGGTGTTTCTTATCTCTTCATAAAAGGAATGAAAGACGCTGTGAGAGGCAGGTTGGAGTGCAAACGTGATTCCCTGGAAATGTAGCACAGTTCCAGGGTCAAGGCCTCTTCCATCAATGCAAATGCTTATTTTGAAACCCTCCTTCCATTTGGGCTCACAGGCAGCCGATTCCTCAAGCTTCAGCCGTGCGTTGACTGACCAGCTTCCGGTGTGGTCAGAGCAGGGCTTTGAGATCGTCGTCTCCTCACCTGATCGTCGTCAGGTGAAGAGGTCTCTCCGGATCGAGGGCAGTCTCCCACTCTCCATGGTCGTCAGCTGGGCCAGCTGGTTTAACTCTGGAATGATGGATCCAAGCATCTATTCCTGTTACTTTAAGAGCAGTGGGGGTGGTTAGAATTACAGTATAGGGGCCCTTCCATACCGGCCTCAAGGGCTCCTTTTTCCCGTCCTTTATCCACACCTGGTCCCCCGGCTTGTGGGGGTGTACTGTTATACCTAAGGACACAGGTATTCTGTCTGTGACCCATTTACGTATCCGAGAAATAGTGAGCCCCAGTCCTTGTAATTGTTTGTGTAATTCCCAGTCTCCCAACTCCCTGGTGTTTCCTTTTAAACTGATTAGTGGAGGTGGCCTTCCATATAAGATTTCAAATGGCGAGAATCCTATTCCCGCTCGGGGTGAGCATCTCACTTTTAAGAGGGCCACCGGCAACATGTCTATCCAGGGCAAGCCAGTTTCCTGACATAACTTTGCCAGGGTCTGTTTAAGGGTTCGGTTCATGCGTTCTACTTTCCCTGAACTTTGAGGGCGATAATCTGAATGTAGTTTCCATCGGATCTGTAAAGCTTTTGCCACCTGTTGTACTATTTCGGCCACAAATGCTGGTCCATTATCTGACCCGATGGTCAGAGGCATTCCATATCTGGGAATAATGTCTCTCAGGAGTGCCTTGGTTACTTCCCTTGCCTTTTCAGTTCGGGTAGGGAAGGCCTCTACCCATCCTGGAGAAAGTACAGATAAAAACTAGTAAATATTTGTCCCCCTTACTAGGGGTGACCTCAGTAAAGTCCACTTCCATATTCTCAAATGGGGACAGTCCGCAGTGCTGTGCCCCAGCTGGTCTGTGGGGCCACTGGCGGGCATTATTCTGTAAACAGGTTATGCGTCTTTGGGAGACAGAGGAGCAGAGTGCAGGAAGATGAGCAATGAGATGGTACCAGCCTGGTAAGGTCTCTAAGGCAGTTTTTCCCATGTGGGTTAGCTCATGTTCTTGGTGGACTAGTTTGTAGGCCAGCTGTTCTGGAATGTAAACTCGGTGGTCCCGTGTGACCCACCATCCCGTTTTAGTTTTAGTTCCTCCTTCCTCCCTTATCCATTTTTCTTCCTCTGGAGAATATTTGGGGACAGCTGGCACTTCTGGGGCCCGCAAGACCTTAGGTTTGTCTGGCTGTTGTCCCCGAGCTGCCTGTCTGGCAGCTGCATCAGTACTATGGTTTCCTTTTGTCACTGGGTCATCCCCTTTTGGTGGCCTTTACAGTGGATAACTGCAACTTCTTTAGGTTCCCATACTGCCTCTAGGAGCTTTAAGATTTCAGCCTGGTTTTTAATTCCTTTTCCTTCAGCAGTGAGGAGCCCTCTTTCTTTATATAAGGCTCCATGGACATGTAAAGTTGCAAAGGCATATCGTGAGTCGGTATAAATATTAACTCGCTGGTCTTGGCTGAGTTCCAGTGCTCTGATTAAGGCACATAATTCTGCTCTCCGTGCTGACCAGCCTTGAGGAAGCACCTCTGCTTCTATCACTTTTAAATCAGATACCACAGCATATCCTGCCATCCTTTTTCCATCCTCCATAAAGCTGCTGCCATCGGTATATAAAACCAAGTCAGGATTTTGGAGTGGTTTATCAGTCAAGTCAGGCCTGCTGGAAAACACCTCATCTAGTACCTCCGGGCAGTTATGGTCTGGGGGCCCCGCTTCATCTGGCAGAAAAGTGGCTGGGTTCAGAGTTCGTACAACCTCTAATTTTACCCTTGGATTTTCACATAGTAACCCTTGATATTGAGTCATTCGTGCATGCATGAGCCAATGGTGGCCGCTGGTATCCATTAGGGTTACAACTGAGTGTGGGACTTTAACATTGAGATTTTGTCCCAGGGTCAACTTGTCAGCCTCTCTTACCAACAAGGTGGTAGCTGCCAGCGATCGGAGGCAGAGAGGCCATCCGGCAGCAACTGAGTCAATTTGTTTAGACAGATATGCCACTGGCCTCTGCCAAGGCCCAAATTCTTGAGTTAAGACTCCCAAAGCCATCCCATTTTTCTCATGAACAAAAAGGTTAAATTCTCTGGTTACGTCAGGAAGTCCCAAGGCTGGAGCCTCAGTGAGTTTAGTTTTGAGTGTCTGAAACGCTGTCTCCTGGCTTGGTCCCCATTCAAGGGGAGCCTTTTCTTCCCCTTTTAGAGCCTCATACAGAGGCCTGGCCAGGTCTGAAAACCCGGGGATCCATATCCGGCAGAATCCTGCTGCCCCTAGGAACTCACGAACCTTCAGGCGGGTGGTAGGGACAGGAATGGCACAAACTGCCTGCTTTCTTTCAGTCCCCAGCATTTGTTGGCCCTGCATGATGTTGAAGGCCAGATATTTGACTTGTTTTTTGCAGATTTGTGCCTTTTTCTTTGATACCCGATACCCTGCCTCCATCAGTAGGGAAAGGAGAGCTCTTGTTCCCTCTAGGCACTGAGCCTCCGTGGTGCCAGCTAGTAAGAGGTCGTCAACATACTGTAGCAAAACACAGCCCAGTTTTTGTCCAGGAAATTCAGCCAGGTCAGCAGCTAAGGCGCCGCTAAAAAGAGTGGGAGAGTTTTTGAACCCTTGTGGGAGTCTAGTCCAGGTGAGCTGTTCCTTTGTCCCTGTATGTGGATTTTCCCATTCAAAAGCAAACAAGGGCTGACTGGCAGGTGCCACCCGGAGGCAGAAAAAAGCGTCTTTTAAGTCCAGGCAAGTAAACCACTCAGCAGTGGAGGGGATCAGCCCTAGCAGGGTATATGGGTTAGGGACGGACGGGTGTAATGTGACTGTTGTTTTATTTATGGCTCTCAAGTCCTGTACAGGGCGGTAGTCCTGTGTTCCTGGTTTTTTCACAGGCAGTAAAGGGGTGTTCCAAGGGGACTGACATTTTATTAATAGTCCGTGCTGAAGCAGCCTATCCAGGTGAACCTGGATTCCCAGTCGAGCTTCTCTGGGAATTGAGTATTGCCGTAGCTTTACTGATTGAGCTCCGGGTTTTAGATCAATTAAGACAGGAGCGTGGCATTTTGCCAGTCCTGGTGGGTTTCCTTCAGCCCAAACCAATGGGCATTTAGTCTCTAGTTCTGGGGAATGGTCCCCATTTTAGCCAGCAGGTCTCTTCCCATCAGGGGGACTGGGCAGTCAGGCAGGTAAAGAAATTCATGTATTACTTCATGGCCTCCTAACCGACATCGTCGAGGACCGCAGAAGGGCCTGTGGGTTTGGTTACCTGTGGCCCCAACAATGGTGGTTTCTTTCCCCGAGAGGGGAGCCACAGGTTGTGTAACCACAGAAAGTTCGGCACCTGTGTCAACCATAAAGTCTATGGGGTGGCCCCCTACTTGAATTCTGACCATAGGCTCTCAGGGGCCCAGTTGGAGAGAGCCTGGTCCCCCCTAATCAGACTCAGCTAGGCCGATCAGGTTGGTGCTGACTGGCTCAGATCAGTACTGGCTAGGTGGGGCCTTGGTCTTTTTCTCAGGACGGTTGGGGCATTCATTTTTCCAATGTCCCTTTTCTTTGTAGTAAGCGCATTGGTCATGTTTCAGGGGACTCATTTTCCCTGGCCTTGTGCCTTGTCCCCTACAGGGTGGTCCCACTGGGGGCACCGGTTTTGACAGGGTGGCTGCCAGAAGAGTCACTTTTTGTTTCATTCTCTTTTCTGCATCAGAGCGGGCCACATGGTCTCGGTTAATAAAAACCTTGTTGGCTATTTCCAACAGTTTAGTGGCATTCTCTCCTGCAAAGCCTTCTAATTTCTGTAGCTTTTTATGGCAGTCTGATTGGGCTTGTCCCACAAAGGTAGCATTTATCATCCGTTGGTTCTCAGGGGCCTTGGGATCAAAAGGGGTGTAGGTTTGGAAAGCCTCACATAGTCTCTCATAGAATTTGGCTGGGCTTTCATTCGGCTCTCGTAGTATCTCACTGATCTTAGCTATATTAGTGGGCCTTTTAGCCCAAGCTTTTGCCCCCTGTAGGAAGGCCTGCCGGTACCTCTCTAGGTTACGTTTCCCTTCTTTTTTTTTTATTTTATTTTTTTATTTTCCCACTGTACAGCAAGGGGGTCAGGTTAACCTTACATGTATACATTACAATTACATTTTTTCCCCCACCCTTTCTGCTCTTGCAACATGAGTATCTAGACAAAGTTCTCAATGCTATTCAGCAGGATCTCCTTGTAAATCTATTCTAAGTTGTATCTGATAAGCCCAAGCTCCCAATCCCTCCCACTCCCTCCCCCCCCATCAGGCAGCCACAAGTCTCTTCTCCAAGTCCATGATTTTCTTTTCTGAGATGTTCATTTGTGCTGGATATTAGATTCCAGTTATAAGTGATATCATATGGTATTTGTCTTTGTCTTTCTGGCTCATTTCACTCAGGATGAGAGTCTCTAGTTCCATCCATGTTGCTGCAAATGGCATTATGTCATTCCTTTTTATGGCTGAGTAGTATTCCATTGTATATATATACCACCTCTTCTGAATCCAATCATCTGTCGATGGACATTTGGGTTGTTCCCATGACCTGGCTCTTGTGAATAGTGCTGCAATGAACATGCGGGTGCACGTGTCTCTTTTAAGTAGAGTTTCGTCCGGATATACGCCCAAGAGTGGGATTGCGGGGTCATATGGAACTTCTATGTATAGATTTCTAAGGTATCTCCAAACTGTTCTCCACAGTGGCTGTACCAGTTTACATTCCTACCAACAGTGCAGGAGGGTTCCCTTTTCTCCACAACCCCTCCAGCACTTGTTATTTGTGGACTTATGAATGATGGCCATTCTGACTGGTGTGAGGTGGTATCTCATGGTAGTTTTGATTTGCATTTCTCTCATGATCAGCGATGTTGAGCATTTTTTCATGTGTTTGCTGGCCATCTGTATATCTTCTTTGGAGAAATGTCTATTCAGGTCTTTTGCCCATTTTTCCATTGATTGATTGGCTTTTTTGCTGTTGGGTTGTATAAGTTGTTTATATATTCTAGAGACTAAGCCCTTGTCGGTTGCATCATTTGAAACTATTTTCTCCCATTCTGTAAGTTGTCTTCTGGGTTTCCTTTGCTGTGCAAAAGCTTTTCAGTTTGATGAGGTCCCATGGGTTTATTTTTGCTCTAATTTCTATTGCTTTGGGAGACTGCCCTGAGAAAATATTCATGATGTTGATGTCAGAGAGTGTTTTGCCTATGTTTTCTTCTAGGAGTTTGATGGTGTCCTGTCGTATATTTAAGTCTTTCAGCCATTTGGAGTTTATTTTTGTGCATGGTGTGAGGGTGTGTTCTAGCTTCATTGCTTTGCATGCAGCTGTCCAGGTTTCCCAGCAATGCTTGCTGAATAGACTTTCCTTTTCCCATTTTATGTTCTTGCCTCCCTTGTCAAAGATGAATTGACCATAGGTGTCAGGGTTTATTTCCGGATTCTCTATTCTGTTCCATTGGTCTGTCTGTCTGTTTTGATAACCAGTACCACAGTTTTGATGACTGTGGCTTTGTAGTATTTCTTGAAGTCTGGGAGAGTGATGCCTCCTGCTTGGTTTTTGTTTCTCAGGATTGCTTTGGCGATTCTGGGTCTTTTGTGGTTCCATGTAAATGTTTGGATTGTTTGTTCTAGTTCTGTGGAAAATGTCATGGGTCATTTGATAGGGATTGCATTGAATCTGTAGATTGCTTTGGGTAGTATGGCCATTTTCACAATATTGATTTTCCCAATCCAGGAACATGGAATATCTTTCCATTTCTTTACATCTTCTTTGATTTCTTTGATGAAAGTTTTATAGTTCTCGGCATATAGGTCCTTTACCTCCTTGGTCAGGTGTATTCCGAGGTATTTGATTTTGTGAGGTGCAATTTTAAAAGGTATCGTATTTTTGTATTCCTTTTCTAATGTTTCATTGCTGGTATACAGAAATGCAACTGACTTCTGAATGTTCATCTTATAGCCTGCTACTTTGCTGAATTTATTAATCGGTTCAAGTAGTTTTGGGGTTGAGTCCTTCGGGTTTTCTATGGAGAGTATCATGTCATCTGCATACAGTGACAGTTTGATCTCTTCTCTTCCTATATGGATGCCTTTTATTTCTTTTGTCTGTCTAATTGCTGTGGCTAGGACTTCCAAAACGATGTTGAAGAGCAGTGGTGAGAGTGGGCATCCCTGTCTTGTTCCAGATTTGAGTGAGAAGGCTTTCAGTTCTTCCCCATTGAGTATTATATTTGCTGTGGGTTTGCCATAAATGGCTTTATGTTCAGGAATGTTCCCTCTATACCCACTTTGGCGAGGGTCTTGATCATGAATGGATGTTGGACTTTGTCAAATGCTTTTTCTGCATCTATTGAGATGATCCTATGATTTTTGACTTTTTTTTGTTAATGTGGTGTATGATGCTGATTGATTTGCGTATGTTGAACCATCCTTGTGAACCTGGGATGAACCCAACCTCGTCATTGTGTATAATTTTTTTGATATGTTGTTGGATTCGGTTGGCTAAGATTTTGTTGAGAATTTTTGCATCTATATTCATCAATGATATTGGGCGATAGTTTTCTTTTTTGGTGGTATCTCTGGTTTTGGAATGAGGGTGATGGTGGCCTCATAGAATGTCTTTGGGAGTGTTCCTTCTTCTTCAAGATTTTGAAAGAGCTTAAGGAGGATGGGCACCAATTCCTCTTTATATGTTTGGTAGAATTCGCCTGTGAAGCCATCTGGTCCTGGACTTTTATTTGTAGGGAGTGTTTTTATGACCTCTTCAATTTCATTTCTAGTGATCGGTCTGTTCAGTTGGTCTGTTTCTGCTTGATTCAGTTTTGGCAGGCTGTAAGATTCTAGAAAAGTGTCCATTTCTTCCAGATTGTCCAACTTGTTGCCATATAGTTGTTCATAGTATTCTCTTATGGTTTTTTGTATTTCTGCTGTATCCGTTGTGATTTCTCCTTTTTCATTTATAATTGTGGTTATTTGGGTTCTTTCTCTCCTCTTTTTAGTGAGTCTGGCCAGGGGTTCGTCAATTTTGTTCACCTTTTCAGAGAACCAGCTCTTGGTTTTATTAATTTTCTCTATTGTTTTTTGAGTCTCTATTTTATTGATTTCTTCTTTGATCTTTATAATTTCCTTCCTTCTGCTGACTTTAGGACTTTTTTGTTCTTTTTCTAATTCATTTAGGTGGAGGGTTAAGTTGTCAATTTGGGATCTTTCTTCTTTTTTGAGAAAGGCCTGTATTGCTATAAATTTCCCTCTGAGCCCTGCTTTCGCAGCCTCCCATAGATTTTGAGAGGTTGTGTCTTCATTATCATTTGTTTCAAGGTAGTTTTTAATGTCCTTCTTGATTTCCTCATTGACCTATTGGTTTTTTAGTAGCATGTTGTTTAGTCTCCATGGAGTAGGTTTTTTCTCTTTCCTTTTCCCATGGTTGGTTTCTAATTTCATGGCATTGTGGTCAGAGAAGATACTTGAGATAATTTCTATGCTCCTAAATTTGTTGAGGTTAGCTTTGTGTCCCAATATGTGGTCGATTCTTGAGAATGTTCCATGAGCATTTGAGAAGAATGTGTATTCTGCTTTTTTTGGATGTAGTGTCCTGAAGATATCAATTAAGTCTAACTTTTCTATTGTTTCCTTTAGGATCTCTGTTGCTTCATTAGTTTTCTGTCTAGAGGATCTGTCCATTGATGTGAGGGGGTATTAAGGTCTGCTACTATGATTGTATTCTCATCAATATCTCCCTTTATGTCTGTTAATATTTGTTGTATGTATCTGGGTGCTCCTGTATTTGGGGCATGTATGTTGACGATAGTAACATCCTCTCCTTGGATGGATCCCTTAGTCATTAAGTAGTGTCCTTCTTTGTCTTTCTTTATGTCTTTTGTTTTAAAGTCTATTTTGTCTGATATGAGCGTTGCGACTCCTGCTTTTCTGTCATGTCTATTGGCGTGAAATATTTTTCCCCACCCTTTCACTTTCAATCTATATGTATCTTTTGTCCTAAGGTGAGTTTCTTGTAGGCAGCATATTGAAGGTTTTTGCCTTTTTATCCACTCAGCCACTCTGTGTCTTTTGATTGGGGCATTCAGTCCATTGACATTTAAGGTGATAATTGATAGATGATTATTTATTGCCATTTTAACCTCGTGTTCCAGGTGATTCTATGGTGCTCCATTCTTCCTTTCTTTCTTTTCTTTTCTTTTTTTTTTTTTGGTTGGATGGTCTACTGTTATTATCTGCTTGAGGGTATTTTTCTTTCATTTTTTGCCAATGCAATATTTGGTTTTGGCTTGTGGTTGCCCTGTTTTTTAAGTATGCTAACCCCTTCCTATAATTGTGTGTTTTAGCCTGATGGTCCTGTAGGTTCAAACACTTCATTACTATATTAAAATTAAGAAGAGAAACATACAAACAAACAAAAAGGGTGTATTTATTTCCTAACATCCCTTGCCCACATTTTATGGTTTTGATGACTCTTTTTTATTTTTTTCTTTTTAATTTTATTTTGTTTGAAGCATGTTCATGATTAAATCTGTATGCTGGCTTATTTGAGTGACTGCTCTCTCATTGCAGTTCCTCAGTCCTAGTTCTTCCTCTTCTTCTTCTTCTTTTTTCTTTTCTTTTTTCTTCCCTTTCCTTCCTTTCTTTTTGGTTTAGAGAAGCCCTTTCAATATTTCCTTTAACCTGGGTTTTGTGTTGCTGTATTCTTTAAGTTTTTGTTTGTTGGGAAAATTTTTTATTTCCCCTTCTATTTTAAATGATATTCTTGCTGGATAGAGTATTCTAGGTTGCATATTTTTTCCTTTGAGCACTTTAAATATCTCTTGCTTTCCCTCCTGGCCTGTAGTGTTTCTGTAGAGAAATCAGCTGATATTCTTATGGGGGTTCCCTTGTAGGTAACATTCTGTTTTTCTCTTGCTGCTTTAAGGAGCCTCTCTTTATCACTAACTTTTGCCATTTTTATTATGATGTGTTTGTTGTGGGTCTATTTGGGTTGTTTGTTTGGTGCCCTCTGTGCTTCTTGTATCTTGAACTCAGTATCCTTTAGATTTGGGAAGTTTCCAGCGATAATTTCTTCAAATATATTTTCCATCCCCTTTTCTTTTTCTACTCCTTCTGGAATTCCTATTATGCGTAGATTGGCCTGCTTTATATTATCCCATAGGTCTCTTATATTGCTTTCCAGTTTTTTGTTTCGGTTTTCTGTCCTTTGACCAGATTGAGTGATTTCCATTATTCTATCTTCCATATCACTGATTCATTCTTCTGCATTATTCATTCTGGTTTTTACTGCCCCTAGTTCAGTTTGCATCTCTGCAAATGAATGTTCTAGTTTTTCTTGGCTCCTCCTTATATTTTCTAGTTCCTTTCTGAGGGTATCTGCATTACTGTTCATATCTTCTCTTAATTCCTTCAGTATTTTCACTATTTCTCTTTTGAACTCCAGGTCTGTCTGACTGCAGAGATCTGTTTCATTGTTGACTGTTTTAGGTGAGTTCTCCTGTTGGTTTGACTGGGGGTGGTTTCTCAGCTTCTTCATCTTGCTTGTTGTTTTCTTTCTCCTGAGGGAGTTGTACTCTCCGTTATCGGGCAGTGTTTGCCTTGTCACTGCCGTGGAATATTTCCTGAGGGCTGGCGTTGTTGTTCAATCTTTTTTGAGGCAGTGTGGCCTTTCTGGAGTGTTGATGGGGCTAACAGTGTTTCTTTGAAGCAAAGGAGGACTTCCTGAGGGCAGACAGGACTGGGAGGTCCACACCACGATGGTAGCAGATTTCACTTGGTCACACAGAGCTTGCTCTGGTGTTTTTAGGCTGTGGGGTTCTTGCAGGGGTTGGCGGTGTTGGGCAGCTGTTCCTCAGGAGTGCAGCACCCCCTGGGGGCTGGAGCAGCTATCTGGGTCACTGAGAACCCAAGAGGCTCTTCCCTAGGGCAGCCCAACTCAGAAGGACGGCCTGAGAATGTAGGCGGATCTTTTCACAGTCTGGCAGAGCTTGTTGAAGCTTTTCTGGGCTGCAGGGGCTCTTCCAGGGGGCTGGTGGTGCTGAGCAGCTATTCCGTGGGAGTGGGGCACCCCCTGGGGGCTTGGGTGGGTAGCAGGGCTGCTGGAAACCCAAGAGGCTCCTCCCCAGGGCAGCCCAACTCAGAAAGACCATCTGAGATCTTTTCCCAGCTCGGCCGAGCTTGTTGCAGCTTTTCTGGGCTGCAGGGGGTCCTGCCTGGAGCTGGCAGTCCTATGCAGCTGATCCACTAGGGCACCCCCTGGAGGCTTGGGCGGGTAGCAGGGCTGTTGGAAACTGAAGAGGCTCCTCCCCAGGGCAGCCCGACTCAGAAAAACCATCCGAGAATTAGGCAGATCTATTCACTGCCTGGCTAAGCTTGTTCTAGCTTTTCTGGGCTGCAGGCCTTTTCTCGGGGGCTGGTGGTGTTTGGTGCTGCTCTGCGGAAGTGTAGCCCCTCCAAAGGGCAAGCAGGCCTGTGCAGGGACAGCCCCTGTGGTGGTAGGCTTCAGGCAATTGTTGAGGCCAGCCCTCCTGGATGGCAGGCAGCCCCAGGTTTGGCGAGAGCGTAGCGGGTGGTGGGGGTGGGGGGAGGGGATGCACTGGGAAGCAGAGTTTTCAGCTAGCTAGCGGGCCTGTAAGCTTGCTGTGGCATGGGGGGCATTCTATGGGGACCCACCCCTTCTTCTCTCCCCTCCCCAGCTCGGGTGCAGACCAGGCTCTTCTCCTAGGTTCCCTCTGATGTGGCTTTCCACTTCCCCGCCCCTAGAGTATTGCTCCCTTCCTCTGCGACAGCTTTGTTTTCTAGTCTCCCAGGCAGTCTCTGCCCTGTCAAATGGTTTCTAGACCTCTCAGGCAGTTTCCGCTCCACCCCGCCCCCCCAGCCCGGGGACTAACCTCTGGAGCCTAGGTCTCGGTGCCCAGCCCCCACCCAGGCGTCCCCCGGCCCTTTCTTGGGGACTAACCTCTGGAGCCTAGGTCTCGGTGCCCAGTCCCCACCCAGGCGTCCCCGGCCCTTTCCCGGGGACTAACCTCTGGAGCCGAGGATTCGGTGCCCAGCCCCACCCAGGCGTCTCAATTTTTGGTGACTGTGCCCATAGTTCAGATGGTCCGTTCGGTTCTTGATCAGCTTTTCCGTACTCCAACTTACTGCTACACTCTTCTCTGCATCTGGAGATTGCTCCAGTTCATTTGATCTTTCCCCCATGTAGGTGACTTTCCAGGGTGCGGGATCCCTTTCTGCTCCGCAGTTCCCTTTCGGGAGCGCCCGTCCCGCTCAGATTCACCTTCTCTCACTCTCCTCTTTTCTCCCTTTCTGCCCAGCAATGTCATGAACTTCTTGCCGTTATTGGAGTTTAGGTTCTTCTGCCAGCGATTGGTTGCTGTTCTGTGTGAGTCATTTATTCTGTAGATGTGCTTTTTTTGTTGTGTTTGTGGGAGAGGGCGAGCATGTCCCCCTACTCCTCTGCCTTCTTGTCCTCTCCACGTTTCCCTTCTTCAGTGTCATAGTCCCAGTGGGGGTTTTCTTCTGGGAAGGCTTCCCTCACCCAGTTTGCCAAGTCTGCTCGACCCCCCCCGCATTGGCCTGAAGCCATTTTTGGGCTTCTGTTACAATTCGCCAGCGCTCTTCAGTGTCAAATAGAGTAAAAAGGAGTTGCCAGCAGTCCATCCAGGTGGGACAGTGTGTCTGGAAAATGAATTCTAAGAGATCAATCAGCGCCTGAGGCTTTTCAGAAAATGAGGGAGTATGGTGTTTTCCAGTTGAGGAGATCGGCAGTGGAAAAGGGCTGGTAATAATCAAAACGTCCCCCCTCTTGTATGGTCCCATTGGGGGCGACTTGCTGTGGTTCCTGTGTCTCCCATAAGGGCATTTGTAATGCTGGAGTGGCTGCTCCCTGAGCTGAACGGAGACGCCTGCTCATAGGTTCTGGAGAATCTGGCTGCGGGGGTGATATCGCCTCGGGAACTTCAGAAGCAGAAGGAGGAGGAGAAACAGAAGGCGGTGGGCTATCTGGCATCTGGGGACCTTCGGCTCCTGGAGGTGGGGCCGGCAGCACATAAGGTGGTGGCATAGGGGGCGAGTCCTCAGGTTCCCCTTGATAAATAGGTGGCACCTTCTTTTGAGTCAAGCTTTTCTTCTTGGACTGGGCTACTAGCACCCTACACTGTCCCTGGCCTGTGGTGCAGAACCAAACCCATGGGGCCTCAAATAGGCAATTTCCAACCATTGATCAATATATGGAAATGGGTCTGGGTGTCTAGGGTCTCCTGTTATAACATTAAATACTGCTGCAACTGTGAACACATCTAAGGTCCCTTCCAGAGGCCAGCCAACATCAAAGGAGGGCCACTCTAGGGTACAGAGGGTACACAGTTTTCCAGGACTCAGCTTAACACCATAATCTCTAGAAAATCCTTTCTTAAAATTCTTAACCATACACTCTAAGACAGTGGGCTTGGAAGCCGATTTACCCATTGTGTGAAGTCCCACCCTGTGCCAGTGACGCAAGACAAACAGTGAGGGCAAGGCCTCAGATAACAACCGCTTCGTCCGCCTGACTGCTCCCCCAGAGGAGATATTTCAGGCACCTCTTAGCATAGATGGGACTGTATAAACCCCAACGTCAGGATCCCCCCGAAGAGGGCCACCATAAGCCGTATGAGGGTCGCCGCGGAACTGCAGGTTAGGACTCACTCTGGCTCCGTAGTCCAAAGACGGTGGAGCACGGGCTCTCGTTCTCTCCAGTCACTCTCTCTCTCACACACACACACACACACACACACACACACACCAGGATTGACAAGCCTCCTGATCCCAAGGGAGCAAACCCTGACCTGAGTGACCCTTTGGTCACTGAGAAGTGATCAGTCTCTCCTTCCGCCGTATGGCGTGTCCTGACTTGGGCAGATGTCCCTGGGGCACTCACCAGTCCGACGTCCTGTCCAGGAACCTGTTTCCACTCTCCTGAGTCCGTTCGGGAAGCGGTGTGGGCCAAGGCCACGGCCCGAGTGAGGGTCTGGATCCGGCAAAATGGCCGGTGCGCGCTATCCACCTGTCACCGGGCCGGTGACCGTGGCCTCCCCGGTTCCCCGACAACGGTGGCACAAGAGGCCAGCTCGGTTGTCGGCTTCCCGGCCAACGCACCAAAAATATTGCGGAAACCACAAAAACCTTGGCAACGGAAGGAGACAAACAGCAACTCGGAGATGTGGAAAAGCAAGGTTTATTCAGCACCGGTGCGGGCTCAGAGGAGTCACCTCCAGAGTCTGAGCACCAGGTCTTTGTTCTCAGTAACTTTTATACACTACAAGGTCTTGATTTTGCCATGTAAGCATCCCGGACCTCCCCCATCCCCAAGCAGACAGTGTTCCTCCCTAAGAAACTGAGCAAGCAAGGTTACAGAAGCAGAACTGATAAGCAATGCTGGGTACCTAATTAGCAGGGCTGCTGGCTTGGACAGAGAGCACACAGTTGTTACATTATTACAAGAAGGGTGGCATAGTGATGAGCACAGCTGGAAAGGCTTGCAGCTGCCTTCTTAGCCAAGGGGGGGTTTGTTCTTTTTTTTTTTTTTTTTTTGTCTTTTGTTGTTGCTATTCCTTGGGCTGCTCCCGCGGCATATGGAGGTTCCCAGGCTAGGGGTTGAATCGGAGCCATAGCCACCGGCCTACGCCAGAGCCACAGCAACGCGGAATCCGAGCCGCGTCTGCAACCTACACCACAGCTCACGGCAACGCCGGATCGTTAACCCACTGAGCAAGGGCAGGGACCGAACCTGCAACCTCATGGTTCCTAGTCAGATTCGTTAACCACTGCGCCACGATGGGAACTCCGGGTGTTTGTTCTTTAGTTAAAACTCTACTTCACTCTCGCTGAGATCCCTCCTAGCTCCACGGATAAAAGAGCTGTATTTGTTGCTGTGGTGGATTTGGTAAACATGGTGACTCAAAAAACATCAATGGTCAGACAGGACAATTGTGCTTCAGGTGGGGTTAATATATTTAGAATGAAAGAGGAAAATAGAGAAAGAAAAAAGAAAAAGAAGCCAGACTTTATTGTATGAAGGAAGATATCATGGTTGTAAAATGATGAAAAATAATAAATACTTACATACCAACACACCTATCTTCATAAATAAAAACATTCAGGGATATATAAAAAAACAAAATAGACTGTCATGGCTTGAAGGGACAGGATCTGAGTGTTTGAATGGAGTGGCATGGCATAGGTTGGCCTCAGGGCTCTGAAAACCTTTGAGAGAGAAAGAGCCCACTTGGAAGGGCACTTCTTGGTATTTCAAGAAAGAAGAGGGAAGGAAATCTAAAGAGCCTATTGCCCACAGCCACTGCAGCCCCAGGGGGCTGCTGAGCCAGAGAGAGGAGGAAAACCTGAGAGTTGCTGTTAGAGCAGATGTCCACACGAGGGCACCAGAGTACCTTCTGGCCCCAGGTGCAGCCCCAAGGCTTCAGGTTCAGGTCAGAGGTGGGGTTGATTGTGTGTTGAGTGGACCCCACAGCAAGCCCTCAGAGGATTCTTGGTCATTTCCTTGGCACCAGAGATTCCCTGCTCCAAGAGGCCTCATGTCAAGCAGAGGTCACAGGTGTCCCTTCAGGTTTTTGAGGTGGATTTTCAGCCTGCTTGGGTGGCAGTGTGTTTAGAATGCTTGACAGATTCACTGGGATTCCAAATGACTTGTGTTCCTTCAGAGGCAGGGGCTGAGATCCACACAGCATCTGTGCTGTACTGTGAGCTGACCATTGTCAAGCCCCTGATATTCAGGGGTTTTGGTAGGTAGAGAAACAGGCTGGTGCTGATAAATGGTGCTGTTGCATTGGGGTGCTCAATGTGATAATCCTATGAAATTTTTGCTCAAGAGACTTAGTGAAATTTCTTGCCTTTCGAGCAAGGCTGCACTTTTCAGGCAGGCGCCAGGATATAGATGCCCGACAAATACCAGGCCTAATGAATTAAGCAGGATTGATTGGTATCATCAAGAAAGCTCTAGGGAGTTCCCTTATGGCTGTCTGGCATAAGTGTCTCTCCTTGTTACTGCTGTGGCTGTGGTAAGAACTACTATGGGAGATCTAACTCTAGCCAGACAATATCCCAATGTCTCAGGTGGCACACTAATAAATTGAAAAATAAAATAGATATTGAAAAGAGTGTGCTTAATTGATAAAAAGACTATATATATTCCTACAGAGTAACAAATGAATTGATACATAAGGAAATACTGAAGGCTTTCCTGAACTTATACCTTGGGTGGCAGAGTGTTTTAAGTAAGAGCCTGGGGATGTACAGCATAGGGGTGGATTTATTTCTTTGTCGGAGAATATCTGCATGCTACACATGGGTGCAGGAGTGTAAATAGGTAAGTAAAAAATAAATAAAAATGTTTTTATTGAAATAAATTCATACACACTAGTTAATTAGGTCTGGGTGGATGTCACATTGCTAGGAAATCTGGACAGGTTCAACGGAGTCTGTGTGCCTGTCTCTTCTCTTGAGAGGCAGTAGTCCTGACCCAGACACCTCTGGTGAACAATGAGCCACTAATTTTGTGGGGGTTTTTTTAATGACTTGTTAATTTCCATTATCGCTGATTTATGGTGCTCAATTTCACATTAACAACAAAGTGATCTAGTCGTAGATGTATATACATATTCTTTTTCTCACATTCTACATTTTGTTCCAAAAATAGTGACTAGATTTTGTTCCCTGTGATAGACTGCAGAATATCTTTGCTAACCCAATCCAAGGGGAAAAGATTGGATATATATACACCCCAAATCCCAGTCCCTCCAAGACCCTCCCCCTACAAACCGGCAACCAAAAATCTGTTTTCCAGTCCATAAGTTTCTCTTCTGTAGAAAGGTTCATTTGTGTCATTTGTAAGATTTCAGAGAGTCGGGGTTTCACATAGTATTTGTTTTTCTCTTTTGGACATATTTGGCTTAGTATGAGTGTTTCTATTTCCATCCATGTCGCTGTGAAAGGCATTTTTTTTGCTCTTTATTATTCCATTGTGTATATGTACATATTCTTCCTAATCCATTCATCTATCGACATTGAGTTTGTTTCCATGTCTTGCTAGTGTGAATAGTGATGCATGAACATAGCAGGGCTTTTAACTTTTTTTAAAAGAATGTTTCCCCAATATATGCTCAAGAGTGTGAATGCTGGGTAATACAGGCATTCTTTGTTTTTTAGATTTACCTCGATCCTGTGTTTCATAGTGTTTGTACCACTGTACATAACAACCCATATTTTAAGAGGGCAACCTCTTTGAGAAACCCTCTCCAGGATTGATTATTTGTAGAATTCCAAATCATGGCCATTGGGACATGTGTGAGGTGGTACCTCCATGTAGTTTGGATTGGAATTTCTCTTATAATGTGTGATGGTGATCAATTTTTCTGGTTCTTGTTGCCCTCTGTCTATCTGGTTTATGGCAATGTAAACTGATGAATTTGCACATTTTTCAATTGGGATGCTGGTTTTGTTTTGCTGTGGGGTGGTATCAGTTGTAAAGCTGGTTATTTTGGGTTATTTTGAAAGCCCAGCCTGACCTGGCTTTGGATGAGGATCACATGCCTGCAGGTTGCTCTTGGAAGGTGGTAAAACGGTGATATTTTGGTGAGCAGATGTGCTTATCCATGCCCCTTTTCTATCAAGAGGTCTCCTGAAACTCCATCCTTTTCTTCCCAAGTTGGGCCTCTACACATGGTAGGAAGACTGGATCTAAAGCGATATAGGATGAATGAAGGGTGATAGATTGATATAAATAAAGCTCACACAGAGATCACTCCTGGCTCCCTGGGTCAAAGATCTTTCTTTGTCACTGCAGTGGCTTTTGTACCCAAAATGTCTCCAAAATCTTCGATGAGTGTGAAACTCACACATGCTTGTGTGGAGTCTATAAGTTAAGGAAGAAAGAGGGGATGAGAGAAAGAAAAATCGAGAAAGAAAAGAAGCAAGATTTTATTGCATGAATGAAGGTCTAATGGGTATAAAATTAAGAAACAATGAAGAGTTCCAAATGTACACACACCTCATCATAAAAACATAAGTTCAGGACACTAGAAAAAAGAAGGCTGTCATGATCTGATGGGATGGGAGCTGAGTGTTTGAATGGAATGGCATGGCATAGGTTTGCATCAGGCCTCTGAAAGTCTTTGAGAGAGAAATAGCCCACTTGTAAGGGCACTTTTTTGTATTTCCAGAAATTGGAGGAAGGGAACACAACCCACATAAAGCCCTAGGCCAATCCACCATGGGGGCTGCTGAGCCAGAGAGGGGAGGAAAACCTGAGAGTGGCTGTGAGAGCAGATGTCCACAAGATGGTGCCAGAGTCCCTTCTGGACTCATGTGCAGCTCCAAGGCTGCAGGTTCAGACTCTGAGGAGGGGTTGATGGTGTGTTGGTTGCAAACCACACCAAGTGGTTTGTAGTTGCTTTCTGGGCACCTGGGACTCTCTGCTGCAACATGCCTCATGTCAGGCAGAGGACAAAGTTGTCCATTCAGCATTTGATGTTGATTGGGGGCAGTGTGTTGAGAATGCTTGAGGGATTCACTAAGTTTCAGAATGCCTTATGTTCCTCCAGAGCCAGGAGCTGAGACATATGCAGCATCAGTGTTGATTCATGAGCTGGCCATTTTCAAGCCCCTGACTGTCAGGGTTTAGGTATATGGAGAGAGAAGCTGTGGCTGAAGAATGAATGGGGGAATTCACTGGCATTAAGGTGGGCAGCAGGGCTAATCCCTGTGCTCTTTTTGCTTGAGACACCAAAGGAAATTTCCTTCTTGCCTTTCAATATGATCCTCTCTTTTCAGTATGGCACCAGGTTATGGAGCCCTGATCAAAACCAGGTCTGATGAATTAAGCAGGGTTGATTAATATCATCAAGAATGCTCTCTGTGTGTTCCCTAGTGACACTGCTTAAGAGTCAGTCAGTCTCTCTCTCTGTATCTTTCTCTCAGTGCTGTGGCTGTGGTAAGTGATGTGTTAGAAGTCAAATCCAGGCCAAACAACATCAAAACCTCCCAGGTCACACCCAAGTAAATTTATAATTAAAAAGATATTGAAAGTAATGTGCTCCAGTGATACAAATGTCCTTAAATACTTATATACAGTCCTAAATAACAGCTAAGGGAATTGATAAATAAGGCAGTAATAAAGGGTCTCATGACACAGTACCTCTGGTGGCAAAGTGTTGGATCTATGAGCCTTGGGTTGTGCAGCCATGGCACGGGAGCAATTCCTGGCCAGAGATTATCTGCATGCAACAAATAGGTGCAGAAATAATCCATTTTTAAGTAAAAATAAATTAAAAACTAAATAGGATTATATAGAAATAAATATATACTCCTTATGTAATTATATCTGGTCAGATGTCAGATGGCTAAGTAATCTTGACATGTTCACCTGAGTCAGTCTGCCTGTTTTAATCCTCAAGAGGCAGGAGTCTGGACCCAGACACCTTTCCCATGCTAGCCAGTAATTGCGGGGTCTTTTTTAAATCATTTTTTATTTCAATTATATCTGATTTAGAGTTTTATATATCTCTTTGACAGCAAAGGGATCTGGATCTCTATGTGTGTTCATTTTCTCACATTATCCTCCATCTTGTTCCAAAATAAGAGACTAGATATAGATCCCAGTGCTATACAGGAGGATCTCCATGCTTACCCACTCCAAGTGCAAGAGTTTGCATCAGTTACACCCCAAATCCCAGTCCCTGATACACACCTCCTCCAATCTGGCAACAAGCCACCTGTTTTCCTGTCCATAAGTTTCTTTTCTGTAGAGGGGTTCTTGTATGCCTTTTGTGAGATTTAAGATAAAAGCCATGTTCCATGGTGTTTTTCTTTGTATGTTTTTCTTTGTATGTCACATTGTTTCATGTAATCTGGGAGTTTCTAGTTCCATCTCTGTGGCTGTGAATGGGATTTTTATTTTATTTTATGGCTGAGGAGTATACCATTGTGTATATGTACAATATCTACCCAATCCATTCATCTGTCAATGGACATTGTGCTTGTTTCCATGTCTTGGCTATTGTGATTTGTGCTGAAATGAACATATTGGGGCCTTTAAATTTTTTTAAAGAATATTTTTCTGGATATATGCCCAAGAGTGGGATGGGTGGGTAATACATTTGTTATTTGGTTTTTGGATTTACCTCCATCCTGTTGTCCATAGTGGTTTTACCAATGTACATAACCATCCATATTGTAGGAGGGCATCCTCTTCTCGATGCCCTCTCCAGGACTGGTTACTTTTGGAATGGACCATTCAGACAGGTGTGAGGTGGAAACCTCCAAGTAGTTTGGATTGGCATTTCTCTCCTAGTGAGTGATGGTGATCAATTTTTCTGGTGCTTGTTGCCCTCTGTCTATCTGGTTTAGGGCAATGTATATTCAGGTCTTTTGCACATTTTTCAATTGGAATGCATGTTTGTTGTGCTCTTGGGTTGTATCAGGTATCGAGCTGGTCATTTTGAAACCAAGCCTGATCTGGCTTTGGCAAACAGACCAAGTGCCTGTGGGTTGAGCTTGGAAAGTGTTCGAAGGGTCATATTTTGTGAGCAGCTGTGATTATCCATGTGCATTTTCTCTCAAGAGGTCTCCTGAAACTGCATCCTTTTCCTACCATGTGAGCCTCTTTTGCTCTCTCTCTCTATATGTGGTGGGAAGATCTGATATAAAGCAAGTTTGGCTGAATAAAGGATGGTATATTGATATAAAGAAAGCTCTCACGGAGCTCCCTCTTTGCTCCCTGGGTCAAAGTTCTGTCATTGTCACTGTGGTGGCTTTGGTAACCTCTGTGGCTTGAAAACCATCGATGGGCACACAACTCACACATGATTCAGGTCAGGTGCAGGAAGTGAGAAAAAAAGGGAATGAGAGAAAGAGAAAAAAAAGAAAGAAAAGAAGCAAGATTTTATTGTATGAATGAAGGACTAAGAGTTGGAAAATTAAGGAAAAATCAAGAGTTCCATATGCACACACCTCTCATCATAAATACATATGTAAAGGACACTAGAAAAAAAAAAGACAGGAGTTCCCATCGTGGCACAGTGGTTGACGAATCCGACTAGGAACCATGAGGTTGCGGGTTCGGTCCCTGCCCTTGCTCAGTGGGTTAATGATCCAGTGTTGCCATGAGCTGTGGTGTAGGTTGCAGATGTGGCTCGGATCCCGCGTTGCTCTGGCTCTGGTGTAGGCCGGTGGCTCTGGCTCCGATTCGACCCCTAGCCTGGGAACCTCCATATGCCACAGGGGCAGCCCAAGAAATAGCAAAAGACAAAAAAAAAAAAAAAAAAAAGACAAAAAAAGACAGAAAGAAGGCTGTCTTGATCTGATGGGTTGGGAGATGAATACTTGTAATGGAGTGGCATGGGTTAGGTTGGCCTCAGGACCCTGAAAGCCTTTGAAAGAGAAATTACCCACTTGTAAGGGCACTGCTTGATATTTCCAGAAGGTGGTTGAATGAGACCCAACCCACATATGGCCCACGACCAATACATCCGTAGCTGCTGCTGAGCCAGAGAGGAGGAAAATCTGAGACTGGATGTTAGAGCAGATGTCCACAAAATGGCTCCAGAATCCCTTCTGGACACAGGTGCAGCTCCAAGGCTGCAGGTGCAGGCTCAGAAGAGGGGTTGATGGTATGTTGGGCAGAACCCACACCAAGCACCCAGAGGTTTTTGGTTGTTTTCTGGGCACCTGGCACACTCTGCTGCAAGATGCCTCATGTCAGGCAGAGGACAAATGTATTGCTTCAGCATTTGATGTGGATTGGCAGCCTGGTTGGGGAGCGGTGTGTTGAGAATGCTTGAGGGATTCACTGGGTTTCAGAATGCCTTGTGTTCCTCCAGAGCCATAAGCCAAGACCCACAACAGGTCAGATTTGAATCATGAGCTGGCCATTTTCAAGCCCCTTACTGTCAGGGGTTTAGGTATGTGGAGAGAGAGGGCGGTGCAGAAGAATGAATGAGGAACTTCATTGGCTTTATGTTGGGCAGATGGGCTAATCCCAGTGCTCTTTTCACTTGAGGCACCCAGGGAAATTTTCTTCTTACCTTTTAAGATGAGCTGCTCTTTTCAGTATGGCCCCAGTGTATGGAGGTCTGACTGAATCCAGGACTGATGAATTAAGCAGGGTTGATTGGTATCATCAAGAAAGCTCTTTGAGAGTTCCCTCATGGCTGCCCACCTTAAGAGTCTCCCTCTCTCTCTCAGTGCTTTGGCTGTGGTAAGAGCTGCTTTGGGAAAGTAATCCCTGGCCAGACCACATCCCAATGTCACAGGTGGCCCCCAAATTAATTTATAAATAAAAAGAGATATTGAGATGAATGTGCTCTAGTGGTAATGAAGTCTGTAAATACATACATACAATCCTATGGAGCAGCCAAGGTAATTTATATATAAGGAAATAATAAAGGTTCTCATGACAAAATACCTCTGGTGGCAGAGGGTTGGCAGTATGAGCCTGGGGTTATGCAGCCATGGTATGGATGCAGTTCCTGGCCAGAGAGTATCTGCATGCCACAAATGGGTGCAGAAAAAATCTATTGGTAAGTAAGAATCAATATATAAATCTGTTTATATAGAAATAAATTCATACACCCCAGATAATAACATCTGGTCAGATGTCACATGGCTAAGAAATTTTGACAGAGTTCAACCAAGGCAGTCTGCCTGTTTTTGTTTTTGTTTTTTTTTTTTTTCCCTGAGACCCAGGAGTCTGGACCCAGAAACCCTCTGTGGTGAATGCTGAGCCTGTAATTGTGGGGTATTTATTTTATCATTTTTTAAATTTCATTATAGCCAATTTAGAGTGCTCCATTGCTCTTTGACAGCAAAGTGAACCAGACCTCTATGTATATACATGTTGTTTTCCCACATTATCCCCCTTCTGGATAGAGTTTCCTGTGCTATTATATAGGGCAGGATCTCATCACTTCTCCACACCAAGTGCACGAGTTTGAATTGGTTAACCACAAATCCCAGTCCTTCCCACACACAGTCCCTCCAATCTGGAAACCAGCCACCTGTTTTCCAGTCCATGAGTTTCTTTTCTATAGAGGCATTCATTATTGCCATTTTTGAGATTCCAGAGAGAAAGGGGTATTCTATGGTATTTCTTTCTCTGTCACCCTTATTTCTCATAGCCTGGAGGTTTCCAGTCCCATATCTCTGGCTTCTGATGGTATTTGTGGGGTTTTTATTTTATGGCTGAGGTGTATTATATTGTGTATATATTAACATCTACCTAATCCATTCATCTGTTGATGGACTTTATGTTTATTTCCATGTCTTGGCTATTGTGAATAGTGCTGAAATGGTCATAGCAATGCCTTTAACATTTTTAAAAGAATATTTTTCCAGATATATGCCCAAGAGTGGGATTGCTGGGTAATACAGTGGTGCTTTATATATATTCCCGATTTACCTCAATCCTGTGGTCCATAGTGGTTGTACCAATTTACACATCCAACCACACTGTATGAGAGCAACTTCTACATGACACCCTCTCCAGCATTGGCTATTTGTAGACTTCCTAATCATTCGGAGAGGTGTGAGGTGGTATCTCTGAGTATTTTGGATTGGCATTTCTCTCCTCATTAGTGATGGTGATCAATTTTTCATGTGCTGATAGCCCTCTCTATCTGGTTTAGGGCATCTATTCAGGTCTTTTGCCCTTTTTTCAATTGGACTGGTGTTTACTTTTTGCTGCTGGGTGGTATCAGGTGTTGAGCTGGTCATTTTAAAACCACAGCCTGACCTGGCTCTTGTGAATAGTGCTGCAATGAACATGCGGGTGCACGTGTCTCTTTTAAGTAGAGTTTCGTCCGGATATACGCCCAAGAGTGGGATTGCAGGGTCATATGGAACTTCTATGTATAGATTTCTAAGGTATCTCCAAACTGTTCTCCATAGTGGCTGTACCAGTTGACATTCCCACCAACAGTGCAGGAGGGTTCCCTTTTCTCCACAACCCCTCCGCACTTGTTATTTGTGGACTTATGAATGATGGCCATTCTGACTGGTGTGAGGTGGTATCTCATGGTAGTTTTGATTTGCATATCTCTCATGATCAGCGATGTTGAGCATTTTTTCATGTGTTTGCTGGCCATCTGTATATCTTCTTTGGAGAACAGTCTATTCAGGTCTTTTGCCCATTTTTCCATTGGTTGATTGGCTTTTTTGCTGTTGGGTTGTATAAGTTGTTTATATATTCTAGAGACTAAGCCCTTGTCGGTTGCATCATTTGAAACTATTTTCTCCCATTCTGAAAGTTGTCTTTTGGGTTTCCTTTGCTGTGCAAAAGCTTTTCAGTTTGATGAGGTCCCTTGGGTTTATTTTTGCTCTAGTTTCTACTGCTTTGGGAGACTGACCTGAGAAAATATTCATGATGTTGATGTCAGAGAGTGTTTTGCCTATGTTTTCTTCTAGGAGTTTGATGGTGTCCTGTCGTATATTTAAGTCTTTCAGCCATTTGGAGTTTATTTTTGTGCATGGTGTGAGGGTGTGTTCTAGTTTCATTGCTTTGCATGCAGCTGTCCAGGTTTCCCAGCAATGCTTGCTGAATAGACTTTCCTTTTCCCATTTTATGTTCTTGCCTCCCTTGTCAAAGATGAATTGACCATAGGTGTCAGGGTTTATTTCAGAATTCTCTATTCTGTTCCATTGGTCTGTCTGTCTGTTTTGATAACCAGTACCACACTGTTTTGGTGACTGTGGCTTTGTAGTATTTCTTGAAGTCTGGGAGAGTGATGCCTCCTGCTTGGTTTTTGTTTCTCAGGATTGCTTTGGCGATTCTGGGTCTTTTGTGGTTCCATATAAATGTTTGGATTGTTTGTTCTAGTTCTGTGGAAAATGTCATGGGTCATTTGATAGGGATTGCATTGAATCTGTAGATTGCTTTGGGTAGTATGGCCATTTTCACAATATTGATTTTCCCAATCCAGGAACATGGAATATCTTTCCATTTCTTTACATCTTCTTTGATTTCTTTGATGAAAGTTTTATAGTTCTCGGCATATAGGTCCTTTACCTCCTTGGTCAGGTGTATTCCGAGGTATTTGATTTTGTGAGGTGCAATTTTAAAAGGTATCGTATTTTTGTATTCCTGTTCTAATGTTTCATTGCTGGTATACAGAAATGCAACTGACTTCTGAATGTTCATCTTGTAGCCTGCTACTTTGCTGAATTTATTAATCGGTTCAAGTAGTTTTGGGGTTGAGTCCTTCGGGTTTTCTATGGAGAGTATCATGTCATCTGCATACAGTGACAGTTTGATCTCTTCTCTTCCTATATGGATGCCTTTTATTTCTTTTGTCTGTCTAATTGCTGTGGCTAGGACTTCCAAAACGATGTTGAAGAGCAGTGGTGAGAGTGGGCATCCCTGCCTTGTTCCAGATTTGAGTGAGAAGGCTTTCAGTTCTTCCCCATTGAGTATTATATTTGCTGTGGGTTTGCCATAAATGGCTTTGATTATGTTCAGGAATGTTCCCTCTATACCCACTTTGGCGAGGGTCTTGATCATGAATGGATGTTGGACTTTGTCAAATGCTTTTTCTGCGTCTATTGAGATGATCCTATGATTTTTGACTTTTTTTTGTTAATGTGGTGTATGATGTTGATTGATATGCATATGTTGAATTTTAATGAATACCTCATATAATGGTAGAATATTTGATCTTATAAGCAGTGACAAAACACAAAATTAATATTAAATGGCACCAGGAATTTAAAAGCATGTTCAATTTTTGTCAACACACATAAAACTGTAGCACATCCTTGGGCCTTAGAGCAAGCATCTAAATTGATGTTTTTAGGTTGGTTAAGAATAATATGTGAAGATCAATTTTCTATGTTCAAAAAAGTTTAAAAAATTATTCTGTTACATTAAGACTGTGATATTATTGATAAAAAGTTTTTAAAAAATCAGTTCTTTTTTTTTCTTTTTCTGGGGCTGCATCCACAGCATATGGAGGTTCCCAGGCTAGGGGTCTAATTGGAGCTGTAGCTGCTGGCCTATGCCAGAGCCACAGCAACACAGGATCTGAGTTGAGCCTGCAACCTACACCACAGCTCATGGCAATGCTGGATCCCTAACCCACTGAGCAAGGCCAGAAAGGCAAGCAACCTCATGGTTCCTAGTCAAATTCATTAACCATTGAGCCACAACAGGAACTCCATCCATCAGCTCTTTTTTAAGAGTTATAAAAATATCATCCATAGGAGTTCTCATCATGGCATAGCAGAAACAGAGCTGACTAGGAACCATGAAGTTGTGGGTTCGATCCCTGTCCTTGCCCAGTGGGTTAAAGATCTGGCATTGCTGTGAGCTGGGTGTGGGTCACAGATGTGGCTCTGATCTGATGTTGCTGTGGCTGGGGTGTAGGCAGGCAGCCATAGCTCTGATTGGGCCCTAGCCTTGGAACCTCCATAGGCTGCTGGTGTGGCCCCCCCCAAAAAAATCACTAATAGAATTTGGCTGGATCATTTACGTAATTGCTTCAATAATGTAAAATCATAAAAACATGTCCCAAATTGATATCTACCAACAGAATGTTCTAAAATAGCTTCAGGAATTCCCGTCGTGGCGCAGTGGTTAACGAATCTGACTAGGAACCATGAGGTTGCGGGTTCGGTCCCTGCCCTTGCTCAGTGGGTTAATGATCCGGCGTTGCCGTGAGCTGTGGTGTAGGTTGCTGACACGGCTCGGATCCCGCGTTGCTGTGGCTCTGGCGTAGGCCGGTGGCTACAGCTCTGATTCAACCCCTAGCCTGGGAACCTCCATATGCCGCGGGAGCGGCCCAAGAAATAGCAAAAACAACAACAACAACAGACCAAAAGACCAAAAAAATAAATAAATAAAATTAAATAGCTTCAAATATTTAACACAATGTTATAGAAATAAACCATCAATTACACACAGAAGAAACTTTAAATATACTTGAGAATTTTATTTTCCAATTAAAAAATGTAGCTGTTTGCCCCTGGGTCATAGCATGCTATTTTAAATGATGACATCTAATAGCTCTATTTTTGACACATGCCAAATGTTAGAATAAATGTCTTCAGCCTTTAATAAGTGTAGTATTTCCTCTAAACGGGAGCTGTGCAGTGTAAAGGGCACTGGGTTGATCTCTGAAATCCAAGTTTCATGAACTTGTCATGAGGCTGGCCACTTAAGCTCATGTCACCATTGTCCCCATGACAGCTAAACTGAAATAAACTCACCTCTTGGGGCTACAAAGTTGATTAAATGATAACATATTTTAGGATAATCATTCAATGTAGTATTATTTAATTTTTTATTAATCTATGTATTTTGTTCACATTAAACTATTTAATGTATTTCCACTAATCATTGACCCATATCATACATCTATCTGGTATTAATCGATTAATTTAGCTAATATGTATTTTATGAATAATTTTTATTTTAGAATTTTTCAAATAATTTATTTCAATTTCTTTATAAACTTTTTAAAACCTGTGTTATTCATTTTTTTTTCTATCAGATGCCTTAAAATCTTGCTTGCTCTTATAAATATGACTTCTATGTCTCTTTCCTTTTGTTCAGTTTTACAGATTAACTGGTACTTTTTTCATTTTTTAAGTTTTATTGAAGTATATCTCTTGTTCTTTTATCCAGTTTTCTTTAGCCTTATATTTGCATTGCTTATTTTCAGCACCTCCTGATGTAAGAAAGTTTTTTTTAAATTCTTAAAGCTATGTTCTCTTAAACTTTTGTAGAATTGGAGATCATAGGGAAGGAAAATTGGCAGCATGCTTTGGCAATAATTTATACTTCTTGATGTGTCAACATAGCCAAGATTCCTCTTCAATTAGTTATGCTGTCACATTTAACTAGGAACTATCCAATTTCTGACTTTAAATCTCATGTTTTACTTTTGTATGGAAACTCTAGATAATTCATTTTTTTCTGTTTTACAAACAGAAATATTTTCTCCTTTTATATTTACTGCTACAGGAAGAATTTGGCTATTCAGTGGATGTCACTAGAAGGCTGTTGCACTGTCATTTTATGTTCTTATAGACATACTAGCAAAGCTGAAATACAGATATTTTCAATTCCTTTGATGTTAGAGATATTTTAATGTCTCAATTTAAGTAAACATAGAAAATTAGTTATCCTTTAAATAAACATATATAATGCTTAAGATAAACATATATAATGCTTAAGATAAACATATATAATCCATACACTTCCATCGCTGTATATTTTAAGTGGCATTAAATGTGTATTAACATGTTGCAAATCCCAATTAAATGATAACACAAATTCAAGTTGATCAACAGAGCTTAATAAATGGTGAAAAGGAGATTTAATGTTCTGTTATTATCTATGAAAAGGTTTGTTATGAAAGAAAACCCTGTTGACATACTTGTTATTTCTGAACTCTGTCATATAACCATATTGTTTAAGTACAGAAAGTTCATAGAAACAGCAAGTTGACACTATGGTCTTTTCTCTTCAGATTTTAATTTTTATATTGCTACCTCCACTGAAGCATTCTTTCTAAATTCTTAATCACCACCACCTTCAGTTTTCATAAAGCTCACAGCTGACACTGTCTTTGCGTAGTCCCAATCTTCTCATTTTCCATAATATGAAACATATGTTCACTTTTTGGAACATTCCTTACAATGTTCCTTGTACTGTTCCCCCCAAAAATTCATTCTCAATTCTTGAGTTCTTTCATTATTATAATTATTTTAAATGTATGTCTTCCACCCAGTTCCTATAGCATGAGTTCAAATTGAAATGATAGAGTTTGTCCATTAGTAATACAAAGATAGCTGGTGGTAACTGAATGCCTGCTGTGTGCTAGCCTCACTCCATGGTCTGGGTAGATTTCACATTGCTTTAAATAACATTTTAGTCTGTGTAAGTTCAATATACTAATATCTCAGTAGCAATACACACACACACACACATATATATATATAGTTATATACATATATACTCACTCACACTAATCTCAGTGCAAATACTTCTTGTCTGGTTTCTCTTCTGGGAAGCTCCACCCCAGGATTCCAGGCCACTTCTATCCTGACACAATTACTCTCAACATCTGGCCCCCAAAGTCTCCAGTGAAAGGGAATAATGAATGAAGGAAAGGTGAATCAGAAATGGAGGCAAATCTTGATCATCTTACTTATTATATCTCCTAATCTTTCATTGGCCAGAAAATATCAAATATCTCCAAGTGTGGAAAAAGAGCTGAGAAATACAATAGAGATTATGATTTTCCTCTTCATGATTTATAGAGTTTTGTGTTATAAAATATACATCTAAAAAGCAATAGTCACTTTCCTCATGACACTTTTATTTTTTAAAATATTTTTTGAGGAAGGATCTTTATTCTTTTTTTATTTTTAAATTTTTATTGTTATTTCCCCAATACAATTTTATTTTCTACTGTACAGCATGGTGACCTAGTTACACATACATGTATACACTCTTTTTTCTCACATTATCATGCTCCATCATAAGTGACTAGACATAGTTCTCAGTGCCACACAGCAGGATCTCATTGCTAATCCATCCCAAAAGCAATAGTTTGCATCTATTAACCCCAACATCCCAATCCTTCTCATGACCCTTTTAAAACTGTCCATTGTCCTATCAAAATTTTGTACAAAATCATAGATTTTATATTACCATTTATGCAATTTTAAGATATAAACAAGAGATAGTAGCTTAAAATTCTAAAAAATAATGGAAATTATCAAAATATAGTATCCTGGAAAATTTAGTGTTAAATGCATTACTGTAAATGATTCCTTATGTTTTAATATTTTCTGTAAAGTATATGCTGAATTTATAATTGACTAAAATCCTCTAGTGGACTGGGTGGTACTTTTTGGTTAGAAATGACATAATGTGGTGGTTATGCAGTCTATGATATTAATCATGCTGATCTTGCTAGGGGCGCAATTTTGTCAGCAATTATTTCTTATGCAATATTTTCCTAAGTCTTTCAGCTTACCCTTGATCATACTGAGGTTCATTTTACTTCACTTTACCTGCCCTAGAATTCTGTATACCACTGTCTTTTTATCAGATTATTAACAAGTACTAGAATTTGTCTGTAATATTATACTTCATTATAAAGTAGGTTAGATTGTTAACATGTGCCATAATGAAGCCAAAATATATGACTGGATGCTTGATATCATTTAAAATAAATTATTAATTTGACAATTATGTCAATTATGCAATTTTGAAATTCTATCTTGATAAGAGAACTAAGAATGCTGGGAATTATATGTAACCTAATGGAAATTGTTTTACTTCAAGTATATTTTAAAACATGTATCTATTTGAAATGAATTTGACTATATAGGCATATGTATATGTGTATATATACACATATACACTTAATCCTAGATAACAAAGCAACAGAGTCCATTACTATTGTTTTATCTCCTCTAAGTGCTAAAGAAAGTCAGCACTTATGGTGGGATATTGCTTAATGCATTTTATGCATCATAAGAGAAATTGGCAAAGAGCTCTTAAGTTTTCCCCCTGGTTCAGAAACACAGCATTTACAAACTATTATCCCTATGTAGAGAAGTGTTTGTCCTGCCTAGCTTCTGATGTTGAACAGAAGTCACACTTTCTGTAACTGCTCTAGCTTGGTTAGTCTCCAACAAAGATACAAATATTTTACAAGATTATCCTGGCATGCAAAAGAAAAAGAAAAAGAAAGAGAAAAGGTATGTGATTTTCTATCTTGTGCAAGACCCCTCTGCCTCCACTTGCCTGCACAGTCTCGGACCTGGCAATGGCTCAGCAGTCATCAGGCTCTCCTGAGGGCTTGCTGCCATGCAGCTGGAGAAAACTGTACTAACTTGTGTTGGCTCTTCAGGAGAGTACGACTTTCCCTCACTTCATTTCATGGTACAAATCACATACATATATGTTCTTCTGAAGCAGATAGCCAGAATGAAGAAAATGAACACTTTTTTTTTAATCCACACCTGTGGTATATGGAAGTTCCTGGCCTAGGGGTTGAATAGGAGCTGCAGCTTCCAGCCTAAGCCACAGCCACAGCAATGCTGAATCCCAGCACATCTGTGACTTACACTGCCACTTGAAACAACAAAATGAGTGAGGTCAAGAATGAACCTGCAACCTCAAGGACACTATTTTGGGTTCTTAACCCACTGAACCACCAAGGGAACTCCAAAAACAAGCTCTTTTGTCCTCAATTCACAAACTCTAAGTACAAGTATAAAAAGTACTTTTGGAGTGTCCCTTTCCATAGCATTTACAAAGCTGCAGATGTAGATGGATAGCAGAGGCAAATCTGATGGCAAAGGAATCATTTATATGTTGATGTGCATCTTTGTACAGTTTCATGTACACTCTCAAAGACAATTGATTTGGGTAACATCATTATGCCTGTTTAACTGTTGAAAGAACAAATAGCAGATACTCAAGACTACAGAATTCTTAAGTGGGAGAAGTGGGATTTGAACCCAGGTCAGCAACAGCTATACCATATCCATTCTATTGAGTTTTCAGACCGAATGCTATTTATGGCATTACTCTCAGCTCTGAAGAGACTGGGAAGCCCCAGAGAGGAGCTACATACACTTAGAAAAAGTGTTATATTTCTGGAAGGATGCCTATTCATGGTGAGTCAGGATAAAATTGATACTTAAATTGATACACTGATTTTCATATCCTTTTCTCTAAAACAAAATACAAGAAGAAATTTTAAAATTTGTAACACTCCAGTGTCACTTCTGAAATTACTTCTTCCAGAGGTAATATATCTATAAAATACAAAAATATAGTAGTGTTGCCTAGCAGGAATTGTTTTAGATTTTTGAAGCTGGTAAGAAACATTTGGCTTTGAATGTCAAAATCCCTTTTATATTTGAAATAACTACCTCCAGAACTTGTATTTTAACTAAAATAAATGGGTTAACAAATCTAACAAAGGAATTTGACTATTACATTCTTTATTCAAGATGCCTGTGTTTTAATATATACAAAGGCAAGGATATACTATTATTTATTAAATTGAATTTAAATAGGTGTAGAATTTTTGTTCCTATTTTAGAACTCAGAAAACAAAAACTTATAATCAGTGATCTTTTATCCTCTAATACATTTAAAATGTTTTATATTCTCATATTTCCAATTGTTTCAATAAAGAAGGAATTTATATCAAAATTCCTTTAAAAAAAATCACACACACACAAATGTAATGGGAACTAAAACCCAAAAACTACAACAGATACACACACACAACAAACCAAATACAAAACTAAAGATAGTCGTCAAATCACAAGAGGACAAAAGATGAAAGGAAGAACAAAAGACCTAAAATTACAAACTCAAAAACAATTTAAAATGGCACTAAGTACATACATATCCATAATTAACTGACTGTAAATAGATTAAATTCTCCAACCAAAAGACACAGACTAGTTAAATGGATACAAAAAAATAAGACCCACATTTATACTGTCCATAAGAGACCCACTTCAGATCTAGGGACACAGAGACTGAAAGTGAGGGGATGGAAGAAGATATTCCATCCAAATAGAAATCAAAGGAGAGCTGGAGTAGCAATATTCATAGCAGACAATATAGACTATAAAATAAAGAATGTTACAAGAGACAAAGGACATTACCTAATGATCAAGGAATCAATCCAAGAAGAAGATTTAACAATTGTAAATATATATGCACCCAACATATGCACCTCAATACAAAAGGAAAATGCTAAAAGCCATAAAAGGAGAAATCAACAAAATACAGTAATAGTGGGAAACATTAACACCCCATTTACATCAATGGTCAGATCAGCCAGAAAGAAAATCAATAAGGAGACAAACCTGGCAAGATAAGACTTAATTCATATCTATAGAATGTTCCATCCAAAAGCAGAATATACTTTCTTTTTAAGTGCATATGGAACATTCCCCAGGAAAGATCATATCTTGGGCCAAAAATCAAGCCTTCTTAAGTTTGAGAGAACTGAAATTACAATGAGCATCTTTTATGACCACAATGTTATGAGACTAGAAATCAACTACAAGGGGAAAAAAAATCAACAAATACAAACACATAGAAGATAAACAATATGCTACTAAACAACCAATGGATCAGTACAGAAATTAAAGAGGAAATTTAAAAATACTGAGAGACAAATGACAATGAAAACAGAAGATCCAAAATCTATGGGATGCAGCCAAAGAAAATTTAAGAGGGAGATTATAGCTATACATTAGGAAACAAGAAAAATCTCAGATAAACAGACTAATCTTACACCTAAAGCAACTAAAGAAAAAAATAAAAAACTCAAATTTAGTAGAAGGAAAGAAATCATAAAGAGCAGAAATACATGAGGTAGAGATGAAAAAAATACAAAATATCAATGAAACTATAAGCTGATTCTTTGAAAAGATAAACAAAATTAATCAACTTTAGCCACTGTCATTAAGAAAAATAGGGAGGAGGACTCAAATCAATAAAATTAGAAATGAAAAAGAAGTTACAACTTTCACCAAAGAAATACAAAAGATAGTAAGAGACTACTACAAACAACTATATACCAATAAAATGGACAACTTAGAAAAAATGGATGCATTCTTATGAAGGTACAACCTTCCAAGGCTGAACCAGGAAAAAACAGAAAATATGAACAGGCCAATCGCAAGTACTGAAATTGAAAGTATGATTAAAAAATTTAAAAGAAATTCCAGGAAGAAATGGCTTCCCAGGTGAATTTTATCAAACATTTAACAACTGTTCTTCTGAAATGTTTCCAAAAAATTGCAGAGGAGGTAACACTCCCACAATCATTCTATGAGGCCATGATAACCAGACAAAGATACCACAAAAAAAAAAAAGGTACAGACCCGTATCACTGATGAAATATACACAAAATCCTCAACACAATATTAGCAACCAAATCCAACAATACATTAAAAGGATCATATATCATGATCAGGTGGGATTTATCCTGGGGATGCAAGGATTCTTCAGTATCCACCAATCAGTGTGATACAGCACATTGACAAATTGAGGAATAGAAATCATATGATCATCTTAATAGATGCAGAAAAAAACTTTTGACAAAATTAAACACCATTTACCACAAAAATCCCTCTGAATGGAGGCATAGAGGGAACCTACCCTGACATAATAAAGGGCCATATAATGACAAATCCACAGCCAACATCATTATCAATGGTGAAAATCCGAAAGCATTTCAACTAAGATTAGGAACAAGACAATGATGTCTACTCTCACCACTTTATTCAACATTGCTTTGGAGTTCTATCCACAGCAATTAGAGAAGAAAAAATAGAAGAATCCTAAATGAAAAGGAAAAAGTAAAAGTATTACTGATTGTAGCTGACCTGTTACTATATGTAAACTATACTAATAAAGATCATACCACAAAAATATTAGAGCTCATCAATGAATTTGATAAAATTGCAGAATAAAAAATAACATACAGAAATCTCTGTATACACTAACAATGAAATATCAGAAAGAGAAATTAAGAAAATAATTCTATTTACCAACCAATAAAAAATAATAAAATATCTAGGAACAAACCTACCAAAAGAGGGGGGAAAAAAGACCTATATTCTGAAAACTATAAGACACTGATGAAAGAAATTGAAGAGACACAAAGAGATGGAAAGATATACCATACTCTTGAATTGGAAGAATCCTTATTGTTAAAATGATTATATTGCTGAAGGCAAGATACAGATTCAATGCAATTCCTATCAAATTTCCAATGGCATTCTTCACAGAAATAGAATAAAAAAATTTTTTTAATTTGTATGGAAACACAAAATCCCCAAATATCCAAAGCAATCCTGAGAAAGAAAAGTGGAGCTAGAGGAATCAGGCTCTCTGACTTCAGACTTATACTACAAAACTATAGTTGTCAGAATATTATTGTACTGGCAAAAAAACAGATGTATAGATCAATGGAAGAGGATATAAAGGTCGGAGATTAACCCAGGCACTTATGGTCAACTAATCTATGACAAAGGAGACAAGAATATACAATGGAGAAAAGACCGTCTCTTCAATAAGTGGTGCTGAGAAACCTGTACAGCTACGCATAAAAGAATGAAGTTAGAACAGTGTCTAACACCATACCAAAAATAATCTCAAAATGGATTAAAGACCATAATCCATAAAGCTGGATACCATAAAACTCCTGGAGGAAAATACAGGCAGAACACTCGATGTAAACCACAGCAATATCTTTTCATATTCACCTCCTAGAGTAAGGAAAATAAATAAATAAATAATAAATAAATAAATAAATAGGACCTCATTAAATTTAACAGCTTTTGCACAGCCAAAGAAACCACAAACAAAAAGACAACCTACAAAGTGGGAGAAAATATTTGCAAATGAATCAATTGCCAAAGAATAAATCTCCAAAATATACAAACATCTCACACAGGTTTATAGGAAAAAACCAAACAACCCAATCAAAAAATGGTCAGATCTAAATAAACATTTCTCCAAGGGAGATAAATTGCCAAAAACCATATGCATAGATGTTCGACAGCACTAATTGCTAGAGAAATGCAAATCAAAACTACAGTCATGCATCACCTCACACCAGGCAGAATGGCCATCATCAAAAAGTCTACCTCATTCCAAAACCAGGCAGAGATACCACCAAAAAAGAAAACTATCGGCCAATATCATTGATGAATATAGATGCAAAAACTCTCAACAAAATCTTAGCCAACCGAATCCAACAACATATCAAAAAAATTATACACCATGACCAGGTTGGGTTCATCCCAGGTTCACAAGGATGGTTCAACATACGCAAATCAATCAGCATCATACACCACATTAACAAAAAAAAAAAGTCAAAAATCATAGGATCATCTCAATAGATGCAGAAAAAGCATTTGACAAAGTCCAACATCCATTCATGATCAAGACCCTCGCCAAAGTGGGTATAGAGGGAACATTCCTGAATATAATCAAAGCCATTTATGATAAACCCACAGCAAATGTAATACTCAATGGGGAAAAACTGAAAGCCTTCTCACTCAAATCTGGAACAAGACAGGGATGCCCACTCTCACCACTGCTCTTCAACATAGTTTTGGAAGTCTTAGCCACAGCAATTAGACAGACAAAAGAAATAAAAGGCATCCATATAGGAAGAGAAGAGATCAAACTGTCACTGTATGCAGATGACATGATACTCTCCATAGAAAACCCGAAGGACTCAACCCCAAAACTCCTTGAACTGATTAATAAATTCAGCAAAGTAGCAGGATATAAGATGAACATTCAGAAGTCAGTTGCATTTCTGTATACCAGCAATGAAACATTAGAAAAGGAATACAAAAATACGATACCTTTTAAAATTGCACCTCACAAAATCAAATACCTCGGAATACACCTGACCAAAGAGGTAAAGGACCTATATGCCGAAAACTATAAAACTTTCATCAAAGAAATCAAAGAAGATGTAAAGAAGTGGAAAGATATTCCATGTTCCTGGATTGGGAAAATCAATATTGTGAAAATGGCCATCCTACCCAAAGCAATCTACAGATTCAATGCAATCCCTATCAAATGACCCATGACATTTTCCACAGAACTAGAACAAACAATCCAAACATTTATATGGAACCACAAAAGACCCAGAATCGCCAAAGCAATCCTGAGAAACAAAAACCAAGCAGGAGGCATCACTCTCCCAGACTTCAAGAAATACTGCAAAGCCACAGTCATCAAAACAGTGTGGTACTGGTTATTAAAACAGACAGACAGACCAATGGAACAGAATAGAGAATCCGGAAATAAACCCTGACACCTATGGTCAATTCATCTTTGACAAGGGAGGCAAGAACATAAAATGGGAAAAGGAAAGTCTATTCAGCAAGCATTGCTGGGAAACCTGGACAGCTGCATGCAAAGCAATGAAACTAGAACACACCCTCACACCGTGCACAAAAATAAACTCCAAATGGCTGAAAGACTTAAATATACGACAGGACACCATCAAACTCCTAGAAGAAAACATAGGCAAAACACTCTCTGACATCAACATCATGAATATTTTCTCAGGGCAGTCTCCCAAAGCAATAGAAATTAGAGCAAAAATAAACCCAAGGGACCTCATCAAACTGAAAAGCTTTTGCACAGCAAAGGAAACCCAAAAGAAAACAAAAAGACAACTTACAGAATGGGAGAAAATAGTTTCAAATGATGCAACCGACAAGGGCTTAGTCTCTAGAATATATAAGCAACTTATACAACTCAATAGCAAAAAAGCCAATCAATCAATGGAAAAATGGGCAAAAGACCTGAATAGACATTTCTCCAAAGAAGATACACAGATGGCCAGCAAACACATGAAAAAATGCTCAACATCGCTGATTATAAGAGAAATGCAAATCAAAACTACCATGAGATACCACCTCACACCAGTCAGAATGGCCATCATTCATAAGTCCACAAATAACAAGTGCTGGAGGGGCTGTGGAGAAAAGGGAACCCTCCTGCACTGTTGGTGGGAATGTCAACTGGTACAGCCACTATGGAGAACCGTTTGGAGATACCTTAGAAATCTATACATAGAACTTCCATATGACCCTGCAATCCCACTCTTGGGCATCTATCCGGACAAAGCTCTACTTAAAAGAGACACATGCACCCGCATGTTCATTGCAGCACTATTCACAATAGCCAGGACGTGGAAACAATCCAAATGTCCATCGACAGATGATTGGATTTGGAAGACGTGGTATATATACACAATGGAATACTACTCAGCCATAAAAAAGAATGACATCATGCCATTTGCAGCAACATGGATGGAACTAGAGACTCTCATCCTGAGTGAAATGAGCCAGAAAGACAAAGACAAATACCATATGATATCACTTATAACTGGAATATAATATCCAGCACAAATGAACATCTCCTCAGAAAAGAAAATCATGGACTTGGAGAAGAGACTTGTGGTTGCCTGATGGGAGGGGGAGGGAGTGGGAGGTATCGGGAGCTTGGGCTTATCAGACACAACCTAGAATAGATTTACAAGGAGATCCTGCTGAATAGCATTGAGAACTATGTCTAGATACTCATGTTGCAACAGAAGAAATGGTGGGGGAAAAACTGTAATTGCAATGTATACATGTAAGGATAACCTGACCCCCTTGCTGTACAGTGGGAAAATAAAATTAAAAAAAAAAGTCTACAAACAATAAATGCTGGAGAGAGAGAGGATTGAGTAAAGGGAACTCTGTTACACTATTGGTGGGAATGTAAATTGGTACAACAGTGTGAAGAACAGAATGGAAGTTCCTTAAAAAACCTAAAAATAGAACTACCATATGACCCAGCAATCCCATGCCTCAGCATGTGTCCCAAGTAAACCATAATTCAAAAAGATATATATACCCATAAGTTCACTGCAGCACTAGTTACAATAGCCAAGACATGGAAGAAACATAAATGAATAAAGAATTGATAAATAATATGTGCTACATATATACAATGGAATAGTACTCAGCCATAAAAAGAATGAAATAATGGCATTTGCAGCAATATGGATGGACCTAGGAATTATCATGCTAAAGTCAAGTAAGTCAGACAGACAGAGAAAGACAAATATAAGATATCACTCAAATGTGGAATCTAATAAAAATAATAAAACAACATATTTATAAAGCAAACAAACTCAAATTTAGAAATCAAACTTTTGGCTACCCTGGGGGAAAATGTGGTGGCCAGAGGGAAAAAATTGGGAGGATATGTATAACATATACACACATATATATAAAATATGTAATTAACAAAGTCCTACTGTATAGCATAGGGAAAGCTATTTAATTCTGTAATAACCTATATGGGATAAAATGGATATATTTATAACTGAATCATTCTGCTTTATACTTGAAACTAATACAACACTATAAGTCAGGTATCCTCCAATAAAATTAAAAAAGTACATGTACTATCACAAAGCTTGGCTTTAATTTCACACCTCTATAGCTAATATCAAGAAGCCAGGACACTACTCTGTCTCCCAGGGTTTAGGAAAGTTTCTACCTCTTTTAAGTGTGCTGCTACAGCCATGGTTTTCTTGTAACATAAAATTGGTAATTAAACATTAAGACATGAATTCTAACTTCTCTTAACATTCATTTCTGTCAGAGCAAACTTATCTGTCAATAATGCCCCACAAGTATAGATTTACCTCACTTCTAACTTATAAATTGATACCTAATTTACATAAAGCTCTTAACTTTAAGGGTGTCCAGAAAAAAATGAAATATTTAGCATCCCAATCTTAGAAATACAAGGCAAAAGAAAGGTTATGAGTGTCAATCAACATATCCGTCACTCTGGCTACTAAAGTTTCATTCATAGCTTTCTATGCATAACAAATGTCCATCAGTACCAGAAGACAAAGACAAAGAGGATAACTAATGTACCACCAGTCATGGTACCCATCTCAAAGAGACATCCACTCTCTGCTTATTTAATCTAGACTCTGCCTTAGATTTCTGTAAATAGAAAATCAATTTATAAGTCAATTATCCAAAATGTACTATATGTAAAGTATTTACGGAATAAAAGGGCAAAGCTTATATCCATAATAAGGGAAAGGGAAAATATTCCTAACCACCATTACACAGGGAAATATAACTACAGGTCCAAATATAGATGTATTTGAAGGGAAGATTTACTAAAGCCTGCATTTCAGTTCACAGGGCTATGGGTTGATATTTGTAAGGTTTTTTCTCACCACATATTTCATGTCACCCTTTCCTTTAGTCAGCACCTCAGCACCTGAAATTTTATTACCCAGTCTTTTCAGCCATTAGTGTTTCTGCTTTTTTCTATTATCACAAGTTACAAAGGAGTTGATCAGTTAAACCTAAGGAGCCCATGCTTTCAAAATGCATTCCTTTCTACCTCATTTTTCTTAATAATTAGGATTAAAAATACAGCAAAGTATGATAAGCATATTCTTTCCTTGTTGATTCAATGGTATTGAGACCCAAAGTGGCACAGGGACTAGGTGGAAATAATGTTTTGTTTCTGGGTAAATTTTACCTTTAAACCACAAGAGTACAAACTCCTGGTGATGGAAAACAAAAATCTGTAGTGGATTGTAAGGTAAGACCACTTACAAATCTTCAACACCAGAACAGTAAGTTGTATCCAGGAAGAAACACTACTGCATTTTGTAGGACAATATGCTTACAGCTTGTAGAGATGCCATTGCTGAATCTTCAAAAGGTCACTTCAAATTTATATGAAAACAGTGTTTTAGAGAAAACTATGTTAAGACAAACTAACTCCCAGACCTGAGCCACTCTGTCATCCATATTAATTGCATTATTGATGTTATTGTAAAATGGAATGGTTGGTCAAAAAAAATTTGTGCATGACATCATAATAGTGAATCAAACATTCAGTAAATCCACAAATGATAATGTTCATAGAACACTGAGGTCAGAGAAGACATACCCATATCCAGCATAACTTCTGATTCAAGTGAAAAGAGTTTATTTAGAAAAGAAGGGCATTAAACATAAACTTCCACTGGGCAACTGCTCAATCCTCAAGGGAAACAGTGTTATAACAGATAATAACAGTGATTGTGAAATTTTGAGACTACATCCCATCAGTGACAGTGATCCATTTGGACTCAGTGGGGTGAAGGCCAAGGTGTTTGATCCCAGAATGATCTTCATCCCAGCTGCCTTGTGAGCATATTGATCTGATGTTATGTTAATCAGTGAAAGAAGCTGACCAGGATGGGTCAAATTGTCCCTCTGATTATTGAGAATTTCTTCCACCATACATACTCTTTTGTGAGCATTCACACAGGAAAATATATATATATACATTTCATCTCACTTTATCTTGACTCTGAAATTTCTAGACATATAAAACCTGGATCCTTTTATGAGGAGCTCACTAACCATTATTTTAATTGTCCTTACCTTCCTGTCATGTGGTTAGGCATTGCCATCAGTCATCCAGATTTGCACCTCTGGAACTTCTTCAAGATACACTGTACAAAGTGTGTCCACTTGAGGGATTCATCTCCACTAGCCTTCAGGCACATGCCTGAGTGTGTAGGTAAAATGTAATAGCATTTCTTTTCTAACAGGTGACAGTCAGTGAGCCCAGACAAACTCTAAGTCAGGCACAGATTTTATTTCCTGAGTCAATCACTCATCATGATCTTCTATGGGTCCAGAGATGTGTATAAAATATCACTGGCTTTAGGACAGAGAATCAGACTTTGTTCATTTGTACGTTTCTACATGTTAAAGGGGTCTTGCTGCACAAGTAGAGGAGTCTGAGAATGTTTCTCACAAGAAGAATGGATCTTAGTATAGCTTTGTTCCATAAACTAGAGTTCTGTGATATGCTTCTCTGATTGGATATTTCTACAGATTCCAGTTAGAATCCTTATCCAGCACAGAAATAGCAGTTGTCCTCTGAATCTGCTGGATAAGCCAAAGCATCTACACAACAGCATGAACAACAGCCAGGGCAGCAGCTAAACTTTCTCTTATTCTGTATTACTGAGTTTATGAGTTAGGGCCAAATTTACACCAAATATTCTTTATGACCTCCAAAATCTAACTAGACCCACTAAATATCATATCTTATATTAGCTAAGGAAACCAGGTGTTGCAACAGATAAGCCCAAAATCTCAGTGAGGAAAAAAGACACAGCATTTGAAAAAAAATAAAAACTGTTAATAATCACAGGTTATAGGGCTGCATACATAAAAATACCCAATACGACTATATTAATAATAACTAATGAATCATAATTAGAGTTAGCAAGACATTAATAGGATGGCTGGATATATGTTAGTACACTATGTACATTGTATTTTAAAATAGATATAATGAATAATTTTTATTTCCTAATTCTAAAATTTTTATGGAGATGCAATGGCTGAACCAGTCAAAATGCCACTGAAGAAGAACAGAAAAAGTATGCTGTTTCTGCAAGTACTGACAATGTGGCAAACAGAACAGAGGAACAGGCTTGAGAATTAAACTCACACATACATAGAAGATTGATATGGACATTGTGGCCTAACAGACAGTGGGGAAATCACAGAATTTTTAATACTTGGTGCTAGGAAATATGACTATCCATACAAAGAAAAAGAAATCAAATTGGACTCCTACTTCATATGATTATGAGAGAATCAATGCCAGGTAGATTAAAGTCTTAAATGTGAAAGTCAAATACATAAAATCTTTAAAAACTAATATAAGAGATATTCTTTATGACTTTGAGAAAGAGACTGATTTCTGAGACAAAACAATGTCAAAGACAACACTGACAGTGTATATACATTAAAATTAGAATCTTTTAAAAGCTATGAAAAAATAAGCTGAAGAATGCTGACTATACAGAACATATAAAGAACTTTACTTAGTACATTAGATAACAAAGGCCAATGAATAAATAGAAAGTTTGCAAAAGCTGAACTCCGGATGGCCAATAAGTGCATGAAAACATACTGAAGCTCTTTAATAACAAGGCAAAAGCAGATCAAACCCACACTATGATACCACTGTATCATAGACTGATTGGCTAACATGAAAGCCTGCCAATTATCAGTGTTGGTGAGGTTGTGGATCTATGATGACTTTCATACCCTGCTGGATGTCACACCAATCAGACAAAAATTGTGAAGACCACATTGACAATAACTTTAAAGTTCAACATATGCATAGCCTGCAACTTAGCAATTCTACTTCCAGCTGTAGGCCCTAGAAAAAGGAGAGTGCATCTCAAAGAGAAAAACATGCATAGGAATACTCTTAACATCATCATTCACAATGGCCAGAAATTGGACACAACCCAACTGTTCATCAACATTAGAATAAATGAATAAATTGTGATATACTCACAACAGAATATAGAGAGCAATAAAAACTGATGAAAAATGGCTATGGGCCATTGGGAGGAATCACATACACAGAAAGAAATGGGAACACACAAAGCAAACAAGAAACCTATCTAAAGCAAAAAAGAACACTAATAGATATTGACAGATAAACATACATCTTATGAAATTCTAAGACATTTTTTCCATCCTCACTCTGTCAGAGTATTGAACCTAAGAATTCATAAGGACTGTATTGTTACAATGTGAAGAAGACAGGTTTTAAAGAAACTGTTGTCCACACTGAAATCTAATAAGCAGGTTGATTTCTGCTTTGTTTAACATTTACAGCAATGATTTTTTTTGTCAAGCCAAGTGTATAATAAATTTCTATCAAGTTTCTAAGGAAAAGCAGGGGAAAATGAACCTAGTCTATCCTGTAACAATGAGAGGATGCTTGCTTTTAATATTCTGCTAAGGAGGAAATTACTGAAAGCAAATGTTTTTACCATTTCATTTTCATAATTTCTTTTATCTCTCCAAGTGGCAGAGCTATTCCATATATATCTTTTCTAGGGCCACACCTGTGGTATATGGAGGTTCCTGGGCTGGGGGTCTAATCAGAGCTGTTGCTGCCGGCCTACACCAGAGCCACAGCAACACCAGATCCGAGCCTCATCTGCAAACTATACCACAGCTGACGGCAATGCCAGATTCTTAACCCACTGAGCAAGGCCAGGGATTGAACCCACAACCTCATGGTTCTTAGTCAGATTCATTTCTGCTGCTCCAAGACAGGAACTCCCATAGATATTTTCAAGATAGGAAAACTACTGAATGAATAATGCTTTATAGTGTGATTAGAAATGCTAATATGTAAAGTCTCCTCTCAGCCCACTTTTAGGAGAATAAAGTCAAAGCTTCTGCTGAAGAGACAGAAATAGACACAGTTTGTAATTTATAAACCCACTTTTTATGGCTGAGGTGAATGAACAAAAGTTTAGGAAATGGCAACAAACAACTTTGCTTCTGAGGAAGAGCTATTACAGAAAATTTTCCTAACACTGAGAAGAGCAGGATGGCTGAGAAAGGCCCCCTACCCCACAAAGACCCAGCATAAAGGGTCTAAGACTGAAGATGGCCTTGGGTATATCCCCCCCTATCAACTGGTTAGTTAAGCTCAGAGTAATATGTGCTTCTTTCTAGGAAAAGGACAAACTAAATCCTAAAGAAAGACCCTATCAAGAAAACACTTGGATTATGGTAGATTGAAGAAACTTGAGTAAAACTCTTCAGCGCACCAGCCCTTACTTTCAGCATTACTTAAGTCCAGAGGAAGTTGAAGCTTCTGATCTTGAAGGTAATTGTAACAATAAGCCCCAACCTAACTTAAGCACTAACAAGATGAACCTAATACTCAAACTCAAGAATAGAAGGCACATGATTATCTCCAGGTGTAACTAATATTTATGTCAGACCTAAGTGTCTTATACAACATTGATCATCAAGAAAATATGAATTAAAACTACCACGCAATTCTAAAAAATGACCACTAACACAGAAAATATTAGAAGATTGAGAATATCAACAACAATAATGTCAAGCAAAGTGCTTTGTCAGAAATAACTGGTGGGAGTATAATTGAGATAATCAGTTGGAAAGGTATTTGGAAGAATTTACTAAAGCTGAATCAGGATGTAGCAAAAGATTATCAGGATTATATATGCAAAAGAATTGTGCATGAATTCACACAAAGGACACATATGAGAATGTTCATAGCAGTATTACTAATAAAAATGCAAGCCAGAAACAATACATCTTTCTACAGTATGATAAATGTATTATCATAACATTTATGATATGCCAATGAAAATTAATGAATTACAACTCTTTACATCAAAGATGAGTTTCACAAATATGATATTATATGAGCAAAACCAACACAAAAGTATACATAGTAAAGATCATACCCATGCCAAGATTAATCACGATAAAATGAGTTCACGGTAATCAAGTCCATGCTTTCTGCTTGGTGGAGATTATTGGCTGCAATGGGATGTTACACTTTCTGGCTTGCTGTTAATAGTCTATCTTGTTATGTGTTTTAGCTAATAGATTTATTAAGCTTTTGACAATTCATCCAGTTCTATTATTATGAACATAGGATTTTTAAGTAAACAAGGTACTTAATTCATTGAAAAAGAGCCAACCGTTCTCCCTGAAAGAAAACAGAATACAGAAATTTTGAAAATAAGCACATATAGAAAGATCAGGCTTCATGGCAGGGGCAATGGGAAACAAGTGCCCTGGCAAGCAGATGTGTTTGATCACTGACATTGTTTATAATCAACTGCTTATCATGTCATTTGAAAGAAGAATAACTGGTGTATTAAGTTTCTACAAACAATGCACTCCCCTACTGCCTGCACCCAAGACAGACAATTCTCAGGTCCCACCCCCTTAATGTTCACCACTTTGAACAAATAGCAAGTGGGTATTACAATTTCAAGACCAGACAAAATATTATTCTAAGCCATTAATTAATATATATTGAGAAGTGACATGTGTTAACTCATCAAAGTATGAAATGATCATGAAATATACTATGAAATGCAGGAATCAAAACATGTAGAACCACATTAGTTGAATCAACAATTACTGAAGGCTTACTTTGTGTCAGGCCCTCTTCCAGGTGCTTTGAAGACACTGGTTAATGAAAGGTAAAATCCTCTGTGCTCATGTAGCTTTTATTTCTGTGGAGAGAACCAAAAAACCAATTCAGCAACAACTGCACTTAGAATTTTTCCCACATCATTTTCAAAAGCTAAAAGATCAATGAGCCAGACAAAAATGCAGAAGACTCAAATTACACAATTACCATCCTTACACTGTGTGTTAAATTGTTTTACAGTAAAACCAGAAATGGAGATTTTAATAGTAATTAGTATAGATGAAATGTTTACAACAATGTCATCACTATTCTGTGGAAGCCACAACATCAACCCATTAGCAAAAAGAAATCATGTTCACACAGACAATATTCTTTTACTTCACTGTAATAACTCAATATATGTAGAAATCAAAGATATAACCATAGGTAAAAAATTCAATATGTCTGAAAACCAAATAACTTTTAGACTAAAGACGAAAGCTTGGCCTCTCATTCCACTCTTCGGAAGGTAAACTACAGGGGGTGGCTGAGGTACTCCCCTTGCAGGTCTTACCTTTCTTGCTGGGAGGGGTTGATCCAGCTCCTCAACTCCTCCCTCTGCCCATTTCCAGACTGCTCTCCTGCAAGTGGGGAAGGCGCAGGAGTTTCCAGGAATGCCTTTCATTGGTTCCCAGCCCTCACCTTCAATTGGCCAGTGCTGATGTCCTGCAATCAGACATCACCTGGGGTAACTCCCTGGTTCCTTCCTGCCTCCACCTCCTTGTGGGTGATGAAGGTCTGTGGGAAATAGGGTGTAATACTGCAGCTGTGGCTTGAATTCTATCCCTGACCCAGGGAACATCTATATGCTGTGGGTGTGGCCAAAAAAAAAAGAAGAAAAAACAGAGTATTTTCCTCCTTAAAAGTGGTTAGTTACTTTGGAAGTTTATTTTTATTTCCTTTTCTTAGCTCTCTGATTGATTTTTTATCATTTATTTATACATATTTTTTCCTATTATTCAGCATGGTGACTCAGTTACACTTAAATGCATACATTCTTTTTTCTCACATTACATGTTCCATCATAAGTGACTAGATACAGTTCCCAGTGCTACACAGCAGTATTTCATTGCTAATCCATCGCAAATGCAATATTCTGCATCTATTTACCCCAAGCTCCCAGTCTCTCCCACTCCCTCCCCTTCCCACTTGGAAACCACAAGTCTATTCTCCAAATCCATGATTTTCTTTTCTGTTGAAAGGTTCTTTTGTGCCATATATTAGATTCCAGATATAAGTGATATCATATGGCATTTGTTTTTCTCTTTCTGACTTAACTCAGGATGAGAGTCTCTAGTTCCATCCATTTTTAAATTTTTTTAAATACTTTGATTGCAAGGCTCATTTGGCTTTTTCTCATACTTTAAGGAGGAAGTATGGTCTACTGAGATTTTCTAACACCCTGGATACTAGCATTCTATTTTTATTTTAATCTAATGACTACAAGCTATATGACTCCATGAATACACACTAATAACTACTGCAAATGGGGAATATTATCTAAATTCTGAAACCAGTCTCTGTCTTTAATTGTTTCAGCTTGGAAGTATTTTCACACCTGAGTTCCACTTAGAGATCACATCTTGTTATTTCCACCACAGGTTTTATCCCATCATCCATTACATTTTCCATTACAGGAATTCCATTAGGTGTCAGTTTTCACACAGGCCTCCAACCGTTACAGCTGTGGTTATACTCCTGACTCAACCAGGCAGCCTCTTTTTTCCTGCTCAGCCATCCCCAAAATCCTCATCTCTGTTTCATGTGAACTCATTGCCGTTTCCATGTCACTTCATGCTAGAATATTTTCTTCTTGCCTCTTAAATATCCCAGGCAGATCTCTCCACTAAGTAAACCTGCTCTTTGCAGTTTTTGAAGATTGCTTATTGTGCTGTTTTCTATGAGAAGTGTTGCAGATGGTCTTGTCTCACTCTTTTTCTCCCTTGAAATTACTTCCTTCCCACACATGACATTTACATTTTCAGAAAAACAGCTCATACTTTCCAGGTATGCACCTGTCCACATTCTTCTGGTTCTAGTTCACGTTCTTCACCTTTGTTACAGTTGTGATGTGAGTGACTTCAGTAAATACGATGACTTTTTACAGAAGGGATCACTCACTGGCCCACTGATACCTCTAATCCAGTGATTTTTTTTTACCTCCACTCCATTAATCCCATTACAGAACCAGAACCTGCATCTTATAATTTAGAACAGCTCAACCTATGATTAATTTTGCATAGCAGTTTCTGACAATAGTCATTTCAACTTTCATAATCCCCATATTTCCCTATTTCCATGGGTCCATTACCTTCCCATCTGTCCCTATTCATTCTCTATTATTTATTTTCTAGGTCAATTCCCGTTCCTTATATCCTAAGGAGGCTATGTAATAAGACTTTAATCTCTTTCTCAAGAGTCTTCCTTTTCAAGGCTTCTATATTTAAAGTGTCTTACAGTTCCTCTTATGAAAAACCTTGACTTGAATAAACTTATCTTCATATTTCAATCACCTTCCAGAAACTGATGATACACTGTAGAAAGTTGTTGTTTTTTTTTTTTTTTTTGTCTTTTGTCTTTTTGTTGTTGTTGTTGTTGTTGTTGTTGCTATTTCTTGGGCCGCTCCCGCAGCATATGGAGGTTCCCAGGCTAGGGGTTGAATCGGAGCTGTAGCCACCGGCCTACGCCAGAGCCACAGCAACGCGGGATCCGAGCTGCGTCTGCAACCTACACCACAGCTCAGGGCAACGCCGGATTGTTAACCCACTGAGCAAGGACAGGGACCGAACCCGCAACCTCATGCATGGTTCCTAGTCGGATTCGTTAACCACTGCGCCACGACGGGAACTCCAGAAAGTTTTTTTTTATAAATATATTTTTTGTTACCAAGTTCATTCTTGACCCTGGTGGAGTTTTGTATTCAATGTATTCATGGTAACTTGATTAACACTTCAAAATACATTTATTTCAACGATAGATCAGAGTACTCAGTACAGTAACATAAAATGTAAATATTCAGCTACAAAGTTTTATTTTATCATTTTTTTCTTCTTAATATGTCTACTTACTCTACAGTAATTATTTTCAATACAATGGATATTATCAATAAATATTACATTAAAATATCAGGTGTCACATTTTAAATGAAATGTTTTCTAGTCACTATTTTTATCTTGATCTTTCTTAGGTTTTTCACTTTTAGGAGAAAGTATTTATAAAGAATGAACAGGTTTATTCCTGAATAATGAACAGTAAAATAAACACCCCAAGTATGTTACATAGATATCGAATAAGAACAGTAAAATAAAGAAAAATCACTTAATCTTATATTTTACAGTATTTTTATAAACCTAATTTGGAAACAATAGCACTATTGAATACCTACAGTACAATGAAAGTCAAATATTGTGAACAGGCTAAATTTGGCACCACTTTATTAAATAAATGACACTTTTTTATTGATTCTTTTTAGGGCCACACTTGTGTCATATGGAAGTTTCTGGGCTAGGGGCCAAATTGCATCTGCAGCTGAAGGCCTACACTACAGCCATGGCAACACCAGATCCAAGACACATCTGCAACCTACTGACCTACTCTACAGCTTGAAGAAATGCTAGATCTTTAACCCATTGAGCAAAGCCAGGGACAAAACTCACATCCTCATGGAGACAGTGTCCAGCTCTTAACCCACTGAGGCACTGTAGGACTTCTAAATGATAATTGATTTTCATATTTGAGTTGTTTACATTTTTATGTTTGAGTTGTAGGTTACATACAACATGTGAATTAAGAGATGTTTGTACAATTTGAAATGATTAACCCCAACCATAGCTAGATTAATGGGACTCATGAAGCACTGCTGTGTTAGAACTTGAGGCTGGAATCTATGCATAATAGGAATTCCAGAAGGAGTAGAAAAAGATAAGGGAATGGAAAATATATTTGAGGAAATTATCACTGGAAACATGCCAAATCTAAAGGATACTGAGTTCAAGATACAGGAAGCACAGAGGGCCCCAAACAAATTGAACCCAAATAGACCCACACCAAGACACATCATAATAAAAATGGCAAAAGTTAGTGATAAAGAGAGGTTCCTAAAGGCAGCAAGAGAAAAGCAGAATGGTACCTACAAGGGAACCTCCATAAGATTATCAGCTGATTTCTCTACAGAAACACTACAGGCCAGGAGGGAATGGCAAGAGATGTTTAAAGTGCTAAAAGGAAAAAATATGCAACCTAGAATACTCTATCCAGCAAGAATATCATTTAAAATAGAAGGGGAAATAAAAAATTTTTCCAGGAGTTCCCGTCGTGGCGCAGTGGTTAACGAATCCGACTAGGAACCATGAGGTCGCAGGTTCGGTCCCTGCCCTTGCTTAGTGGGTTAACGATCCGGCGTTGCCCTGAGCTGTGGTGTAGGTTGCAGACGCAGCTCGGATCCCACGTTGCTGTGGCTCTGGCGTAGGCCAGTGGCTACAGCTCCGATTCAACCCCTAGCCTGGGAACCTCCATATGCTGCGGGAGCGGGCCAAGAAATAGCAACAACAACAACAAAAGACAAAAAAAGACAAAAAAAATTTTTTTTCCAACAAACAAAAACTAAAAGAATACAGCAACACAAAACCCAAGCTAAAAGAAATACTGAAAGGGCTTCTCTAAACCAAAAAGAAAGGAAGGAAAGGGAAGAAAAAAGAAGAAGAAGAGGAAGACCTAGGACTGAGGAAACCACAATCAGAGAGCAGTCACTCAAATAAGCCAGCATACAGATTTAATCATGAACATGCTTCAAACAAAATAAAATTAAAAAGAAAAAAATTAAAAAAGAGTCATCAAAATCATAAAATGTGGGCAAGGGATGTTAGGAAATAAATACACCCTTTTTGTTTGTTTGTATGTTTCTCTTCTTAATTTTAATATAGTAATGAAGTGTTTGAACCTACAGGACCATCAGGCTAAAACACACAATTATGGGAAGGGGTTAGCATACTTAAAAAACAGGGCAACCACAAGCCAAAACCAAATATTGCATTGGCAAAAAATGAAAAAAAAAAAAAAAAAACACTCAAGCACATAATAACAGTAGACCATACAACCAAAAAAAAAAAAAAAAGAGGGAAAGAGAGAAAGGAAGAATGGAGAACCATAGAATCAACTGGAACACCAGCTTCAAAATGGCAATAAATAATCATCTATCAATTATCACCTTAAATGTCAATGGGCTGAATGCCCCAATCAAAAGACACAGAGTGGCTGAGTGGATAAAAAGGCAAAAACCTTCAATATGCTGCCTACAAGAAACTCACCTTAGGACAAAGGATACATATAGATTGAAAGTGAAGGAGTGGGAAAAAATATTTCATGCCAATAGACATGACAGAAAAGCAGGAGTCGCAACGCTCATATCAGACAAAATAGACTTTAAAACAAAAGACATAAAGAAAGACAAAGAAGGACACTACTTAATGACTAAGGGATCCATCCAAGGAGAGGATGTTACTATCGTCAACATATATGCCCCAAATACAGGAGCACCCAGATACATACAACAAATATTAACAGACATAAAGGGAGATATTGATGAGAATACAATCATAGTAGCAGACCTTAATACCCCCCTCACATCAATGGACAGATCCTCTAGACAGAAAACCAATAAAGCAACAGAGATCCTAAAGGAAACAATAGAAAAGTTAGACTTCATTGATATCTTCAGGACACTACATCCAAAAAAAGCAGAATACACATTCTTCTCAAATGCTCATGGAACATTCTCAAGAATCGACCACATATTGGGACACAAAGCTAACCTCAACAAATTTAGGAGCATAGAAATTATCTCAAGTATCTTCTCTGACCACAACACCATGAAATTAGAAACCAACCATGGGAAAAGGAAAGAGAAAAAACCTACTACATGGAGACTAAACAACATGCTACTAAAAAACCAATGGGTCAATGAGGAAATCAAGAAGGAAATTAAAAACTACCTTGAAACAAATGATAATGAAGACACAACCTCTCAAAATCTATGGGAGGCTGCGAAAGCAGGGCTCAGAGGGAAATTTATAGCAATACAGGCCTTCCTCAAAAAAGAAGAAAGATCCCAAATTGACAGCATAACCCTCCACGTAAACGAATTAGAAAAAGAAGAACAAAAAAGACCTAAAGTTAGCAGAAGGAAGGAAATTATAAAGATCAAAGAAGAAATCAATAAAATTGAGACTCAAAAAACAATAGAGAAAATTAATAAACCAAGAGCTGGTTCTCTGAAAAGGTGAACAAAATTGATGAACCCCTGGCCAGACTCACTAAAAAGAGGAGAGAAAGAACCCAAATAACCAAAATTATAAATGAAAAAGGGGAAATCACAACGGATACAGCAGAAATACAAAAAACCATAAGAGAATACTATGAACAACTATACGGCAACACGTTGGACAATCTGGAAGAAATGGACAATTTTCTAGAATCTTACAGCCTGCCAAAACTGAATCAAGAAGAAACAGACCAACTGAACAGACCGATCACTAGAAATGAAATTGAAGAGGTCATAAAAACACTCCCTACAAATAAAAGTCCAGGACCAGATGGCTTCACAGGCGAATTCTACCAAACATATAAAGAGGAATTGGTGCCCATCCTCCTTAAGCTCTTTCAAAATCTTGAAGAAGAAGGAATACTCCCAAAGACATTCTATGATGCCACCATCACCCTCATTCCAAAACCAGAGATACCACCAAAAAAGAAAACTATCGGCCAATACCATGATGAATATAGATGCAAAAACTCTCAACAAAATCTTAGCCAACCGAATCCAACAACATATCAAAAAGATCATACACAATGACAAGGTTGGGTTCATCCCAGGTTCACAAGGATGGTTCAACATACGCAAATCAATCAGCATCATACACCACATTAACAAAAAAAAAGTCAAAAAATCATAGGATCATCTCAATAGATGCAGAAAAAGCATTTGACAAAGTCCAACATCCATTCATGATCAAGACCCTCGCCAAAGTGGGTATAGAGGGAACATTCCTGAACATAATCAAAGCCATTTATGGCAAACCCACAGCAAATATAGTACTCAATGGGGAAAAACTGAAAGCCTTCTCACTCAAATCTGGAACAAGACAGGGATGCCCACTCTCACCACTGCTCTTCAACATCGTTTTGGAAGTCCTAGCCACAGCAATTAGACAGACAAAAGAAATAAAAGGCATCCATATAGGAAGAGAAGAGATCAAACTGTCACTGTATGCAGATGACATGATACTCTCCATAGAAAACCCGAAGGACTCAACCCCAAAACTACTTGAACCGATTAATAAATTCAGCAAAGTAGCAGGCTACAAGATGAACATTCAGAAGTCAGTTGCATTTCTGTATACCAGCAATGAAACATTAGAACAGGAATACAAAAATACGATACCTTTTAAAATTGCACCTCACAAAATCAAATACCTCGGAATACACCTGACCAAGGAGGTAAAGGACCTATATGCCGAGAACTATAAAACTTTCATCAAAGAAATCAAAGAAGATGTAAAGAAATGGAAAGATATTCCATGTTCCTGGATTGGGAAAATCAATATTGTGAAAATGGCCATACTACCCAAAGCAATCTACAGATTCAATGCAATCCCTATCAAATGACCCATGACATTTTCCACAGAACTAGAACAAACAATCCAAACATTTATATGGAACCACACAAGACCCAGAATCGCCAAAGCAATCCTGAGAAACAAAAACCAAGCAGGAGGCATCACTCTCCCAGACTTCAAGAAATGCTACAAAGCCACAGTCATCAAAACTGTGGTACTGGTTATCAAAACAGACAGACAGACCAATGGAACAGAATAGAGAATTCTGAAATAAACCCTGACACCTATGGTCAATTCATCTTTGACAAGGGAGGCAAGAACATAAAATGGGAAAGAGAAAGTCTATTCAGCAAGCATTGCTGGGAAACCTGGGCAGCTGCATGCAAAGCAATGAAACTAGAACACACCCTCACACCGTGCACAAAAATAAACTCCAAATGGCTGAAAGACTTAAATATACGACAGGACACCATCAAACTCCTAGAAGAAAACATAGGCAAAACACTCTCTGACATCAACATCATGAATATTTTCTCAGGGCAGTCTCCCAAAGCAATAGAAACTAGAGCAAAAATAAACCCATGGGACCTCATCAAACTGAAAAGCTTTTGCACAGCAAAGGAAACCCAAAAGACAACTTTCAGAATGGGAGAAAATAGTTTCAAATGATGCAACCGACAAGGGCTTAGTCTCTAGAATATATAAACAACTTATACAACCCAACAGCAAAAAAGCCAATCAATCAATGGAAAAATGGGCAAAAGACCTGAATAGACCGTTCTCCAAAGAAGATACACAGATGGCCAACAAACACATGAAAAAATGCTCAACATCGCTGATCATGAGAGAAATGCAAATCAAAACTACCATGAGATACCACCTCACACCAGTCAGAATGGCCATCATTCATAAGTCCACAAATAACAAGTGCTGGAGGGGCTGTGGAGAAAAGGGAACCCTCCTGCACTGTTGGTGGGAATGTCAACTGGTACAGCCACTATGGAGAACAGTTTGGGCGTATATCCGGACGAAACTCTACTTAAAAGAGACACGTGCACCCGCATGTTCATTGCAGCACTATTCACAAGAGCCAGGTCATGGGAACAACCCAAATGTCCATCAACAGATGATTGGATTCGGAAGAGGTGGTATATATACACAATGGAATACTACTCAGCCATAAAAAAGAATGACATCATGCCATTTGCAGCAACATGGATGGAACTAGAGACTCTCATACTGAGTGAAATGAGCCAGAAAGACAAAGACAAATACCATATGATATCACTTATAACTGGAATCTAATATCCAGCACAAATGAACATCTCAGAAAAGAAAATCATGGACTTGGAGAAGAGACTTGTGGCTGCCTGATGGGGGGGGAGGGAGTAGGAGGGATTGGGAGCTTGGGCTTATCAGATACAACTTAGAATAGATTTACAAGGAGATCCTGCTGAATAGCATTGAGAACTTTGTCCTGATACTCATGTTGCAACAGAAGAAAGGGAGGGGGAAAAATGTAATTGTAATGTATACATGTAAGGATAACCTGATCCCGTCGCTGTACAGTGGGAAAATTTTAAAAATTATTAAAAAAAAAAAAGAAAGAAAATCACAAAAAAAAAAAAAAAAAGAACTCCCAGCCATCCCACTCTAGGTCATATATCTGGGCAAAACTTTCCTTTAAAAATACACATGCACCTCTGTGTTCCTTCACTACAGCATTATTCACATTAGCCAAGACATGAAAACAACCTTAATGTCCATCAACAGATAACAGATTAAGAAAATATGCTGGAGTTCCCGTCGTGGCGCAGTGGTTAACGAATCCAACTAGGAACCATGAGGTTGCAAGTTCGATTCCTGCCCTTGCTCAGTGGGTTAACGATCTGGCGTTGCCGTGAGCTGTGGTGTAGGTTGTAGACGCGGCTCGGACCCCGCGTTGCTGTGGCTCTGGCGTAGGCCCGTGGGTACAGCTCCGATTAGACCCCTAGCCTGGGAATCTCCATATGCTGCGGGAGCGGCCCAAGAAATAGCAAAAAGACAAAAAAAAAAAGAAAATATGCTGTATATACACAATGGAATAATACTCAGCAATAGAAAAGAACAAAATAATGCTATTTGCAGCAACATGGATGGAACTAGAGACTCTCATCTTGAGTGAAGTAAGTCAGAAAGAGAAAAATAAGTATCATATGATATTACTTATATCTGTAATCTGATATACAGCACAAATCAAATGAACCTTTCTACAGAAAAGAAAATCATGGACTTGGAGAAAGGAATTGTAGTTGCCAGGGAAGGAGGGGGTGGGAGTGGGATGGACTGGGAATTTTGGGTTAATAGATGCAAACTATTGCCTTCAGAATGGATAATCAATGAGAACCTGCTGTATAGCACTTATGATGGATCATGATAATGTAAGAAAAAATAATGTATATTTTTATGTGTGAATGGGTCGTCTTATGTACAGTAGAAAATTGACGGAACACTGTAAACCAGCTATAATGGAAAAAAATAAAATCATTACAATTTTTTAAAAAAGGTGTATATACAGGTATGAATGGATCACTTTGCTGTTAAAGATAAATTGAGAACAATAAATCAGCTCTAATGGAAATAGAAAAAAATGATTTTAAAAAAGCCCACAAAAATTACTGGCTCAGGAGTTCCCGTCGTGGCGCAGTGGTTAACGAATCCGACTAGGAACCATGAGGTTGCGGGTTCGGTCCCTGCCCTTGCTCAGTGGGTTAACGATCCGGCGTTGCCGTGAGCTGTGGTGTAGATTGCAGACGCGGCTCGGATCCCGAGTTGCTGTGGCTCTGGTGTAGGCCGGTGGCTACAGCTCCGATTCAACCCCTAGCCTGGGAACCTCCATATGCCGCGGAAGCAGCCCAAGAGATAGCAACAACAACAACAACAAACAACAACAACAAAAGACAAAAAAAAAAAAAAAAAAAAAATTACTGGCTCAGCATTCACCAGAGAGGATGTCTGAGTCCAGAATCATGCCCCTCAAGAAAAACAAAACAAAAACAACAACAACAACCAAAAAAAAAAAAAAAAAAAAAAAAAAAAAGGGCAGTATCCATTGAACCTGTCAAGATTTCTTAGCAATGTGACATCTGAAAAGAGATAATTTCATAGGTTTATGATTTATTTTCTATATTAACATTTTATTTATTTCTATTTACCTATTTATGGTTCTGCACCCTTTTGTGGCACACGGATACAGTCTGCCCAGGAACTGATACCATGCCACTGCAGTACAACCCCAGGCTCATACTTTTAAAAGTCTGCCACCCAAGGTATAGTGTCAGGAGAGCTGTTAGGATTGCCTTACCTACCAATTCCCTTAGCTACACTGTAGGAATGTATATATGTTTTCTTTGACTTCTTTATAAATTGAGCACATTCCTTTCAATATCTGTATGTATTTATAAATATATTTGGGTGCCACCTGTGATATTGGGATGTTGTCTGGCCAGAGTTTGATCATGCATCACAGGTTTAACCACAGCCACAGCAGTGAAAGAGAGACTCTTAAGCCAGGCAGCCATAAGGGAACACACTGAGAGCTTTCTTGATGATACCAATCAACCCTGCTTAATTCCTCAGACCTGGTTTCAGTCAGGCCTCCTTAACCTGGCGCTGTACTGAAGAGAGAGGCTCAAGAAGAAAATTTCCCTAGGTTCATTGAAAGAAAAAAGCACAGGGATTAGCGCAGCTGCACCCCATAATGCCCCAGAAGACATCATTCATTCATCAGCACCAGCTGCTACCTTCACATACTTAAACCTCCACCCATCAGAGGCTTGAAAATGGCCAATGCAAACCATGTGTGCATCTCAGCACCTGCTTCTGGAGGAACACAAGGACTCCAAAACTCAGTGAATTCTTTTTTTTTTTTTTTTTTGTCTTTTGTCTTTTTGTCTTTTGTTGTTGTTGTTGTTGTTGTTGTTGCTATTTCTTGGGCCGCTCCCGCGGCATATGGAGGTTCCCAGGCTAGGGGTTGAATCGGAGCTGTAGCCACCGGCCTACACCAGAGCCACAGCAACGCGGGATCCGAGCCGCATCTGCAACCTACACCACAGCTCACGGCAACACCGGATCGTTAACCCACTGAGCAAGGGGCAGGGACCGAACCCGCAACCTCATGGTTCCTAGTTGGATTTGTTAACCACTGCGCCATGACGGGAACTCCTGAATTCTTAAAGTATTCTAAAAACAAAGGCACCCCACCAGGCTGCCAATCCACCTAAAAATGCTGAAGGGACACCTGTATCCTCTGCGTGACATGAGGCATATTGGAGCAAAGAGTCACAGGTGTTTGGAAAACAAACCCAAAAATCAAGGTGCTTGATGTGGATTCCACTCAAAATATCATCAACCCCAAATCTAAGCTGTACCTGCAGGCCTGGAGCTGCACCTGGGTCCGGAACTTACTCTGCAGCCATATGGTGAACACGTGCTCTAACAGCAACCCTCAGGTTTTCGTCCCCATCAGGCTTGACAGCCCAAGTAGCTTCATTAGCCATGGACAATATGCTCCTTGGATTTCTTTCCTCTGCTTTATGAAAAACCAAGAAGTGACATTCCAATTGTGCTATTTCTCTCTCAAAGGTATTCGGAGCCCTGTAGCAAACCTAGCAGATGCCACTAACTTTAAACACTCAGCTCCAGACCCATTGTGTCATGACAGCCTTCTTCCTTTGTTATATATCCCTGCACTTATGTATTTATGAAGATGGGTTAAGGTATGTAACAATTGATTTTGTTCATAATTTTACAACTAGGAGTCTTCATTCTTACAGTAAAGTCTTGCTTTATTTCTTTTTTCTTTCTCTCTTTCCACCTCTAACTTTACTGACTCCACAAGTGTGTGTGAGTTTTCTGCACATCGATATTTTTTAAGCCGCAGAGGTTACCAAACTCACCACAAAGACTTATCTTCTACCCAAGGATCCTCGAGGGAGCTTGGCGAGAGATTTATTTATATCATTGAATCTTTGGGTCTTAATTAACCTCACCTGGCTTTAGGTCAGGTCTTCATACCAGGTGAAGAAAGAACAGAAGAGCCTCACAGGGAAAGAAAAGGATGGAGTTCAGGAGACCACTTGAGAGAAAAAGCACAGGCATCAGCAGCTAAGCAAAATATCACCATATCATCACCTTCCATGCACAACCCGCAGGCGATTTATCCAGATGCCAAAGCCCAGGTCAGACTGGGGTTTCAAAATTACCAGCTCAACGATTCATACCACCCAAGAGAAAAAAAAACACCAAGATCCCAATTGAAATTGGGCAAAAAACCTGAATAGATATTTCCTTAAGCCAGGTATACAGAGGGCAACAAGCACCAGAAAAAAAATGACCACCATCATTTATTGGGAGGGATATGCAAATCAAAACAAAGCTGAGGTACCAGGTCACCCCTCCTGAATGACCATCATTAATAGGTCTACAAATAAAAAAGCCTGGAGAGGATGTGGCAATGAAGTTACCTTCATACGGTGTGGGTGGTTATGTAAATTGACAGGATCGTGTTAATCTGAGAAATCAATATAGGAGGACCATATGACCCAGAAATCTGACTCTTGAGCATATACCCAGAAAATATTCTCTTTAAAAAGTTAAATGCCCCTCTACGTTCATGCAGCACTATTCACGATAACGAGACTTTGAAACAAATTCTCTGTCTATGGACAGAAGATTCAGTTAGGAAGAGGATTTACATATATGCAATGGAAATCTACTCAGCCATAAAATAGAGCAAAAAATGTCATTCACAACCACACAGATGGAAAGAGAAACTCTCAAGTAAGGAAAATATGTCCAAAAGAGAAAGACAGATACCCTGGGATACTGATTGGAATCTAACAAATGGCACCAATGAAACTTTCTACAGAAGATAAACTCATGGACTGGAAAACAGATTTGTGCTTGACAGATTGGAGAGGGAGGGTGTGGGAAGGACTGAGATTTAGGGTGTAAAATATTGAAAATCTTGCCATTGGAGTGGGTAAGCAATGAGAACCTGCTGTAAAGCACAGGGAAATATAACTAGTCAATTTTTGGAACAAAGTGAACAATCATGTGAGAAAAAGAATATGTATATACATGTACAACTGGATCACTTTGTTGTTAAAGTGAAATTAAGCAGCATTAATCAGCAATAATGGAAAATAATGAATGATAAATAAAACCCACCAAATTACTGTCTCAGCGCTCACCAGAGATCACGTCTGTGTCAAGACAATGGTCTCCCAAGAAAAAAGACAGGCAAACAGATTCCATTGAACCTGTCAAGGTTTCCTAGCAAAGTGACATCTGACCAGACCTAATTGCCAAGTGTGTATGAATTTATTTCTATAATAAATTATATATTTTTTATTTACCTATTTGTGTTCCTGCACCCATGTGTGGCATGCAGATACACTCTGCCCAGGAAATGAGTCCACACCACTGTTGTATAATCCCAGGCTCATACCTAAAACACTCTGCCACCTGAGGTATAGGGTTAGGAGAGCCTTCAGGTTTGCCTTAATTATCAATTCCCTTAGCTACTCTGTAGGAATATATATATAAATTGGAGGAAGGAAATCCAATGAGCATATTGCACACAGCCAATGCAGCCCCTATATATATTCATTGACTTCTTTATCAATTAAGATCATATTTTTCAATATCTATTTTAATTATAAATTTATTTTGGTGCCCCCTGCGACATTGGGATGTTGCCTGGCCAGAGTTTAATCTCCCAAGGCAACTCTTACCACAGCCTTAGCAGGGATACAGGGAGGCTCTCAAGCCAGGAAGATATGAAGGAACTCCCTGAGAGCTTTCTTGATGAGACCTATCAACTAGGCTTAATTCAACAGACCTGGTTTCAGTCAGGCCTCCATACCCTGGCTCTGTATTGAAAAGAGAAGCTAATCTCAAAAACCAAGAAGGAAATCTCACTAAGTCTTTTGAATGAAAAAGAGCAGGGATTAGCACAGCTGCCCAAAATAATGCCACCAAAGTTCCACATTCATTCACCAGCACCAGCCCCATTCTCCACCTACCTAAACAACTGATGGTCAGGGGCTTCAAAATGGCTAGGGACTGTACAACACAGATGCCATGAGGGTCTCAGCTCCTGCATCTGGAGGAACACAAGGCATTCCAAAACCCAGTGAATACTTCAAGCATTCTAAGCACACTCCCAACCAAGCAGGATGCAAATCCAACTCAAGATGCTGAAGGGACACATGTGTCCTCTGCCTGAAATGAGGCATCTTGGAGCAGAGAGTCCCTGGTGCCCAGAAAGCAACCAAAAGAACTCTCTGTGCTTGCTTTGGGTTCCAACCAACACACCATCAACCCCACCTCTAAACCTGCACCTGCAGCCTTGCAGCTGCACATGGGTCCAGAGGTACTCTGGTGCCCTCGTGTGGACATCTGCTCTAACAGCCACTCTTAGGTTTTCCTCCTCTCTCTGGCTCAGCAGCCCCTGGGGCTGCATTGGCCTTAGGTAATATTCTGGTTGGATTTCCTTAACCCCCTTTCCTGAAATACCAAGAAAGTCCCTTCCAAGTGGGCTGTTTCTCTCTCAACATCTTTCAGGGCCCTGAGGCCAACGTACCCCCTTGCCATTCCATTCAAACCATCAGCTCTGGTCCCATCTGCTCATGACAGCCCTCTTCCTGGTTGAGATATCCCTGCACTTATTATTGATGAAGATATCTATATAGAGAGAGAATTTTCTTAATTTTGCACTTGTTATTCCTTCATTCATACAATAAGTCTTGCTTCTTTTATTTCATCTTTTCTCTTTCTCTCAATCCCTCTTTCATTCTTACTTTATTGACCCCTCCTGAAGCGTGCATGAAGTGCCAGCCCATTGATGGATTTCAAGCCACAGAGGTTATCAAACTGACCCCAGTGCAAAAGCATGACCTTTACCCAGAGATCCAGGTAGGATCTCCATGAGAGCTTGCTTTATATCGATCTACCGGCCTTAACCTGAATTCGGCTATAGATCTGGTCTTCATACCACGTGTACAGAGAGAAAAGTAGAGGCTCGCATGGAAAGGAAAGGAAGGAGTATCAGCAGACCTCTTGAGAGAAAATGCACAGGGATGAGCACAGCTGCTAAAATATCACCCTTTGACCACCAGCCATGCACAACCCACATGCACTTGATCCAGATATCAAAACCAGGTCATACTGGGATAACAGAATTTCCAGCTCAACAAATGATACCACCCAAGAGCAAAACAAAACCAACAACCCAATTTAAAAATGGGGAAAAGTCATGAATAGACATTTCCCTGATCCAGATATACAGAGGGCAAAAAGCACCAAAAAAAAAAAAAAAAAAAAAAAAACACACCATCAGTCATTAGGAGAGAAATGGAAATCCAAACTACTCTGAGGGACAACATCACCCATGTCCAAATAGCCATTATTTTTAGGGCTACAAATAACAAGGCCTGAGGATGAAAATAGGGCAACTTTCAACAGTTTGAGTGTGTATATAATTTGGTACCATCACTCTGGACAACAGGATTGAGGTAAATCCAAAAAATAAATAAAGAACCCCTATAGTACACAGCAATCCCACTCTTAGGCATATATCCATGGGGAAAAAAATGTTCTTTTCCAAAAGGTAAAAGCCCTACTATGTTCATTTCAGCACTCTTCACAACAGCCAAGACATGGAAAAAAACACAGTGTCTATTGAAAAATGATTGGATTAGGTAGACGTTGTGGAAATCGCAATGGAACACTATTCAGCCATGAAATAAGAACAAAAATAAAAGCCATTCACATCCACATATATGGAACTAGAAACTCCCAGACTATGTAATATAAGTACTATAGAGAAAGAGAAAGATCCTAGGATACACCTTCTCCCTGGAATCTAACAAATGGCAAAAAATGAATCTCTCTACAGAGAAGAAACCCATGGCCTGGAAAACAGATATATGGTTGCCATATTGGAGGGGGTGTGTGTGGGAAGGACTGGGATTTGGGGGCTAATCGTTGTGAAATCTTGGCTTCAGAGTGGTTAAGCAATGAGATCCTGATGTGTGGTACTGGAAAATGTATCTAGTCAGTAATTTTGGGACAAAATCGAGGATAATATGAGAAAAGGAATATGCATATACATGTATGTCTGTTTCTCTTTGTTGTCAAAGAAAATTGAGCTACAATGTAAATACAGATTGATGAAAAAAAATAATGTCTCAGTGTTCACCAGGTACGGTGTTTTAGTCCAGATGACTGCCTCTCAAGTAATAAACAGGCAACCTGACTCCAAGAAAACAGGCAAACTGCCTCTTGAGAAAAAAACCGGCAATCTCTGTCAAGATTTTTAGCCGTGACATGAGACCTTCAGTAATTACCTAAAGTGTATGTATTTATTTCTCTATTTACATCTTTATTTATGTATTAATATTACTTACCCACTTATTTTTCTGCACCCATTTGTGGCTTGCAGATACTCTCTGGCTCAGAACTGAATCCACACCACTGCTGTATACACCATGATATTAATTTAAACCCCTCTGCCAACAGAGGTGTTGTGTCAGGAGATCTGTTAAGATTGCATTATCTATCATTTCCCTTAGCTACTCCATAGGCATGTGTATATATATATATTTTTTTTATTCATTTCTATAACCACTGAGCTCATTCATTTGAATACCTATTTTTCTTTATAAGTTTATTTGAGTGCCACCTGCGACATTGGTTTGTTGTGCGGCCAGATTTTGATTTCCCAACACAGCTCTTATCGCAGCCACAGAAGTGACAGAGGGAGATTCCTAAGCCAGGCAGCCATGAGAGAATACCCTGAGAGCTTTCTGGAAGATACCAATCAACCCTGCATATTTCATCAGACCTGGTTTCGGTCAGGCCTCCCTGACCTGGCACCGTAAAATAGAGGCTAATCTCCAAAGGCAAGAAGGACATTTTCTTAAGTCTCTTCAGTGAAAAAAGCACAGGGAATAGGATAGCTGCACATCATCATCCCAGTGAAGTCCTCCATTCATTCATTAGCCTCTCTCTCCACCTATCTAAACCCATGAAAGTCAGGGGCTTGAACATGTCCCGCTCATGATTCAACACTGATGCGGTGTGGGTCTTGGCTCCTGCCTCTAGAAGAACAGGAGGCATACCAAAACCCAGTGATAGCTTCAAGCATTCCAAACAAACACACTGCCCCCAACCAGGCTGTCAATCCACAGCAAAGGCTGAAGGGACACCTGTGTTCTCTGCATGACAGGAGGCATCTTGGAGGAGAGAGTCCCAGGTGCCCAGAAAACAACCCCAAACCTCTGGGTGCTTGCTCTGGGTTCACCCACACAACCCCACCTTTGAGCATACACCTGCAGCCTTGGCGCTGAACATGTGTCCAGAAAGTACTCTGGCACCATCTTGAGGACATCTGCTCTAATAGCCACTCTCATTTTTTCCTCCTCTCTCTGGCTCAGCAGCCCCTGGGGCTACATTCGCCTTAGGTATTATGTCTGTTGGATTTCCTTCCTCCACTTTTCTGAAATACCAAGAAGGGCCTTTCCAAGTGGGACATGTCTCTCTCAAAGGCTTTCAAAACACTGAGGCCAACCTACCCCATGCATTCCATTCAAACCCTCAGCTCCTGACCCACCAGCTCCTTACAGCCTTCTTCCCGGTTTAGATATACCTGAACTTATGTATTCATGATGATATCTATGTATATATAGAACTCTTGATTTTTCTTAATTTTCCAACTCTTATGCCTTCATTTGTACAATAAAGTCTTGCTTCTTTTCTTTCTTTATTTTGTTCTTTCTCTCAATCCCTCTTTCATTCTTTCTTTATAGACTCGGCCTGAAGCATGTGTGAGGTGCCAGCCCTTCAAAGGTTTTTAAGCCACACATGTTACCAAACACACACCAGAGCAAAGATAGAACTTTCACCCAGTGAGCCAGTTGGGATCTCTGTAAGAGCTCACTTTATATCAATCTACAGTCCTTAATTTACCTGAATTCGCTATAGATCCCACCTTCAGACCACAGGTATATAGACAACAAAAGAAGCTCCCATGGAAAGGAAAGGATGTAGTTTCAGCAGATCTCTTGTGATTAAACACACAGGGACGAGTGAAGCTGCTCATCAAGATATCCCCATTTTACCACATTCTACGCAAAACCCGCAAGCACTTGATCCAGATCCCAAATCCAGGTCAGGACGGGGTTTCAAAATTTGAAGCTCAACAACTGATACCACACAACAGCAAATCAAAACCAAGGACCCAAATGAAAAATGGGCAAAATCCTGAGTAGACATTTCCCTAAACCAGATATACAGAGAGCAACAAGCATCAGGAAAAAAAAAGAGAGATCACCATCACTCATTAGGAAAGAAAGGCATATCCAAACTACTCTGACACCTGTCTGAATGGCCATGATTAGTAAGTCTACAAATAAGAAATCCTGAGGATGGTGTCAAGAAGAGGGTGTCCTCAGTGTGGGTGTGTATGTAGTTGGTACAACCACTCTGGACAACAGGATCGAGGTAAATCCAAAAAAAAAGATAAAGAACCTCTGCAGCAAACTGCAATCCCACTCTTGGGCATATATCCAGAACAAAAATGTTGTTTCCAAAAGTTGAAGGCCCCACCATATTCATTTCAGTTCTCTTCAAAATAGCCAAGACACAATATTCATTGATAGATGATTGGATTAGGTAGATATTGTACAGATACACAATGGAACGCTACTCAGCCATAACATAAGAACAAAATAAAGCCATTTGCAGCCACATAGCTGGAACTAGAAACTCCCATACTAAGTGACATAAGTGTGATAGAGAAAGACAAATAGCCTAGGATACTCCTTCTCTCTGGAATCCAACAAATTGCACAAAAGAACCCCTCTACAGAAAAGAAAGTCATGGACAGGAAATCAGAGGTGTGGTTGCCAGATTGCAGGGGGATTGTGTGGGAAGGGCTGGGATTTGTGGAGTATTAGATGCAAGATCTTGCACTTGCAGTGAGTAAGTAGTGAGATCCTGATATATAGTACAGGGAAGTGTATCTAGTCACATTTTTTTGGAACAAGATCAAGGATAATTTGAGAAAAAGCACATTTATATTCATGTATGTCTGCCTCACTTTGCTGGCAAAGAGAAATTGTGCATGATGAATCAGCTATAATGAAAATAATAATTGATGAAATCACCAATATTACCGGACCAGTGTTGACCAGAGAAGGTGCCTGCATCCAGAAGACTGCCTCTCGAGAAAAAAACAGAGGCAATCTGACTCCGTTGCACATGTCAAGATTTTTAACATTGTTATGTTGTGCAACCTTAAGCAATTACCTGAGGTGTATGAGTTTATTTCTATATTAACATCTTAATTATGTATTTATTTACTTACCTATTTATTTTTCAGCACCCATTGTGGCTTGCAGATACTGTCTATCTAGGAACTGAATCCACACCACTGCTCTACATCCCCATGCTCATGTTTAAACCCCTCTGCCACCAGAGGTGTTGCAACAGGAGAGCTTTTATGATCACCTTATCCGTCATTTCCTTTAGGTATTATGTAGGTGTGTATATATGTATTTATTGATTTCTATATGCATTGAGCTCAATCTTAGCAATATCTTATTTTCTTTATAAATTTATTTGAGAGGCACCTGCGACATGGGTTTGTTGTGTGGCCAGGGATTGATTTCCCAATGCAGCTCTTACCATGGCTCCAGAAAGGACAGAGGGTGATTCTTAAGTCAGGTGGCAATGAAGGAACTCCCTGAGAGCTTTCTTGATGATGCAAATTAATCCTGCTTAATTCATCTGACCTGGTTTGGTCAGGCCTCCCTACCCTGGCACCATACTTAAAAGAGAGGTGAAACACTAAAAGCAAGAAGGAAATTTTACTAGGTCTCTTAAGAGAAAACTGCAAAGGGATTAGCCCAGCTGTCCAACATAATGCCAGCAAAGTCCCCCATTCATTGATCAGCACTAGCCTCTCTCTCCACATACCTAAACCCCCAACAGTCAGTGACTTCAACATGGCCAGCTCATGATTCAGCACCGATGTGGTGTGGGTCTCAGCTCCTGCCTCTGGAAGAACCCAAGCCATTCCAAAACCCAGTGATAGCCTCAAGTATTCAAAACACACTTCCCTCCAACCAGGCTGCCAATCCACAGCAAATGCTAAAGGGACACCTATGTCCTCTGCCTGAAGGGAGGCATCTTGGAGCAGAGAGCCCCAGGTTCCAAGAAAAAAAAAAACCAACCATTGGTGCTTGATGTGGGTTCCACCTAACACACCATCAACCACAACTCTGAGCCTGCACCTGCAGCCTTAGAGTTTCACCTGTATCCAGAAGGTCCTCTGGTGCCATCTTGTGGATATATGCTCTACAGCAACTGTCAGGTTTTCCTCCTCTCTGGATCAGCAGCCACCAGGTCAGCATTGGCCCTAGGCAATATGCTGGTTGGATTTCTTTCCTCTACTTTCTTGAAATACCAAGGAGGGCCCTTCCAAATGGGCTATTTTTTGGTCAAAGACTTTCAGAGCCCTGAGGTCAACCTAACCATGCCACTCCATTCAAACCCTCTGCTCCCTATGCATCAGCTCGTGACAGCCATCTTCCTGGTTTAATTATACCTGAACTTATATATGGCTGAAGATGCATGTGTACATATAGAACTCTTGATTTTTTCTTATATTTCCAATTCTCATGCCTTCATTCATACAATGAAGTCCTGCTTCTTTTATGTCTTTTATTTTTTCTCTTTCTCTCAATCACTCTTTCATTCTTCCTTTATTGACCTGGCCAGTAGTGAGTGTAAGGGGCCACCCCATCGATGGATTTCTAGCCACAGAGGTTACCATACCAACCCCAGATCAAAGACAGAATTTTTACCCAGGGAGCCAGGTGGGATCTCCATGAGCGCTTGCTCTATATCAGTCTACAGGCCTTAATGCTCTTGAATTTGGTTACAGATCCAGTTTTCAGATGACACTTTTAGAGAGAAAAAAAGAGGCTCCCATGGAAAGGAAAGGAAGGAGTTTCAGCAGACCTCTTAGGAGAAAACACACACCGATGAGTGCAGCTGCTCACCCAAATCCCCATTTTACCACCTTTCATGCACAACTCGCTGGCATTTGATCCACATCCAAAGTCAGGTCAGACTGGGGTTTCAAAATTACCATCTCAACAACTGATGCCACACAACAGCAAAACAAAACCAACAACTCAATTGAAAAATGGGCAAAGGTCCTGAATGGAACTTTCCCTAAACCAGAAATATAGAGGACAACAAGCACCAGGGGAAAAAAATGATTACCATCACTCATTAGGAAAGAAATGCAGATCTAAACTATACTGAGGTACCACCTGATACCTGTCCAAATGGCTGTTATTAGTAATTGTACACATAAATCCTGAGGAGGGTGTCAAGAAGAGGGCACCCTCCAAAAGTGGGACTGTAAATAATTTGGTATCACCGCTCTGGACAACAGGATAGAGGTAAATCAGACAAAAATAATGAAATTCTGTATTACACAGCAATGCCACTCTTGGGCATATATCTGGAACAAAAATGATCTTTTCCAAAAGTTAAATGCCACACAATGTTCATTTTAGCACTCTTCACAATAGCCAAGATAGGGAAACACACATAATATCCATTGACATATGACCAGATTAATTAGATGTGGTAGATACACAATGGAATACAACAGAGCCATAAAATAGGAATGAAGTAAAGCCATTCACAGCCACATAGCTGGAAATAGACACTCCCATACTAAGTGACATAAGTGCAAGAGGGAAAGACAAATAGCCTAGGATACCACTTCTCTCTGGAATCTAACAAATGGCAAAAATGAACCCCTCTACAGCAAGGAAAGATATGGACCAGAAAAAGGTATGGTTGCCGATTGGAGTGGAGAGTGTGGGAAGGACTGGGGCTTGGGGTGAATACTAACCCTAACCCAAATGCTAAAAGGTACCCTAAACCTAACCTGAACCATAAGACTAATCCAAACCTGAACACTAAAACGGACCCTAAACCTGACTGAAACCCGAACTTACAACTAATCCAAACCCAAACATGAAAATGAACCCTAACCCTACTCCTAACATTATCCCAAAATCTATCTCTTAACCAAAACCGACTCCAAAACCAAACCCAAACCCAAACCCTAAACCAAACCCAACCGTCATGTCAGGTCAGCCTTCTTCCTTTGAAATCTACTACTGCACTTATGTATTTATGAAGACAGGTATGTACATATGCAAGGATTGATTTTTTTTCTTATTTTTCCAACTGTTACTCCTTTGTTCCTACAACAAAGTCTCACTTCTTTCCTTCTTTCTTTTGTTCCGTTTCTCTCTTTCCCTTTCATTCTTCCTTGTATAGCCCACACTTGAAGCATGCACGAGTTGTCTGCCCATTGATGGTTTTCAAGCCTCAGAAGTTACCAAAACCAACACAGTGACTGAGAGATCTTGTACCCAGGGAGCCAGAAGTGATACCATGAGGGCTTAATTTATATCCATCTACTGGCCTTAATTCACTTGACCTGGCTTTAGATCAGGTCTTCATAACACGTGTATAGAGAGGGAAAAAAAGAGGCTAACACGGCAAGAAAAGCTCGGAGTTTCAGGAGACCTCTTGAGAGAAAAGGCTCAGGGATGCGTGCAGCTGCTCACCAAAATGTAATCTTTTACCCACTTTGCATGCACGACCTGTAGGCACTTGATCCAGATCCCAAAGCCAGGTCAGGCTGGGTTTTTTAAAGTATCAGCTCGGCCACTGATACCACACAACATCAAAACAAACACTAACCTGAACCTGAACACCAACATAATTCCTAACACTCACCCTAAACACTAAACCCAAACCCAAACCCTAACACTAACCATAACCCTAAGCCTAACCAGAACCCTTACCTAACAGAAAACCTCAACCTAAAACAAATTAACCCTAACAAGAACTCAAAAACCAACATGAACTCCAATACTAACACTAACCCTTAAGCTGAATGGAACCCTAACCATAACCCTAAACACTAACTGGAACCCTAACCCTCATCAGAACTTTCACCTAACAGAAAACCTCAATCTGAAACAAAAAATAACCCTCACACAAACCCTAAAACCGACATGAAGCCCAACACAAACACTAAGCCCTAAATATAACCAAACTCTAAACCTAATTCAAATCCTAACATTCACCCTAACCCTATCCCTAACTGGCAAGCTAAACCTAACCAAAAACCGAACCCTAAAATGAACCCTAAAACTAAGCTGAACCCGAGGCCCAACATGAACCCTAACACCTAAACAAATCAAACCCTAAGCTTAAACCTAATTCAAACCCTAACACTAACCCTAACCCTAAACCTAAATGGAACACTACCCCTAACTGAAATCCTAACCCTAAAATGAACCATAAACATAAACAGAACCCAAACACCTACATGAAACCTAACACTACCCTTAACACCTAAAGTGAACCAAACCCTAACCATACACCTATGCCTAAACCTAAGCCGAAAGCTATCCCTAATCCTAATCGTATCTGGAACCAGAAATCTAAACCTAAATGAAACCCTAACCCTAAAGTGAACCCTATACTTAACCTGAAACAAAACACCAACATGAATCCTAACACTAACCCTAAACCCTAACCTGAACTGAAACCTAACCCTAATATGAATCAGAACCCTAACCTAAAACACTAACCCTAATACTAAACCTAACTGGCAACCTAACCCTACCTAAAACCCTAACCCTAAAATGAACCCTAAGCATAATCTGAATGCAAGCCCCATCATGAACCCTAACACTAACCCTAAGACCTAAAAAAAAAAAAAAAAAAACCCTAAGCCTAAACCTTACTCAAACTCTAACACTGACCCTAACGCTAAAACTAAATGGAACACTACACCTAAACAAAACCCTAATCCTAAAATGAACCCTAACCATTACCAGAACCCAAAAAACTACATGAACCCTAACACTACCCTAAAACCCTAAAGTGAACCGAATCCTAGCCATAAACCTAAACCTAAACCTAACCTGAACATTAAACCTATCCCTAACACTAAACTTAACACGAACCAGAACCCTAACCCTAAAAGAAATTCTAACCCTAAAATGAACACTATCCTAAACCTGAACCAGAACCCCAACATGAAACCTAACACCAACCCTAAACCCTTAGCTGAATAGAAACCTAACACTAACCTGAATCCTAACACTAAAAGGAAAACTACCCCTAACCGAAACCCTAACCCAAAATGAACCCAAACCCTAAACAGAATCCAAATACCTACGTGAACATTAACATTATCCTTAACCCATAAAGTGAACCAAATCCTAACAATACACCTATCCCTAAACTTAAGCCAAACATTAACCCTAATGCTGAACAGAGCCAGAAACAGAACGCTTAAACTAAAATGAACCCAATCCTTAACCTGAACCCAAACACCAACAGGAACTCTAACAATAATCCTAAACCCTAAACTGAACAGAAAACAAACCCTAATGATAACCCAAACCCTCAAATTGACCTTACCCCTAAAACTAACCAGAACACTTACCCTCACAGAAAACTTCAACCTAAAACAAAATCTAACTTAACAAAACCTGAATACCAACATGAACCCTAATAATAACACTAAACTTTAAACCAAACTCTAACACTGACCCTAATTTAAACCCTAACATTAACCCTAAACCTAAACCTAACTGTCAACCTAACCCTAAGCGAAAGTCTAAACAGAGCCCTAAACCTAAGATGAATGCAAACCCTAACATGAACCCTAACACTAATCCTAACACCCAAACCAAACTGAAACCTAAGCCTAATCCTAACTAGAACCCTAACCATGACCCTAAATGGAACACAACCCCTAACCTAACCCAAACAGTAAAATGAAACCTAACCCTAACCAGAACCCATACACCTTCATGAATTCTAACACTACCCCTAACTCTGAAACTGAACTGAACACTAACCATAACCCTAACCCCAAACCTAAATCTAACCCTAACCGGAACAAGAACCCTAGCCCTAAATTAAACCCTAACCCTAAAACAAACTTTAACCTGAACCAGAACCCGAAATGCAACATGAACCCTAACACTAGCCCTAAACCCTAAAGTGAACCGAAACTTAACCCTAAACCTAACCTAACCCTCACCCTAACACATCTGGGACACTATACCTAAACCAAATCCTAAAAGGAACCCTAATTCTAACCTGAAACCTAAACCTAGCACAAACCTGAAGCCAAAAATTAACCCTAACCCAAACTGGAACCCGAACTTAAGCATAACCTGAACCCAAAACCAAACCCGAACCCTGACCCAAAACTTAACCTGAACCCTAATGCGAAACCTAACATAAAGCCACACAGGAACCCGAACCCTAAACCTACCCAAACACAAATCCTATACCTACCCTTCACCTGATCCTGATTCCTAACCCTAACCCAGACCCAAACCCAAACCTTACCCCTAATCTGACGCATCACATCTGGTCAGCCTTCTTCCTTTGAAATCTATTCCTGCACTTACATATTCATGAAGATAGGCTGGTGTCTATGTCAGGATTGATATTTTCTTAATTTTCCAACTATTATTCATTCATTCATAAAATAAAGTCACTAACCTCAACCCTAACTTGAACCAGAACCCTAACCCTAACCAGAACCCAAACACCTAGATGAAACCTAACACTACCCCACCCCTAAAGTGAAATGAACCATAACTCTAAACCAAAAACTAACCTGAACACTATACCTAACCCTAAACCTAACTCTAACCACAACCTGAACCAGTACCCTATCCCTAAATGAAACCCTAACCTAAAACAAACCCTATCTTTAACCCAAACCTGAACCCCAACATGAAACCTAACACTAACCACAAACCCTTAACTAAATGGAAACCTAAACCTAACCCTAAACCTAACTGAAACACTAAGGACAAGAGCAGTGATGTAAATCCAAAAAATAAATAAAGAATTAGAGTATTACCTGCCAAACCACTGTTGGACATATGTTCTCTATCTTAAACCTGATTCCTAACCGGAACCTAGAACCTAATCCTAACCCAGCCCTAACACCAACACTAACCCTAACCCTAAACCTAAACGAAAACCAAAACCTAAAAATAACCCAAACCCTGAACCGAACCCAAACCCCAACATGAACCTTATCATTAACCCTAACTCCTAAAGTGAACTGTACCCGAACTCTAACGCTAAAATGAGCCCTAATATTAAACCTAGCAATACCTAACTGGAATCCTAAACTTAAATGAAAACCTAACACTAATACAAACCCTAACAAAACTCGACCCAACCCCCAACATGAACCCTAATACTAAAACTAATACCTAAAATGAACTCAAGCTGAATACTTACCCTAAACTGAAACCTAACACTAAATCTATCCATAACCGGAACCCTTACCCTAACAGAAACCCTCAACCTAAAACAAAACCTATACCTCACCCAAAGCTGAACAAAACATGAACCATAAAACTAACCCTAACCCCTAAACCCAAATGAAACCTAAGCCTAAACCTAACTTGAACCCCAACCCTAACCCTAACCCTAAAGGGAACACTGCCCCTAACCAAAAACCTATCCCGAAAAAGTATCCTAACCCTAGCCAGAACCCAAACACCTACACGAACCCAACACTACCTTTAACCCCTAAAGTGAAACAAACCCTAAACGTAATCCTAATCCTAAACCTAATTCTAACTGTAAAAGGAACCCTAACGCTAAATGAAAGCCTAAACCTAAAATAAACCCTAACCTTAACCTGAACCCAAACCCCAACATGAACACTAACACTAACCCTAAACACAAAACAGATCAGAAACCTAACACGAACCCTTACCCGAACCCTAAACATAAGCCTAACCGGAAAACTTATCCAAAAAATTTATCCGAACAGAAAGCCTCATCCTAGGTTATGTTTAACCTAACCATAACAAGAACCTGAACACCAACATGAACCCTAACACTAGCACTAACCCCCAAACCCAACTGAAATCTAACTCTAATTCGAGCCCTAACTTAAACTTAAATGGCAACCTAACCTCTGACGTAAGCCTGATTCCTAACCAGAAAAGAGAACCTAACCCTAGCTCTAACCCTAACCATAAAAGGAAAACAAAACCTAAACATAACACTAACCCTAAACCGAACCTAAAACCTAACGTGAACTATAAAACTAAAACTAACTCCTAAAACAAATCACATTGGAACTCTAAACCCAACATGAACCCTAACACTAACCATAACCCTACACAACCAGAATCCTAACCCTAAATGAAACCCTAACCCCAAAACTAACCCTAAAGCAAAACCAAACACAAACCCAAAAACCCTAACACTAGCCCTAATACCTAAAATGAACAGAAGTGAATACTTACCCTAAAGCAAAACCTAACACTAAACCTATCCATCGCCAGAATCCTTACCCTAACAGAAACCTCAGTGTAAAACAAAACCTATCCCTCATCCAAGCTGAACACAAACATGAACACTAACCCTAACCCTAACCCTGAAACTGAACTGAAACCTAAGCCTAAACCTAATTCAAACTCTACAAATAACCCTAACCCTAACCCTAAAGGGAACACTACCCCTAACCAAAATCCTATCCCTAAAATGAACCCTAACCCTAACCAGAACCCAAACACCTACATGAAGCTAATATATCCTTGAACCCTGAAGTGAACAATACCCTAACTGAAACACTCAACCTAAAACTTACCCTAACCCTATCAAGAACCCGAATACCAAATGAACACTAACACTAAGCCCTAAACCAAACTGAACCCTAACCCTATATCTGATTCAAACCCTAACACTAAACCTAACCCTAAATGGCAAACTAACCCTAACCAAAACCCTAAACCTAAAATGAAACCTAAACCTAAGCTGAACTCAAGCCCCCCCAACATGAAAACTAACAATAAACCTAACACCAAACCAAACCAAACTCAAACCCTAACACTTACCCGAACCCTAACCCTCAAAGGAACACTAGCCCAAACTGAAACCTTAGCCCTAAAACAAATCCTAACCCTAACCAGAACCCAAACACCTACATGAATACTAACATTACCTCAACCCCTAAGCTGAACAAAACCCTAACCATAACCCTAAACCTAATCAGAACCCTGCCCTAACAAGAACCCTAACAATAACTGGAATTTTACCCTAACATAAAACCTCAATCTAAAACAAAACCTAACCCTAACCAGACCACTAAAACCAATGTGAAACCAAACATGAATACTAACTCCTAAATAGATCCGAACCCTAACCTAACCTATATTCAAACCCTAACCCTAACCCTAACTGGGAATCTAACCCTACACGAAAACCTTACCCTAAAATGAACCCTGAACCCGAGCCACAACTTGAACCCTAACACTAACACATATAGCAAACCAAAACCTAAGCCTAAACCTAACTCGAACCCTAACACTAACCCAAACCCTAACACTAAACGGAACACTACCTCTAACCAAAAAACTAACCCTAAAAGGTATTCCTAACCTTAAACAGAACCCAAATGCATACATGAACCCTAACAATACCCCTAACCATTAAGCTGAACCAAACACAAACCACAAACCTGACACTAACCAGAAACCTAACTTTAACCCTAAACCTAACCCTAACCCTAAACCTAACTGGAAGCTTTATCCTAAAAGAAACCATCAATCTAAAAAATCCTATCCCTAACCTAAACCTAAACCCTAACACTAACACTACCCTCAAAATCCTAACCCTAACATGAATTCAAACCATAACACTCACCCTAAACCTAAACCTAAATGAAAACCTAACCCTAACCCAAAAAAAACCCACTAAACCTAAAATGAACATTAACCTAGCCCTGAACCAGAGCCCCAATACGACCCTAACGCCTAAATTAAACCGAACGCTAAGCCTAAACATAACTCGAAACCTAACACTAACCTGCACCCTGACCCTAAAAGGAACACTACCCTTAATCGAAACCCTAACCCTAAACAGAACGCAACACCTACATGAACCCTAACACTACCCCTAAACACTAAGATGAACAGAACGCAAACTGTAAACTGAATCCTAACTGGAAAACTAAATCTAATCCTAACATTAACCAGAAAACTTACCCTAACAAAAACCCTCAATCTAAAACAAAACCTAACCCTAATCCAAAACCAAACACCAACATGAACCCTAAAGTTAACACTAACCCCTAAACTGAACCAAACCCTAAACCTAACCCTAATTTGAACACTGACACCAACCCTAAACCTAACCCTAACTGGCAACCTAACCCTAACCAAAACCCTACTGGAATACAAAGCCTAAACCTAATCTGAACCTGAGCCCCAACATGAACCCGAACACTAACCCTGACCCTAATCCTAAATGGAAAAATACTCCTAACCAAAACCCTAACCCTAAAACCAACCTAAAACCCAACCAGAACCCAAAAAACTATGTGAACCATAACACTACCCTTAACCCCTAAAATGAAGCAAACCCTAACCATACACCGATCCCTAAACCTAAGCTGAACCCTAACCCTAACCAGAAATGGAACTGGGACCTAAGGCTAAATGAAACCATAAACCTAAAATGAACCCTGTCCTTAAACTGAACAGAAACACCAACATGAACCCTAACACTAAACCTAAACCCTAAGCTGAACAGAAAACTAACCCTAACCCTAACAGTAATTCTAACCCTAACACTAACCCTAATCCTAACCCTAACTGGCAACCTAAACCTAACCAAAACCCTAACCCAAAAACAAACCCTAGGAGTTCCCGTCGTGGCGCAGTGGTTAACGAATCCGACTAGGAACCATGAGGTTGCGGCTTCGATCCCTGCCCTTGCTCAGTGGGTCAAGGATCCGGCGTTGCCATGAGCTGTGGTGTAGGTCGCAGACGTGGCTCGGATCCTGCGTTGCTGTGGCTCTGGTGTAGGCTGACAGCTACAGCTCCAATTAGACCCCTAGCCTGGGAACCTCCATATGCCATGGGAGCGGCACTAGAAAAGGCAAAAAGACAAAAAGAACAAAAAAAACAAAACCCTAAACCTAAGCCAAACCCAAGCCTTAACATGAACATTCACATTAACCCTAACTCCTAAACCAAAATGAACTGTAAGCCTAAACCTTACTCAATACCTACCACATACTTGAACTCTAACCCTAAACAGAATATTACCCCTAACCAAAAACCTAACCCTAAAATGAATCCTAACTGTAAACAGCACACAAACATCTACATGAACCCTAACACTACCTCTAACCACTAAGCTGAACCAAAACCAAGCTGTAATGCTACCCCTAACTGGAAGATTTACCGTAACAGACGCCATCAACCTCAAAAAAATTCTAACCCTAACTCAAACCTGAACACGAACATGAACCCTAAAAGTAACACTAAACCCTAAACCAAACTGAACCCCAACACTAAATGTAATTCGAACCAGAAAAATTACCCTAAACCTAAAACTAAATGCCAACCTAACACTAACCCTAAAATGAACCTTAACCTAACCTGAACCAGAGTCCCAACATGAACCCTAACCCTAACCCTAACGCCTGAATGTAACTGAACACTAAGCCTAAACATAACTTGAAAGCTAACCCTAACCTGAACCTGAAACCAAAACAGAACACTAACCCAACACTTACCAGAACCCTAACCCTAACCCTAACACTTACCAGAACCCTGCCTGATTACAAACCCTAAACCAAATCCGAAAAAGAGCCCTAACATGAACCCTAACGCTAACAGAAAAGTACCCCTAACAGAAACCCTAACCCTAAAACGAATCCTAACCCTAAGAGAACCCAAAAAACTACGTGAACCCTAACACTACCCATAACCCCTAAAGTGAACCAAGCCCTAACCGTAACCCTAAACCTAAACCTAACCCTAACCTGAAATATAAACCCAACCCTAGCACTAACCCTAACCCTATCTTGAACCAGCACCCTAACCCTAAATGAAACCCTATAATCCTAAATGAAACCCTAACCCTAAAACAAAACCCTTACCCTAAAACAAACCCTATCCTTAACCTTAACCTGAAACCAAACACTAATCTTAAAACCTTAAGCAAACAGAAACTTAACACTAACCTGAACCCTTAACACTAAAAGGAACACTACCTCTAAACAAAACCTGAAACCTAAGAGGAACCCTGACCCTAAATAGAACCCAAATACCTAAATGAACCCTAACACTATCCTTAACCCCTAAAGTGAACCAAATCCTAAACCTAATCCAAACCCTAACCCTAACCGGAAATAGAACTGGGAACCTAACACTAACTGAAAACCTAACCCTAAAACCAACCCTATCCTTAACCTGAAACCCCAACATGAACCCTAACATTAACCCTAAACCCTAAGCTGAACAGAAAACTAACCCTAACCCTAACCCTAACGCTTACCCTAACAGAAAACCTCAACTTAAAACCTAAACCTAACAAGAACCCAAACAACAACATGAACCCTAACACTAACACTAAACCTTAAACCGAACAGAACCCTAACACTAACATTAAATGTAATGCTAACTGGCAAGAGAAACTACCCTAAAACAAGCTCTAAACCTAACCCAAATCTGAGCACCAACATGAACCCTAACACTAAGACAAACACCTAAACAAAACCAAAACCTAAGTCTAACCCTAGCTAGAACTCTAACCCTAATCATAACCCTAAAGGGAACACTACCCCTAACCAAAAACATAACCCTAAAACGAACTCTAAACCTAACCATAAGCCAAACACCCACATGAACTCTAACACTACCTCAACCCCTAAACTGAACCAAAACTGAACCATAACCGTAACCCTAACCCAAACCCGAAAACTAAACCTAACCCTAACCGGAAAAGGAAGCCTAAAGTTAAATAAAACGCTAAACCTAAAACGAACCGTAACCTTAACCTGAACTCGAAACACCACATGAACCCTAACACTAACCCTAAACCTTAAAGCGAACAAAAACCTAACCATAAACATAACCCTAACCCAAATCCCAACACTAACCCTAACCCTAAAAGTTCCAGGATGCTATACCTAACCCAAATCCTAAAAGGAACCCTAACCCTAACCTAAATCCTAAACCTAACACAACCTTAACCCAAAAATGAAAACTAACCCTAACCAGCACCTGAACTTAAACCTAACTCAATCTAAAACCAAAACCGAACCCTGACCCAAACTCTAACCTGAACCCTAATGCAAAAACTAACATGAAGCCGCACTGGAACCCGAACATAAATCCTATCCCTACCTCTCACCTGAACCTAATCCTAACCCTAATCCGAACCAGATCCCGAACACAAACCCTAACCCGACCTGCCATGTCAGGTCAGCCGTCTTCCTTTGAAATCTATTCCTGCACATATGTATCTATGAAGATAGCGGTGTATATATGTTAGGATTGATTTTTTTTCTTAATTTGCCAACTGTTATTCCTTCATCTGTACAATAAAATCTTGCTTCTCTCCTTCATTCTTTTGTTCTGTTTCTTTTTTTCCCTCTTTCTTACTTTATGGATGGCATCTGAAGCATGTGCGAGTTGTCTGCCCATTGATGGTTTTCAAGCCTCAGAGGTTTCCAAACCCACCACAGCAATGGAGACAAATCTTGTACCCAGGAATCCAGGAGGGATCTCTGAGAGAGCTTACTTTACATCCATCTACCCGGCATTAATTCACCCAATATGGCTTTTGATCAGGTCTTCACACCATGTGTACAGTGAGAACTAAAGAGGTTCACATGGCAAAAAAAGGACAGAGTTTCAGGAGACCTCTCAAGAGAAAAAAGCACAGGGAATGAGAAGCTGCTCCCAAAAAAAAAAGGCATATTTTTACCACCTTCCATGCACAACCTGCAGGCACTTGATCTGGATCCCAAAGCCAGGTCAGGCTAAAGTTTCTTTTCTTTTTTTTTTTTTTTTTTTTTTTTTGTCCTTTTTTGCCACTTCTTGGGCCACTCCCGAGGCACATAAGAGGTTCCCAGGCTAGGGGTCCAATCGGAGCTGTAGCTGCCAGCCTATGCCAGAGCCACAGCAACACGGGATCCGAGTCATGTCTGCAACCTACACCACAGCTCATGGCAACACCGGATCCTTAACCCACTGAGCAAGGGCAGGGATCGAACCTGAAACCTCATGGTTCCTAGTCAGATTCGTTAACCACTGCACCACGATGGGAACTCCCTGAAGTTTCTAAAGTACAAGCTCGACTACCAATACCAACCAACAGCAAAACAAACCCAACAACACAATTGAAAAATGGGGGAAAGCCCTGACCAGACATTTCCCTAAACCAGATATAGAGAGAGCAACAAGCACTGGAAAAAAATGATCATCCTTAAGCATGAGGAGAGAAATGCAAATCAACACTACTCTGAGGTTGCAGTATGAGGTACCACTTCACATCTGACCTAATGGCCATTATTAGTACATAAACAAATAAGAAATACTGGAATGGGTGTTGAGAAGAGGATGCCTTCCCTACAGGATGGTTGGGTATGTAAATTGGTAAAAACACTAAGACAAGAGGATCACTGTAAATCTGAAAAATAAATAAAGAATTAGAGTACTACCAGGCAAACCACTGTTGGGTATATAATCTCTAAATTAAACCTTATCCCTGACCGGAACCCAGAACCTAACCCTAACCCTAACCCAAACCCTAAACCTATCTCTAACACTAACCCTATCCTGAATCAGAAACCTAACACTGAATGAAACCCTAAACCTAAAATTAACTCTATGCTTAACCCAAACCCAAACCCCATTGTGAAACCTAACACTAACCCTAAACCCTTAACTTACCAGAAACGTAAACCTAACCTGAAACCTAAGCCTAACCTGAACCCTAAACCTAACCCTAAGCGTAAACCTAAACCTAAAAATAGCCGTAACCCTAACCAAAACAGAGAACATAAACCTAACCCTAAATGAAAACCAAAACCTCAATAGAATACTAACCCTAATCTGAACTTGAACCCCAACAAGAACCCTAACACTAACCCTAATACCTAAAATGAACTGAAACTGAATAATTACCCTAACCTAAACCTAACACTAAACCTAACCGTAATTGGAATGCTTACCCTAACAGAAACCTCAACCTAAAATAAAACCTATCCCAAAGCTGAACACCAACATGAACCCTAACACTAACACTAATCCCTAAACTGAACTGAAACCTAAATGTAAACCCAACTCAAACAATAACACTTACCCTAAACCTAAACCTAAAAGTAACACTACCCCTAACCAAAACCTATTCCTAAAGAAACCTAACCCTGACCAGAACCCAAACACCTATAAGAAACCTAACACTAATCTTAACCCCTAAAGTGAACCTAAACCTAACCATAACCCTAACCCGAAAACTAAACCTAAAGTTGGTTAAGGATCCGGCATTGCCATGAGCTGCAGTGTAGGTCACAGATGCAGCTTGGATCCTGCGTTGCTGTGGCTCCGGCACAGGCTGGCAGCTGTAGCTCTGATTAGACCCCTAACCTGGGAACCTCCATATGCTGCAGGTGAGGCCCTAAAAAAAAAGACAGACAGACAGACAGTCAGACAGACATAAATACATGGAAACCTAACCTTAAATGAAACCCTAAACCTAAAATGAACCCTAACCTTAACCTGAACCCAAAGACCAACTTGAACCTTAACACAGACCTTAAACAGTAAACCGATCATAAACATAACCCTAACACTTATGCAAACCCTAACACTAACCCTAAACCTAAGCCTAACCAGAACCCTTACCCTAAAAGAAAAACCTCAACCTAAAATTTAACATAATGCTAACAAGAACATGTAAAACAACATGAACCCTAACACTAACACTAACCCCTAAACCAAAATGACCCCTAAACCTAAGCCTAATTTGAACCCTAAAATTAATCCTAACCCTAACCCTAACACTCACCCTAACCCTAATCTTAACTAGCAAACTAAACCTAAATGAAAACGTAACTGATAAAACAATCCCTGAACCTAACCTGAAACCAAGCCCAACATGAACCCTAACATTAACATTAACACCTAAATGAAACCAAACCCTTAGCCTAAACTTAACTTGAACCCTAACACTAACCCTAACCATAAACTGAACACTACCCCAACCGAAAACCTAACCCTGAAAAAAAACCTAACCCTAAACAGAACCCAAATACCTACATGAACACTAACACAACCCTTACCCTTAAAGTGGACTGAACCCTAACCATACACCTATCCCTAAACCTAAGCTGAACCCTAACCCTAACTGAAACTAGAACCTATCCCTAAAAGAAACCCTAAACTTAAAATGAATGGTATCCTTAACCTGAACCCAAACCCCAATATGAACCATAACATTAACATTAAGCACTGAGCCAAACAGAAACCAAACCCTAAACCTAACCCAAACCAGAATCAGAACCTGTAATCTAACAGAAAGCTTCAAGCTAAACAAAACCTAAACCTAACAAACACCAAAATGAACCCTAACACTAACACTTAAACCAAACAAAATCCTAACACTAACCCTAATTCAAAACTTAACACAAACCCTAACACTAAAACTAATTTGCAACCTAACCCTAAGCAAAACCCTAATCCTAAAATGAACCCTAAACCTAACCCAAATCCGAGCCCCAACATGAACACTAACCCTAACACCTAAACAAAACCGAAACCTAAGCCTAACCCTAACACTAACCCTAACCCTAAACCTAAATGGAACACTTACACCTAACCGAAACCCTGACCCTAAAATGGACCCTGGGCCTAATCAGAACCAAAACACCTACATGAACTCTAACACTACCCCAACCCCTAAATTGAACTGAAACCTAACCGTAACCTTAAATCTAACCCAAACCCAAAACCTAAACCTAACACTAACTGGAATGGGAAGAAAAACCCTAAATTAAAACCTAACCCTAAAATGAACCGTAACCTTAACCCGAAATTAAAACTCAACATGAGCCCTAACGTTAACCCTAAACCATAAAGAGAACCAAAACCTAACTAACCCTAGCCCTAGTCCTAACCCCAACCAAAACCTAAAACCTAACCCTAACCCTAAACAAAAACCAAAACCTAAATATACCCCTAACCCTAAACAGAACCTGAACCCCAACCTGAACCATAACACTAGACCTTATTCCTAAAGCGAACCATACCCAAACTCTAAACATAACATGAACTCTAACACTAACCCTAAGCCTACACAACAGGAACCTTAACCCCAAATACAACTCTAACCCTAAAACGAGCCAAACCTGAACCCAAACCCACACCCAAACAAGAACCCTAACTCTAACCCTAATACCTAAAACAAACTGAAACAGAATACTTCACCAAACCAAACACCTATCACTAAATGTAGCCATAACCAGAAGGCTTACCCTAACAGAAACCCTGAACCTAAAACAAAACCGATCCCTCACCCGAAGCTGAACATCAATATGAACCCTAACACTAACCCTATTCTCTAAACAGAACTGAAACCTAAGCCTAAACCTAACTTGAACTCTAACTCTAACCCTAACACTAAAGGGAACACAACCCCTAAGAAAAACCCTATCCCTAAAACAAACCCATACCCTAACAAAAACCCAAATACCTACATGAACCTAACACAACCCTTAACTCCTAAAGTGAATTGTACACTAACTGTAATCCTAACCCTAAATCTAACCCGAACCCTAACCCTGTCACTAACTGTAAATGGAACCCTAATCCTAAAGGAAACCTTAAACCTAAGACGAACCCTAAAATTAACCTGAATCCCTAACACTCACCCAAACACTAAACTGATCAGAAACCTAACCCTAAGGCTTAATCGAACCCTAACACTAACCCTAACCTAAGCCTAACCAGAAACCTTACCCTAAGAGAAACCCTCAATCTAAAAAAATTCTAAACCTAACCCAGCTCAATAACCTCAGTCACCTCAGGCTCCATGGCCTCAGGCTCCATCGCAGCCAAATCGCCGTCACCACCCCCCAGCCCCATCCCGGCCACCCAACAGCCAGGCCACTGCAGGCCGCCCTCTGCCACTGGACAGAATGGACATTGTATGAAAGGGGATTAAGATGGCTGAATAGAAGGACTGGAGCTCAAATTCTCTCCTAAAAAGAACAAAATTCACAACTAAAGGCTGAGAAATCCTCAACCAAATGGACTGGAAACCTTAAAAAAGATATCCTTCTCCAGAAGACAAAGAGGAGTCCACATCAAGAGGTAGGAGGGGCGATTATGCAATATAAGCAACCCCATACCTCCCTGGAGGGAAGCCCCACAGACTGGAAACTAACTGGTTCACAGAGACTCACATGCAGGAGTGAGAGTTCTGAGCCCCACATCAAACTCGCACGTGTGGGGATCTGGCTCTGGGAGAAAGAGGCCCCAGAGCATCTGGCATTGAAGGCCAGTGGGGCTTGTACGCAGGAGCTCCACGGGACTGGGAGAAATGGACACATCTTTCTTAAAAGGCACACATAGACTTTCACGTGCACTGGGTCTCAGGGCAAAGCAAAGTCTCCATAGGAATCTGGGCCAAACCTGACTGCAGTTCTTGGAGGACCTCCTAGGAAAAGAGGGGTGAATGTGGCCTATTGTGAGGGAAGGATATTGGAAGCAAAGCTCTCGGGAATATTCAGCAGCTGCCTTTCTCTGGAGGTGGCCATTTTGAGAAAATCTGGGCCCACCCATCAGTGCTAAGAAGCCACAGGGCAAACAACAAACCAGGTGGAATCACAGCACCGCCCCTCAGTAAACAGGCTGCCTAAAGACCCCCCAGGCACAGAGCCACCTCTAATCCCATCCAGAGACAAAGCCCCACCCACCAGAGGGATAAGAATCAGGTCCACCTACCAGTGGGCAGGCAACAGTCCCTCCCATCAGGAAGCCTACAGCAAGCCCCATGCCGACTTCAGCCACAAGGGGGGCAGACACCAGAAGTAAGAGAGGCTACAACTCTATTATCTGTAAAAAGATCACCCCACCAAAAACCTCTAAAAATGAAAAGACAGAGAACTGTAACTCAGATGAGGGAGAAAGAAAAAACCCCAGAAAATCAGCTAAGCAATGAGGAGATTCTCAGCCTCCAGGAAAAAGACTTTAGACTGTTGATGCTGAAGATGATGTAAGACATTAGAAATAAACTGGAGACAAAGATGGATAACTTACAGGAAACACTGAGCAAAGAGATACAAGATATAAAACTTAAACAAGAAGAGATGCAAAACACAATAACTGAAATAAAAAATTCACTAGAAGCAGCTAACAGAAGAATACAGGAGGCAGAAGAACTAATAAGTGAGGTGGAGGACAGATTAGTGGAAATTATGGATGCAGAACAGAAAAGAGAAAAAAGATTGAAAACAAATGAAGAGAGTCTCAGAGAACTCTGGGACAACATTAAACACACCAACATCTATATTATAGGGGTGCCAGGAGGAGAAGAGAGAGAGAAGGGGACAGAAAAAATATTCCAAGAGATAATAGCTGAAAACGTCCCTAACATGGGAAAGGGACCACTCACTCAAATCCAGGAAGCACAACGAGTACCATTTAAAATAAACCCAAAGAGGAATACACTGAGACACATATTAATCAAACTGACCAAAATTAAAGACAAAGAGAAAATTTTTTTTTTCCCACTGTACAGCAAGGGGGTCAGGTTATCCTTACATGTATACATTACAATTACAGTTTTTCCCCCACCCTTTCTTACAAAGAGAAAATCTTGAAAGCAGCTAGGGAAAAGAGAAAAATAACACACAAGGGAACCTAATCAGGTTATCAGCAGATTTTTCAGCAGAAACTCTGCAGGCCAGAAGGGAGTGGCATGATATACTTGATGTGATGAAAGGAAAAAACCTCCAACCAAGATTACTTTACCCAGCAAGGCTCTCATTCAGATTTGAAGGAGAAGTCAAAACCTTCACAGATAAGAAAAAGCTAAGAGAATTCAGCAACACTAAACCAGCCTTACAACAAATACTAAAGGAGCTTCTCTAGGCAGAAAAGAAAAGATAGTCACAGGAAACAAAAATACCACAAATGACAAGGCTCACCAGTAAAGGTATATATACAGTAAAGATACGAAATCACCCATGCACAATTATGCCACCAAAATCAGAAATCATGAGAAGAGGGGGGTACAAATGCAGGACACTGGAGATGAACTTGCAATTAAGAGACCAACAACTTAAAACAATCTCATCTATATGTAGACTCTTATATCAGAACTTCAGAATAACTGCAAACCAAAAATCTATAATTGATACACAAATGAATAAGAAAAATCACCTCAAATACAACACTAAAGATAGTCATTAAACCAGAAGAGGAGAGAACAAGAGAAGGAAAGAAAACACAGAAACAAAAACAAATCCAAAGCAATTAATAAAATGGCAATAAGAACATAGGTATCAATAATTATCTTAAATGTTAATGGACTAAACACCCCTAAACAAGATCCATATATATGCTGTCTTCAAGAGACCCACTTCACTTCTAGGGACACATACAAATTGAAAGTGAGAGGATGGAAGAAAATATTTCATGCAAACGGGAATCAAAAGAAAGCTGAAGTAGCAATACTCATATCAGATAAAATAGACTTTAAAATGAAGAATATTTTAAGGGACAAAGGAGGATGTTACATAATGATCAAAGGATCAATCCAAGAAGATATAACAATTTTAAATATCTATGCACCCAACATAGGTTCACCACAATATATAAAGGCAGCTGCTAACAACCATAAAAGGATGAATCAACAATAACATAATAATAGTGGGGGAATTTAACACACCACTTACAGCAATGGACAGATCATCCAGACAGAAAATCAATAAGGAAACACAGACCCTGAATGAAGCATTAAATCAGATGGACTTAATAGATATTTATAGGACATTCCATCCAAAAGCTGCAGAATACACATTCTTCTAAAGTGCACATGGAACATTCTCTAAGATTGATCACATCCTGGGCTACAAATCAAACCTCGATAACTTTAAGAAAGCTGAAATCATATCAAGCATCTTTTCCAACCACAACGCTATATGACTAGAAATCAACAACAAGAAAAAATACGCAAAAAAAACCACAAACACAAGGAGACTAAACAACATACTACTAAGCAACCAATGGATCACTGAAGAAATCAAAGAGAAAAATTTAAAATACCTAGAAGCAAATGACAACAAAGATATGACACTCCAAAACCTATGAAATGCAGCAAAAGCCATTCTAAGAGGAAAGTTTATAGCAATACAAGGCCACCTCAGGAAACAAGAAAAAGCTCAAAAAAACAAGTTAACTTTACATCTAAAGCAGCTTGAAAGAGAAGAACAGACAAGACCTAAAGCTAGTAGAAGGAAAGAAATCATAAAGATGAGAGCAGAAATCATTGAAATAGAAACAAAGGAAACCATAGAAAAGATCAATGAAATGAGAAGCTGGTTCTTTGAAAATATCGACAAAATTGATAAACACCTAGCCAGACTTATCAAGAAAAAAGAGAGACGACTCAAATCAATAAAACTAGAAATGAAAAAGGAGAAGTAACAACAGACATCACAGAAATACAAAGGATCATAAGAGAATACTATATGCAACTATACACCAATAAAATGGAAAACCTAGAAGAAATGGACAAATTCTTAGAAAGGTACAATCTTCCAAGATTAAACCAAGATGAAATAGAAAAGATAAACGGACCCATCACAAAAACTGAAATTGAAACTGTGATTAATGGAGTTCCTGTCATGGCGCCGTGGTTAATGAATCTGACTAGGAACCATGAGGTTGTGGGTTTGATCCCTGGTCTTGCTCAGTGGGTTAATGATCCAGCGTTGCTGTGAGCTGTGGTGTAGGTTGCAGACGTGGCTCGGATCCTGCGTTGCTGTGGCTCTGGCGTAGGCTGGCAGCTGCAGCTCCAATTGGGCCCCTAGCCTGGGAACCTCCATATGCCACAGGAGCAGCCCAAGAAATGGCGAAAAGACAGAAAGAAAGAAAGACAGAAAGAAAGACAGAAAGAAAGACAGAAAGAAAGAAAGACAGAAAGAAAGAAAGAAAGAAAGACAGAAAGAAAGACAGAAAGAAAGACAGAAAGAAAGACAGAAAGAAAGAAAGAAAGAAAGAAAGAAAGAAAGAAAGAAAGAAAGAAAGAAAGAAAGAAAGAAAGAAAGAAAGAAAGAAACTGTGATTTAAAAACTTCCAGCAAACAAAAGCCCAGGACCAGATGGCTTCACAGGCAAATTCTACCAAAAATTTAGAGAAGAGCTAACACCTATCCTTCTGAAACTATTTCCAAAAATTGCAGAGGAAGAGATATGCTCAAACTCACTCTATGAGGCCACCATCACCCTGATACCAAAACCAGACAAAGATACCACACACACACACACACACACACACACACACACACACACAAACTATGGGCCAATTTCACTGATGAACATCAATGCAAAAATCCTCAACAAAATTAGTATTTTGTTAGTATTACTAGTATTAGCAAACCTAATCCAACAATACATTAAAAGGATTGTACATCATGATCAAGTGGGATTTATGCCAGGGATGCAAGGGTTCTTCAATATCCACAAATCAATCAGTGTGATGCACCACATTAACAAACTGAAGAATAAAAACCATATGATCCTCTCAGTAGACACAGAAAAAGCCTTTGACAAAATCCAACACCCATTTCTGATAAAAAACCCTTCAGAAAGTGGGTATAGAAAGAACCTACCTCAACATAATCAAGGCCATATACGACAAACACAGAGCTAACATCGTTCTCAATGGTGAAAAGCTGAAAGAATTCCTGCTGAGATCAGGAACAAGACAAGGATGTCCACTCTCGCCACTACTCTTCAACATAGTTCTGGAAGTCCTAGCCATGACAATCAGAGAAGTAAAAGAGATAAAAGGAATCCAAGTCGGAAAGAAGTAAAACTGCCACTATTTGCAGATGACCTGGTACTATACCTAGAGAATCCTAAAGACTCTATCAGAAAACTGTTAGAGCTCATCCATGAATTTGGCAAAGCCACAGGATACAAAATTAATACACAGGAATCAATGGCATTTCTATACATCAACAATGAAAGAGCAGAAAGAAATTAGGGAAGCAATCCCATTTACCATCTCATCCAAAAGAATAAAATACCTAGAAGTAAATCTACCTAAAGAGACAAAAGACCTGTACTCTGAAAACTACAAGCCACTGATGAAAAAAATCAAAGATGACACACATAGATGGAAAGACATACCATGCTCTTGGATTGGAAGAGTCAATTTTATCAAAATGACTATATTACCTATGACAATCCACAGATTCAATGCAATCCCTATCAAATTACCAAGGACATTTTTCACAGAACTCAAACAAAATATTTTAAAGTTTGTTTGGAAGCACGAAAGACCCAAAATAGCCAAAGATATCCTGAAAAAGAAAAATGGAGCTGGAGGAACCAGGCTCCCGGACCTCAGACTATATACTACAGAGCAACAACCATCGAAATCATATGGTACTGGCACAAAGACAGAAATATAGATCAGTGGAACAGGATAGAAAGCCCAGAATTAGACCCATGCACCTACAGCCAGCTCATCTATGACAAAGGAGGCAAGAATATACAATGGAGAAACTACAGCTTGTTCAGTAAGTGGTGCTGGGAAAACTGGACAGCCACATGGAAAAGAATGAAATTAGAACACTCCCTAACATCATACACAAAAATAAACTCCAAATGGATTAAAGACCTAGATATTAAGACCAGACACTATAAAACTCTTAGAGGAAAACACAGGCCGAACACTCTCTGACATAAACGACAGGCAGCAACATCTTCTCAGATCCACCTCTTAGAGTATTGACAATAAAAACAAAAATAAACAAATGGGACCTAATCAAACTTAAAAGTTTCTTCACGGCAAAGGAAACTCTAAACAAAATGAAAAGACAACCCAGAGAATGGGAGAAAATATTTGCATGTGAATCGACTGACAAGGGATTCATCTCCAAAATTTATAAACACTTCCTACCTCTCAATACCAAAGAAACAAACAACCCCATCAAAAAATGGGCAGAAGATCTAAACAGACAGTTCTCCAAAGAAGACATGCAGATGGCCAAAAAACACAATAAAAGATGTTCAACATCACTCATTATTAGAGAGATGCAAATCAAAACCACTCTGAGGTACCACCTTACACCAGCCAGAAGGACCATCATCCAAAAGTCTACAAACAATAAGTGCTGGAGAGGGTGTAGAGAAAAAGGAACACTAGTACACTGTTGGTAGGATTGTAAATTGGTGCAACCACTGTGGAAAGCAGTATGGAGATTCCTCTGAAAACTAAACATAGAACTACCATTTGATCCAGCAATCCCACTCCTGGGCATCTACCCAGAGAAAACCACGACTCGCAAAGACTCATGTACTCCAGTGTTCATTACAACACTGTTTTCAATAGCCAAGACATGGAAACAACCTAAATGTCCATCGACAGAGGAGTGGATCAAGAAGATGTGGTACATACACACAGTGGAATATTACTCAGCCATTAAAAGGAACTAAATACCGGCATTTTTAGCAACACGGGTGGACCTAGGAACTATCATGCTAAGTGAAGTCAGCCATACAATGAGATATCAACATCAAATGGTTTCACTGACATGTGGAATCTGAAAAAAAGGGCAGACTGAACTTCTTTGCAGAACAGATGCTGACTCACAGACTTTGAAAAACTTATGGTCTCCAAAGGAGACAGTTTGGGGTATGGGGGAATGTGCTTGGGTTGTGGGATGGAAATCCTATATAACTGGTTTGTGATGATCATTGTACAACTACAAATGTAATAAATTCACTGAGTAATAACAAAATAAAAAATAAACCTAACCCAAACCTAAACCCAAACACCAACACAATCCCTTACACTAACCCCTAAACCGAACTGAACCCTAATGCTAACCCTAAAAAGAACCTTAAACCTAGCCTGAACCCCAACATGAACCCTAACACTAAAAACTGAACCATAAGCTAAACCTAACTTGAACCCTAAAACTCACCTGAACCCTAACAATAAAAGGAACACTACCCCTAACTGGAACCCTAAAACTAACCAGAACCCAAAAACCTACATGAACCTAAAACCTAACCCTAAACCTAAACCGAACACGAACCCTAATGCTATCCCTTACCATAGGGGAAACTAAAACATTAATGAAACCCTAAACCTAAAACAATCACTAAACTTAACCTGAACCCAAACCACAACTTGAACCCTACCACTCACCTTAAACACTAAACCAATAAGAAACATAACCCTAACCCATACATGAACCCTAACCCTAACCCTAAAATTAAGCCTAACCAGAAAACTTACCCTAACAAAAACACCAACCTGAACCCTAACGCTAAATCCTAAACTGAACCGAACCCTACACCTAAAACCTAATTCAAAATATAACCCTAACCCTAACACTACCACTCACACTAACCCTCACCCTAACCCTAACTGGCAACCTAACACTACCCAAAAACATAACCATAAAATGAGCACTAAAACTAAAACATAACCATAAAATGAGCACTGAAACTAACTCGAACAAGAGCCCCAACATGAACCCTTACACTAACACCTAGATGAAAGCGAACCATAAGTCTAAAACTAATTCGAACCCTAACACTTACCCTAACCCTAAATGGAACACGATCCCTAACCCTAAACCCTAACCCTAAAGCAAACACTAACCCTAACCAGAAACCAAAGGACTACATGAACTCTAACACTACCCCAACCCCTAAACTGAATCTGACCCTAACCGTAACCCATACCCTAACCCAAACCCCAAAACTAAACTTAACCCTAAGCAGAATGGGAAGCCTAACCCTAAATTAAACCGTAACCCAAAAAGGAATGGTAACCTTAACCCAAACTTGAAACACAACATGAACCCTAAAACTAACCCTAAACCCTAAAGCAAACTAAAACCTAACTCTAACCCTAACTCTAACTGAAACCCAGAACCTAACCCTAACCCTAAACGAAAACCAAAACCTTGATATTACCCTAACCCCAAACAGAACCCAAACCCCAACATGTACCATAACATTAAACATAACTCCTAAAGTGAAATATACCCGAACTCTAAACCTAACATGAACCCTAGCACTAACCCTAACCCTGAACAAATGGAACCCTAACGCTAAAATGAGCACTAAACCTAAACCGAACCCGAACCCCAACATGAAACTTAACACAAACCCTAATACCTAAAATGAACTGAGGCCAAATACTTACCCTAAAATGAAACGTAACATTAAACTAGGTCATAACTGGAACACTTGCCCTAACAGAAACCCTCAACCTAAAACAAAACCTACCCTCACCTGAAGCTGAACCCCAAAATGAACACTAACACTAAATGTAACCCCTAAACTGAACTGAAACCTAAGCCTAAACCTAACACGAAACCTAACCCTAACCCTAACCCTAAAGGGAACACTACATCTAATTGAAACACTACCCCTAAAACAAACCCTAAATCTAACCATAACCCAAAAACCTACATGAACCTAACACTACCCTTAAATTGTAAACCATAAAGTGATCTGTCCCATAACAGATCCCTAATAAAAACCTAACCAAACCCTATCATAACACTAACCCTAACTCTAAATGAAACCAAAAACTTAAAGTGAACCCTAAACTTAAACAGAACCCAAACCAGAACAAGAAACCTAACACTCACCCAAGCACTAAACCAATCAGAAACCTACTCCTAACTCTTACCCGAACCCTAACCCTAAACCTAAGCCTAACTGAAACCTTACCCTAACAGAAACACTCAACCTAAAACTTAACCTAACACTAACAAGAACCCGAACACCAACATGAAACATAACACAAACACTAAGCCCTAAAATAAAATGAAACCTAACAAAATCCTAATTTGAACCCTAACCCTACCTGTACCTGACCCGTAACCCTACCCCTACCCCAACCCAAACCCTAAACCTAACCCCTGACCCCAAGCCCTAACCTTAAACCTGTCCCCAACCCTAAATATTTCCTAAACCTATTCCCTAGCCCGTTCCCTAACCCTAAACTAGATCCCTTACCCTAACCCCTAACCCTAACCTGTTCTCTAACACATTCCCAAACATTTCTTAACCCTAACCCGTTTCCTAACCCTAATCCGATCCCTAAACCAAGCCCTAACCCGGTCTCTAATCCTATCCCAATCCCTAACCTCTTCCCTAACCCTGTGTTCCCTAACCATAACCAAACCCTAACACTAACCCCTAACCACAACCACAACCACAATCCCAACCATAAACCCTAAACGTTAACTCATCCTCTAACCCTAAACCCATTCCCTAACCCGTTCCCAAACCCCTAACTGCTAACGCAAAAGCATTCCCTAATCTTTTCCTATCCCATTCTGTAATCCTAACCCTAACCTGTAACCCAAACCTGTTCCCTAACCTTAATCCTAAACCCGATCACTAACCCTAACCCCTAACTATAACACATTCCCTAACCCGTTCCCTAACCCTAACCCTTTCCGTAACCCTAACCCATTCCCAACCCGTTCCCTAACCCTAACCCTTTCCCTAACCTATCCCCTTCTTTAACCCTAATCCGTATCCTAACCCATACCCTAACCCTAACTATGGCCCTGTGCTATCCCTAAGTAGGGCCCTGTTCTCTCCCCAAATAGGGCTCTATGCTTCTCTGACTAGAGCCATGCATTCTTCCTAACCAGGACCAGTCACTGTCTCTATCTAGAGCCCTCCTCTCCCTACATAAAGCCCTCTGCTTCTCCTAACTGGAGCCCTGTGACACCTCTACAGCCCTATATTGTACCTCACTATATTCCTGATCTTTCTCTAAATAGGGCTCTTGGCTATTCCTAATTCGAACCCTGTACTGTCCTGAACTAGGGCCCTGCACCAACTGTCATTTTAACCCATACACTAAACCTACCCTCTATTTTTATGCTAACCTTAACCCATAACCTAAATCATCCCCTCCTGATCCGTAACCCATACATTAAGCCTTACTCTAACCCGTTCTCTAACCCTAACCTATTCTGTAACCCTAACCCATTCCCAACCCGTTCCCTAACCCTAACCTTTATCCTTACCTTAATCCAAAACCTAACTGGATCCCTGCATCTGAAACCAGAACTTGAACGCTAACCCAAATCCTAACTCCTAACCTGTCACCCCTAACCCATAGACCATAACCAACTCCAACTCTAAGACCACAGAGAATAGAACAGAGATTGAAGTGTCACCCTCATCCAGAACAGAGTCTAGGAGGTTTTGGGGGTTTGCTGTTTGTTTGTTTGTTTTTTTGTTTGTTTGTTTTTGCCTTTTCTAGGGCCGCTCCCGCGGCAAATGGATGTTCCCAGGCTAGGGATCTAATCAGAGCTGTAGCCACCGGCATACACCAGAGCCACAGCAATGCAGGATCCGAGCCACGTCTGCGACCTACACCACAGCTCACGGCAATGCCGGATCCTTAACCCAATGAGCAAGGCCAGGGATCGAACCCACAACCTCATGGTTCCTAGTCGGATTCGTTAACCACTGAGCCATGACGGGAACTCCGAGACTAGGACTTTTGAAACACACAGAACACCGAGGAAATTTCTTACCATATGTTGATCTCTAGATGACTTACCATCACGTCCAATCCCCTTGCCAGGAACTTGTCCAACCTAATGGTCAATTCTTTATCTAACCCACTACCAGAGGATCAGCTTGATTCAAAATACCAACCACTCAGTCCTGTCCTCTCAATAGAGGTCTCACTCCAACCAGATGGCCAGATTCCTTTCCCTTCATCAGTTGACCCTTATAACCAAACTTGGCTTTGTTGGCTTGAGTGGCGTCAGCACCCCATGTAATTTGGTTCCTCAACACAAACCCAATCTAGAGCAAGCATCCTTGTATTAGATACGCCAGGGTGGAGGAAGAGTCTTTACCTAGGGAGCATTTCAACTAACCCTTGGCTGCTTTTTGATCTTAGGCTGAATTCAGTAGCCCTCAATGGTCCAGAGGTCCAGGACTGGGGAAAACTGCCATTATTTAACCAGTTTTGTTGATTCCAGGTCAGTATGCAAGTACTGGCTGAGTTACTGGATGGAACAGCAGAGCAAAGGCCAGCCTCCTAGCTGGCTCACCAAATTTTGTTACAGATTTAAGTCATGCGGACCTCCAAGGAGGAGCCCATGTAACTTAATTTGGCCACAGAAGCAGTATGTACATTCAATGCCTTCCCTCCAATATTCAAAGGGCATTTTTCACAGAAACAGAACAAAAAATCCCACCATTTGTATACAACACTAAAGAATACTGAATAGCTTAAGTGAGCCTAAAAAACAAGAACACAGCTGGAGGCGTCTCCCTCCCTGACTTTACGGTACGTTATGAAGTTATTGTCACCAAAACAGTATGGTATTGGCACAGGAACAGGCACATAGACAAGAGGAACAGAATAGAGAGCACAGAAATAAATCCATTTGTATGTCATCAGTTAACTCATAATAAAGGAGCGAAAAACACAAAACAGGAAAAGGACAGTCCTCTCAATAAATGGTGCCAGAACACCACACGCCAAAGAACCCTGGACACTATAGCACCACACAGAAAACTAATGAAAATCCACAGTTTTTCACACCAAGGCCTTCCTCTGCTGGATCCTCTGAAAATAGACCCCCCTCCCATAACACTAAGCCACACAGAGAAATCTTCCAGCCTCTCCTTTTCCTCCCAAGGTGGTGCCTCCTGGTAGATTATGAAGACATCTGTTTCCTGCCTGAGTGGTGTCCCAAAGCTGAAACCATGGAAAACCCTGAAGAGACTGAGCTTCTCTCAGCAGCATGAGGAGCCAGGTCCACCAGTGAAATACACATGCACCTCAAGGGTAAGAGAGGCGAGATTGGTGCCCCTTGCTGACCAGCTGGGAAGTGCAGGCCACAACCTCTCACTTCAGTGGAGACCATGCTCTGAGAAGGCAATACTGCAGAATCCATTAAATTTGGAAATTCAAACTGAAAGAGAGCCAAATATCCCATGCCTTCTTCCAAAATGGTTATAGAATAATTAATTGAAAACCATATGCAATCAAGAGAATGTAGATACAAACGTTACAACTTACACCAAAATTTACTCAAAATTGTCCATAGGCAAAATTTTAAATGTAAAACTATAAAGACTGTAGATGGGTATCCAGGATCAAACGGTGGGGTATGATGTGGAGCTCTCCTTTGCCTACAAACATTTTTTAAAATCTACTCTTAAAATGAATCTTATAAGATGAGATTCTTAAAATGAATCTCATCAGTAGTTTCTCATATCTACTGAATGCTAGAAGACCTCAGACTTCCAAAAAGGGCAAAAAAAAAAAAAACCACCACATGACTGGGTAGAACAAAAGGAAAGAGAGAGAGAGAGAAGAGGGGGAAAAAAAGAATTCAGGATGGGACCAACACTTCTGAGAAGCAGCTGTACAAGAGGAAAGGAATCTGCACCCTGGGTGGCCCCTGACCAGCAGGGAAATCAGCTGGGATGGAGGAGAAGCCTCAAAGCCTCAGAGAAAAGCACAGCAACCAGTCTAAGGAGGGAAAAGCAGAGAGCCGCACAGATGATCAGAACCACTGCCCAGCACACCACAGCTGAGACACTCAGGCAGGGCCTGGGTGCTGAGGTTCAGGCTTTGGAAGTCAATGCCAGGGAAAACCTAGAGTTGGCTGTATGAAAACAGCATGGGGGGCAGGATGCTAGGGAGTGGTGCCCCATAACCAAGGGAGTGTGGGAGGAGGCCTGGGACCACCAGAGAAGCAAGGCACCTTTGCTGGGGAGGGTGAGAGGAAGGAAGCAGGACCACCACAGGAACTTCTTTCTTTATGCACACAGACTCTTAAGCAGCAGGGTGCCTCTTTCATGGGCTCTGGGGGCAGGTGCAAACCTCCACAGCCAACTCTGACTCCAGAGGTGGGCACAGTCCGCCAGCACTGAGGGTCCCATGACCAGGCACTGCCTACTGCCCCAGTCACCCTAGAGGTTGCCACTGCAGAGGACCATGCAACTGAGCACTGCCATTGCACCCACCTTCCTGGGAATGTACGTACCCTACTGTTACCACTGGGACTGCCCAGATAGAGTGGGGCCTTCATCCACCTTCCAAGTGGGAGGGCAGAATAAAACCCTGTGTGATCTCTGAGGGCCCAAGAACACTTGACTAAGGTTGGGTTTAATGTGAAACAGTGAATGACCAGAGCAGACATGTCATTCATCTTCTGTCAGAGCCAGGCTGGGAGGAGCAGAAAAAGAAGGGCCTAGCTCAACCTTGAGCCTAATGCTGACACTGATCCTAACCCTACACTCTGACCCTGACCCTAAACCTTGACCTAATGTTAGCCCTAGCCCTTACCCTAAACCCGTACCTTACCTAACCCATACTCATACCCATAGCCTAATTCTAACCCTAACACCCTGAGACCTGACCCATAAACTTTAAACAATAAACAAAACCATAATCCTAACCAAAATCATAACCATAAAGCATAAAATGTATTAATTATGCATACACATAAATAAATCATCACCATAAATCACCACCAGAAAACTTAAACCATAATGGTAAACATAAGCCAGCCCCAACCCCCACACAAGTCCCAGCCCTAACGCTAACCCTTCAAACGAGTAGCACCAAGCCAAATATACCTTACGAATAGGACTGTAAAAATCCTCCACTAAATAAGAGCGCCATGAAACTAGCAGAACATTAAATGGATAATATAAAAAGCAAGTGTTATCTCCAACTGAAATTCCAGATTGTTCACAAGCAAGTGTATCTACAAAAGAAATTTCAGGTTGGTCAACATACTCAAACTAATCAATGTATTAGACCACAATAAAGATGAGGTAAAAACACATGATGATATCAATTATTGCAGAAAAGGCTATCATTAAACTCTAGTGCTATTTCATGTCACAAACACTCAAGAATGTAAGAATAAAGTTTGTTCAATATGGAAAGAAGCAGTATGCAAAGCCACAGCAAACTTCATGCTCAAAGGTATAGACAGAAACATTTACTCCTGAAATCAGAAACAAGGCCAGGAAGTCGGCCTTCACCACCATTACTCAATAGTGCACTAGAAGTTCTCCCTGAGGTCTTCAGGAAGGAAATAAAGGGCACCCACGTGTGGATGGACAAATTAAAACTGCGCCCATTCACAGAACACAGATAACATCATCTTATACACAAAGCTTTCTTTCTTTTTTTTTTTTTTTTTTTTTTTTTTTTTTTGTCTTTTTGCTATTTCTTGGGCCGCTCCCGCGGCATATGGAGGTTCCCAGGCTAGGGGTCCAATCGGAGCTGTAGCCACCAGCCTACGCCAGAGCCACAGCAACGCAGGATCCGAACCGCGTCTGCAACCTACACCACAGCTCACGGCAACGCCGGATCGTTAACCCACTGAGCAAGGGCAGGGATCGAACCCGCAACCTCATGGTTCCTAGTCGGATTCGTTAACCACTGCGCCACGACGGGAACTCCTACACAAAACTTTCTATATCAATACAAAATTATTGGCCCCAGTAGACGAATTCAGCAACATTATAGGACAAAATATCAATTCACAAAAACGCATATGTATACACCAGCAATAAATAATCTGAAAAAGAGTCTATGAAAACAATTCCATTTAAAATAACATCAACATTACTATGTAGGAATATATTTACTCCAGAGATAAGACATGTTTTTATGTTTGTCAAGTTGTCTGTATGTTCAAAATTACTGGAAAATAAATTATTCTTGAAAACACCATGTCAATACCATGCCAGAAGAGCAGGGAATACATCAAACTTCCATATGGAGGCCAAGTCTTACCAGAGTCAGTTGACCCAAAGTCCATGTGTAATTTAGAGACACTGGGGGAAAATTATACTAGGAGCCACTTTCTTCTGGGTTGTGAATGACATGGATGTGGCAGAAGCAGTGGATTTTTAAATTCCAATTTTTCACACCATTCTGCCAAAAAAACTATTAGAACTAATACATGAATTCAGTAAATTTACAAAATCAACACATAGACATCAGTGGCCCTGAGCTGTTTCTACCTAAAGACCTGCACTGTCCCTAATTGAGGCCCTGAGATGTTTCAAACGAAAGGCCTGCTCTGCCACTCACTAAGGCCCTGCACCGTCCCTAATAAAGGCCCTGCTTGGTTTCCTACTAGGAGCTGTACCTAAATAAGTCTCTGAGCTAGCTCTAAAAAAGTTCCTGCACTGTTCCTTACTAAGGCACTGCTGTCTCCCTAACTTAGGCCCTACACAGTCTCTGCTCTGCTCTTTCTCATCTAACTAAAAAAGCCCTGAGCGGTCCCTGATTAAGTCCATGCTCTGGCCCTTACTAAACCTAAACTCTCCCTAACTAAACCCCTGAGCTGTCTCTAACTCCCTACTCTTTCTTTTCTTTTTTCTTTTTTTTCCTTTTTGCCTTTTCTAGGGCCGCTCCCGCTGCATATGGAGGTTCCCAGACTAGGGGTCCAATCGGAGCTGTAGCTGCTGGCCTACACCACAGCCACAGCAACGTGAGATCCAAGTCATGCCTGCGACCTACACCATAGCTCACGGCAATGCCAGATCCTTAACCTACTGAGCAAGTCCAGAGATCGAACCCACAACCTCATGGTTCCTAGTCGGATTCATTAACCACTGCGCCATGACGGCAACTCCAAACTCCCTACTCTTTCTTAATAAGTCCCTGGACTGCCTCTAACTAAAGCCCTGAGCTGATCCTAACGACGGCCTTGTACTGTCCACAACTGAGGCCTGAGCTGTCTCTGTCTAAAGCCCCGGGCTGTCACTAATTAGACTGATCCTAACTAAGGACCTATGCTATGTCCAACTATGGACAAAGAACATTCCTGATGTTGTCCTCAACTCAGACGCTGCACTGTTACTAAGGTCGTGCACTGTCCTTACCTCTGGCAAAGTTATGTCCCTAACTGATGTTTTTGCTGTCACAACTAAAACCCTGACACTGGGCATTAGGCCCTGCTTTCCCTAACTAAGGATCTTATGTGTCCTTATACTAGACTCATATCCTTCTTTACTGAGGCCCTAAATTACCTCCAACTATGGCCCTAAATCTGTCCTTAAGTAAAGTCCTATTGCTGTCCTCAATTTAGACCCTGCACTGTTCCTAAGGCCCTGCTCTATCCCTAACTAAGGCCCTGGATGACTCCTAACTGAGCTCCTGACACTGCCCCTAAGACCCTATTCTATCTCCAGCTAAGGCCCTGCAGGAAAACCTAACTTAGGGGCCATGCTGTCCCTAATAACCTTATAGGACCTTAATTAAGGCCCTGGTTATCTCCAACTAAGGCCCAGATCCTGCCCCTAAGGCCCTGTGCTATGTCCAACAATGGCCCTGACTCTGTCCCTATGCTGTCCCTATGCTGTCCTAATGCTGTCCTCCTCTTAGAGACTGCACTGTTGTTAAGGTCGTGCACTGTCCGTAACTAAGGCCTAGTTATATCCCTAGCTAAAGGCACTGCCATCCAAACCTAAGGCTCTGACACTGTTTAGCTTAGGCCGGGTTGTCCCTAATGAAGGCCCTGAGCTTCTGTAACTAAGACTCTTAAGTGTTCTTACCTAATACCCTTATATGTCCTTAACTAAGGCCTTGATCATATTCAAGTAAGGCCCAGATCCTACCCCTAAGACCTTGTGCCATGTCCAACTTGGTCTTGACGGTGTTCCTATGATAAGTCCTACTGCCGTCCTTATCTGAGGCACTGCACGGTTCCTAAGGTTGCACACCATCCTTAACTAAGGCCCAATTATGTCCGTAACTAAGGCCATGGCTGTCAAAGCCCAAGGCCCTGGCAGTGTGCCTGACGAAGGCCCTACACTCCCCCTAAACATAGTTCTGGCCTGTGCCAGGCACTGTTCCTGACTAAAGCCCTGCACTGCCCCTATTTAAGACTATCATGTGTCCTTCACGAAGGCCCTGAGTTATCTGTGCTGAAGACCCTGTGCTATGTCAAACCATGGCCTTGACTTTGTCCCTAAGAAAAGTCCTAGTGCTGTCATGAACGTAGACCCTGTACTGTTCCTAAACTCATGCACTGTCCTTAACAAAGGCTCAGTTAGGTCCCTGGCTAAGGCTCTAACTAAAGCACTGTGCTATGTCCAACTCTGTCCCTAAGAAAAGTCTTCGTGTTGTCCTCCACCAGACCCTGCACTCTTCCAAATGCCCAGTTATGTCCCCAACTAAGGCCCGTGCTGTCCATACCTAAGGCTCTGACACTGTGCCTCAGTCCCTGCATTGTCCCTAACTGTGGCCATGCACTGTCCATAAGACCTTTATGTGTCCTTAATGAAGACCGAGATTTTCTCCACCTAAGGAACTAAGTTATCACCAACTATGGCCCTGACTTTGTCTCTAAGTAAAGTCCTAAAGTTGTCCCTAACATAGACCCTGCACGCTCCCTAAGGCTCTGAATTGTCCCTAACTAAGGCCCTGGCCCACCCCTAAATGAGGCCCTGACAATGTCCCTACTGAAGTCACTAAGCTGTCCTCATCTAAGTCCCCAACGCCACGCCTAACGAAGGCCCTGCTTGTCCTTAACCAAGACCGTACACTGTCCTTCACTGTAACCCTGAGCCTTCCCCAACTAAAATCCAGACTCTTCCTGTAACTAGGGCACCGGGCTCTCCCTAACTAACATCTGTGCTTCTTCTAACTAAATCTTTGGCTCTCCCCAGAACTAAGACCCTGTTATGTCCCTAAATAAGGCCCTTGGCTATCCCTAAAGAGGCCATGCACTGTTCCCTCCTTAGTCCCTAGCCAGTCTCCAACTAAGGCCCTGACAGGGTGCCTGACTTAGGCCCTAGGCTGTCCCTATATAAGCCCTAGACTGTCTCTAAGTAAGAACTTACCCTTTGTTATCAACCTGAGCTCCCTCCAAATAAGGCCCTGTCTGCCCGCCTAAGGCTCTATACTGTCCCTAAATAAGGTCCCGACATGTCCCTCCCTAAGGCCATACACTAACCCTAACTCATGCTCTGAGCTGTCTCTAATCAAGGCCCTGTCTGTTGACCTAATTTAGACCCAGCCTTGTCCTTATCTAAAGCCCTAAACTCTCTCCAACTAAGACCTCTGCTAATTACCTTAAAGGCCCTGACTCTCCCCCACATAAGACCTGGTTGTCCCCAAATGAGGACTTTTGCCCTCACTGAGTTTAGGCAAAACTGGGCCACAGGGTCAGAGGCACCACGTACACAAACACAAGGCTCTGGGTACCTCCTTGAGGTTCCATCCATCCACCTCCAATCACTTTCTGAGCCTGGCGAGGCAGCCGGGGAGATGCAGGGGGTGTGGCTCAGCTGTCTCTCTGGTGCCCTCTGGTGGACATGCCTTCTAACAGCAACCCTCAGCCCTTCCTCTACCTCCCACAGCAGAAGCCTGGTCTGCACTGGCCTGGGGCATTGGCCAGCATGATTTCCTGACTCCTCTGCCTGGCAGGGCACTGAAATGCATGATGGGAGGGGGTGTAACTATCTCAAAGTCGACCGGGGCACTCATCCCAAAGGACACCATCCCACTCCCTGAAAACAGACACCCTGCTTGTTAAGTCAGCACGGTCAGTTGTCAATCAATCACCCTCCCGCCCTAGCACCCGGCTTTACAGCTAGGACCTCCCAGGTGTTATTCACTTTTACCTGGATTTGGGTAAGTTCCTTGGAAACTTCAGCAGAGGAGGAAGACGCTCAGGTGTAGCTGGAAACAGGAAGCTGTGGAGATCTCTGGAGTGAAAGAGCACAGCAATGAGCACAGCCCGGCCACATGGACACACCGCATTCACCAACCAAAGCCCGGCTTTCCAGAAGCCAAACTCTCTGCCAGGCTGATTCTGGAAAACTTCACATCCCACATTCAAGCCTAGTGTTTCTAGGTCCAGAGTTCTGCCTCCAAAGAAGGAAAGGACATTTAGACCCCAGAGAGCCTGTCAAGCTCTCTGATCTTTGGGCCACCTGACCAGACAGGAATTGAATTAAACATGTGATGGTAGACTTATGTCCCCTCACTGAGGTGAGGCAAATTTGGCCACAGGGTCAGAGGCACCACGTACACAGACACAAGGCTCTGGGCACCTCCTTGAGTTTCCATCCATCCATCTCCTGCCATGTATCTGAAGCCTGGAGACGCAGGAGAGGAGATGCAGAGGAAGGGAGCGGCTCTGCTGGTACTTTGGCGCCATCTGGCGGACATTTTCCCTAACAGCAACCCTCCGCTCTTTGCCTCCCACAGCAGGACCCTTTTTGGCACTGGTCTTGTGCACCTGTCAGCGTGATTTCCTGACTCCTCTCCCTCACTGTGCCCTGAAATGCATGATGGGCAGCCATGATTTTCGTACGCCTCTCCTTCTCAGGGCATGAAATCCAAACAGGCTGGGGTCTGACTATTTCAGATTTGGCCTGGGCACCTACCTTTTCTGATGACAACCCACTCTGTGAAATTAAGTGTGTCAACCCTCCTGTTTGGCAGTAAAACCTCTGGATGCCTGAGTGCCCTAGAAGCTCCTAGAGGTAGTGCCCTAGGAGCAAGACAGATTTTTGTTTTAAGTTGGTCTTGCCTGTAATCCTCCCACTGCCATCATCTGGATGTGGAGCTACTGTGACAGTTTCCCTTGAGTTCCTATGGCTCTTTCTTTTTTTTTTTTTTTAAGGCCACAGCTGTGTCATTTGTATGTTCTTTGGCTAGGGGTTGAATTGGATATTCAGCTAAACCAGACATAGTGTCTGAGAGGATGCAGGTTCAATCCCTGGCCTCACTCAGTGAGTCAAGTATCCAGCATTGACGTAAGCTGTGGTGTAGGTTACAGATGCAGCTCGAACCTGGTGTTGCTATGGCTGTGACACAGGCCAGCAGCTGCATCTCTGATTCAGCCCCTAGCCTGGGAACTTCCATATGCCACAAATGCAACTGTAAAAAAAATTTCTTCATACAAATTTATTTTTCTTGATAATAAATTTACAACAGATGTAACAGGATCTTTTTTAACTTCTATAAAGCCTAGGTACAATAAATATTATATTTAATGTTGGCGTGCCCTCTATAGCTCCCGTGGGTTAAGAACCTGACCAGTATCCATGAGGATACAGGTTCCATCCCTGGCCTTGCTCAGTGGGTTAAGGACTCAGCATTGCTGTGGCTGTGGTGTAGGCTGGCAGCTGTAGCTCCAATTTGACCCCTGGCCTGGGAATTTCCATATGCCACACCTGCGGCACCACCCCCCCAAAAAAAAGAAGTGTACTTAATATTGATGGCTTTAAAGACATGTATATATTAATTATACCAACAAATTTTAATAGCAGATATTAAATACTGAACATGTCCCAGTTCACATGAACCTAAAATTAATTCTGGCCTGTTATCATCAGTAGTTTTGAGAATTTATATAAGCACTTAATTTTTAAGCCAATCAAGTGAAGCTCATTGAAAAATTAATTTGGATAATACCATCCAAACTAGCATATCAGAAAACCAGTCTGAAACTTTAGTCACTACTTCAGAGGCATAACATTTTCCTCATTTACTTTCTTTTCCATTTTTTTTTTTTTTTGGTGTTTTGTTTTGTTTTGTTTTGTTTTGTTTTTTGTCTTTTTGCCTTTTCTATGGCCGCTTCCCACAGCATATGGAGATTCCCAGCTAGGGGTCTACTGAGAGCCGTCGCCACCGGCCTACACCAGAGCCACAGCAATGCAGGATCCGAGCCATATCTGCAACCTACACCACAACTCACGACAACGCCAGATCCTTAACCCACTGAGCAAGGACAGGGATCAAATCCGAAACTTCATGGTTCCTAGTCGGATTCATTAACCACTGTGCCACGACGGGAACTCCTTCATTTACTTTCTGTATTTGGGTTTTCATCTGATTAAGCAAAGCCCTGATGTCTCCAGAGCATACAGTATAAAATCACAGCATTCTCAGTGAATGATGTGCAGGTTCCTCCTTGAGAGGCAATGAGGACATCTAGGGACATTCTATTTTGTAGGATTGCCTTTCTCATCAGGGAGACCTCAGTATTTAACAAAGCAATGCTTCTCCAGCTATCTTTTAAGGCTTGTGGGGTGAGCTTGGCCAGAGCTTCTCAATGGAGAGTGACACTCTCCAGGCCTATGTTGGCAACAAAGAAATTGATCAAACAATAGTACTATCTGAAAACTGACCGAGTCTGTCTGGTATAGAGATGTGGTAGGTTGGCCATTCGGCAAATTGCAGAGTTTTTATGTCCTTGGGCCCAAGGGAAACCCAGGGTGCACCTGCCGATCCACTCTGGAGGGAGCCAGGGTCACAAGTTAGTTCCACAACTCCAGTGGGTCCCATTAGGGGCCCTCCAATAGACTTCGGGTCTTCCTACTCACTAAGTGGAAAAAAAAGTCACTATATTTTTTATCATAATTAGATGGAGACATTGTTCCCGGGGTGTCCATCTGAGGAACTGGGTAGAATTTGTCCAATTATGGAGAGTATGGTTTCTCTGTTCCCAATTTAGGGGTGCCTTGTCACTTAATCTCCCAAATTCTGGAGTGAGCCAGGAAAGGCCATCCCACACCTGGTTGAATCCCTCTAAGGCACAGTGGGGGTTCTGTACAAATTTTGGTCCCTTTGCTTCTAAATTTTAGCTAAAGTTTACAATCATATTAGATTGTATAATAGTATAAAGAGAAAAGAAGACATTATGGCCTGGTTCCTTTAAAGCATTATTAATAGGTCATTGGGGATAATACTTTTCCCAAAGCTACAAGAGATCTCAAAAGAAAATACAGATCACTTAAAGGCAAAGAACTTCACATAATCGGTTGTCAAAAGGAGCATTCCAAGATGACTTTGTTCTCTTAGCAGAGAGAGAAAAGCCAAATTCAAATTTTGCACCAGCTTGCTTTTAAAATTAATTTACACTTAAATTTAGTCTAAACTTTGTCAGTCCCAACCATGCACAAAACTCTTTTCTCAGTGTCCACTTCCCACATATCCTGCATCACTTTCTGTATCTATATTGGTCTGTCCCTTATTTTTCCATCCAGAGCAACAAGCTACAAGACAAGGTTCCTTTTCCGTTGATCAAACACAATTCCCTTCCTCATTCCTTCTTCAATGAAAACACATCCTACTTTTCTAAAGCAATGATGGACTGTCTTTTATAATTTCTAAAAACATGTTTTCCTTATAAAGAACATCTCAGGGTGACACCGAACAGAGTAAGAGTCCTAAATACCTTTAGTTACTGTTTGTAATTGATGTCTCAGTATCTCATTTGACTTCTATTAAACCTGGGTACAATAAGGTATTCTACCTAATGTTGATAACTCTAAAGGCATGTTTATATTAATTAGATTAACAAACTTTAGCTTTAATGCCAGATATTAATTTAATACTGAATGTTTCTCAATTCATGTGAACCTAAAAGTAATTCTGGCCAGTTACCTCCTATATTTGAGAATTATATAAGTGCTTAATTTCCTTTAAGCCAATTAAGTAGGGCTCATTTACATTTAATTTTTGATGATATCATTCTAGATTTAAGACATATGATGCACATACACATAGACACAGAGATCGCATAGCTTCATTTTCTAAGCTTAGTCATGAGTCAGATATTACAAATAAAACTCAATAGTTTAAAAATAAGTTTTGAATGGAGTTCCCATTGTGGTGCAGTGGAAACAAATCTGACTAGGGACCATGAGGTTACAGGTTCAATCCCTGGCCTTGTTCAGTGGGTTAAGGAACCAGCTTTGCCATGAGCTGTGGTGTAGGTCGCAGATGGTTCTTAGATCCTGCGTTGCTGTGGCTGTGGCATAGGCTGGCAGCTACAGCTCCGATTAGACCCCTAGCCTGGGAACCTTCATATGCCTCAGATGCAGCCCTGAAAACACCTCCCCCATTAAAAAAAAAAAAAAAAAAAAGCCAAAAAAATGAGTTTTGAAGACTTTTCCTGCCGAGACCAGCTCAGCAGGATGGGGCTGCACAATGGGTGCTGTGAAATTTAAGGGAAAAAGTTAACATAATACAAGACACAGAGACATTTATCTTTTTTTTTTTTTTTTTTTTTTGTCTTTTTGCTATTTCTTGGGCCGCTCCCACGGCATATGGAGGTTCCCAGGCTAGGGGTCGAATTGGAGCTGTAGCCACCAGCCTACGCCAGAGCCACAGCAACGGGGGATCCGAGCCGCGTCTGCAACCTACGCCACAGCTCACGGCAACGCCGGATCCTTAACCCACTGAGCAAGGGCAGGGACCGAACCCACAACCTCATAGTTCCTAGTCGGATTCGTTAACCACTGCGCCATGACGGGAACTCCGACATTTATCTTAAGTAAAGGTGGGAACCAGGGGACTCAAGGTCTAAAGGACCAAGAGTGCCACCTCAAGAAACCACACTGCTTTTATTGTGCTCTTTAGGATTACCTCGAGAGGAGGGGGTTGTAGGTGCAGGATATAGGTTTTTTTAGGATATTTTAAAAGTCACATAGCCAGTTGCTGATTAAGCTTTTATTCTGACTTTTAGGCATTTAACAGTCATTAGCATTGAGGAAGCTTGGTGTCAGCTATCTATGCATAGCATTCTAGAGAATCACCACTGTGATTCTGCAGAGGGCGTGCCTATCTGCAGCAACCCCTGTGCCTAGGTTTGCACCTCAGTTCTCCTTGGTAATGCATATCCTGCTAACGACCCCTCATATACCTCTTGGGGCCAGGAGGCTCATCCTCCTCTTATTCTTAAGAGGACGTATCATGCTGTGCAAACAGCATGCCATCTGCATTATGTCCTGATTCAGCTAACCACATGAATAACTTATGCCTTTAGGTCTTTGTTCTTAAGCTTAAGTCATTCACCAGCACTGCCACTGATTTTCAAGCAGGAAGATGAGGTAAAGCAAAGCAGGACAAGATGGAGTTTTCAGCAAAGAGGCTAAGAAAATATTGTAGAAACATGTCTCGTGACATTTTCCCAATTTTTTCTTTTCAGTTTCAGGAATTAGAGGTGGTCTAGATAAGTGTTCCTGAGAGTCAAGTTCAAGGCAAACACAAAAAAAGCAGGTTCTCCTAGAAGGACTTATTCCTTCAAGTTCAGAATTCTGAAAAGAGGTTTTCTCAAGCTTGATTGTTTTAATTGTACATGCAAAAACCAACTTTCTCTGGACTCTAAACAATATTGTGGCCATACAGTTAAATTTTTTTTCTTCTTAGTCTCAGCCTCTTTCCAGCCAGATAGAATTTGCCAAGAGGGCTCTGCGGTGGAACAGAACCAGACCTTCCTCTTTCACATGGCAGGATGGCCATCACATTGACAACACAGAACATAAAGTACAAATCACACAAGCATGGTCTTCTCCATCAGACACTCCCTTAAATTCAAGATTATAGTCTCTCAGAAGACATACAGAGACGGAGAACCTTCAGATCGGAGTACTAATGTGGGAAGTAACATAATGTCTCTTCTATCAAAGGAAATCGTGGTTACTCCATTTTGCTGAAATGCTTTCCTGTGACCCCCACCCCTCCCCTTTCCCTCTTCTCCCAGTAACAACGTGTTTCAAATTAGCCAATGGGGAAGAGTGTGCGCCCTGGCCTGACCAATGGGAAGGGGACAGGTAAATCACCTGCTTTAGGGATAAATAGGGGAGGGTCCTTTGTTTGGCGCTGCACACTTTTTGGAGTGCCCGTGCCCTTCTGCAGAAGTAAAGTGCCTTGTCAAGATTTCTCCTTGTCCGTGTGTCTCACTTTCTGACACTGACGACCCGAGCCAGAGTTATTGTAATTTCCAACACTAATAAACAGAGAAAATGGAAATTCTTGGGCGTTCAAAGGTCTCAAAGGGAGGAAAAGGGGGCAGCTCATGAGAAGGGAAGTGGGAAAGGTCAAAAAATCTCTTGTCCCTTACCTGGTGGGGGCACTCTGGCCAATCATCCATGTAAGGAGAAGACCAGGGACCAAAGGGTCCCGGTTGTGGCCACTGGGTCTGGTCCATCAGCGGGCGAGCTGGTCCTCAAGTATCTCGAGTGGTCGGGATGTCAGTCAAGGCAAAGAAGGGACATCCACCAGTGTCGCGAATTCTGAAAAGATTTTTTTCCTCACTAGCTTTCTCTAATAACTGCATATGCAGTAAAAGAGCCCATTTTGACTAATTCTTAGGGCAAAATTTTTCCTTTAATACTTTATTAAGTAGATACTTGCAAGTATAAGTTTTGTACGTACATACGTAAATCTGGATGAGGTGTTAGTTGGAGGCTGGCTTTCTAATGCTTCTCATTTTTCTGCTTGAAACTCCATTTCCCTAAAAAAAAAAAAAGAAAAGAAAAGAAACTCCGTTCCCCATTTTAAAGTTGAATTTGTCAGCAATAAAGTTTACTAACGACATTGTGTGTTGAGCCAGTGTGCTGCTTGAGAGCTTCATTCTGAAACCGCCAGCACTAATGGCCTGAACCTAGAACACAGATTGGGATTTGAACCCAGGTGCTTGAACTCAAACCCAGCCCAAATCCAGATTGGGACTTAAACCCAGCCAAAATCCATATTAGGACTTGAACCCATGTGCTGGGACTTAAACCCACAGTTTTTTTCGGTTTTTTTGTTTGTTTTGGTTTTTGGTTTTTGTTTTTTAGTTTTTTGTTTGTTTGTTTGTCTTTTTGCCTTTTCTAGGGCCACTTCCCATGCATATGGGGGTTCCCAGGCCAGGGGTCAAATCCGAGCTGTAGCCGCCAGCCTACACCACAGCCACAGCAACACAGGATCTGAGAACTATCTGCAACCTACACCATAGCACACGGCAACGCTGGATCCTTAACCCACTGAGCAAGGCCAAGGATCAAACCTGCAACCTCATGGTTCCTAGTCAGATTCATTAACCACTGTACCACAATAGGAACTCCAAACCCATAGTTTTAAATTAGAATTACTCACCCTGTGCCTGGACTCACTGAGGTTCAGGTTCTTTATGCTTCTGCTCAGAAGGAATTCAGCAAGAAACAAAGTGATAGGCAAGAAACAGAGTTACTGGAGTTCCGTTGTTACGCGGTGGTTAACGAATCCGACTAGGAACCATGAGGTTGCGGGTTCGGTCCCTGCCCTTGCTCAGTGGGTTAACGATCTGGTGTTGCCGTGAGCTGTGGTGTAGGTTGCAGACACAGCTCGGATCCCACGTTGCTGTGGCTACAGCTCCGATTAGACCCCTAGCCTGGGAATCTCCATAAGCCCTGGGAGCGGCCCAAGAAATAGTAAAAAAAAAAAAAAAAAAAAAAGAATCGAAACAGTTATTATGATAGTGTAGGAGGAAGTGTCCTGATAAAAAGGTAGAAAGGAGAGACCCCCCCCCCCCCCCGCCATGATGACTGAGCAAAGTCCAGCAAAATGCCCCAGCCACTCCGCCCCCATGAATCTGCTTCTGTAAGTTTGCTTCCACACCTACTACCTTGCCTGACCTCAGTCCAATCCACCAAGCATGGACTGGGAAGAGGTAGCCCATAAAAGCCTTGTGAAACCCTTCTTGGGGCTCAGACTCCAGAGAGTGATCTCCTCTGAGCCGGCCGGCATAATAAACCTGAGTTCTCCAACTCTCCGAGTGCTAGCTTGGTTTCCCACCGAGTAAAAAGAGCAGCCACAGAGCTGCTGGAGCTGGTACACTAGAGCCACAGGAGCTGTCGCTAGCGCTGATACACTGTCACTGCGGGGCTGCTGGGCAGCTGCTGTAACAATAGGATGTTTTTGAGAGATGCAAGCAGGAAGGCAAGAAAGCTCTGCTCCAAGGATCCAGTGGTCCACAGTTTTATCTTCCAAGGCAAGTGGGGGTTGGAAAGGCCCGTGTCTTCCTTTCTGGGAGTTGAAGCTCCTCCTTAGTATCTGGTAAGGTGGTATTCAAATCAGCTGAAGGGCAGACCTCAAACTTTTGCCCTGGGTCTGACTCTGAATGCATACCTCATCCCATCCCCCATCCAATGACCTGAGGCGGTTCTCACCCTTCCACTAGTCAAGCAAGGCTTTCTTGAACTTACAGTGGTCTCCCAGAATCCCCCAGGTTTCCCTATGATCTATGATCCCCTACTGGGACTTCTCAACCCCCTGTGCCTACTCTATCTCTAGCAATTCCTCTTGGTTTTAGCTCAGTGTTGCTTCAGCTCTCTGTCCTGCTTTGCTCACAAGAGCGAGGCCAATGAGGGGACAACAGGGGGTGGGAACAAATTCTGGCCAAGGTCAGGCCGGGTGAGAAAGGGCCCAAAGAGTGAGAACGTGGCTGCCGAGGGAATCCCTGGCCTGACTTCTTATCAGGTAACTTACAGAGTGAGAGCAGGAACAGATGGATGATTGGAAACATCTGCTGCTTTGACCTGCATGGCTGAGGGGTCATGGGAACAGTTCATAGTTAACATGGGGGGGCAGTACTTGCAAACAGAAACATGCATTCCTGGATCACAGTTCATGAATAGGGAACCAGGCTCATGGGCCCCAGGAACACATTGGTATTGACTGTTTGGGGACTCACAGCATAGAGGCCCCCTCGCTAATAACTATTAAACAGTCTATTAACTAGAAGGGCCTTGAGGACAGAGAAGAAGTTGACCACACAGCACAGTCCTGAGCAGGATCAGTGCAAGGACAGGAGGAGCTGGAGGGGCCCAGGATGCATCAGTTATGCTGACGGCTGCACAGGAGGGAGAAAGGGCTGCAGGAGGTGTAGGTGTGAGTCCCTCAGGTGCCACAGCAAAAGGGACGCAGGCCAGGCAACGGGGCAGGCCTTGCTCCTCGAGCAGGACTGGGGACATGACCCTAAGAAGGTGACCTCACACTTGCTGGTAGGGACCCAGCTGTGCACAGGGGACATACCTGTGTCCCGGGCCACGTGCTGCTGCTTTGGGGCTGGACTGCATGACCTCCATGGGACCTCTGCATGACCTCTGCAGGCTGGCCTGAGCTGGAGCATCCTGTCCAGGGTCTTAGGCAGGTCACATCCCCAGGGTGCAGGGAGGACTCCCAGGAGACCTTGGAGGCCACTTCTTGGGGGGGAGGGCTCGACTCCACCCACCGAGGGAGGGTAAGAGGGCGGGGGTGTCTGCGTAGATGGGCAGTGTTATCAGCTCACCTCAGAAAATTCCTTCCATGGCTCCGGTGTGTTGTGGTAAAAATTATGTTTCTACCATGTGTGTTTTCAAGTAACAGGAGGTGTTCCAGCCCTACTCTGCAGCCATGCCCCTGTTCCCGCAGCTCCCATGGACTGACTGCAGGGCCAACTGCTTCACCTGGCAGGTCCCAGCCTCCAGGTGAAAGGAATCAGGACGCAGACCCCAGCATCCAGGGCCACAGTCAGATCAATCAGTCAGCCTATGCAGGGCCCCCACCCCATGGGGCTGGTCACAGCGCGATGATAAAACTGGCCACGCCCCTGGTAGATTCTGTCCTGCGCTGCTGGCACAACATTGGAAATGTGCTAAATGCCCCCAAATTGTTCTCTTTAACACAAAACAATTTTTAACAATAAAAAACCCACACCGAGGTTTTGGGTTGTTTTTGTTTTTTGCTTTTTAAGGCCACATCTGCGGCACATGAAAGCTCCCAGGCTAGAGGGCCAGCCTAAACCACAGCCACAACAATGCTGGATCCTTAACCCACTGAGCAAGGCCAGGGATGGAACCTGCATCCTCATGGAGACTATGTCAGGTTCACTTCCACTGAGCCACAACGAGAATTCCATAAAACCCACACCAAGATTTTATAGAAAATTTGCCCACTGTCCAGGCTTGGGAAATCGCAGTGCCTGTCACCTTGGATGATGTCAGGGTCTTTATCCATGAGACTCATTTGCTGCTTCTCTGCAGCTCTGGGAGGTAGCTCCGCCCACATCCCTGGGTGTTTCCATCCAATCACTGCCCAGTGTGTTGGTTGTGCCGAGGCTCCCTCCCGAAAGAGAGATGCGAGAGGAGGCGGAGCTGAGGCTGGAAACACCGCCCAACTGAATTTCGGCTCGAGATGGGGTGGGGTCGAGTGTGGTTCCCTCTCATCAGGCCCCCCGCTCTTCCTTCCTTTCTGGAACCCGGGGACTGGAGAGGCAGCGGGAGAAGCTGCAGGACCAGGGGCCCCGGGGAAAGCGTCCGCTCACAGGCTTGGTGTTCCCAGCGTGGAGGGCGGGGCCCCTCCCGGGGTCGGAGCCGCGGAGTCCGCAGGACCGGTGGACTGCAGCTCATGGGGGCTGTGACAAGCCCACCCTCTCCTGTGCTGCTTGCTCACAGAGTCGGTAGGACAGGTCGGGGTCAGGGAAAAGCTGTTGCCAGAGGTCTCCTGTCATCCTTATGCCATGGGGGCAGGGCCGTCTGGGCCAGTCGGTGTGGGTGAGCACTTGGAGAGACCGCAGAGTGTTCGGGACGTCCAATGAGCTTTTAGGGGGCACAGTGAGTATTCGTGGAGCCCGCGGAGCTTTGGGGAAGCCCAGGAAGCATTCAGGAGGTCTGGTGAGTGTACGGTGGGGCTGATGAACATTTGGGGGGAGCCTGTTGACCATTCAGAGGGGCCTGGCAAGCACTTGGGGAATCAGTGAGCGTTGCGGGAGCCCGCTGATCGTTTGGGGGCCCCGGTGGGGAGGAGGACGCGAGCTTTGGGTGGGTTTTTCCATCCGTATGCACTTCCGTAGGTTTCTTCAGCCGAGAAGGATTTTCTGTGTGTTTACTCTGTGCGAGTCACCGCCGGCACATGCGCATGGGGACAGAAAGAGCCTTCCTGAGTAGGTGGGTGGCTCAAATGTCTCACCTGACGGTGCTTAACTCATCTTGCCCCCATGCATTTGTGTTTCTTTTCTTCTTCTTTCTTTTATATTATATCTGGTTTACAGCGTTCTGTGGATTTTCTACTGTACAGCACGGTGATCCAGTAATACATACCAGTATACAATCTTTTTTCTCACATTATCATGCTCCATCATAAGTGACTAGATACAGATCCAAGTGCTACACAGCAGGATCTCATTGCCTATACATTCCAAAGGCAATAGTCTGCATCTATTAACCCCAAGTTCCCCATCCACCCCACTCCCCCTCTCCCTCACCCTCCCCCTCGGCAACCACAAGTCTGTTCTCCAAGTCCATGATTTTCTTTTCTGTGGAAAGGTTCATTTATGCCATATATTAGATTCCATATGTAAGTGATGTCATATGGTATTTGTTTTTCTCTTTCTGACTTATTTCACTTAGTGTGAGAGTCTCTAGTTCCATCCATGTTGCTGCAAATGGAATTATTTTATTCTTTTTTTATGGCTGAGTAGTAGTGCATTGTGTATATATACCACATCTTCCTAATCCAATCATCTATCGATGGACATTTAGGTTGTTTCCATGTCTTGGCTATTGTGAACAGTGCTGCAATGAACATGCCATTTGCATGTGTCTTTTTCAAGGAAAGTTTTGTCTGGATATATGCCCAAGAGTGGGATTGCTGGGTCATATGGTAGTTCTATGTGTAGTTTTCTAAGATATCTATCTCCCTACTATTCTCCATGGTGTTTGTACTAACTTACATTCCCACCAACAGTGCAGGAGGGGTCCCTTTTCTCCATACCCTCTCCAGCATTTGTTATTTGTGGACTTATTAATGATGGCCATTCTGACTGGTGTGAGGTGGTACCTCATGGTAGTTTTGATTTGCATTTCTCTAATAATCAGGGATGTTGAGCATTTTTTTCATTGTGCTTGTTGGCCATCTGTATATCTTCCTTGGAAAAATGTCTATTCAGGTCTTTTGGAAATAAACCCAGGTCAATTAATCTTTGACAAAGGAGGCAAGAACATAAAATGGGAAAAAGACAGTCTTTTCAGCAAGTATTGCTGGGAAACCTGGACAGCTGCACGCAAATCAATGAAACTAGAACACGCCCTCACACCATGCATGAAAATAAACTCAAAATGGCTTAAAGACTTAAATATAAGACAAGACACCATCAAATTCCTAGAAGAGAACATAGGCAAAACATTCTCTGACATAAACCTTACAAATGTTTTCTCAGGTCAGTCTCCCAAAGCATCCAAAATAAAAGCAAAGATAAACCAATGGGACCTAATCAAACTGACAAGATTTTGCACAGCAAAGGAAACCAAAAAGAAAACAAAAAGACAACTTACAAAATGGGAGAACATAGTTTCAAATGATGCGACTGACTAGGACTTAATCTCTAAAATATACAAACAACTTGTACAACTCAACAGCAAAAAAGCCAACAACCCAATGGAAAAATGGGCAAGAGGACCGCCCCCCCATACATTTGTGAAAGCCTCTCCTCATGCTCACTGAGTCCCGTGTAAACTGAGAAGGCAGAGGGTGGAGTGGATACAGCTGAGGAACTGCTCGGTGGAGAAGGCAGCAGGATGCACAGGTGCACCCAGCTGACTCCTGGGGGTGCTGCCCAGGAGCTCGAGGCTGGAGAGTGGGGTCACCTGGGTGGTTCTGGGCACCACTGCTGAGCACACCTGAATCTGTACTTGGAAACCAGAGAGCTGGGGTCTGCAGCAAGGGAGAGGACGGGCGACCCACATCTGTGCACCTGGGAGGAGGTGAGTGCCTGGCAAGCACAGGATTGGTGTCCATGGGGATGGGACAATTTTCCTCCCATTATGGACAAACTCATTACCTTCTCAGGTGGGGGGGGCAAATGGGAGGATGAGGGATTTAATACAAAGTGGCCCAGATTCTGATGAAAAGAGGCCCAGGGACATGGGGACAGGAGAGAACAGGAAACCCAGTAATCAGATGACCTGAGTTATGGGAACAGGCCTGGGAACATGGGGACCAGAGTAGACAGGACACTCTAAGTGTCATGTGACTTGTGTTTGGGGAGATGTGCCCTTTGCAGTGGAGAAGCAGACACACACATAGGTGTCCCCACAATAGTGACAGACACACAGGGGTCCCCAAGATGGTGACAGACACAGAGGTGCCCCCATGATGGTGACACAGGGCCCACCAATAGGTACCCTACCTGATGGGGGACATGCATCCACAGGTGCCTCATACTGCCCACGCCTGGGCCCTGCAATGTGTGATTTGCTGTGTGTCCCTCTTGCAGTCCTTTGAGGCCTGTGAAATTCAAATCCAGTTAGAAAGGAAACTTTTATTTCAAGAGAATTATTGTGAGGAGAAAGGGGGACCGTTACAGGGGATGAGGGTACTAATGGAGGGACCATTACAATAAAGGGGAGATGGTTACTGTAGAGGAAGGACTGTATCTCTACAAGGAGCACTAGGAAGGTGACTCATGTACAGAGGTGAGGAATGTGATGGGGATATGACAGTAAGTTGGGGCTAAGACAGGGTGGAGGGATAATACTGTAGTGAAGGGACTCTTAAAAAGAGGACTACTGCTGTAGTGGGGGGATGGTTGCTGTAGGGGGAAAGTTACAATGGGACTATGATAATGTGGGGGTGTTGCAAAAGAGAAGGGACTGTGACAATAGAGGGGGCTGCTATAGTAAACGAGACTAGAGGAGGCCCATTCTGTAGAGAGTAACGATGACAGTAGAGGCAGCGCTCTTTCTGTAGAGGTACTTTTATCATAGAGGGGGAACCGTTATCATTGAAAGGGGACTGTTATAGTATAGGTGAGGCTATTCCAATAGAGGGTGGTCTGTTGCCAGAGATGGGGGACTACTATTACAGAGGGGGGATGTCACTATAGAGTGGGGACTATAACAGTTGAGTTGTAGAGGAGGAACTACGACAATAGGAAACTATTACTGTAGAGTGAGGACTGTGATACTAGGGTGGAGCTCTTAGTGTGGAGGGGAGATATGCCAATAGAGGATGGCTATTATTTTGCGGATGGGGCTGTTACTCTGGAGGCAGGATAGAACAATAGAGGAGGACTATTGCTGTAAAGGGGAGACTGTTACTCTAGGGCTAACATGACAACAGAGGAGGGCTCTTGACTGTGACAACAGAGGTAACACCTGACAAGGTCTGCAGGCATCTGGAGACTTGGAGCAAAGGAGTTTCTCCTTGGAGAGGAGTAAACACGAGTACAGGGGCCCAAGTGTGGGCCTGGCATGAAGGAGACCTGAAGGCACATGGATCAGAGGCCCCGACTCAGGAGGTGCCAGAGAGGGGCTTCTGCCCAGGTGGAGGGCAGGGGATGCAGGTGGGTGGGGAGGAGGGGGACAGGCGGGTAACCAGCCTTGATCCAACCAGTCCTAGGAAGGAGTGAGTCACCTCCTGGCTGAGGAGCCTGGAGGGACTGGGTCTGTGTGGCCTGGTCAGAAAGGGTGTCCTGAGTCTCAGCCAGGCCTTTGTGGGGAAGGGTCTTTGTGGGAAGGCCTTTCCAGACACAGAGGGGGAGGGGTTTCTGGTCCTTCAGGTCACCTTCACCATTGTGGAAAGGCAGTGGACTGTGACAGAAGGAGGAGACATTCAGACCTGGGCTGTGACAGGAGGTGGGGACCCTCAGGCCTGGGCTGTGACAGGAGGCAGGGACACTCAGACCTGGGCTGTGACAGGAGGAAGGGACACTCAGACCTGGGCTGTGACAGGAGGAAGGGACACTGAGACTTGAGCTTTGACAGGAGGAGGGGACACTCAGGCCTGGGCTGTGACAGGAGGTGGTGACACTCAGACCTGGGCTGTGAGAGGAAGAGGGGACACTCAGACCTGGGCTGTGGCAGGAAGGGCCACACAGACCTGGGCTGTGACAGGAGGAAGGGACACACAGACCTGGACTGTGACATGAAGGGGGGGGCACTCAGGCCTGAGCTGTGACATGAAGGGGGGCTACTCTCAGACCTGGGCTGTGAACAGGAGGGAGAGGACATTCCACAAACATTGAAGAGAAAATACCACTTATTCTGGAAACAGCATGAAACAGCAGTTGACATGCATCACAGGTGACATCAGTGGGACCTATTGAGAGGCTGCAGAGATTGGAAGAGTGTCACCCTTTGTGCAGCTGAGTGGAGACCACCTGCTCCATCTAGGCTCCCAGATAAACAGTCACATTTTCTTCCTGGTGGAGGCAGGTTTGAGTTTTGAGTCAGACCAGATACCGGAGTCAGGTTTCCCTCCCAGGAGCTGGGAGTTGGATGTTTTCTTCTCCATAACAGCTGTTTGGTTCAGGTGCAACTTTAATACATTTTATTTTGTAAAACTGATGACAGTTTCAAAGGTTCATCCAAGAATTCTGGGGTCAGGTGGCCTGGGATTAAAAACGCAGGGAGTTTCTGCCATGGCTCAGTGCCTTAAGGACCTGATGTTGTCTCTGTGAGGATACAGGTTCAATCCATGGCCTCGCTCAGTGGGTTAAGGATCCGGAGTTGCCTCGAGCTGCAGTGTGGTTCACAGACATCCCTGGATCTGGCATTGCTGTGGCTGTGGTGTAGGCTGGCAGCTACATTTCTGAGTAGACCCCTAGCCTGGGAGCCTCCATATGCTGCAAGAACAGCCCTTAGAAAAGGCAAAAAGAGGAGTTACCATCGTGGCTCAGTGGTTAAGGAATCCGACTAGGAACCATGAGGTTGCGGGTTCGAGCCCTGCCCTTGCTCAGTGGGTTAAGGATCTGGCGTTGCCGTGAGCTGTGGTGTAGGTTGCAGATGCAGATCGGATCCCACGTTGCTGTGGCTCTGGCATAGGCCGGTGCCTACAGCTCCAATTCAACCCCTAGCCTGGGAACCTCCATATGTTGCGGGAGCAGCCCAAGAAATGGCAAAAAAAAAAAAAAAAAAAAAAGAGGGAATTCAGTGTCTAGCATGTATTGCTCAGTGAACATCATCGCTATTACAGTCCTGATGAGGGAAATAAATTTTTTTTGAAATTAGGAAGTTTTTTTTAAAAAAATTAAAGTATGGTTGGTTTACAATGTTGTGCCAATTTCTGCTGTACAGCATGGCAACTCAGTTTTATATATACATATATGTACACATATATACACATACACACTTTTTACATTGTTTTCCATCATGGAGATTGAATATAGCTCCCTGTGCTATACAGTAGGACCTTGTTGTTTATTCATTCTAAATGTAATAGTTTGCATCTACTAACCCTAAACTCCCAGTCCATTCCACTCCCTCCCCACGCCCCCTTCTCCCTTGGCAACCACAAGTCTGTTCTCTATGAGTTTGTCTCTGTTTTGTAGATAGGTTTATTTGTGCCGTATTTTAGATTCCACATTACAAGTGATATCATACGGCATTTGTCTTTCTCTTTCTGACCTATGTCACTAAGTATGATAATCTCTGGTAGCATCCATGTTGCTGCAAATGGCATTATTTCATTCTTGTTTATGGTTAAGTAGTATTCCATTGTGTATATGTACCAGATCATCTTAATCATTCCTCTGTTGATGGACATTTAGCTTGTTTCCATGTCTTGGCTCTTGGGAATTGTGCTTCCATGAACATAAGGCTGCATGTATACTTCTCGAATTATAGTTTTGTCTGGGTATATCCCCAGGGGTGGGATTGTTGGATCATGTAGTAGTTTTGTTTTAAGTTTTTTGCAGAACCTCCATACTGTTTTCCATAGCTATTGTATGGAAATTTACATTCCCACCAGCAGTGTAGGAGGGTTTCCTTTTCTCCACCCCCTCTCCAGCATTTACTGTTTGTAGACCTTTTGATGATACCCTTCTGGTTGGTCTAATGTGGTACCTCACTGTAGTTTTTTTGTTTTTTTTGTTTTTTTTGTTTTTTAGTCTTTTGTCTTTTTGTCTTTTGTTGTTGTTGTTGTTGCTATTTCTTGGGCCGCTCCCGCGGCATATGGAGGTTCCCAGGCTAGGGGTTGAATCGGAGCTGTAGCCACCGGCCTACGCCAGAGCCACAGCAACGCGGGATCCGAGCCGTGTCTGCAACCTACACCACAGCTCACGGCAACGCCGGATCGTTAACCCACTGAGCAAGGGCAGGGACCGAACCCGCAACCTCATGGTTCCTAGTCGGATTCGTTAACCACTGCGCCACGACGGGAACTCCTCACTGTAGTTTTGATGTGTATTTCTTTAATGATTGGTGATGTTGAATGCCTTTCATATGCCTATTGGCCATCTGTACATCTTCATTGGAGAAATGTCCATGTAGATCTTCTGATCATTTTTTGATTGGATTGTTTGCTTTCTGTTGTTGAGTTGTGGGAGTTCTTTGCGTATTTACGAGATGAAGCCCTTGTTGGTTGCATCGTTTTCAATATTTTCTCTCATTCTGTACATTGTCTTTTCTATTTTTTTATGGTTCCCTTTGCTGTGCAAAAGCTTGTAAGTTTGATTAGGATCCCATTTGTTTGTTTTCCTTTGGGATTTCTCTGGGGTCCCTGTGGAGGCCCTGCTGGGTCATCTTCCATTCCTTCCTTTATGCATTCTTTCCTTCACTCAGGCCTGGGTGAGGCTGAGGTTTGTTGGTGTGACCTCCCCCGTGGTGATGGCTGCTGGATGCAAACGTCCTGCAGCAACAGCATCAGTCCTTCTTCTCCTGTGAGGGCACCTGGCTTCACCGGAGCTGAGCCTTGCTGGTCAGACACACCATGATCTTCCTGTTCCGTCTCATAAGAACTCTGCCCACTGCCCTCGCTGACATCCGTGTGTGCAGAGTGGTGGTATTTATCCAATTAGGCAAGCTGTGGAATTGAGGTGAAAGTCTGGAAAATCCTTACCCCTGGACACCTAGGTTTTGGGCATGAGTCCAGCTAATGTTTCAGGGTCTGAGTTTTTCAGGGGGTAGGTGACAGGGTCATGGGCAGGAGCGTGCTGGCCAGTGGGCAGGAGTGTGCTGACCCCACTCTCCAGGGAAAGAAGATCCAGCGTGTGTGCGCAGGTCATGATGTAAGGTCATTGAAGGATGGAGGTGCACAGATGACAAAGATGATAATATGTGACTGTGTTAACAGATAACACACAGTCCTCTATGGTCAATGATCTCTCCCAAAGGTGCATATATGAGCACATATATTTATTAGCTAAACTGATACACGGGATATGTAGCCCAAAGTTTAAAAAAAATACTAGTGGACAGGACTCTGCTGTAAATTCCAGAGAGCCCAGGGCCTCACAGGATCCTTTTGCAGATGTTGGCCCAGTTCCTGTTCCCCTACCACCAGTGGTCCCGTAGTTGACATAGGAGAGTGGTTCAGACATTGCTCTGATTTTCTTGTAATTAAGGAGCAAGACTGAACTCTGCATGTGTAGAACCTCACTTCTTCCTCGTTGATGTCAGCAGCCTCTGCTGAGCCATATCCTGGGTTCCGGATGCATGTTCTCTCAGTCCCTACGATGCAGCCCCGTAGACACATACCTGTCCCTTTCTAAGTCTAGCCCATCACCAGCACAATCAACCATGGCCAGGCTGTGGATTTTGCCATTTCTGTGGTATAGATATTCCCATGGTAACCCATTTCAAGCGTCCAGTGAGAGGTTCCTGGACACAGAGTCCGGGGGAAGCCCAGAGAGCGTTTCCACCATGCACAGTGTGGGCGGGAGGGGGGTGAGAGCGAGCAGAGCAGGTAGTGAATGCAGTACAATAACCAGTGAGTCTACAGTGATAGGGAGCAGTTTTTAGGATGTGCTGCCTTTATTCTTAATATAGTTTATTCTATGTGAGGCTGTACGTTAGCTCCTAACACTAGCTGTGTTTAACAACCGACACACACACCATTCCTGCAGATTGCAATATGGCTTTCACAATGGATGCCAGTGGCTCCAGCATCCACTTCCAGGTTCCATACCTGGAACCCAGAAGTTAAACTGAGAAAAGACAGACTAACAAGAGAAGATTGACTGGCATGTGTACGTGTGTGAGTTTATAAAGAAATGTTACTCAAGGAGTTCCCGTCGTGGCGCAGTGGTTAACGAATCCCACTAGGAACCATGAGGTTGTAGGTTCGGTCCCTGCCCTTGCTCAGTGGGTTGAGGATCCGGCATTGCCATCAGCTGTGGTGTAGGTCACAGACATGGCTCGGATCCCGTGTTGCTGTGGCTCTGGTGTAGGCCGGTGGCTACAGCTCTGATTAGACCCCTAGCCTGGGAACCTCCATGTCCCCTGGGAACCTCCAAGAGCGGCCCTAGAAAAGGCAAAAAGACAAAAAAAAAAAAAAAAAAAAAAAAAAGAAATGTTACTTAAGGAGGCAGTGAGAAGGGGACTTAAATACCCGTGGGCTGAACAAAGGAGTGGGTTTGGAGGGAGCATCAGGACAAGGCGGCCAGGAAAGCCCCGTGATGAAGGGTGATTAATGGAGTTTATGATGCAGATTCAAGTGGGTGCCTTTTTTATTGATGAGAGTAGTTAAGCAGCTTCTTCTAGGCGTGGGAGAAGGCGAGGTCCCTACAACTGGGCATTTCCTTTATAGAAGGAAAGTGTGTGCCCTGTTCCCACAGTGTTTCCCAAGTCTGCTGGTTCTCAGCGGCCTTTTGCTCAGAATAATCCTTATGCCGAATGAACATGTTTGGGCTGATGAAACGCGGTGGTTTTCCCTTAAAAGTAAACTGGGAATTCCCCAAGAGATCCCCGGTGTCACCTGAGCCCCTCAGTCTGGGATTATTGAGACCTGGCCCAGCAGGGACAGGTTCCAGGAGGGGGTGGATTCCCGTCAACCCTCCACTTGGCTGTGAGGGGGGCGCAGTGGGGAGGGTGGCCGGAAGAGGCGCAGACCCACCCCTGTTCTAATAAGGACAGCAGAGGTGTGTGTCCCTATGTCACCCCCTCCCACTTGGGGTCCCTGTGGACCACAGTACAGACCCCTGTGGGTAGGGTTTGGGGTCCCATCCCTGGCCCTGATCCAGCATTTCAGGAACCTGTGGGGGAGGTGTGCGGGCCATAATAGCTGGATGGCCCCAGGATGGAGTTGCTCTCGTGTGTCCTGTGTGTTAGACTCCAGACCCAGCCACATGGACACATGCTGCCTGAATGTCACATGCCCTCCAGGTGGCCTGGGGTCCTGCACTTATGCCTGAGGGGATATTTATGAGACAGGGCAAGAGCTGAGAGGGCCAGGGGACAGCCTGTGGGAGAAGATGGAGCCAGGGGTGCCGTCTAGTGTCTTACAGACAGGGAGAGGGCGGGTCTCTGTTGCTGCTGAAGCAGAACAAAGACCAAGAGGTGTTGGCTGTTGGTGACCTCGGTGCTGCATAGGGGAGGAAAACTTTTCCTCTACCCTCTTATGTTCTGTACCATGGATCTACCAATTAAACTAACAAACAGCAAATTAACAGGAGCTAAGGTCTATTGTGTCTGTGTACAGAGCCCTTCGCAGAAAAGAAGTGGAGATGCAAAGAGCCAGACCTAAGGACTTAAGTGCCTAAGTGACAAGACAAAGGAAAACAGGTTTCAGTTTCCAGGGCTAGGAAGTTGTGGGAAGGGAAATGTGTGGGGGAAAATAATGGAAGATGGAGCCAGTTTCAGTGAGGTTTGTTAAGCAGACTGAAGTCGGTACCTTCTCAGGTGATAAAGTTCTTTCTCCCCTTCCTGGTGCAGGAGAGGGAGGGGCCATCCTCACAAAGGGGTCAGGCAGGTGGAGGGCAGAGTTTTCCTTTCCACTGCTTCTTTGTCACCTCCACTCAAAGTAGCCCTCATGCCAAAGTGGCATATTTGGGTGAAAAATCCTGACTGCCCACCACCCCCCCTCAGCTGTGTAGAGAGTTTCCTGACTGGGCATTTAGGGTTAGTAGATGCAAACTATTGCATTTGGGGTGGATAAGCAATGAGGTCCTGCTGTGTAGCACAGGGAACTATAGCCAATCACTTATGATAGAACATGATGGAAGGTGGTATGAAAAAAAGTAATGTATATATATGTATGCCTGGGTCACTTTGCTGTACAGCAGAAATGGACAGAACATTGTAAATCGACTATAATAAAAAGTTTCCCACAGCTGGAGGTGGTGCCGGTGGATAGGCCTCCTCCAGACTGAGGGAACTCCTCCCCTTAGAGGAGAGAGTCCAGAATGTGCAGGTTGTGGCCAGCACGCTGCATGGGGGCCCCAGTTCTAATGCCTCATGTGCTTTAGCTCACGGAATCCACCCTGTGACCCTATGCGATTGACACTATTTCCAATCCCATCTTACAGGTGAGAAACTGAGGCATGGATGGCAGGGTAACTGGTCCAAGGATGGCTCCTTTGTGGTGGAGCTCAGGTGCAAAGGCAGCTCTTGGCCACCCCTCCATAGCGGATGGTATCTATGCTTCCTGGGGCCGCCATAACTAACACCACAGACTCGGGGCTTAAACAGCAGTCCCTTAATGTCTCCTGGGTTCCAGAGGATGACGCTCCGAGTTCAAGGTGTGGGCAGGCTTGGTTTCTCCTGTGGCCTCCCTCTTTGGCATGTAGACAGCCGTCCTCTCCAGAGCTGGTGATGAAAGCAGCAAAACAGATTTTATTCAGGAGATACTGCAGTGGGGGTATGGAACCAGGCTCCATCCTGAATTCAGAGTGGGCCAGGGGTTTACAGCTAACCAGCAGGATGAGGGGCCGTGATGGACACTTGCTAAGAGAGACATCAGGGGTCGGCGGGGATTCTGGCTACACTGACCTACGAGGATCCTTGCAATCAGACATCACCTGTGGGAGGTGGAGGATGAGAACCAATCCGGTATCCAGGGTGATCAGGTTTCCAGGGTGACTAGGTATCTGGGGTGACCAGGTATCCAGAGTAACCAGGTACTTGGGGTGACTAGACATCCAGGGCGACCAGGACCCCAGGGTGATCAGATTTCCAGGGTGACCAGGTATCCACATTGACAAGGTATCCAGGGTGACCAGACATCTGGGGTGCCCAGCTATCTGCGGTGACCACATATCAAGGGAATGTCTCTGCAGAGGAGGAAAGAACTTCCTGCCCTCTGTCCATCTGGGTCCCCCGGCTGGGGCCCCACATACAAGGCTGGCCAAAAAGAGAAAGGCACCCACACGTTCATTAGGTAATGTTAGCTCACAGAAGCATTCGTGGTGTCACTCGTAGACATGGGGCACCTGGTGATGATCACCCCAGACTGAAACTTGGGCTGGTCACCCACTTCGGGCTGGACAGAGGAAGGGGGTTTGGGCTTCTTAGGGGGGCAGTAAGTTATGGGAAGGCAGCTGGGAAACTACAGATAGCAAGGGTGTTGGAGTTCCCATCATGGCACACTGGAAACAAATCCGACTAGGAACCATGAGGTTGTGGGTTTGATCCCTGGCCTTGCTCAGTGGATTGAGGATCTGGTGTTGCTGTGAACTGCGGTGTAGGTTGCAGAGGTGGCTTGGATCCCATGTTGCTATGGCTCTGGCGTAGGCCGGTGGCTACGGCTCTGACTAGACCCCTAGCCTGGGAATCTCCATATTCCGCGGGAGCAGCCCTAGAAAAGGCAAAAAGACAAAAAAAAAAAAGCCCAAAAAACAAGTGTGTTTAGTGCAGTTTGTTCAGTGGCATCTCCTCTGTAAATGTGAATTTCCTTTGCAGTAGGAATGCCTGTGCCCTGTTCTAGAGCTTTCCTTGCATCTGCTCGTTCTGGGTGGCCTTTAGCTCAAAGTGACCCATATGCCAAAGAGGCGCATTCTGGGGTGGCGTGTTCTGGTGCCCGCCTTTCCGCACTGACTTAGCAGGATTCTTGCTGAGATGGGGCTGGACAGGCCCAGCAAGGACAGGCCAAGGATGGTCTTGGGTGAGTCATGGTTGAAGAGAGTCCTGATTACCTCCTGTGGTCCTGGATATGTGCCTGGTGTCCCTGTGTCCTGATCCCCTCTTCCTGTAAGGACACCTGTCCTATGGGATCTGTTATCTCAGAGGGGAGGGGATTGTGCCCCCCTCCCAAGGAGAGAGACATCTGCATCCTGACCCCATGGTCTCAAGGCATGAACTATTTGGAAGCAGGACCTGGTCCTGTAAGTAGGTGAGACAGGGGCATTAGGGTGGACCTAGTCCTGTGTGACTGTGTCCTAATAAGACAAGGGGAGGGAGTTCCGGAAACAAATCTGGCTAGTATCCATGAGGTTGCGGGTTCGATCCCTGGCCTCATGGGGTCTGGAGTTGCCATGAGCTGTGGTGTAGGTCACAGACGCAGCTTGGATCCCACATTGCTGCGGCTGTGGGGCAGGCATGCAGCTGTAGCTCCAATTCTAACCCTAGCCTGAGAACCTCCATATGCCCCATAAGCAGCCCTAAAAAGACTAAACAAATAATAAGATGCAGGGAGGCATAGACACGGAGGAGAAGCCATGTGAAGATGAAGGCAGACATGGGAGGGAGGCAGCCACAAGTCCTGAGAATCTGGAGCCCCACAGAAGCTAGAAGAGACAGGAAGGACCCCCCCACCCCCCAGAGCCTTAGCACTTTCCAGGTAGACAGCGGCCATGGGAAGTCCTGAACTGAAGGTAGCCCTGTGGCCCCTGACTGTTCTGTGTTCCCCTGTGTGGTGCCCTGAGGTTGTCTCTCACAGGACACTGACCAGCGAGTTGGTTTCAGGTGAGACTGCAGGGTGTGTGTCCTCTAAACATGCAGGCCCATCTCACTTTCCCTCCGGGGGGCTCTGATCACACAGGGTGCCTGTGCACAGGACCCCTGGGTGTTGGTTACAGTGTAGGTTCCAGTGCAGCTGGGGACAGGGAATCGATAAATTACAGAGTTAAAAACAGAGGGTGTGACTGTTACTCAGCCATGAAAACAAGTGAAGCACTGACACAGGCCACAGTGTGGAAACAATACTCAGAGAAAGAAGCCAGACGCAAAAGGACAAGTAGAGTGTGATTATACTTATGTGCAACGTCCAGATCAGGCAGATGCATGGAGATGGAGAGGGGATAGTGGTGCTGGGGCCATGGGAAATGAGGGGGGTGGGCTCTGAAGGTGAGGGTTTAGGGGAGGTGATGGAAGTGTTCTAAAATGGATTGTGCTGGAGTTCCCGTCGTGGCTCAGTGGTTAACGAATCCGAGTAGGAACCATGAGGTTGCGGGTTCGATCCCTGCCCTTGCTCAGACCCCTAGCCTGGGAACCTCCATATGCCACGGGTGTGGCCCTAGAAAAGGCAAAAAGACCTAAATAAATAAATAAATAAAATGGATTGTGCTGATGGCTAAACACCTCTGTGAATATACAAAACACCACTGAGCTTTATACTTAAAATGGGTGAATGGTGTGGTATGGGAATTAAAGCACTAGAGGCATCCAGTGCTCCCTCCAGGACCTGACCCCTGAGGTGTGGGGTGGGGCAGGACCTGCATGTCTAAAAGCCCCATCGTGTACAGCCAGGCAGTCTGCAGCACCTCAGGAAAGGCTCTCCATGGCATCAGACATGTGGGCCCTAGTGTGGTCAGGCCTTTGGCAGCAAGGCTGGATTCCATGGCCTTGCCATCCTCTCTTGGGGACAGTGGCATCACCTCCGTAGGAGAAAGTGGGTCAGCTGGAACCTATGTCTTCACACTTCTTCTCTCCCAGTGATGGCAACAGCTGACCTGTGCCAGAGCCACCCAGGCAAGAGCACCAAGCACAGAGTGACTGAGAAATCAGACGCAGTGGGGCGGGCTCTGTGGAGGCAGCAACCCAGGACTGAGGTCGTAGAGCCTCCTGAATGTCATGTCTTCACCCGGTGCTCCGCTCATGGGTGTCGCTGTCAGGCTTGAAGGTTGAAGCAGCTGTGGCATCGAGATTTCATTGGGAGAAACTGTCCTCCCTTGCTTTCTCCTTGTACTTTTGTTGGGGAGCCCCCCCCCGTTTTGTCTTTTCGTCTTTTTAGGGCCGAACCTTTGGCATATGGAAGTTCCCAGGCTTGGGGTCCAATCCGAGGTGGAGCCGCCAGTCGATGCCACAGCCACAGCAACGCCAGCTCCTTAACTCACGGAGCGAGGCCAGGGATGGAACCCGCAACCTCATGGTTCCTAGTCGGATTCATTAACCACTGCGCCACGACGGGAGCTCCATCCATTTTTAGGTGCACATTTCAGGGTCATGAAGCAACTCACACTGTTGTGCAAACATCCATCTCCAGAACTTTTTCATCTTACAAAACTGAAACTGTCCCCATTAAACACTAACTCCCAAACCCCCTCCCTCCACCCCAAGCCCACATCCTACTTTCTGTCTCTATGGATCAGACTGCTTGAGGGGCCTTGTAGAATTGTCCTTTTGTGCTTGGCTTACATCACGGAACATAATACCCTTGAGGTTCATTCATGCTATAACGTGTCAGAATTCATTTTTAGGCTGAAAAACATTCCATTGTGTGGATGGACAATGTGCTGCTTCTCTATTCAGCCATCAATGGGCACGTGTAATACCTACATTAAATTCTCATGTCATAATATTGTGGAATAACCTCAGAAAGTGCTATGAATCAAAAGTCATTTACTAGCAACTTTTTACCTGAACTTTTTATTTTGTAAAACATTAAGGTGAAAAAAGGGAAGCATACATACGAACTTCACTTGTGTTCAGAAATTAACGCTTTACAGGAGTTCCCGTCGTGGCACAGTGGTTAACGAATCCGACTAGGAACCATGAGGTTGTGGGTTCCATCCCTGGCCTTGCTCAGTGGGTTAAGGATCCGGCATTGCCGTGAGCTGTGGTGTAGGTTGCAGATGCGGCTCGGATCCCGCATTGCTGTGGCTGTGGTGTAGGCCAGTGGCTACAGCTCCAATTCTACCCCTAGCCTGGGAACATCCACATGCCACAGGAAGTGGCCCTAGAAAAGGCAAAAAGACAAAGGAAAAAAGAAAAGAAAAAGAAATTAATGCTTTACAATAGTTACTATTCCCTGTGTGCAAATCGTGTGCATAGACTGTGTGCATACATGTGCTGTGTGTGTGCACTGGTGTGTGTAGGAACACATGGGGTATACAAGGGATATGTGTGCTATGCATTGTGTGCATGCATATTCATGTCCTGGTGTGTGTATGTTTGTGCATATGTTAGAGTGTGTGCTGCACATGTGTGTTCGCATACCTGTGTGTTGGCTGGAACCACTTGCAAGTTGGTTGCAGACTGACTTGGGCCATGGATGCATCAGCACATCCTGCTCAGGAGATCCTGCATTGCCATGTGAGGTCACAGATCTCAAGCATTTAAGCGTATGGAGCAGGATGTCCTAACAGAGTCCGTCTCCCCACATGGTAACTGTCTCAGTAATATCCTTCACGCCTTCTCTAAGCCTCATCCAGGTTTCCACTTAGGCCCCCATTACATTCTGCCATCTGTCCTGGATCTGCATGAAGCCACATTGTCATGGTTGGAGAGCCTGGCCAGGGCTGTGGACCCCACTCCTGTGGACCTGGCTTCCAGGCCCTGTGCCCCCATCACTCAGCACAGCCCTGACTGGGATGGGGCCACGTAGCCTCCTTCCTTGGAGGGTCCCAAAACCCAGTCAAGGGGGTTCATTCTCCCCAAACTCAGCATTAGGAATGGGGTGTTGATTGCCACCCTGGGTGTGAGTCCCTGTACTTTTGAAAGAGCAGGCAGTGGGCATGTGGGTTGTATGCGAGCCGGGGAAGGGGGCAGGTGCAAACAGGCAGGTGCCCAAGGAGCTTGGCCAATGGTTTCTCTGCTTGAGCGGCTTCTGTGCCCCAACCTCTCCCTGTGATCTCTGCACCCGCTTCCTGCACATGGGAGGACCTGGAGGCCAGGCTCTCAGTATCCTGAACACCCTCCACCTGGACTGTGTGGGACCGTCCTGCCCCAGATTCCAGGGCAGCCACTCCTGTGGGGACGAGGATGCTGGAATCAGGTCATATCTGGTCTGTCCTTGCAGGAGCCTAGGCTGCAATATGAGAAGTTCCTGGCTGACACCTGGGTCCCGACTCTCATGTGGCCAGAGAAATTGGGAACATTTTTGTTTTGCATGGTGCAGTGTTTAATGACAAAGACTTTGTGCCGTTTCCTGATGTGGATGAAGTGTGGAGCCCAATGGATTTATTCACCAAGAAATGGACATCCTACTTCCCACAGGAAGCTGAGCCCCTGTCCAGAGATGAGAGACTCCATGTGAGTGACCTGTGCCTCCCAGGGGAGCAGCCCTAAGCTAGTTTAAACCTGACCAAGTTCTGTCTACATGGTATATTTACTGTGCTGTCTACACTGAGAGTGTTTAGACCTGACCATGTGCTGTCTACACCGAGCGTGTTAAGACCCGACCATGTGCTGTCTACAGTGAGAATATTTAGCCCTGACAGGTTCTGTGCACAGTAGGATGTGAGGACCTGGGTGGAGACCTGGCCTCAGTCCTGGGGCTTCTGGGGGACATGGGGACTTGGGTGGAGGCCTGGCCTCTGTCCTGGAGCTGCAAGGGAGGACATGGAGACCTGGGGGAAACTCAGCCTCAGTCCTGGAGCTTCAAGGGGACATGGGGACCTGGGGAAAACCCAACCTCTGTCCTGGGAGGCTCTGTGCCTCTGTCTGAATGTCAGTGCTTAAGTGTTGGCTCTAGAGCTGTGCTGGCTTGTCTGTTCACAGCATCTGCTCTGAGTATGGTGACATGGCCTCCCAGGGGTCAGTGCCATGGGAGGGCCAGTGTCCTACCTTTCCCGGTGCTGGTGCAGACCCCTCAAAGGTCACCTTCTCCGGTGCTGGTGCAGACCCCTCACCTGGGCTACCTCATAATTTCTCTGATTCACCAGCATGCACAGGGCAAGGAGGGGGCAGGTTTCCCTGGTGAACTGATTGCTGGGCTCATGGATCTCAGTTTAAGGCCAAAAGGCAGCAGGTGAGCTCATCTTTAGCGTCTTCTTTCCACTCGGCCAAGCCCAGACCTGCACCCCCTCTTTCAGCTCTGCTGTCCTGTGAGTTTTCTCATCACCTCAGTGAGACAGGAAAGAGCCAAGGTAATGTGTTCACCTTTATCATGAAAGCTTTAAGAACAATGAAGATAACCCAGAACCAAGTGAAAAGAGGAGGGGACTGATTTCTCTGGGACAAGTGTTGGGGAAGGAGATGGACCCTGCATTTCTTTGTACAATCCTACCAGGTCCCAGGGACCCAGCTCACACTGGGGGCCCACCCAGCATAGCCCTGGTATCAACCAAGGGGATGTGAGCCCACGCACAGGGTCTGGGGAGCTGGGATCACTGAGTGTGGATGTGGTACCCAGGTGGGGAGTCTGGGGAGTTGGGGTGGAAGTCTCACTCCCCTGCTCCCTGCAGCCCTGGGTCTTTGGTCTGTGAGTTGTCAACTTCAGGCCCCCATTTGAGTGGGTTCCTGCAGTGTTTGGAAATGTTGACTTTGTCTGATGCTCAGCCTGTTTGCATGTCAAGACCCTGCATTTAGGGAGATGGCATGTGAGGGACAATGTGTCTGGGGCCCAGATGAGCCATGATCTGACTGGCTATGTGGGTCCCTCTGGTCCCATCTCTCGGGCTGAGCCTCATCTGTGTCAGCACTTTCCCCACTGATGTTCTGGGGATGCTGGTTTCTGAGTTAGCTTGCTCTGGTGTCTCTGCTTGCCTCCCCTCTCCCTGCAGGCTGAGGGGGTAGAGGGGCTGCTTACTGGGTGGTCTCTGCTCCTGTGGCAGGAAGGACCCTGCAGGGGGGACCACAGAGTGTGGGATGTAATCCCAAGAGCATGGGGCCCACAGAGGTAAGATTAGAATGGTGAGTGTTCCCTCTATGGTACAACGGGGATTGGCAGCATCTCTGGAGCAATGGGAAGCAGATTCCATTCCCAGCCTGGAACAGTGAGTTAAGTGCCCAGCGTTGCCAGAGCTACAGCATAGGTTGAATCTGCGGCTCAGATCTGATCCCTTGCCTGGGAAATTAATATGCTGCAGTGTGGCCAAAAGAAGAAGTGAAAAGGGAGGTGGGGGCAGATCATGGTAGATTCTGTTGGCCATAAAACATGTCAGGTATTTCCTTCATTGAAATGGGAAGCTGAAACTGACAACACTAACATGGCCCGAATCTAAGCAGAACACAGACTGGGACTTGAACCCATGTGCCGGAACTCAAACCCAGCCTAAACCCAGACTGGGACTTGAACCCATGGTTTTATTTATTTATTTATTTATTTATTTATTTATTTATTTTGTCTTTTTGTCTTTTGTTGTTGTTGTTGTTGCTATTTCTTGGGCCGCTTCCGTGGCATATGGAGGTTCCCAGGCTAGGGGTTGAATCGGAGCTGTAGCCACCGGCCTACGCCAGAGCCACAGCAATGCAGGATCCGAGCCGCGTCTGCAACCTACACCACAGCTCACGGCAACGCCGGATCGTTAACCCACTGAGCAAGGGCAGGGACCGAACCCGCAACCTCATGGTTCCTAGTCGGATTCGTTAACCACTGCGCCACGACGGGAACTCCCCCCATGGTTTTAAATTAGAATCACACCCTGTATCTGGACTCACTGAGGTTCAGGTTCTTCATGCCTCTGCACAGAAGGAATTCAGCGAGAGACAAAGTGATAGGCAAGAAACAGATTTATTAAGATTGGACGCTTGTGAGAGATGCAAGCAGGCAATCATGGAAGCTCTGCCCTGAGGATCCAGTGGGCTACAGTTTTATCATTCAAGGGAAGTGGGGGTCTGAAAAGCCCGCCTTTTCCTTTCTGGAAGTTGCAGTAGCTCCTCCTTGGTTTCCAATAAGGTGTGTATTCAAATCAGCAAAAGGGCGGTCCTCAGACTTCTGCCCTTGGTCTGAACCTGAGTACAGACCTCATCCCATTCCCCACCCAATGATCTGAGGCAATTCTTACACCTCCACTAGTCAATCCAGGCTGCCTTGTTCTGATGGCTCTTGTGAACAATTTATTAACTTACAGAGATCTCCCAATGTATTAACTTAAAGTTTCCCCCTTTATCTATGATCCCTTATTGGGACTTCTACAACTACCTCTGCCTACTCTATCCCTAGCAGAGCCAGTAAGGTATTTAAGAGCCAGATACACATAATTAGATTTACTTGAGAGGCAGACATAGGCACAATCATGATGTATTTGAGAAATGTAAAAATTCTGCCTTGACTTGAATGGGAGATAGCTACTAGAAAATCATGTAAAATGAGGTCATGAGAGATAATGTGACTCAGACATGGGTTTAGACTTTATGTAATTAAAAAAAAAAAAAAGATTAGAACGGTGGCTGGTAAATGGTTCAAATTGTCCTGCTTATGCATCTAGTGTGCATGTATGAATAAGTTTAGTTGTCAATATTAGTAAAATAATATAGAAGACTGGGGAACTTATCCAGCAATGGTTATTAATGTGTGATCATGAAAATGTAGAAGTTCTTCCATGGCAGGTGATACTGCCTCTGAAGAGCCTACCTGAAATGGATATGCCTAGTGATATACAGAATTTTTGCCTATGATTTGACTTTGACAAAGTGACATAATTTGTACCTATTAGCTCATTTATTGAGAAAGACATAATGGTTATTGTTGTTGGCTTGACACCAGTTGACAAGGATTCGATTCCTTCCTTATTTTAAATGTTCATGGGTAGGCTCTGCAAATGTAGGATGCATCATAGGCTAGTAACCATTCCCGGTTAGTAGTGGTAGTTTCTGCTGCTGAGACTTCTTGTTTGGATGCAAATGCTTCTGAGATGATGAAGATAATTAGCATCACTGCTGTTACTGAGTGAATGAGCTTATAGATGAACTACTTCATGTTGTGTGTGCATCAGGGTGGTGGGAGGAATGTGACATCCCTAAAAACAAAGAAAATGCTGTGGGGAGAAGGTCATATTTACTCTTACAAACATAATTGTGAAGTGAATTTTTGCTCACATTAAGTGTAAATCTGAGAATAGTGGAAATCAGTGTACAAAACTTCCTTCCTATAACAGTGCAGGCTGCTCCCGTTGACATTACATAATGGAAGTGCACTGCTACAGAGTATGTACCGTGGGGGACAGTGTCCAGGGATGCACTGCATAAGGTGCTTCCAGTCAAACCACTGGTTGCAAAAAAGAAGAAAGCCTAAAACTCACAATAGGTGGAAGAGCATGTTACACTACCTCTTTGAAGAGTTGCTGATCAGCTAAATACTATTACTCCTGGAAGAATAGCGATAATTATGGCAGCTGATGTAAAGTAAGCTCATGGGTTGACATCTACCCCTATGAGAAACATCTGACGGCCCCACAAGATAGAGCCTGAAAAGCCAGTGGGCATGATTCATACCATTCCCATGTATCTGAAAAGCACTCTTTGTCCTAAATAGTATGTAATATGTGAGACTATTATAAACCCAGGTAGGCTATGAGTACAGACTTCAGTGTGACCAAAGAATCAAATTAGGTGTTGGTATAGAATTGTGTCTCCTCCTGCAGGGTCAAAGAAAGTAGTATTTAAATTTTGATCTGTTAACAGTAGAATAATTCTGGCTGCCAGTGTTCCCAGAACTCATCCTCTGCTCACCAGAACTGAATAGAAATGCAGAGACAGAGTTTGGGGTGAAGGAGAAAAAAATAGCTTTATTGCTTTGCCAGGAAAAGGAGGGTCGTGGCAGGTTAACCTAAAGAATGTGCCCCATTAGGAGAGGTTGGGAAGTAGTTTTAAACCTTTGAGAGTGAACAATAGGGCTGCAGATAAGGATCAGGGGAGAAGGAAGCTTGTGTTGTTTTCAAAGCTGGTGTTCAGTGGTCTAGTGGCCTTTCCGGAATGAAGAATGCTTCATTAACACCTTCCATTTGTTGGGGCTTCTAGTTCTGCAGAAGAACTCAAAGATATTGTTATCTATATTCCTGGAGGAGGAACCGGGACCAAGACCCCTTCCCTCCAATCTGCACTATTGCTTCTTGACCGCTCCTCTCCAGTCTCTGCATCCCCTCCCTTTCCTGATTATTAGCTGTTTGAACCTGCCCTTTGGAACTCAGGGAAAGTCATGGAGGCTGAAGTTTATTCCCTAAAAGCAAGCAATGGAGTGAAAGGCCAGTAGAAGGAAAAATCCCTCTCGTCCGGACTCTGAAGAGGCGACACCCCAAATCACTCACGAGAAGCGGTCTTGATGCAAACAGCAAGAGGATTTTTATTCCAAGCGCCCTGGGGCCCACAGTCCTACGCCACGCAGGGGTAGAGGACTGCAGCCATGAGTGCAGAATCGGGACAGCTTTTATGGGGTTCACAACAAAGCCTGTGCGTCGCAAACCAATCATTTTAAAATATCGAGAGCCCGTGCTCCGTGGACCAATCATTTTAAAACAGCTCCAGAGGTCCGCATTTGCGCAGGCTCCTGGGCAGAGTGACAGATTGCAGTTGAGATAGGTCACTAGGGCTTTCAATGTGTAATCAATTCTTCTATGGTGCCAGTCAGTTTTACAGAATCCAGATAAGCGATTAGTCAACTCATTTCCTGTTATCTTACTTAGGCCAGGATAGCAGGCCCTGGAACAGCAAGAAGTGTGACCTTCTACCTATTTACTGGCAGTGAGCAGGGTCTGGAATTCGGGGGCATTTAGAGCTTTTTATTAACTTCCTGGGTTCTGGGAGGGTTAGGTTGCATTTTCATCCTTTCAGGAGCACACAGAAAAGCTTGTGTGTGTGCCTAGGAGCCCCACAGGACACTATCTTGGTTACACTAGGACTGAGAGTGCTAATTACAGTAATATGGCTACAACTGGGGCCAATCAAACAAATAATGATGTTTGGTATTGGAACAATGGCTGGTGGTTTTACATTAAAGACTGTAGTCATAACAGTATGACTGAGTATTTCCTCCACCAAGTTTTGAGGAAATAACCTGCTAAAATTAAGGAGAAAATGGTTAGTTCAACAGAGGGTCCTGCATGTGCCAGATTGCTGGCTAGAGGTGGATGTATGCTTCAGCTGGTACCAGAACCAGCTCTACTATTGATACAAGTAGGAGTAAGAATGAGGGGGGGAAGTAGTCAAAAGCTTATATTGTGTGTTTGGGGAAATGCCACATCTGGTGCCCCAGTTATTAGTGGAAAAAGACAGTTTCCAAATTTTCCAGTCATAGTGGACAAAACGATAAAGAAAATTATTACAAATGCATGGACTGCCATGACTACATTACAAATTTGCTCATCTTCATGTGTTGTGAAACCGCAAAAACTGTGGCAACAGAAGGAGACAAACAGCACTCGGAGATATGGAAAAGCAAGGTTTATTCAGCACCAGTGCGGGCTCAGAGGAGTCACCTCCAGAGTCTGAGCACCAGGTCTTTGTTCTCAGTAACTTTTATACACTACAAGGTCTTGATTTTCCCATGTAAGCATCCCGGACCTCCCCCATCCCCAAGCAGACAGTGTTCCTCCCTAAGAAACTGAGCAAGCAAGGTTACAGAAGCAGAACTGATAACCAATGCTGGGTACCTGATTAACAGGGCTGCTGGCTTGGACAGAGAGCACACAGTTGTTACATTATTACAAGAAGGGTGGCATAGTGATGAGCACAGCTGGAAAGGCTTGCAGCTGCCTTCTTAGCTAAGGGGGGGGTTGTTCTTTTTTTTTTTTTTTTTTTTTGTCTTTTGTTGTTGTTGCTATTTCTTGGGCCGCTCCCACGGCTTATGGAGGTTCCCAGGCTAGGGGTTGAATCGGAGCTGTAGCCACCAGCCTACGCCAAAGCCACAGCAACGCGGGATCCGAGCCGCGTCTGCAACCTACACCACAGCTCACGGCAACGCCGGATCGTTAACCCACTGAGCAAGGGCAGGGACCGAACCCGCAACCTCATGGTTCCTAGTCGGATTCGTTAACCACTGCGCCACGACGGGAACTCCTTCATTTACCTTTTAATAATGAGTTCAGCAAGGCTGCAGGTTACAAGCACAATATACAAAAATCATTTGTATATCCGTATTTAGCCAAGTAACAAACTAGAAATTCTAATTAAGAAAATTCCATTTAAAAGTTCCCTTTGTTGGAGTTCCCGTCAAGGCACAGTGGTTAATGAATCCAACTAGGAACCATGAGGTTGCGGGTTCGAACCCTGCCCTTGCTCAGTGGGTTAAGGATCCAGCATTGCTGTGAGCTGTGGTGTGGGTTGCAGACACGGCTCAGATCCCGTTGTGCTGTGGCTCTGATGTAGGCCAGCAGCTATAGCTCTGATTATTAAACCCCTAGCCTGGGAATCTCCATATGCTGTGGAAAGCGTCCCTAGAAAATAGGCAAAAAGACAAAAAGACAAAAAAAAAAAAAAAAAGTTCCCTTTGTAGTTCAGCAGGTTAAGAACCCAACTAGTATCCATGAGGAAGCAGGTTTGATCCTTGGCCTCACTCAGTGGGTTAAGGATTCAGCATTGCCACAGTTGCGATGTAGATTACAGACTTGACTCAGATCCCAAGCTGCTATGGCTGTGGTGTAGGCCATCACCTCCAGTTCCAATTCGACTCCTAGACTGGGAACTTCCATATGCCACAGTGTGGCTCTAAAAAAAGTAAGAGGAGACTTTGGGGAGACCATGGCACCAAACAGATTAATGGAATGGATATATATAACCAACTGACTTTTTTGGGGTTTTTTTTGTTTCTTTTTTGTTTTTTGGAAAAGGCTAAAGAAGAAGGAGCACTCCCAAATGCTGCACCAAAGGCATGCAAAAGTTCCTGGGCCAGGGATTGAACTTGGGCCACTGCAGTGACAAAGCTGTGATCAATCGATTTTTGACAAAGGTACAAAGGCACTGAAGCAGAGAAAGTTTAGCTTTTCAGCTAATGGTGCTCAACAACAGGATAGTTATATGCAAAAAAAAAAAAAAAAGAACTTAAAGTTATGGGACCATATAGATACACACAGAGCCAAAATAGTTCAGATGTAATATAAAACCTAGAGCTTTAATCTTGCAGGAGAAAACCTTTATCATTTTGGGTTAGATTAAGATGTCTTAGAGCAGCAATAGCACAATCCAAAGACCAACAGGATTTCATTAAATTAAATCTCTGCTCATCGAAGACACTGTTAAAATGAAAGCAGACTATGGAGTTCCTGTCATGGCTCAGTGGTTAACAAACCACTACGCCAGAGCCACAGCAACGTGGGATCCAAGCCGTGTCTGCAACCTACACCACAGCTCACAGCAACGCTAGATCCTTAACCCGCTGAGCAAGGCCAGGGATCGAACCCTCAACCCCATGGTTCCTAGGCGGATTCGTTAACCACTGAGCTACGACAGGAACTCCAATACAGTACCTTTTAAAAAGCAACCCCCAAAATAAATACCTAGGAATAAACCTGGCTAAGGAGCTGAAAGATTTATATGCTGAGAACTATAAAACATTAATCAAGGCAAATGAAGAAGATTCAAAGAAATGGAAAAATATTCCATGTTCCTGGATTAGAAGAATTCATATTGTTCAAATGGCCATACTACACAAAGCAATCTACAGATTCAACGTGATCCCTATCAAATCACACATGACATTTTTCACAGAACTAGAACAAATGATCTAAAAATTTACTCAGAACCATAAAAGGCCTAGAATTGCCACAGCAATCCTGAGGAACAAAAACCAAGCAGGAGGCATAACTCTCCCAGACTTCAGGCAATTTTACCAAGCCACAGTAATCAAGACAGTGTGGTACCAGTACCAAAACAGACATACAGACCAAAAGAACATAACAGAGAACCCAGAAATAAATCCAGACACCTACCATCAATTAGTCTTCAACAAAGGAGCCAAGAACATAAAATGGGAAAGACAGTCTCTTCAGCAAGTAGTGCTGGGAAACCCGGACAGCTGCATGCAAATCAATGAAAATAGAACACACTCTCACACCGTGCACAAAAATGAACTCAAAATGGCTCAAAGACTTAAACATAGGACAAGATGCCATAAAACTCCTATAAGAGAACATGGGCAAAGCATTCTCTGACATCAGCCTTTCTCAGGTCAGTCTCCCAAAGCAATAGAAATAAAAACAAAAATAAATGAATGGGACCTAATCAAACTGACAAGCTTTTGCACAGAAAAGGAAACCATTAAAAAAAAAAAAAAAAAAAAAAAGACAACCAGGGATGGGATTAAGATGGCAGAATAGAATAGAAGGACTGGAGCTCAACCTCTCTCCTAAAAACAACAAAATTATAACCAAACGCTGAGCAACCTTCAACCAAATGGACTAGAAACTTTCAAAAAGATATCCTACTCCAGAAGACAAAAAGGTGGCCACATCAAGAAGTAGTAGGGCTATTACATGACATAAGCAACCCCATACCTCCCAGGTGGGAAGACCCACAGACTGGAAACTAACCATATCACAGAGACTCACCTACAGGAGTGAGAGTTCTGAGCCCCACATCAAGTCCCCACGCCTGGGGATCTGGCACTGGGAGAAAGAGCCCCCTGAGCATCTGGCATTGAAGGCCAGTGGGGCTTGTCTGCAGGAACTCTGGGGGAAATGGAGAGCGGCTGGGGGAAATGGAGACCCCATTCTTGAAAGGTGCACATAGACTTTCAAGTGCACTGGGTCCCAGGGCAAAGCAGAGATTCCCTAGATATCTGGGTTGGACCTGACTGCAATTCTTGGTGGACCTTCTGAGAAAACAGGGGGTGACTGTGGCTTGTTGTTGGGGAAGGGCATTGGAGGCAAAGCTTCTGGGAATATTCATCAGCATGCATTTCTCTGAAGGTGGCCATTTTGGGAATATCTGGCCCTACCCATCAGTGACAAGAAGCCCCAGGCCAAACAACAATCTAGGAGTTCCGTCGTGGCGCAGTGGTTAACGAATCCAACTAGGAACCATGAGGTTTCGGGTTCGGTCCCTGCCCTTGCTCAGTGGGTTAACGATCTGGCGTTGCCGTGAGCTGTGGTGTAGGTTGCAGACGCGGCTCGGATCGTGCGTTGCTGTGGTTCTGGCGTAGGCCAGCGGCTACAGCTCCGATTCGACCCCTAGCCTGGTAACCTCCATATGCCACAGGAGTGGCCCAAAGAAATAGCAAAAAAAAAAAAAAAAAAAAAATCTAGGTGGGATCACAGCCCCACCCATCAGCAAACAGGCTGCCTAAAGACCCCCCAGGCACACAGCCCTCCAATCTCATCTAGAGACTAAGGCCCACCCACCAGAGGGATAGGAATCGGCCCCACCTACCAGTGGGCAGGCACCAGTCCCTCCCATCAGGAAACCTACAGCAGCCCCCGTACCAACTTCAGCTACAAGGGGGGCAGATACCAGAGGTAAGAGGCTACAACTCTGCAAAAAAGGTCACCATGACAAAAACCTATAAAAATGAAAAGACAGAGAACTGTAACTCAGATAAGGGAGAAAGAAAAAAACCCAGAAAAACAGCTAAGTGATCAGGAGATTCTCAGCCTCCAGGAAAAAGACTTTAGACTGTTGATGCTGAAGATGATGCAAATCATTGGAAATAAGCTGGAGGCAAAGATGGGTAATTTACAGGAAACACTGAGCAAAGAGATACAAGATAAAAAACTTAAGAAGAGATGCAAAATACAATAACTGAAATAAAAAATGCATTAGAAGCAGCCAACAGTAGAATACAGGAGGCAGAAGAACAAATAAGTGAGGTGGAGGACAGATTAGTGGAAATTATGGATGCAGAACAGAAAAGAGAAAAAAGATTGAAAACAAATGAAGAGAGTCTCAGAGAACTCTGGAACAATGTTAAACACACCAACATCTATATTATGGGTGCCAGAAGGAGATGAGAGAGAAAGGGACAGAAAAATATTCGAAGAGATAATAGCCGAAAACATCCCTAACATTGGAAAGGAACCACTCAAATCCAGGAAGTGCAATGACTACCATATAAAATAAACCCAAGGAGGAACACCCTAAGACGCATATTAATCAAACTGACCAAAATTAAAGACAAAGAGAAAACACTGAAAGCAGTTAGGGAAAAGAAATAAATAACATACAAGGAAACTCCGATCAGGTTATCAGCAGATTTTTCAGCAGAAATTCTGCAGCCCAGAAGGGAGTGGAATGATATACTTAACATGATGAAAGGAAAAACCTCCAACCAAGATTACTTTACCCAGCAAGGCTCTCATTTAGATTTGAAGGAGAAATCAAAAGCTTTACAGACAAGCAAAAGCTAAGAGAATTCAGTAACGCTAAACCAGCTTTACAACAAATACTAAAGGAACCTCTAGGCAGAAAAGAGAAGGCCACAGCTAGAAACAAACAAACAAAGGACAGCCTACAAAATGGGAGAAAACAGTTGCAAATGAAGCAACTGACAAAGGCTTAATCTCTAAAAATATACAAATAACTCATACAACTTAGAAGCAAAAAAAGAAACAATCCAATTGAAAACTGGGAAGAAGACCTAAACAGACATTTCTCCAAAGAAGACATAGGGATGGCCAACAAGCACATGAAAAACTCAACATCACTGATTATTAGGGAAATGCAAATCAAAACTACACTGAGGTACCACCTCACACTAGTCAGAATGGCTATCATTAATAAAACTACAAATAAAAGGAGTTCCTGTCATGGTGCAGTGGAAATGAATCCAACTAGTATCCATAAGGATGCCAGTTCGATCCCTGGCCTTGCTCAGTGGGTCAGGGATTCAGCATTGTCATAAGATGTGGTGTAGGTCACAGACTCAGCTCAGATCCTACGTGCTATGGCTGTGGTATAGGGTAGGAGCTGTAGCTCTGATTCAACCCCTAGCCTGGGAACCTCCATATGCTGTGAGTGTGGCCCTAAAAGGAAAAAAAAAAAAAAGACTACAAATGACAAACACTGGAGAGAGAGGGAGAAAAGGGAACCCTCCTGCACTGTTGGTGGGAATATAAATTGGTGCAACCACTATGGAAAACAGTATGGAGGCACCTCAGAAAACTAAATATAGAACTACCATATGATTGGAGTTTCCGTTGTGGCGCAATTCACTATAAACAAAACTATAATTGAAAAAGATATATGCACCCCTATGTTAACTGTAGCACAATTCACAATAGCCAAGACATGGAAATGGAAATGTCCATTGACAGATAAACGGATTAAGAAGATGTACACATCCACTGACAGATAAACGGATTAAGAAGATGTACACACAATGGAGTACTACTCAGCCATAAAAAAGAGAACAAAATAATGGCATTTGCAGCAACATGGATGGAACTATATATAGACTCTGATACTAAGTGAAGTAAGTCAGAAGGAGAAAGACAAAGACCATATGGTATCACTTATATCTGGAATCTAATATACAGCACAAATGAACCACTTACAGAAAAGAAACAAACTTCATGGACATGGAGAACAGACTTGTGGTTGCCGAGGGGGAGGGAGGAGGACGGACTGGGAGTTTGGGGTTAGTAGGTGCAAACTACTGCATTTGGAGTGGATAAACAATGAGATTCTGCTGCATAGCACAGGGAACTCTATCTGATCCCTTGTGATGGAACATGATGGAGGATAATGTGAAAAAAAATGTATATATAACGGGGTCACTCTGCTATACAGCAGCAATTGACAGAACATTGTAAATCAATTACAAAAAAAAGGTTTTTTTTTTAAATGCATGAAAGCAGCCACAGACGGAGACAAGATCTTTCCAAAACATACATCTGATGAGAGAGCTCTTGAAACTCAACATTAAAAGACAACAACCCAGAGTTCCCGTCATGGTGCAGCAGAAACAAATCTGACTAGGAACCATGAGATTGCGGGTTTGATCCCCAGCCTCGCTCAGTGGGTTAAGGATCCAGCATTGCCGTGGGCTGTGGTGTAGGTTGCAGACACAGCTCAGATCTGGCGTTGCTGTGGCCCTGGCGTAGGCAGGCAGCTACAGCTCCGATTTTGACCCCTAGCCTGGGAACATCATGTGCCATAGGTGCAGCCCTAAAAAGACAAAAGCAAAAAATAAATAAATAAATAAGTAACACAACCCAATTTTTTAGATGGGCAAAACTAGTAAACAGGTACTTCACCAAAGATAAGAATGATGACAATGAAGCACAGGAAACAAGGTCCAACATCATCAGTCATTAGGGAAGTGCAGGTTACAACCAAAATGAGAAACCATTTAACAGTTACTAAAACAATTCAGATTATAAAGCCTCACCACACCAAGCACTGGAGAAGATATGAAGAAAATGGAACCTTCATACATAATAGTGCAACCACTTTGGAAAAGTTTGAGAGGTTTTTAAAAAGTTAAACATACACCTGCCATATGTATGATCCAGCCATTCCACTCCTAGCATTTACCCAAAAGAAAATATATCTGCATACAAAGACTTGCACATAGCAACAAAACCAGAAGTTTCCTAATAGTAGCTCAGCCCCTTTATCCATTACGAGTAAGGCTTTTTATTCTGCTCAAAAAACTTTTTATCTGAGAACAAGAAATGTTAATTTAAAAACAGGCAAAATGTGAAAATTACACTTCCAACTAAAAATTTTTCTTCTTCTTTTTTGCTTTTTAGGGCCGCACCTGCAGCATATGGAAGTTCCCAGGCTAGGGATCAAATCAGAGCTGCAGCTGTCAGCCTACACCACAGCCACAGGGATGCCAGATCCGAACTCCATCTGTGACCTACACCACAGCTCATGGCAACGCCGGATCCTTAACCCACTGAGCGAGGCCAGGGATTGAACCCGCATACTCATGGACACTAGTTGGGTACATTACTGCTCGGCAGAATGGGAATTCCCACAACTAAAAATTTCCCATATTTTCATTTAGTCTTTTCTGTTTTCCACAGACAAAACCAACCAAAAATTGACTTGAGGAACAATGAAAACACACACCATAATATATATTTTTGAAATGCCATTATACAAATTTTAATTTATTTTGAGAATATATTTATATTTTAAGATCAGAACATGTATACATATGACTAAAAAACAGTATGGCTGACACAGACCAGGTCCACACTGGTAAGCGTCTGAGAACCATTTAATGTGCTGACAGTAGTACTGGCGCAGGCAGACAGAGGAAGAATAAATAATAGTGCTTTGGGGAGCACAGTAGTGATCAATAGGGTAGGTAAGTAAGGAGCCTCATCGTGGACACTACAGCAGGAACAACTCCCCAGTACTGACATGTGCAAAGTTCCATGTCTCCACGATGGAAACGGCCCAACCCATCCAAACAGCCTCCCACTTAGTTGGCAAGTGAAGAGGGTGGAGGAACTGGACTCGGAGAAAAACTGACATAAAGTTCAGACAAGCATGTGTGTTCATACACACACCCTACAAAGGGCCCTGCCCTACAAAACAGAACTGTACACAGTTTAACAAAGGTGCTCCCAGCCTCCCTGTCACCTCTTGGGCAGTGAGTCAGGCCATCACAACTTCTGACACCCAGACATCTTCATCAGGAGGAAGGCTGTCCCCTGAGTGGTGGGGACAGGCGTTAGGTGAGAGCAAAGCTTTGGAAGCTACTGCATTATTTCAACATCCCTAAACAAAAAAGATATTAATTGCTAATCATAAGTGTACAAACCAAAAACTGCTTCATGTCCCATACCTCAAGGATGAGCACAATCATTTTGCTGCGCAATGGTGAAGCCAACAACAAGCCCTTGACTGTGCTTCCGCAAGTACAGTTACAGGGCAGGGAAAGAAATTAGGTTCCATGTGCTAAAATTTACACTTATTGCTATGAACTAAGTTTTAATGTATTTCTTGAGTCAAAATAAAACCAAGTGTCTAAGGACCCACTAATCCTATGATGGATTTTCATCTGAAACTCATTCACTTGTATAAGTTAGGCCCATGGTAATGGAACCTGTCCAGGTTTTCAAGCATGCATAAACTGACGAAACATTAAAGCCGCCCTTGTATAATTAGGCACAGGAAGCCTCAGGTGGCTGACTGATCAGGGCTTCTCAGGACTGGATGTTGGTCGAATTGAGGATTCGAGAAGTAGCATCAGATTTGGAAGCCTTTGAAAGTTCTCGCTGTTGAAAAATAAATAACATCAGTGGCAGCACTACCCCCTCTCATGGATGCCCCGCCCTTGGAAGCATGAGATATAAGGCCTTCTGCGGGCTGGTTCTTCAAGATGGTGGTCCCTAGCCCAGCACAGGCTGTGTTAGGAACCAAAGGTAAGGGACTCTGAGCATCTTAGTTACAGATTAACCAAGTGCACATGTGCCCTTGATCCCTTTCCTCAGCCAGTCCATTCTGTTAAAACCTCACAGGAGAGAAATCCCTTCCAGTTGACAAAGTAATCTGAGTTGTCGAGCTAGGTAGGCAACAAGCTTTGGTCTTTTGAGCCCTTTACAAAACAATGGGCCAGAAAATATATCTACCAATCCCTGGGGCTGAGGGCCTTGTAACCTGCTGGTGATTTGATCTCATGCTGGAGCACATGGTATAGAAGCAGAAGATAAAGCATGAATGACCAGCGAGAAAGACAGACATTAGTAGAGGTTAGTCTACTGTGCTTCAGTGCTGCCTGGTGGATTCTACCAGCCATAACACCCAAAACCAGAAGAATCTCCCTCAGCCTAGACAGAGATAAAGAGATACATGTAAATGCCAAGAGGATTAAGTGGGGCTTGGCTCAGCAAACAGAAAAGAGACAGCTGGGCTCCTTGTCCATTAGTCAGCTAGCTGGAGTGACAAGTACTCACTTCCTATGGGTAGAACCACCAGTCAAGTAACTTGACAAAAGCAGCAGAATATAAAGCTAGCTTCAGTGCTCAAAATGAGCAATAGCCTTGGGCAGCTGTCACATTCTCCATCCTCGCAGCAGGAAGGTTGATGCCCTAGGCTTTAATTCAGTATTCCCTGCTCCCAAGGGTGAGGGGCAGCCTCACCTCTCAAGAGGAAAATACTGAGGGAAGAGAACATCCAATGTTAAGGAAAGGGCACTGCAGTTAAGTGCTGGTAAATGAGTAAGTTACTAGGAGCAGAAGAGCATTATGGGAAAAATTACTTTCTTCCAGTGCTTCACATATGCTTTAGCAGCTCAATGCGGCAGAAACAGGCAAAGGCAAAGAAATGAGCATTGGCTAGCTCAGAGCAGACAGAAAGTTGGCAATTCAGCTCTGAGGGGTTAGTAAGACATATACTCCAGGAAATAATCAGCACGCAGGCCAAGAACCTCATAGGCAGCACACAGCTGGGACTCCCCTCCCCATGTGATGGGGCCTCTATCATCTCCAACACATTGGAGGCCTTTAATGTCACAACTGGGGAGGGTGAAGGTTTTCTGATGTGAAATACCATGATTAAATTAAAAGAAAACAACTTTGCCTGACTTTAGATGGGCTGAGAATCCAATTCAAGTCTGAACAAGTTAATCAGCAGGTTAGGCAGTCTGTTGGGAATTTAAACCAGATAGTTATTACTTTTGAAATCTATGTTAGAAATTTCTGCTTCCTTTGTAAAAAAAAAAAAAAAGTTTTTATGAGCTTGTACAGCTGAGATTGGTTAGTGTAGCCCTGTGCCCAGATGGTAATGAAGCCAGCAGATGACAGATCAGTTTGAAAAGGGGACATGGGACATGCAGGGGTTGCCATACAGACCTGAAGCCCAACAGTGGAGCTGTCAGAAAGGGACGGATCCTTCTAAGAACAAAGAATTAAGACAATTACCAAGAACTCCACCAAGAGAGCACCAGGGCAGTGATTAGCAGGGTTACCTCCTACAGCCAGGGAATGGTATTTCTTAAGCAGAAGGACCCAGGTTAAATGTCTGGTTGCTGCTACCATCTTCCTTCCTATATACCTCCCTTAAACTACCACACCTCATATCATGGTCAAGGCAGGAAAGGGATTCTCAGCCTCCAAAGTACTGTCCTAACTAATAGCTTGGGCGTCCTTGGGAAGATACCCACTCTGCCCCAACTGTGTGCTCCCCAGGGACTGGTAGATATTAGAAAAGGTGAATTACCGCAAACTCAGAATAGGTGCTGGCAACAGAATTAATGCTGAAGTTGCGCCGTGGGGGGGCCGAGTCAGGGTACCCACCACTGAGGATGCTGCCATTGAGCTCCAGGTTCTCCTCATTGGCTCCATGCTTGACACCACGGGGTGTTTTTCTCCCCGAACAGGTAGAAGTGATGACAGGCTGTAGAGAAAAAAAAAAAAAAAAAAAATCAATGTATCATCCTTACAATGGCCACACACACACAAATTATCAAAGGCTGGTACCACCTTTATATTATTAGTGTCTATAATCCTATATTTCTGGTTTTAAAACACAAACCCTTAATGATTTGCAAAACCCTTATCTTGAGCATAGTCTGTAAAATACTTGAGCCTGAACACATTTTACCAAACACTCCCCACCAGTCTCCTTGGGAGAGAGTACCTATTTGTGTTTAGTGATCCAGTGTCAACAGGCTGGAAGCCACATGCAGGGAACTTTGCTCAGCAGCAACTGAAGACCAGGCTTTGAACTGAGCCTTCGGTGACTCTAGTTTCCCAGTCACATCCCAGGGCGTCCCATGATATTAGTTGGGGCTCAAAATGACCATTCTCTTCTTTTTCTCATTTAGCTTTTGACACTTTACATCTGTCCACTCTTAGCATCTCAATGATAATGGAATCCAGGGAGCTTAGAAACTGTAACAAGTAGGTGTGGCTTGTTCAGCTGTGTGGCTGGACCATACTGACAGCCCCATCCTAGGCTTGCAGCCTCAGCCCTCCCCCTCCTACACGACTGAGCCTCAGCCTACTCATGAGGAATGTGCCCAAGCCAGATGAATTCCCTATTAACTTTGACCCGAGCTTTCATCTGATATGAAAACTGGAAGAATGCCTTTTGCTGACGCAGATGATTAATGGTCTTGAGACCCTGGGGGGAGGAAAACCACCCAGTTCCTATCAGTAGTCATGCTTCTCCCTAGTGGTCAGATTCTGGTTTTAGCTTTGGCCCCTTTAAATCCCCCTATAGCCCTTCTGTCACTGAGGGCAGCTACCAATGCCTCTGGATCATTGTCTGCCTGATCATGCCTGTATATGAATAACCCACAATAAGCTTCATAAGTGCACTTTACAAAGTTGCCTACTTCATTTTTTGGTCTCCAAGTTCCTTGTCTGTCCAGAGGATATTATTCAACATTCCTGCCTCCCAGCAGGCCCCAGGGTACATAGGTTGGGACAGTGTTGGGGATATGATTGTACAGAGAACATACTAACCTTGCTGCCAGAAGGTGGAAGTCGGGACACAGGGGAGCGGTAGACCGTCCCACCAAAAAGAGGCCGAATGCTACTGTTGGCTGTAGCATTGGACACAGTGGTAGTGTTCAGCTAAGGAGGAGAACAGAGATTACTGATATGAGACAACAATGCTTAGCAAGCCATCCCTACACTAGAGAGAAGGGAGGACAGGAAGCCGTCTGATGGTCTTTGTGGTGAAGAGCTCTAAGGACACCTGTGACAAGTGTTCAGAGGTCCATCCAACAGATGGAATTGTAAAGTGGGACAACGACCTTGTTTCTAAAAGTTAAACAGACCCCTAACATATGACCCAGCCATATCACTCTTGGGTATTTACCCAAAAGAAATGAAAGCATATATCCACACAGACTTTCACATAAATATTTATGTGCAGTCGCCAGAAAACTAGAAATAAGCCAAATGTCCATCAATACAGGCAACTAGGGAGTTCCCATTATGGCTCAGCAGGTAACAAACCAGACTAGGATCCATGAGGATGCAGATTTGATCCCTGGCCTCACTCAGTGGACTAAGGATCTGGTGTTACCGTGAGCTGTGATGTAGGTCACAGATGCGGCTCAGATCCCATGTTGCTGTGGCTGTGCTGAAGGCCAGCAGCTGTAGCTCCAATTCATCTCCTAGCCTGGGAACTTCCATATGCTGCAGGTGTGGCCCTAAGAAGACCAAAAAAAAAAAATACAGGCAACTAGACAAGCAAGTTGTGGTATATACATCTAATGGAATGCTGTTCAACAATAAAAAGGAATAACCTACTGATACATACAACAACATGGATGAAAAAAGCCAGACTCAAAAGTATACATGCTATATGATCCTATTAATATAAATTATTAGAAAATGCAAACTAATCAACAGCAACAGAGCAAAGCTGCAGTTGCCAGGAGCTGGGTGAGGAAAGGGTGGGAGTGGTTAAAGAAAGCAAGGAGAATACGACATGGCAAAAGGAAACTTCGAGTGTGATGGTGATGGTTTCTGGTGTATGTTTATGTCACAGCTTATTAATGTGTACATTTAAAATATGTGTCATCCCGCGTTGCTGTGGCTCTGGCGTAGGCCGGTGGCTACAGCTCCAATTAGACCCCTAGCCTGGGAACCTCCAAATGCCGCGGGAGCAGCCCCAAGAAATAGCAAAAAGACCAAAAAAAAAAAAAAAAAAAAAAAAATTATGTGTCAATTTTATTCAATAAAGCTGTAATTTTTTTTTTTAATTAGAAAAACGCTAGGTGGATTAAAAACCTTAACTGGGATAGCAAAACTATCCAAATACAAGACGTCAACTAGGAAATATAACATAGGAAAATACCTGTGTGGCCTCAGGTCATGGATAGATTATTTGCAAGGTACAAGAAGTATAACCATTAAGATAATAGATTGAGGAGTTCCCGTCGTGGCACAGTGGTTAACGAATCCGACTAGGAACCATGAGGTTGCGGGTTCGGTCCCTGCCCTTGCTCAGTGGGTTAACGATCCGGCGTTGCCGTGAGCTGTGGTGTAGGTTGCAGACGCGGCTCGGATTCTGCGTTGCTGTGCCTCTGGTGTAGGCCGGTGGCTACAGCTCCGATTCAACCCCTAGCCTGGGAACCTCCATAAGCCGTGGGAGCGGCCCAAGAAATAGCAACAACAACAACAACAACAACAAAAGACAAAAAAAAAAAAAAAAAAAAAAGATAATAGATTGAAAACATTTTTACTATTTTAAAATTAAGAGCCTTTTTTTTTGTTTGTCAACAACACACCATAAACAGCAAAGTCAAGCTACAGAAGATATACACAGATGCCGGGAAACACAACTGACAAGGGAGTAGCATCCAGAACATACAAAGAATTCCTATAAAATTTCTAAGAAAGAGATAAATGTTCCAACAGAAAAACTATTGAAAGCCTTCTCAGAAAAAGAAATCCAGAAGGCTAATGAATATGGCAAAAGGTTCCACTTCACTAGTAAAAAAGGAAATGAAAACTAAAATCATAATGAGCTTTACTTCATACCTATTCAATGGGGAAAAATTTTAGTCTGAAAATCACACGTTGGCAGATTGGAGCCACCACAACACCTAGGCACTGCCACACTGGAAACATAAATTCTTTTTTTCTTTTTTTGGTCTTTTGAGGGCCCCATGTGTGGCATATGGAAGTTCCCAGGATAGGGGTCAAATTAGAGCTACAGCTGCTGGCCTACACCACAGCCACAGTAACTGGGAATCCGAGCCGCATCTGCAATCTACACCACAGCTCACGGCAATGCTGGATCCTTAACCTATTGAATCAGGCCAGGGATCAAACCCTCATCTTCATGGATACTAGTCAGGTTCATTATTTCTGAGCCACAATGGGAACTCCTAGAAGCATAAATTCTTATAATCACTTTGGTATCACAGACTGAATGATTAGTGCAGTCAGGACTTAGAAAAGTTTAAATGCAGCACTCTTAAGATCAAGCCATCTCACTTAATCTTTGTATTCTCAGAGTCTAATAAAGAGATTCTCAAACTTTTAATGTAAACAAACCTTTTTAGAATTGAATTTTATGTTTAAAATTTCCTCATTTGAGCCCCTAGCCTGGAAACTTCCATATGCCTCGAGTGTGGCCCTAAAAAAAAAAAAAAACAAACATATTATTACTTTCCTAATAAAAAATAAACTACTTAATATCAAACTATAGGGATCTAGTTTAATAAATGAGAGTATGTCAAAAGAATAGAATATATTGGGGGGTAGGGGAATGTGCTTCGGTTGCGAGATGGAAATCCTGTGAAATTGGATTGTGATGGATCATTATAGAACTACAGATGTGATAAATTCATTGAATAATAAAAAAAGAACAGAATATATAGTTAATAATGAGCATGTATTTGAAGAAAGTTTGATGCTATGAAAAAAAAAGTCACAACCAATATCAAGTAGGGAAAAAGGAGAAATCAAAATTATATGTGATCTGTATTTTGTAAAAATACACTATTTTGAAAAGCTTTTTACAAAAGCAGGAAAAACACCAAATATTCTCACTGGTTCTCTTGGAGTTACATTACAGGTGATTTTTTTAAAAATATTCTATATGTTTATAAAGTATGAGTTAAGGAAGGAAAAGGAAAAGGAAAATAATGCTACACTTCATTTATCAAAGAAAAGGTTTAGAAAAAAAGGAAAGGAGGAAGGAAGGAAGAACTCCCTGCTTTCCTGCTTTAGAGACTAAGGAGTATTAGGTATTCCATTTGCTAAGCATGAAAGTCTTCTTTCACACATCTGCCACACATCAAAACTAGCTCTACTCCTTGACTGTCAAGTGTCAAGTTGCCACTCAGGATTAAACTTGTCTTCCACTCACACACGCATATGGACTCCACCTGGAAGGCTAGAAAAAGCCTTTCCCATCTCTGCACGACAGAAGGAAAGAGATGGCCAAGAGCCCCAGCCTCACAAAGAAACGCCTTGTACACTGCAGTTCACAAAGCCTCGTGTTTACCTTGCGCACTTTGCCCGGAGTACTGGGTGCCAGTCCTCGCCGCTTGCTGGGTGTCCGGGGAGTGCTGCCGTACAGCATCTCTGTCTCTGTTTGCTTCTTGTTCTTCAGTTGCTGTGTGAAAGTCAGAAGCAACAGTGATAAATCCCAGCAGGAAAACAGTCTGGGATAGGAGAGGCAGGGCCAGAAATCTCATGCAAATCTCTATACCCACAGCTAAAAAGAGCTGCCATGAGCTACCACTTCTGCAGCCAACCCAAGGCCCTGGCAGCAACTTGACTGCTCACACATGACTATCTTCCCTCTTCCCAAATAGGATTCACTTACTCTCTCCTGCTTGGCTTTCTCTTTCTCCAATCGATGCAGCTCCCACTGTTCTGTTACATACTCCATGAAGTTTTGTCCATTCACCACAAATGCCTTTGCATGCTCCTGTTCCCACATTTCAATTTGTGTTTTCAACTCTTCTTCCAGCTGAGACCAGAAACAAGGACATACTAATTACTTCAAATCTTTGGTGTGAAGCCCAGAAAGAAATGATTCTCCCTCTCCAGAGTATCATTAGCCTGGCTTCAGGAGCTGCACCCACATGGGAATAGGTTGGAGTGGCCAGAAATCAAAGTCTTAGGTTAGTCCATTCATAATACACCTGAAGATCAGAAAAGTTAAGAACCCAGAGCCTGACCACGAAGTTCTGGAGCCTGAAGTTGGAGGTGGCACTGGGGGAGACCGGCAACGTTACGTAGGCAGTGTACACTAAGAATAGCACTCTCTGGGCTCCAAATCTGGAATCTACCTCTTACTGGCTATGAAAAGGTGGGCAAGTTACTTAAGTTCTCAGTGCCTCAGTTTCCTCATCTATAAAATTGGAAATAACAATCTCAATCTCATAAAGATGTTGTGATGATTAAATAAATTAATAAATGGAAAGTACTGGAGTTCCCATAGTGGCTCAGTGGTTAACGAATCTGACTAGGAACCATGAGGTTGCAGGTTCGATTCCTGGCCTCACTCAATGGGTTAAGGATCTGGCGTTGCCTTGAGCTGTGGTGTAGGTTGCAGATGAAGCTCAGATCCCACGTTGCTGCGACTGTGGCGTAGGCCAGCGGCTACAACTCTGATTAGACCCCTAGCCTGGGAACCTCCATATGCCACGGGTACAGCCCTAGAAAAGACAAAAAAAAAAAAAAAAAAAAAAAGAAAAGAAAAGAAAGAAAGTACTTTGAAATAGTAACTATTCATTCAATAAATGCTAACTATTATTATCATTAAAATAGAGAACAGTGGAGCTCCTGCTGTAGCGCAGCAGCATCAGCGGCGTCCCTGCCACACTGGGATGCAGGTTTGATCCCCAGCCTGGCACAGTGGGTTAAGGATCCAGAGTTGCCACAGCTGTGGTGTAGGTCACAACTGTGGCTCTGATCGGATCCCTGGTCTGAAAACTCCATATGCTGTGGGATGGCCCCCCCCCGCAAAAAATTAAATAAAACATAGTAATGAAGTCCAAACATTTTCTCAAAAGGTTACTTTGTGTTATAGGCTGAATTATATCCCTTGCCAAATTCATATTAACTCATACTTGGAGTCCTAATCCCCAACATCTCAGAATGTGGCTTTGTTTGGACATGGAGGTAATTAAGTGAAAATGAGGTCCTCAGGGTGAGTCCTAATCCAACATGACTAGTGGCTGTTATGAGAAAAGAAAATTTGGACAGAGACACATACAGAAGGAAATCACGTGAAGATACAGGGAGAAGACAACTAGCTACAGCCAAGAGAGAGGCCTCAGATGAAACTGACCCTGCTGACACCTTGACCTCAGACCTCTAGCCTCCAGAATGGTGAGAAAATACATTTCTGTTGTTAAAGCCACCTAGTCTCTAGTACTTTGATATGGTAACCCTGAAAAGCTAATGAAACTTGAGAACAGGTTACTTATACTAGGAGGGCCCAATATATAGTTATTATCCCAGCCTAAGCTTTGGAAGAGGAGACAGGGAGCAAAATGATTCAATGCAAAGGATAGACAAAAAGTGAGATATTCTGTATCCAAGCACCAAAAACTGTTTTAGCAACAATATTACCTTTGGGAGTGTTTTTTGGAGCTTGGCCCGCTGCTTTTCTTCTTTTAGAAGATTTCCTCCACGATTTCTAAATCGACTTGGATCTGAAACTTTTCTCTGTGAAAAATACATTTTAATTAGAGTAAATCCCAGACAGACTAGTCACTTCTGCTAAGAATCCTCACTATTGGAGTTCCCCACATGGCTCAGCAGAAACAAATCTGACTAGCATCCACAAGGAAACAGGTTCAATCCCTGGCCTTACTCAGTGGGTTAGGGAGCTAGCGTTGCTGTGAGCTGTGGTATAGGTCACAGATGCACCTTGGATCCCGCATTGTTGTAGCTGTGGCATAGGCCAGTAGCTATAGCTCCGATTCACGCCCCCCCCCCGGCCTGTGAACCTCCATATGCCTTAGGTGTGACCCTAAAAAGACCAAAAACAAATTAAAAAAAAAAAATCCTCACTCTCAGAAATGGATACATATTTTTAAAGAGACCTGAGAGCTCTGCATTCCTTTCCACTCTTAGTAAAGTGAGAAATGGTGGCTTTCTAAGGCAAGGGAGTGACATGTGAACCCTCCCAGATCTATGAAAGATCAAATACTGGGATGCTTGAAAACTACTGTTTCTTTTTTAATCTAGAAAGTAAGACAGGGAGTGCCCACTGTGGCTCAGTGGGTTAAGAACCCAGCATTGTCTCAGGGGTTTGATCCCTGGCCTCAATCAATGGGTTTAGACTCAACATTGGTGCAAGCTGCGACTTGGATCCTATGTTGCTGTGGCTGTGGTGAAGACCTTCAGCTGCAGCTCTGTTTCAACCCCTAGCCTGGGAACTTCCATAAGCTGCAGGTGCAGCTGTAAAAAGAAAAAATTAAAAGTAAAACAGGATTTAATACTTACTGTACAATGTCACTGGCTCCCTTCCTTGGTTCAGAGGTCCCCAGTAGGAAATGGGATATATGGAGGGACAAGGGGGTAGGTCTACACCCAGGAGGGCTCAGTGGTGGCACTCCCACTTGCCCACACTCTTCCTGCATATTGACCCAATGCAGCTTAAATGTGCTCAGTTACATGGTTTATAGACCAATCTGATTTTTATGAAATTAACCCTCACAAAATGGACAAAAAAATAGAAGATGTTAGACTTCTTATTCTTTTGAATTTTGCTGGTTTTTGTTAATCTACACTGTGTGCAGTAGCATATCAGAACAGTAATATAAGTATATAATTTGTAAATATATATTAGATGAATACACTCAAAAATGAGGTAGGTAATCAAAAAAGTTTAGAAACAATCTTGACAATTTGGGGGCCAAACTGATAAATGAATTCTATTTCCCTTCCAGACTGTTTGATTAGTAACTGCCTATAAGCAATAATGAAAGGGAATGGTAATTATTTTCTTATTTTTTTTTTTTTTTTTTTGTCTTTTGTCTTTTTTGTTGTTGTTGTTGTTGTTGTTGTTGTTGCTATTTCTTGGGCCGCTCCCGCGGCATATGGAGGTTCCCAGGCTAGGGGTTGAATCGGAGCTGTAGCCACCGGCCTACGCCAGAGCCACAGCAACGCGGGATCCGAGCCGCGTCTGCAACCTACACCACAGCTCACGGCAACGCCGGATCGTTAACCCACTGAGCAAGGGCAGGGACCGAACCCGCAACCTCATGGTTCCTAGTCGGATTCGTTAACCACTGCGCCACGACGGGAACTCCTAATTATTTTCTTATTTTTAGTTAAATACTGGCATGTAAATAAGAGTTGCTTATTTGGCTCTTTGTGTATATAGATATTTAAACTGAGGTATAGTTGATTTACAATATTATATGTTTCAGGTGTACAACAGTGATTCACAATTTTTGAAAGTTATATTCCTTTTGTAGTTATTATAAAATACTGCCTATTGGAGTTCCCATTGTGGCGCAGTGGTTAACAAATCTGACTAGGAACCATGAGGTTGCAGGTTCAATCCCTGCCCTTGCTCAGTGGGTTAAGGATCCGGCGTTGCTGTGAGCTGTGGTGTAGGTTGCAGACACGGCTCGAATCCCGTGTTGCTGAGGCTCTGGTGTAGGCCAGCAGCTACAACTCCGATTAGACCCCTAGCCTGGGAACCTCCATATGCCACGGAAGCAGCCCTAGAAATGGCAAAAAGACAAAAAAAAAAAAAAAAACTGCCTATATTCTCTGTGCCATACAATATAACCTTGCAGCTTATTTATTTTCTTTTTATTTGTTTTGCTTTTTTTAGGGCCGCACCTGTGGCATATGGAGATTCCCAGGCTAGGGGTTGATACAAAGCTACAGCTGCCAGCCTACACCACATCATAGCCACGCCAGATCCGAGCTGCATCTGTGAGCTACATAACAGCTCACGACAATGCCAGATCCTTAACCCACCGAGCAAGGCCAGGGTTCGAACCCAAAACCTCATGGCTCCTAGTCAGATTCATTTCCGCTGTGCCACAATGGGACCTCCGGCTTATTCATTTTACACATAATAGTTTGTACTCCTTCATCCCAACCCCTTTACTACCCCTCCCCTCTCCTCACTGGTCACCACTAGTTTGTTCTGAGAGTCTGTTACTTTTTGTTATATTCACTAGTTTATTTTCTCAATTCCACATGTAAGTGATATTATACAGTAGTTGTCGTCCTCTGTCTGACTTAGCATAATACCCTTTGGGTCCATCCATGTTCCAAAAAGCAAAAATTTCTTTCTTTCTTTTTTTTTTTTTTTAATGGTTGAGCTCTTTATTTTTCCCACTCCTCCTCGTTTTCAACCAGAAGTAGGCAGTAACTGAGGACAAGAAAACCTGTTCTTAAACAGCTGTGAGCTCTCACACAGTTCTCTCCACTTCTGAGTCCTAGTTTCTCATCTATAAACTTGAAGGAGTTAAACTTAGGATTCTCTAAAGGCCTGTTCAAGCTCTAACAGGGCCAGTGTGAACCTGAGAATGAGTCTCTTTGAATTTCGTGCCCAAAGTGACTCACGTGCCTCATCCTAGTCCCGGCTCTGAGCTCTAAAATGCTGTAAGGGAATTTATTTGAATTAAGTTCATCAGAAAAAAAGGAACTTGGAGTACAAACATGTGCCCCAAACCCAAGTATTTTCAAAAACCACATCAGAGCTGGAATAATACAGAATGTGAGTTGCCTTCCCCAACATCCTTTCTTCTCTCCTTCCTCAGTAACATAATCTGAATTTATCTGTGGGAGCAATTTTCCCAGCCTTGCCAGCAGTTGGTGTGGCATTTAAACAGGTGCTATGAAGAGAACCTGGGAAAAGCCCTTTGAGGGGGTGGGATGGGGCAATGCTGTCTGTGTTTCCTCCTCCACCATACTGCCTGAATCACTGTGGAGGGAGTTCTAGAACCACCCTGGACCTGAGGCTAAGACCCATCCATTGGGGTAGAGGAGTTTAAGCTGAGGAAACCTGTGGACCATGGACTGGACATACCTGCCCTGTGCTGCCGACCTCTAGACTTCCCTTATGTGAGAAACTTCAACTTACTGAAGGCATGAATTTGGGGATTTTCTTTTATATGTTTCAGCATATAAGCTTGACAAACACAAATGGGTTAACAGTAATTCACAGACTTAATGAGAAAGACACGGTATTAGAAGCCCGGTAAAGGGCAAAGGAAACAGGTCTCTGACTTCACTGTACTCTAAGAAAAACAGACAAAAACTAGGGCAGTACCTCAAACTCTAGGAAAAGCCTCCAGCTTTCTTCCCACTTCCGGACACCTTCAAAGAGTTCTTTGTGAACCTCGTAGTAGTTTCTTAACTGCACAATCTCGGCATCATGGAGCTGAAGCACATCTTCTGTGTAGTCCTCTGCAAGATATAGGCCCACAGGTTAAAAAAATAATTCCCCTGGGGAGTTCCCACTGTGGTGCAATGGGATAATGATCCGGCTTGTCTCTGTGGAAGCATGAGTTCAATCCCTGGCCTGGTGCAGTGGGTTAAGGACCTGGAGTTGCTGTGTTGCACAGGTCACAGCTCCAGTTCAGATTTGATCTCTGGTCCGGGAACTTCTATATACTGCAGGGGCAGTCAAAAAGGGCAAAAAAAAAAATTCCCCTAGTGTTCAGTATCCCAGTTTACTAATCGCTCATCCCCTAAAATGGAAGTAGATTTTTCTTCCTAATAGTAAAAATGATACACAAATAAGTGTATTTTGTGGATAATAAACCCCGGGTTTGTCACCAACAGCCTGGTCACACTAAAGACTAAGGGACTAGAGTGTAGATTAAAATAACTAAGATTCTCGGAGTTCCCATCGTGGCTCAGTGGTAACAAACCCAACTAGTATCCATGAGGATGCGGGGTTAATCCCTGGCCTGCCTCAGAAACCAAGAGATCCCTTATTTCCCAATAACATCTCCAAATGCCTATCTAAACAGGAATAGCAATTTATGCTAAATGGCTTGGACAGTTAGCCGTATCTGTCCAGTAGAGTAAACACTTTCAAGTGAATGAATATCTGCACTTGTAAAAGGCAAGTGAGCAGGCCACATGAGGAATGACATTTCTGTACTAACCAGTATAGTAAGGAGCAAAGGCTTGTCTCTGCTCCTGGCTATAAAAACACTGGTCCCAGTACTGGGCCAGCTCCACTCGTATTGCCTCGATCACTTTCTTCATGTTCTGCATTTTCAGTTCTTCCAACCGATCCACCTCTAATTGCAACTGAAACAGAGACCCGTTAAAGGTGCTTGTCATACACAATTGTACATTCATGTAAGTTTGCAAAAAAGTGTCCCCATTTTTAATAAAATTATAATACAAAACCACAGAGGTAAATCAACACTCTTTATAACAATGGTATCATAGGAGTTCCCATTGTGGTGCAGTGGTAACAAATCTAACTAGAATCCATGAGGATGTGGGTTTGATCCCTGGCTTTGTTCAGCAGGTTAAGGATCCGGCATTGCTGTGAGCTGTGGTGTACATCACAAACACGGTTCAGATATGGCATTGCTGTGGCTGAGGTATAGGCCAGCAGCTATAGCTCGGATTCAACCCCTAGCCTGGGAACTCCATATGCCACAGGTGTGGCCCTAAAAAGACAAACAACAATGACATCATAGGAGCCAGAAATTTAATAAGCTAAGAAATAACAGAAAAGATAAAAGATGAGCCAGCTACTGCCACCCTTTTCTGATGCTTATCTTAAAATCAGGCTCACTCAAGGTAGAAGCTGGTACAGACAGCAGACTTGACACCAAAATTCTGACCCAGTGCTTTTTGGGTTTCTTACCGCTTTCTTGACCTTGGCCTTTGACCCAGTCATAACTGTGGCCACAGCTTCTCTCTCTTCTGCAGGTATTTGCAACCTATCCCAGAGCTCTCGTATCTGAGCACGGAGCCCCTCACATGCTGCTTCGTTTTGTGATTTTCGAACTTCCAGCTGCAACGAGGAAAGCCAGTGGTTACAGCAAAGACAGGAGCACAGAAGACTGGCACTCTGACCTCCCACAAAGAAACATCTGTACCCACATAGAGAAGAAGACGGTAAAGAGATGTGTTTTCAAGAAATTGACTCATTGACTTTGAGAAACTTATGGTTACCAAAGGAGACAGGGGTGGGGAGGGATGGACTAGGGGTTTCGGATGCAAAGGCTGTAAAACTGGGTTGTGATGATGGTTGTACAACTACAAATATAATAAAAGTCATTGAGTGTAACATTCAAAAAAAAAAGAGATCTGTCTTCATGACTTCTGAAAGCAAAAACTGTAAGACTTTTTTTGTTTTTGTTTTTTTTTTTTGTCTTTTTGCTATTTCTTTGGCCACTCCCACGGCATATGGAGATTCCCAGGCTAGGGGTCTAATTGGAGCTGTAGCCACCGGCCTACACCAGAGCCACAGCAACACGAGATCCGGGCCGCGTCTACAACCTACACCACAGCTCACGGCAACGCTGGATGGTTAACCCACTGAGCAAGGGCAGGGACCAAACCCGCAACCTCATGGTTCCTAGTCGGATTCGTTAACCACTGCGCCACGACGGGAACTCCTGTAAGACTGTTATTAAAGTAAGATCTCAAGACCTCAAGAATTAGGGTTCAAATTTTTAATTAAAAAAATTTTTTTTGGGAAGTTCCCGTCATGGCTCAGTGGTTAACGAATCCAACTAGGAACCATAAGGTTTCGGGTTTGATTCCTGGCCTCGCTCAGTGGGTTAAGGATCTGGCGTTGCCGTGAGCTGTGGTGTAGCTCACAGATGAGGTTCAGATCCTGTGTTGCTGTGGCTGTGGCGGAGGCCGGCATCTGTAGCTCTGATTGGACTTCTAGCCCCCCTGGAAACTTCCATATGGTAAGGGTACGGCCCTTCCAAAGAAAAAGAGGGGGAAAAAATTAAGGTTGTATTTCATGCAATACTATCTCATTATATTAACGAAGGAAAAAAACTGTCAGTTTTCTCAAATAGCCAGATACCACTGGAGATCCCAGGCCATAATTTGAGTAGACATTACCTGCCGTAGCAACTTCTGTAGTGTTGCAATATTTTCCAGGGATAAACAGAAGGCATCTTCATCTTCACACACCACATCTCTTTCAAAGCTTGTGTCTGGGGTGTGATCTAATTCTTCCATACACAGTATGATCTGTCTTTTTATGTCAACAAACTCCTCACGTCTAGATGCCTATAAAAGAAAATGATTACAAGATACCTAGAGGAAAGTCACATGATTTTTCAGAAGTATGAATGTGAGCATACCTTTGTTTCCCTCAAAGTTGCCACGTGCTGTCGGAACTGGTTCAGCTCTTCTAAGCTGGGAACTGAGGTGATGTCAATCTCATAGTGGGGCATGCAAAGAATTTCACACAGTTCTTGGTCTTGTTCTTGAAGTAGTTTCAGTTCTTGTTTTCTCTCCTTTTTCTGTTTTCGCATCAGTTCTACCTGAGTGCGCAAATCCTTTTCTAGTTGCAAGATGGTCGTCTCTCCTTCTTCCTGTGTGAGACAATGTACTCCTGTGAAGGTTCCAGGTGGATTTCTTCAAAGGAAGAGGACAATGAAAGAGAACTAGGGGAGTTCCCACCTTGGATCAGCGGAAACAAATCTGACTAGGATCCATGAGCACGCAAGTTTGATCCCTGGCCTCACTCAGTGGATTTAGGATCCGGCATTGCTGTGAGCTGTGGTGTAGGCTGGTGACTATAGCTCCATTTGACCCCTAGCCTGGGAACTTCCATATACCGCAGGTACAGCCTTAAAAATCAAAAAATTTAAAAAAAAATTGAAAGAGGACTAGGATAACAGATATTAGACTTACAAATAAGTTAACTCAAAGTTAACAGAATATGGCACAAAGAGGGTCACCTGACAAAGGTCTCCAATAAGGTAAGGTACCAGGGCACTTTTTTTTTGGCTTTCCCTAGGGCCACTACAGAGAAGTTCCCTAGTAGCTCAGCAAGTTAAGAATCTACCATTGCTACTACGGCTCTGGTTATTGCTGTGGCCCAGGTTGGACCCCTGGCCCTGGGAACTTCCACATGCTACAGACACAGGCACAAAAGAGAGAAAGAGACTAAAGAAAGAAACTATTCTGGAGAGTTCCCATCATGGCACAGCAGAAATGAATTTGACTAGGAAATATGATGTTGCAGATTCAATCCCCGGACTCACTCAGTGGGTTAAGGATCCAGCATTGCCATGAGCTGTGGTGTAGGTCACAGACACAGCTCGGATCTGGCATTGCTGTGGCAGCTATAGCTCTAATTAGACCCCTAGCCTGGGAACCTCCATATGCTGAAGGTGAGGCAGTGGGTTAATGATCCAGCTTGTCTCTGTGGCGGCCATAGCTGTGGCTCAAGTTTGATCCCTGGCCCAGGAACTTCCATATCCCTCAAGTGTGGTCAAAAAAGAAAAAAAAAAAAAAAAAAAATGGAGTTCCCGTCCTGGCTCAGCACAAACGAATCTGACTAGCATCCACGAGAACAAAGGTTCAATCCCTAGCCTTGCTCAGTGGGTTAAGGATCCAGCATTGATGTGAGCTGTGGTGTAGGTCACAGACTCGTCTTGGATCTGGCATTGCTGTGGTTGTGGCTACAGCTCCAATTCAGCCCCTAGCATGGGAATCTCCATATGCTGTGGGTTCTGCCCTAAAAAGACAAGAAACAAAAAAACTGTACTGATGACACACAGTCTCTGATTGCTCTTGGCTACCACTTATGAAATATCTTCAATCCAGTAAATGCAGTCTCCCCCTCCTAGGCTAGCTCTATCGAGATACCCAGGCAGTTCTTCCCACAATAGGGAGAAGGACTTGAGACCTTACTGGTACCACATTAGCCATTGTGTACTGTCCCTGCATTCACATCTGTTCTAATTACCTTCCCAAGCTCCACATTTATCTTCATTTTTATGATCTGGATATACTATTTTTACTGGTTCTAATCGGGATATGTTTTGGGGTCCCTCTGTCATTTATGTCACACTTGCTGGTATGATAAGCCTGACTTATGCTGGACCACAGGACAGAAAAGCAGAGCAGGTCCTGAGTTTATTATGCTCTCTTGATACTCTAGCAGCAGAGACATTTCTTAAGTGTCCATTCTGGCTGATTCAGTGATATGCAACTTTCAGATATGAAAACTCACAAAGGTAGGTTTTGGGGGTAGCTGTCCCTTATATCACTAGACACTTTTGTTTCCTAAGTAGCTCTTTTCATTTTTTTTGTCTTTTTTTTTTTTTTTTTTTGTCTTTTTTGCCATTTCTTGCGCTGCCCCCTTGGCATATGGGAGGTTCCCAGGCTAGGGGTCGAATCGGAGCTGTAGCCGCCAGCCTACGCCAGAGCCACAGCAACACGGGATCCGAGCCGCGTCTGCAACCTACACCACAGCCCACGGCAATGCTGGATCCTTAACCCACTGAGCAAGGGCAGGGACCGAACCCGCAACCTCATGGTTCCTAGTCGGATTCGTTAACCACTGCGCCACAACGGGAACTCCCCGTTTTTTTTTTTTTTTTTCAAAGAAAGAATGGAATGATATCAATTATGCATAGCTCCAGGTTTAAAGAAAATTTTATGTCCTACAAATTGATAGTAAAAGAAGTTTGATGTTTTTTCTCTTTTTCTTTTTAGGGGCATACCCACAGCATATGCAGGTTCCCAGGCTAGGGGTCAAATTGGAGCTACAACTGCTGGCCACAACCACAGCCACAGCCAGATCTGAGCCACATCTGCCACCTACACCACAGCTCACGGCAACACCAGATCCTTAACCCACTGAGTGAGGCCAGGGATCAAACCCGCAACCTCATGGTTCCTAGTTGGATTCATTTCCGCTGCACCACGATGGGAACTCCGAGGAAGCTTGTTCTTTTTTTTTTTTTTTTTTGTCTTTTTGTCATTTCTTGGGCCGCTCCAGTGGCATATGGAGGTTCCCAGGCTAGGGGTGGAATTGGAGCTGCAGCTGCCAGCCTACGCCAGAGCCACAGCAACGCAGGATCCGAACCGCATCTGCAACCTACACCACAGCTCACGGCAACACCGGATTCTTAACCCACTGAGCAAGTGCAGGGATCGAACCCGAAACCTAATGGTTCCTAGTCAGATTCATTAACCACTGAGCCACGACGGGAACTCCGGAAGCTTGTTTTTTGATTAAAACATTGCAACACTTATCAGCTGCTTCACCTTTCAACAGGGCAACTTGGGAAAATTACTTTGCTGGAACCAAGTAAATAGCTGTGTGTTTTCCCCATTCCTCATGTCCCATATCAGTCCTACAAGGAAACCTTCCACATGTAGCCCCAAATCAAAGTTCTTCCCTTGTGTTCAGACCCAGCAGGATCCACCGACACCCTGCCATGTACCTGAAATGGCTCGACATGTAATTCACTGCACAGAGTGTTCAGCTCTTTTTGACAGATGGCTATGCTTTTGAGGAGCCTTTCTTTCAGGCCTTCCTCTTCAGCAATCATCATATCCAGGAGGTCCTATAAGGGAGAAAACAGTCCCATAAAAGTTCTGCTTTTTCTCTCCATCAGCCTCACACAACAAAAAACACTAAAACCCTCATAATTTCAAATTTTTAAGGACTTAAGAACAAACAAAACCAGAAATAGCCTGTGTCACTCTATGTGTGATCTTGGAGGAGACACCAACATCCTTCCCTCCGACCCACTGCAAAAAGACCAGTACTACTCAACTCACCTTGATATGCTTCTTTACAACCTCTGTTCTTTGCAACCGCTGGTCCTCTGGAATCCCAATTGATTCCCATATTTCTCGAAGGTGATTCAGGGCTTTCTGGAGACATATTATGGACTCTTCTGCCAGCACCTCGCTAAAAATCAAGAGAGAAGCCGGCTCCATGAGCCATCACCTCCAGACTAAAAGCAGTATTTATAGGAGCTAAACAAACAAATTTCTCAGTGGGTTCAAGGCAAAACAAATGTAAACTAAGCATTCAGCTTAACTCGCCTTTAACCACTTCCCCATTTTCCCCTCTCCAAACACAACACTGGCAAAGGAAAATCTAGTATCATATTACATTGTGGAAATTCAATCTTCTAAATAATACTCAGAATCTAGACTTCGATGAATGGTTCTACCTATGGCAGTATAATACAGAATTTTAATGGCTTTTACTAAGGAAAAATCAGACCAAAATGTCAGCAATATAAAACTCCCACCTAATGCCAGTTTGCTTGTAAAAAATGCCTAAAAAATAGCTGGACATTTATTGTTAATTTTTTCATTCTTTTTTTCCCTTCCTGTTTTACTAAACTATAATTGACATACAGCACTGATTAAGTTTAAGGCATACTGCATAATTATTTGATTTATATACATCATGAAATGATTAACACAATATGTTTAATAAGCATTCATCATCTCATATACAGGTAAAAAAAATTAAACAGAAAAAATTATTTTTCTAATGATGATAACTCTTAGGATTTACTCTAACAACATTCATAAATAACACAGTGGTGCTAGTTATATTTATCATGTTGTACCTTTCTTAAAACTGATTATCTTATGACCTTCTGACTGCCCTCATCCAATTCCCCTTCCCCCAGCCTCTGGTTTCCTAAGCCTCTACCCCTAATCTCTTTTTCTATGAGTTTGTTGTTATCACACGCACACTCACACGGCACACTCACACCGCACCATATCACAACTTCTTTATTCATTCATCTACTGATGGGCACTTAGGTTTCTTCCCTATCTTGGCTATTATAAACAAAGCTGCAGTAAACAAAGGGGTACACACATTTTTTCTAATTAAAGCTTTTGTTTTCTTTGAGTAAATACCCAAGGAGCAGAACTGCTGGATCATACAGCAGTTGTATGTTTAATTTTTTGGCCGTGTCGTGCAGTGGCTTGATGTGGGATCTCAGTTTCTAGGCCAGTGACTGAACCTGGCTGCAAAGTGACAGTGCCAAAGTCTAACCACTAGACCACCAGGGAACTTCCTATTTTTAATTTTTTTTTTTGTCTTTTGTCTTTTTAGGGCCTCACCCACAATACATGGAGGTTCCCAGGCTAGGGGTTGCATCAGAGCTGTAGCTGCTGGCCTACACCACAGCCACAGCAATGCCAGATCCAAGCTGTATCTGCGACCCACACCACAGCTCACACCAATGCCAGATCCTTAACCCACTGAGCAAGGGCAGGGATCAATCTGGCATCCTCATGGATATAGTGAGGTTCATTAACCACTAAGCCTCTATAGAAACTCCCCATTTTTAACTTTTTGAGGAATTTCCATACTGTTTTCCACAGTGGCTACTCCAATTTACACCCCACCAACATTTCATAAGTTTATCCTTTTCTCCTTATTCTCACCAACACTTATTTGTTGTCTTTAATAACAGCCACTCAGGAGTTCCCCTTGTTGTCGTGGGACACAGTGCCACGAGCTGTGGTATAGGTCACAATTGAGGCTGGGACCTGGTGTTGCTGTGGCATAGGCTGGCAGCTCTGATTCAACCCCTAGCCTGGGAACTTCCATATGCTGCAGGCGCAGCCCTAAAAAAAAATAGTAACTGCCATTTAAGAGTTCCTGCTGTGGTGCAGCATGTTAAGAATCTGGAATAGCCACAGCTGTAGCATAGGCCACAGCTGTGGCTTGAGTTTGACCCTTGGCCCAGGAACTTCCATATGCCTTGGATGTGGCCAAAATAATAATGATAGCTATCCTGACAGATGTAAGGTGATATCTCATTGTGGGCACTTTTTTTTTTTTTCCCAGCCACACTTGCAGCATGCCTAAGTTCCTGGGCCAGAGATAGAACCTGCACTGCAACTGTGGCCTGCGCCATGTCTAACCTGCTGTGCCACCAGGGAAATTCCTCACTGTGGTTTGGATTTGCACTTCGCTCATGATTAGTGATGTGGAGCTTCTTTTCATGTGTCTGTTGACCATCTGTATATAGTCCTTGGAAAAAGTGTCTATTCAGATCCTCTGCCCATTACAGAGTTCCCGTCATGGCTCAGTAGTTAACGAATCCAACTAAGAACCATGAGGTTGCGGGTTCGATCCCTGGCCTTGCTCAGTGGGTTAAGGATCCGGTGTTGCCGTGAGCTGTGGTGTAGGTTGCAGACGTGGCTCGGACCCTGCGTTGCTGTGGCTCTGGCAAAGGCTTGGCAGCTACAGCTCCGATAAGACCCCTAGCCTGAGAACCTCCATGTGCCTCGGGTGCGGCCCAAGAAATGGCAAAAATACAAAAAAATAAAAATAAAAACAGATCCTCTGCCCATTTTTTAATCAGGTTTTTTTTTTAATGTTTAGTTATGTAAGCTCTTTGTATATTTTGGGTATTAAAACCTTGTCACATACACTGTTTTCGAGTATCTTCTCTCATTCAGTAAGTGGCCTTGTTCTAAACTATTAATTTACAGAATGGCTAAAATGAAAAGATAATCATCAAGTGTTGGTGAAGATGTAGGAAAGCCAGAACTTTTCATACACAAATTGGTTGGAGCATGAACTGGTATAACCGCTTTAAAAGCTGTTGGCAGTATCCACTAAAGCTGAACCCAGCAGTTCCGTCTCCATACATACCCAGCAGAAATGCACACATATGTGCCATCTGGTACAAATTAGAATAGTCAGAGCAGCACTACCTCATAATAGCATAAAGGTAGAAACAACCTAGATGTCTATCAACAGAATGGAGAAACAGTACATTCCTACAGTGGAATAGTACAACAATGAATACAAAACATGGACAAATGTCAGAAACATTATGTTGAACTATGCTAAATGAAAGAGGTCAAACACAAAAAGGCTACATACTGTATGATTCCACCTTATGAAATTTTTAAAATTTTTTAAATTTTTTAAAAAGTGAAAGAAAGCAAACTTGACTGCCTGGAATTGGGGCAGGGGATCAAACGCAAAAGGATTCAAACTTTTTTTAGGGTGATGTAATGATTCTAGATTTTGATGGTGATTACACAACAACACAGTGACCAGAATCCAAAACCTACATGTAAAATGAGTTTACTGTATGTAAATCATACCTCAAATCTTTTAAAAAAAAAAAAAAAAAAAAAAAAAAAGGAAGTAAAAGTAATGTAATGTGGAAAAACAAAACAAAAAGGTGGGGAACAGGAAAAGAGTCTGAGCACAAGAAATCAGATAAGCACACATCTATCACCGTGGGATTCCATTTCTACAAAGTTCAAAAAGAGACAGACCTAAGCTTTGTTTTGAAAAGTCAGGATAGTGGTTGTCATTGTCCTGGGAAGTGGTGACTTCGAGAAGGTGGCACAAGGAGGGCTGGTTACACATTGTGTGCTGATTTTGGAAATATTCATGGAGTCTGCACTTGATTTGTGTACATTTTTGAATGTATGTTATTCTTCAATTACAACAAGTTTATTTAAGAAAATTATTCATTGTTCATCTGAAATACAAATTTAATTGGGTAACTTGGGTTTTTAACCTTTTTTTTTTTTTTTTAGGGCTGCACTCGAAGCATATGGAGGTTCCCATGCTAGAGATCTAATCAGAGCTGTAGCCGCCGGCCTACACCACAACAACACGGGATCTGAGCCACGTCTGTGACCTACACTACAGCTCACAGCAACGCCAGATCTGTAACCCACTGAGAAAGGCCAGGAATCGAACCCCCATCCTCATGGATACTAGTCGGGTATGTTAACCACTGAGCCATGATGGGAACTCCATGTTTTTATCTTTAAAAAAAATCTTTTATTTTAAAAACGATAAACTTTAGTGTGCTTAGCGTGTGAGATTTTCTCTCCTTTCTTGGTACAATTGGAAAACAAAGAGACTGCTCTGGCACCAGAGAAACTAGACTCTGGATGTGCTTTGCTACCTACCAGTCAGTTAGGAGACCTGGAACAAGTCACTGAAGCTTTTTGGGTGCAAATAAGACTAGAGGCTCTCACTGGCCCCCTTTCTGTCACGGGCTATTCAAGGGTTCTGAATCACCAGGCTAGATTTCCAAGAACATCCGTTTCTCCATAGGTTTTAGTATGGTCACATCCAAGACATTTCTCTAGCCAAGAAATCCCAATTTAAAGGTTGCCTGTCGGAGTTCCCGTCGTGGCGCAGTGGTTAACGAATCCGACTAGGAACCATGAGGTTGCGGGTTCGGTCCCTGCCCTTGCTCAGTGGGTTAACGATCCGGCGTTGCCATGAGCTGTGGTGTAGGTTGCAGACGCGGCTCGGATCCTGCGTTGCTGTGGCTCTGGCGTAGGCCGGTGGCTACAGCTCCGACTCAACCCCTAGCCTGGGAACCTCCATATGCCGCAGGAGCGGCCCAAGAAATAGCAACAAAACAAAAGACAAAAAAAAAAAGAAAATTAAAGGTTGCCTGTCCTAGTTGAAGAAAAGCTTTTGCATAAATATCAGCTGCCTACACCAGATGGCCAAAATCAATATCCACATAATGAATAGGCATTAAAAGAATTTACGGTACTCCATTTTAGAAATGTTAAGGGGTATTTAACTCATTCAATATAACATTAAGACAAGTCTAACTAAAGTGCTTCCTCAGGGGATCAAACTCTTTTTACTTCACCCCCTTTTATTCTTTTTTTAAAGGTCTGCACCCACAGCATATGGAGGTTCCCAGGCTAAGGATCAAACTGGAGCTGCAGCTGCCGGCCTACACCACATCCGCAACAAGGGATCCAAGCAGTGTCTGAGACCTATACCACAACTCACAGCCACACCAGATCCTTAATCCACTAAGCAAGGTCAGGGATCAAAACAGCATCCTCATGGATACTACTCAGGCTTGTTTCTGCTGAGCCACAAGAACTCCTGCACTTCATTTTTAAGACAAAAAAATGCATAAGTCAAAAATCTAATTTTGTCATTTTATTTAAAATAACCTACAAGAGCTCCTGCTGAGCCACAGTGGGTTAAGAACCCAACTACAGTGGCCTAAGTCGCTGTGGATTCAATCCCTGGCCTGGTGCAGTGGGCTAAAGGATCTGGCATTACCACAGTTGTGGCACAGGCTGCAGCTGAAGCTTGGATGCAATCCTGGCCTGGGAACTTCTGTATGCCACAGGTACAGCAATCAAAAAATAAATAAAATAACCTACAAAGTCTAAACTGTGGTCAGTATTAAGGCTGAATGCAAAACCTGAGAGCTGAGCCAGACCAGCCTGGGACACTGATCTGAGGGGCACTACAGAGTGCTCTCCAGTCTGAATGGCCCACTCCATCCCAGTCAATCTGGGATGGATTTCTCATGAAAACAAAACCCAGTCAGAGGGTTCCTTGTGATGCAGCATGTTACGGATCTGCTTCTTATGGCAAAAGAAGAAGGGAAAAAAAGGAGTTCCCGAATGGTGCAATGGGATTGGCAACGTTTTGGGGCGCTGCTGGGACGAGGGTCCCATCCCCAGCCTGACACAGTGGGTTAAGGATCTAGCATTGCCACAGCTGTGGCTTGTGTTTGATCCCTGGCCTGGGAACTATATATGCCTAGGGGTGGCCAAAAACATAGAAAAAAGAAAAATGTTTATGGCAACATCATTAATAGCCAAAAAACAGAAACAACCCAAATGGCCATCAACTAATGAACAGGTAAAATATACCTATACAATGGGATAGTATTTGACAATAAACCTTGAAAACGTATGCCAAGTGAAAGAGGCCAATCACAAAAGGGGACATAGCTATGACTTCATGTATTTGAAATATCCAGAATAGGCAAATCTACAGAGAGAGCAGGTTGGTAGGTGCCTAGGGCTGGGATTCAGGGGAGGGAGATCCGTGGGAAAAGGGGACTGAGGGCCAATAGGTAGGAGTTTAAAGAAATGATAAAGGGAGTTCTCTTGTGGCGCAGTGGGTTAAGGATCTGGCATCACTGCAGTGACTGGGTTGCTACTAGAGTGTGTGTTAGATCCCTGATCTGGAAACTTCCACATGCCTCAGGCATGGCCAAAAAAAATTATAAAGGGATGATAAAAATGTAAACTGATTGCCATAATAGCATCACACTCTATGAATACACTAAAAATAATTCAACTGTACACTTTAAGTAGGTGAATTATATGCTATGAGGATTTTCTCTCAATACAGCTGTTATTTTAAAAAATCTGGCACACAATCTGTTTTTTATTTTTTGTCTTTTTAGGGCCCAACACATGGCATATGGTGGTTCCCAAGCAAGGGGTTGAATCAGAGCCATAGCCACCAGCCTATGCCACAGCCATGTGGCATCCAAACTGCGTCTGTGACCTATACCACAGTTCAAGGCAACACCGGATCCTTAACTCACTCAGCAAGGGCAGGGATCCAAACCATGTTCTCATGGATACTAGTCAGGTTCATTGCTGCTGAGCCATGACAGGAACTCCTGAAGTTTTAAAATTTGTGACTTAATTGAAAAACTTAGATATGATTGCTAATTCATTTAGTCAAACAAATTACTTTTATAAAATAAAATGGCATGAAATTGGGATAAAATTTGTAGACCTCAAGTCAATTAAAATCAACACCTATACAACAAATGGACTGCTAAACTCCAGCAGATGAGCCTAAACTAAAAATTACTTCAACAAATTTGATTTGGTTGGAAAATGGGTGTTTGGAATTACCAAATATTCTAGAAATAGTTCTGACAATACAATTTTCAAAGAATTAAAAAAAGGCTCTTCCCAACATTCCAATTATAAGAACTTAATTCTTATATCATCCTGCTGACACCTCTTTTTACATCCCTGTCATTAGCCTTATTTTCTCTTTCCTTTTTTTTTTTTTTTTTTTTTTAAGGCCACACTGTAGCATATGGAGGTTCCCAGGCTAGGGGTCAAATCGGAGCTATAGCTGCCAGCCTACACCACAGCCACAGCAATGCCAGATCTGAGCCATGTCTACGACCTACACCCAGCTCATAGCAACGCCAGACTGTTAGCACACTGAGTAAGGCCAAGGACTGAATGCTCATCCTCATGGATATAGTCCAGTTCTTACCCTACTGAGCCACAATGGGAACTCCTAGCCTTAGTTTCTTTTTAAGAGAGATGTTTGTTTGGCCACACCTGCAGTATGTGAAAGTTTCTGGGCCAGGAACTGAACTGGAACCTCAGCAATGACAACACCAAATCTTTCATTGCTAGGTGACCAGGGAACTCCAAGCCTTACTTTTAAAAGGTAGCCAAAATCTCACTCCCTCTCACCTTTGCTGCTACCTCCCTGGTTCAGGTGGCCACCATGATCTCTTGCCCCAGTCTTTTAACAAAGGCCTCCAGAGCCCTTTCATCCAGTCACACTGGATTCCTTGCTCTTTTAGGAACCACCAGGCCCCATCCTACTGCAGGCACTGGCACTTGCTATGTCCTCGACCTAGACTGTCTTCCCCTCCATGTCCCATGGCTTGCCTCTTACTGTCTTTAGGTCATTTCTTTTTTTTTTGTTGTTGTTGTTGTTGCTATTTCTTGGGCCGCTCCTGCGGCATATGGAGGTTCCCAGGCTAGGGGTTGAATCGGAGCTGTAGCCACCGGCCTACACCAGAGCCACAGCAACTCGGGATCCGAGCCGCGTCTGCAACCTACACCACAGCTCACGGCAACGCTGGATCGTTAACCCACTGAGCAAGGGCAGGGACCGAACCCGCAACCTCATGGTTCCTAGTCGGATTCGTTAACCACTGCGCCACGACGGGAACTCCAAGGTCATTTCTTAGAGATCACCTTCTCAGGGAAGCCTTTCCTGACCAATCTCATCACTGCAAGTCCCCTTTCCCACACCTTCAGTACTTCTTATCCCTTTTCTCCGTTTGATGTCTCCCCATAGCACTTATTACCACTTAATGTAAGATTTATTACCTTTTTTTTCTATTGTCATGTAAACTGTAAAAGGGCAGAGAAGTCAGTTGTGTTCACTTGTTGGAATCCTCAACACTTAGAATGGCACCTTATTATAATGAATATTCAAGAAGCATATCTGAATGAGTAACTCGATGTTTCAAACAAGCTGTATGATCTTATACTGCCTCAGCACAATCACTGTGAAAAATAATTATCATGGTACAATCACATACTACCTTGCTAAATGGTTTCAGGTCATTTCCCAAAAGATGCAAATTTGAGATTTTTTTTTTTTTTTACAACGCATCACTGAAAAACTGAGAGTGCTTACAAGAACACAATCCAAAATTAGAGGTTGTAAAAAGGGCCAAATTTCCAGTGTCCTGAACCTAAGTCACTAGACTGGAAGATAACTCAAAAGGTCCTCTAGATGATTTCCTGCCTTCTGACGGCATTCCACTGACCCACTGTCCTTGTCCTTAAATAGCCCTCCAGAGAGGCCTGTTAAGTCCCGCTGTTCAACCCACTTCAGAAATCGATAACCAAGAGTCAAGTCAGTGAAAATCTGATAACCATTATGTTTCTCAGGCAAATTTCTGACAGTCCTCTCTAAATATGAACACCTGAAATAAGATGACCCAAAAGTCTGATTTTGTTAGTAGAATAATTCTAGTTACTCTTTTTTTTTTGGGGGGGGGGTGCTGCACCAGTATGTGGAAGTTTCCCTGGCCAGGGACTGAGGCCAGGCCAGGAACTGAACCCATGCCACAGCAGCAGCCCAAGCTGAGGCACTGACAACAATGGATGCTTAACCCACTGTACCACAAGGGAATTTCCCAGCTGCTGTTTTAAAAAAGCCTAATGAGGAGTTCCCACCATGGTGCAGCGGAAACAAATCCGACTAGGAACCGTGAGACTTCGGGTTGGATCCTTGGCCTTGATCAGTGGTTAAGGATCCAGCATTGCCTTGAGCTGTGGTATAGGTCTCAGACACAGCTCTGATCTAGCATTGCTGTGGCTGTGGTGTAGGCGGGAAGCTGCAGCTCTGATTAGACCCATAGTCTGGGAATCTCCATATGCCGTGGGTGTGGCCCTAAAACGACAAAAGACCAAAATAAATAAATAAATAAAAAAGCCTAATAATACCTGTCAGCCTGGAACCAAAGTTAATTGATAACTTTTCCTCACCCTTGACTTACTTTTTTGAAAGCAGCAGATGCCCAAACAATCCAAAATTGTTAATGGACTTGAAGGGTTTCCTGTGAAAGGCTATTTAAAATTGTACTAGTCTGGGAGTTCACTTCAGGGCTCATCGGTTAACAAACTCGAGTGGGATCCATGGGGATGCGGGTTCAATCCCTGGGCGTTGCTGGGAGCTGTGGTGTAGGTCGAAGAAGCAGCTCAGATCCCCGTTGCTGTGGCTGTGGTGTAAGCCAGCAGCTGTAGCTCTGATTCCACCCCCAGCCTGGGAACCTCCATATGCCAAAGGTTCGGCCCTAAAAAAATAAAATAAAAATTGTACTAGTCCTCAGAATGCATCACAGCAGCTTGAACGCGCTTTTAGATAATAACATGTTTGTAATCCACAACCTTTTATCTGTTTTTCCAATAGTGCCAGTGACCTATTCCCACCAGGGCAAACATTTGAAAAGAAAGGCTGTAATTAGTAATCACAGAAGGAAGAAACTTCCAAAGCCACACACCAATCAGTTTGACCAATAACTACAAATCATTACATAATGAATCATCACAATGCTTCACCCACTGCTTTGAAAAAATAAGGTTAACATTTCTATGGCTTTTAACACAAAAGTCCTATGCACTGGCATTATTATTTTAGAGATGAACAAACTGGCATTCAATCTCTTTGCCCACAGCTACAAAGCTGTTAAGTGTGAGGAGTCTGGTCCTGATCTCAAGTCCGACACTCCTTTCCCAGTACTGCCTGCGAAGTTGTTAAAACGGCTGCAAAAGAATTCTTTAATCAGAATTTCTCGATTTGCAAGAAAACCAAGCTATTTTTCCAATCGAAGTCAACCCAGCAACCCAGAAACATCGAAGAACAACGATAAATCAAAATTTCACGGCTTTTTTTTTTTAAGAAAAATGAGAAACCCTGAGCAGAAAAGACTCAGAAGGGGCTGTTGGTGCCAAGAAGCAATACCTGAGCCGCTTTGCGGGCCGGAGAGGGTGGGGCTCCCGGACGCAGCCCTGACCACCGGCACCTGGGCGTCAGAGCCCGACCGGCCTCCCCGCCCTGCCGCGTCTCCCAGGCACCTGTGCACCGCGGGAACCGGAGGGAGCGGCCGCCTGGGGAAGGTGGGCGTCAGGTCTGGCCTCCGCCAGGCGGAGGCCCCGTGGTCCTTGCGCAGCTCTCCTCTTCCCATCCCTGCCCTGCCGCTCCCCAGCTTCTCGCGCGCGCTGCCCCAGCTGACATACCGCCCCACCCCCAGGCCAAGGGCGGCCTCTCGGACCCCGCACCGGCCCGCACCCTATAAGGACGTCGCTCCCTCCCGCGCCCCCTCGATTTCCCCGCAACCCGCACCTTCTCCTCATGGCGGAAGGGCCAAGTAGGCGGGCGTGCTGACCCCCGACCTTCTCCGCGTAGGCTCGAGCGCAGATACCGGGAGCAAGTACCCTCAACCTCACTCCCCTCGGCGCTCCGCGAGCGGTTATGCTTCTGCAGAATTTCAAACCGAACCCAGAGGCGGAGGAGCCCAGCGATTGGTGCTACGTCTCGCGGCTCCTCGGGAAGCCCCGCCTCCAGGCGTGCCGCCGTTTGGGGCGGGGATTCACGCCCTGGGCCTGGGAGGGCTCCCGAGAAGGCGGGCCCTGGCGGGCGCTGTCCGCGCGTGCGCGAGCTCTTTTTCCTGGCTCTGCTGTAACCCGGGAGGAGCTGGCCCATCTTTGGGAGCAGGCCACCAAGTTGCAGCCGCGCCCTGCCCCAGCGCAGTTTTGATTCGAAGTGCGCTTTCTGCCAGAGGCTGCCAGGTCTCCCTGTCTCCCCAGCGTGGCGCGTAGATGGCCTCGCTGCCTTCAGCCAGCGGAGGGGCTGGAGCAAGATTAACAGGAAAGCCTGGCTCCTTAGTTGGGTTCCTTGCTCATTCAGATAGCAAGCCTGAGGACTAAGTTTTGATGGCAGTTTCCCCCATGTAGGAAGCTGTGCCCTAAAAGGCAAGGGGCACTGAACTCTACTCACTGGCCTAGTAACTTTCTAGACGAGTGATTCCCATTTAATCTTCACAACCATCCTGCTTAGCTTTTATCACCATTTTATAGAGGGAACTCTCTCAAAAAGGTTCCAATGACTTGCCTAAGAAATGGAGACAACCCGGATCGTGGCTTTCTTTCAAATTCTGTGGGTTTATATAATGGTTATATGAAAATTTAAAAACTCAAAATCGACAAAATACTTTTGTATTCTTGCTCCATGCCTAAATTCTTGTCACTTTTTCATTTTTTCATAGTTGCATAATATCTTGGCGTGTAGATTCAAAATTAAACTGCTTTGCTATTGATAGACATTTAGATTGTAATTTGTACAAATATGTCTTCATACCTAAATCTTTGCACCTTGCATTATCTTAGAGTTGGTTCCTAGAAATGTAATTACTGAACAATCCCTCTCCACTGGCTGTATTTATTCCTTTGCCCTCCCACCAAGGAAGCCTCATGGAAGAGTACCTTCCTCTTACCTCAGCAGTGTAGGGCACTACCTTTTAAATGTCTTTGCTAGGCAAAGTGGCATTTCCTTTGATTCATACTTGCTTGATTATACTGAAATTGTACATTTTCCTCATTGTATTGGCCAACTTCTGTGCATTCTCTTCATTTGCCTTCTTCATGAAGGAAAAGTAAAGGATGCTGGTTTGGGGTCACCTTCAGGACCATGTTTTTTAGCTTTTGGAAGGATTTCATCGATGCTTTCGATCTCCTTTAACTTGTCATCAGTGTACCAAACATTCACGCCACTAGTATATGGCCTACAGACGCCACTTTTTCATTTTTATTTATTTATTTTGTCTTTTTAGGGCCGCAACCGAGGCATATGAAGACTCCCAGGCTAAGGGTCCAATCAGACCTACAGCTGCTGGCCTATGCCACTGCCACAGCAACACAGGATCTGAGCCGCATCTGTGAGCTACACCACAGCTCACGGCAAAGCCAGATCCTTAACTCACGGCAAGGCCAGGGATCAAACCTGTGTCCTCATGAATCCTACTCCGTCCAGTTCATTAACACTGAGTCACAACAGAAACTCCTGGACACCACTTTTTACATTTACTTGCAGGGTTCCCTTTGTGGCTGAGCATTAAGGAATCTGATTGGTATCCATGAGGATCCAGGTTTGATGCCTGGCTTCTCATTGTGTTGAGGATCTGGTGTTGCCATGAGCTGTGGTGTAGGTTGCAGATGTGGCTCAGATCCTGTGTGGCTTGTGGCAGTAGGCTGGCAGCTATAGCTCCAAATGGTCCGCTAGGCTGGGAACTTCCATATGCTACCAAAAGAAAATTAATAATAATAAAGTATATTCTTGTAAAAAAAATAAATTTACTTGCACTCTTTGTTGACTAGCTTGAGAGCTTTCCAGAAAGCTTCAAAAACTCATGATCTTAGGATAGGTTCTCAGGGCCAGCATTTTAAGTATCCAGAATTAAGACAATTTTCTTATCATGCCCTTCACACTGTAGTTCTGAAGCTAACAGTCATAGAAGTGTTGGGAGATATCAGTTCAGAGCACATACTCAGCATGGAAACACTGTACTAAAAAGGGTCAGATTAGATTTCTAGTGAACAGTGCTGTTTTAGAATGTAAATTCAATGCACTGCCACTGTTGACTCACCTAGCCATAGAATCTTTTTCTTTTTCTTTTTTTTTTTTTTTGTCTTTTTGCTATTTCTTCGGCCACTCCCGTGGCATATGGAGATTCCCAGGCTAGGGGTCTAATTGGAGCTGTAGCCACCGGCCTACACCAGAGCCACAGCAACACGGGATCCGGGCCGCGTCTGCAACCTACACCACAGCTCACGGCAACGCTGGATCGTTAACCCACTGAGCAAGGGCAGGGACCGAACCCGCAACCTCATGGTTCCTAGTCAGATTCGTTAACCACTGCGCCACGACGGGAACTCCTAGAATCTTTTTCTGACTGCCACATATTCTTGCTATAAGCTGACAGCCCTGTCAGCAGTGTCTTTGATCTTGCGCACTAGTTTGATGTAGCACTGTCAAGATTCTAGCAAGATACTTGAGAGATGCATCTTCCTTGGAATTTGCACTCATACCCCATTATCATTCTTCTCTGGAAAGAAGACTTTTGATGATCCAGCAACATAGGTTTGGATCTTTCTTTTGTAAGTGGCTGTGCTGTGGATTAGGGATCAGATAGGAAGTAGTGCAACTGGGAGGGACAGTTTTGCAAAAGCCCAGGCCCAAAACAAGTACCTCTGCCATGGGGGTGGTGAGGAGAAAATGAACCAGAAGCTCTTAGAAATCATGGGGAGAGGAATCAGCTCTATGTGGGGGGTAAAAATTAAAAATCTGCTCAGCAGGGAGTTCCCGTCATGGCTCAGTGGTTAACGAATCCGTCTAGGAACCATGAAGTTGCAGGTTCAATCCCTGGCCTTGCTCAGTAGGTTAAGGATCCCATGCTGCTGTGGCTGTGGTGTAGGTTGGCGGCTACAGCTCCAATTATACCCCTAGCCTGGGAACCTCCATATGCCACGGGTGTAGCCCTAGAAGAGAAAAAAAGACAAAAAAATAAAAACAAAATAAAAACCTGCTCAGTGGAAATGAATCTGACTAGTATCCATGAGGACACAGGTTTGATCCTTGGCCTTGCACAGTGGCTTAAGGATCCAGTATTACCGTGAGCTATTGTGCAGGTGGAAGACCCAGCTCAGATCACGCGTCCAATTTGACCCCTAGCCTAGGAACCTCCATGTGCCAGGGGCACGGCCCTCAAAAGACAAAAAAAAAAAAAAAAAAAAAAAAAAAAATTTGAGGTCAAGGATATAATTTCTTCCATGGACAAACTTGGGTCAGTGATGAGAATGTCGATTATGGAAACACAGGAAGAGGAGTAGATTTAGGGATTCCAAGTGAGGACAGGAGGTTCAGTTTGATAGTTTATTTTAGACATGTTGAGGCTGAAGTGCCCGTGGAGTGACCAGTTTGGAAATAATGGCGTGAAGCTCAGCAGTGAGATGAAAGCTTGGGATGTGCAGGTGGATAACAAAAGGACAGATAGAGGAGATGGCAACAAAGGGGGGTACACAGAGAGGGGAACAAGGGAGACAGAAGTGCAGCCTAGGGACAGCACAAGGACAAACAAGAGTATCATGGAAGCCAAATACAAGAATTTCGAGAAGGAAAGGGAGATCATCAGTGAGATCAAGTTAGAGACCACTAATAGATGGGGTCAGAGTTCACAGTGTTTAAGAGCTAAAGGGGAAGGAAGGCCACTAGAATCAACACTTAGGAGGGCACCAGTGACCTTTAGAGGAGCACAGTTTGCCAATGCCTGAAACTGCTCTAACGGGGGGCACAATCTTTCATTCTGCAATAAGAAACAAAAAACTTGGAGCTCCTGCTGTGGCTAAGCAGCTCAGGTCACCACAGAGGCTCAGGTTCAATCCCTGACCCAGAGCAGTGGGTTAAAGGATCTGGTGTTGCCACAGTTGTGGCTCGGATTTAATCGTTGGCCCAGGAACTTCCACATACTGCAGGTGAGGGCTTTCCTTTTTTTTTTTTTTTTTGCTTTTTTTTAGGGTTGCTCCCCCAGCATATGGAAGTTCCCAGGCTAGGGGTCTAATCAGAGCTACAGCTGCTGGCCTATGCCACAGCCACGCCAGATCCAAGCCACATCTGCAACCTACACCACAGCTCATGGCAACACTGGATCCTTAACCCACTGAGCGAGGCCAGGGATTGAACCCAAAACCTCATGGTTCCTAGTGGGATTCATTTCTGCTGCGCCACAATGGGAACTTTGCGGGTGTGGCCATTAAAAAAAGAAAAGAAATAGAAACAAACAAAAAGCTTAAAATTCAAGTGCTCCTAAAGTTAGAACAGTAACAGGTTACAATTCCCTGGCAGTCTAGTGGTTAGGACTTGGTGCTTTCACTGCTGCGGCCTGGATTCAATCCCTGGTCTGGGAACTGAGATCCCACTTCAAGCCACTGCACACAATGGCCAAAACCCCCACCCCCAACCCCAAAACTTCAGTTCTTCTAGAGTGTAATAAATCACAAAACTTTAGAATTGGAAGGGTGCTTATTGATTATCTGCCTAACTCATCCCCCTCATTTTATGGTTTAAGAAAGACCAGTACAGGGCAAGTTTCAAGGAAGAACCAGTCCAGGCCACAGAGCACACAAAACCCCTACGTAAAGCCCCATCTGTTTCACCAATAAAGATGGAAGTACCTGTCCAGAACAGCACAGATGACACTAAGAGTAAAGATTTTATTTACAATGATCCTAAAAGAGGATTTAGCAAAAGATCTTTTTCTACCTTATTTTGTCAGCATCGGCTGGACTCCTTAAACGAAAAAGAAATATCCTGGGGGTAGGATGTGAACTCTCTCCTCAGATATGTTCTCTAAGTCCCAAAAAAGTTCCCTGCTCCTTAGCTCTTAGGAGGGGCATTAGTAGAGATTTTATTTGCCGCCGGGAGTCAAATGCCTGCATCCCACTGAGGAACATGAGACTTCAATTGTGGCAGGGAAAACTTCAGGCTTTCACTTCACTCATGGCCTCCATAAGGCGAGCACTGTTGGTGACTGCAGTCGTCAGAAAAATGAATCTGTACCCTAAGGAGTCAAAAGCACCATTGCACATGAGCCAAAGCAGATCTAAGCTCAGGCCCCTGCAGTCCACAGCCCTGGCCGGGTCACAGCACCAGGTTACAGACACGGATGCATCAGTGCCATGCTCTCGGGCACAGAAACTTGCCGTGCCTGGTGGAGCCAGGGTCCCTGCTTTTCAGCCCACAGCACAACAGCGGCAAGTGGTACCCAGAGGCCAGTAAAGAAGACTCTCTGGGGTTCCCGGCACGGCTCAGTGGTTAGTGAACCCGACTAGCATCCATGAGGATGCGGGTTCTATCGCTCAGTGGGTTAGGGATCCGGCATTGCCGTGAGCTGTGGCGTAGGTCATAAGTGCAGCTTGGATCCTGCACTGCCGTGGCTGTGGCGTAGGCTGGCAGATAAAGCTCCGATTGGATCCCTAGGCCGGGAACCTCCATAGGCCACAGGATTAAAAAAAAAAAAAAAGGAAGGCTTTCTGAGTGCTTCCCTTTGGTCCCCCACACCCCACAGAAGCCTATTCTCACCTTTCTCTCTACCCAGGAACCGCAGGGCTGAGATCTCAGAGAATGTGCAACCACCCAAGAACACCACCAAGATGAGGCGCAGGGACTCACTGGAAGCCTTGTCTTCCTTGCTCCTGTCTGCCAAGACCAGACCAGACTCAGCTCTTCAACCACCCACTCGTGCTATGTGCACCCTGCCCTCCTCTTGTGCCACCCCATCCTGCTGGGCAAGGCCACACACCTGTGAACACCAACTCACTGCAGTTGAGCAGCCGCACCACTTCGTCCAGGCCCTGCCAGCCTCGCCGCTCCAGCACCTGGAGAAGGCAGGGGGCACAAGAGCTAGTTTCAAGTCCAGCAGCAGCCAGACTGTCCTGTTTCCTGCTAGTCACTGGGGCAGTTAAGAATTGGACCAAGCCACGGACTGGGAGAAAGCAGGTGAAATGGGAGCAAGCCACTTGTTCTCACCTGCTCGATGATTCGGCAGCTCAGGGGCACATAAGCACCACTGAACACGTAGGCCATGTCGCGTGGCACTTTCAGATCATACTCGCCGTCCACACGTGGGATCTAGAGGGCAAAGGGGACTGCATGAGGCAAGTGACAACTCAGCCCTCCCGTCCTTTCTAGGGCCAGAAAAAGTGGCTTATCCCTAAGAAGAGTTCTTAACTTCAGCAAAAGGCAGAACCAGCAACTTCCTTGGGGAAAAAAAAAAAGAATCCATGACCCAAATATGAAAGCTGTTCAATATGTGATTTTCCTTTCTTTTTCTTTTTTTTTTTTATGTCTTTTTAGGGCTGCATCCACCGCATATGGAGGTTCCCAGGCTATGGGTCGAATCGGAGCTGTAGTTGCCAGCCTGTGCCACAGCCACAGCAACGCCAGTTCTGAGCCACATCTGCAACCTACACCACAGCTCAAGGCAACGCCAGATCCTTAACCCACTGAGCGAGGCCAGGGATCAAACCCACAACCTCATGATTCCTAGTCAGATGCATTCCCACTGCGCCAGGACGGGAACTTCATGTGACTTTCTTGAATGAGTGCCCATGCTCCCCAGGAAGGGCTGGAGGGAAGAGAGCCCCTTTCTGACCCTTCGGTGACATGGGACATATCTGTCACGGAAGCAGCACTTTGCATATTTTCTGACACTGGTAGGTACTTATGTTTATTAAATGAATGAATCTTTGGATTTTGTCTCACTATTAAGTTAGGTTCCGGCTATAATGCTACCAAACAAAAGGACCTTTATAAAAATAAGATGATAGAAGGGTTTTTGTGGGTTCAAAGTTCTCCATAAAGGGCTGAACCCACCACCTCCCCATCCACCCGTCCTACATACCAAATTCAGCTTCTTGCTGATGGCACGAAAATTGCTCCTCTTGGCCAAAGAACTGAAGGCATCAGTAATCTTTCCTGGGAAAGAAACGGGCACTGGGTTTCATCTAAGGTTTATGGATTAATGATGCTGGCATAGGAGATACCGATCAGCAAATGACAGGACCACCTCATGTCAAACAGCATCAAAGCCATTCACCTCCAGCTGCCTGGAATTGATCAAGACATTCACTACCCTTCTCCCCACCCACAGTCTTCCTCCTCCGCCAGGGTACCAGCTCTCTACTAAGCAATCTACCGGGTGACCCTACTTTATTGCTTAAGTACATGGCCTTTGGAGTCCAACCCATGTGGGTTCAAATCTGACTTACTGAGGGACCCTGAAAAAGTCATTCACTCTCCCTAAGCCTCAGTTGCCTCATCTATAAAATGGTGATTATAAAACTTACCACCTGAAAACTGCATCTAAAGGGCCCAGGACATCAGTGCTCACTGCAAACTGCTCTTCTTGCAGAAGCAGGGGCAATAAGGACAGTGACAGTAAGGAATCACTTTCTTCTCCCCCAACTCACTCTCTCCCTCCCAGGGTGCCCTGCCTGGTTTTTAATGTTGTTGTTTTTCGGTTTTGTTTTTGCTTTTTAGGGCCACAGCTGTGGCATATGGAGGTTCCCAGGTTAGGGGTGGAATCAGACCTACAGCTGCCAGCCTACACCACAGCCACAGCAACACAGGATCTAGACTGTGTCTGCAAACTACACCACAGCTCATAGCAATGCCGGATCCTTAACTCACTGAGCAAGGCCAGGGATCAAACCCACAACCTCATGGTTACTAGTAGAAATTCTTTCGTTTCCACTGTGCCACAGCAGGAAACTCCTGTCTGTTGAAAGAAGAGGGAACAATGGCCGAGGAGAGCGGAAGGGGTTACCTGCGTTTCTTGCTCACCTGCAGCCTTGTCCGTCACCAGCTTGCTCACTTTACTCTCTACAGCTGTGAGGGTGTCCCCCGGTGCCTGCTCTGTTAGGAGCCCAGCTCGCCGCAGATTGGAGAAGGTTAGCAGGTGCTCAGGGCCATAGCTCTGAAGAAAATGCAGTGCAGCTACCTACTGAGCATCCACCAAGGATCTAACTCTGTGAGGTGATATGGAAGCGAGGGAGAGGAGGATCATGCAGTCTGTGTCCTGAAGGGCCCATGCTTATTTGTGGGGTAGATTTTCTTTCTTTTTTTGGCTGACATGTAGAAGTTCACAGGCCGGGGATCAAACCCGTGCCATAGCAGTGACAATTCCAGGTCCTTAACCCACTGAGCCACCAGGGAGCTCCTTCTTTCCGTTAGGAGCCCAGACATTTCAAAAATGTCCAATGACCTCCCTCCAGCATGTTTTCTCAAGAACACATTCTCCTGGCCTTACCTGCAGATACTGGGTTTTCAGGGATCGGTAATCTTTTGGGATCAAACCTGAAGGTAAGGAAGATAAAGGGTCATGAGAACAGGTTCATAAGGCAGTTGGGGTATCCTAGAGGGTACAGCCAAACAAACCAACCAACAAACCCTTGTCCCCGCAAAAAAAAAAAACAAAACAAAACACAACAAAAAACAACCCTAACCAGAAGGAAGGAGTCAGTAAATGATGTGAACCTTGCATTCTATGCAGTTCATGCTAAGTTAACTCCTAAATTTAAATGTGCTTACTGAAATATAAAGCCTGGATCTGAGAGTTCCAAGGAAGAGCCCTGAGGAATTTTGAAACAAATGCTGACCTAATCTGTAGTGGGGTGTGGGGTGGGACATGACAGGAAGAAGAAGGGCCTTCCTGTGTATTTCTCTCTGGCTGGTTCTCTTGGGAACTGCTCAACAGCTACTGAGGAATAGGAAAATTGGTCACATGAGTCCCCAAAATAGAGTCTTAGATGGTTTTCTCCATATAGGTAAGAAAAAACAGGCTTCCTAGGAGTTACCACCGTGGCTCAGTGGTTAACGAATCCAACTAGGAACCATGAGGTTGCAGGTTCGATCCCTGGCCTTGCTCAGTGGGTTAAGGATCAGGTGTTGCCGTGAGCTGTGGTGTAGGTTGCAGACGTGGCTCGGATCCCACATTGCTGTGGCTCTGGCATAGGCCAGCGGCTACAGCTCCGATTCAACCCCTAGCTGGGAACCCCTATATGTTGCGGGAGCGGCCGTAGAGATGGCAAAAAGACAAGCAAACAAAACAAAACAAAAAGGAAATGGGCTTCCAACTATAATAAAGGGGATTTAGTGTTTCCTTTCTTGTATCTTTTTAGGGCCACACCTGCCACATACAGAAGTTCCCAGGCTAGGAGTCAAATCGGAACTACAGCTGCTGGCCTACACCACAGCCACAGCAACTCGGGATCTGAGCCACATCTGTGACCTACACCAGAGCTCATGGCAACACTGGATCCTTAACTCACTGAGTGAGGCCAGGAATCAAACCCGTACCCTCATGGATACTAATCAGGTTAGTTTCCACTGAGTCACAACAGGAATTCCTGGTCTTTCTTTTCTTTCTTTTTTTTTTTTTTTTTTTGGTTTTTTGTTTTGGTTTTGCCTGTGACACATAGATCCTGGGATCATACCCACACCACAGCAGAGACCCAGGCCTTAACCTGCACCACCACAAGGGAACTCCAAGGGGACTTAGAATAAGCAAACTATTTCTCTAGGTAGGAAGCAACTTTAAAGAGTATTTGCCAACTGGTGGAGTTCCCCTCATGGCTCAGCAGAATCAAATCTGACTAGCATCCATGAGGATGCAGCTTTAATCCCTGGCCTCGCTCAGTGGGTTAAGGATCCGGCATTGCCGTGAGCTGTGGTGTATGTCACAGACACAGCTCAGATCTGGCATTGCTGTGGCTGTAGCATAGGCCAGTGGCTTTAACTCCAATTCGACCGCTAGCCTGGGAACCTCCATATGCTGTGGGTGCAGCCCTAAAAAGATAAAAAAGAAAAGAATAGAAAAGAAAATTCACCAACTGGAAGTCTTCAACAGTAAAAACAAGTTGCCATGAAAGGCTGCAGAATCTGTTTATTATTTTTCTTGGACTCCATCTTTTTTTTTTTTTTTTGCCAAGCCCTCAGCATTCAGAAATTCCTCAGCCTAGGATCAAACCTGCACCACAGCAGTTACCCAAGCCAGAGCAGTGACACAGTGACAATGCTGGATCCTTAACCACTAGGCCACCAGGGAACTCCTGGACTGTACCTTGATGATGACATCTTGTTGAGAGTAGGAAGCCAGATAGAATAACAATAGAAATGCCACTCAGCTCTGCCCCTCTGCAGTCCTGTGATGGGATGATGGGACAGGACTTGTTCTGGGGGGCCTGGATGTGGTCCTGCTTAGGGCTGGACAATAAATTACCCTATGACCTGGGGATGTTTCACCCCAAACAAAAACTGCTTTATTTTACAGAGGAAAGAATCCATAAGATGACAAGGAAACGTTGTCTGGTAGGACATTTCTCTCACTTTCAAAATGATTTCTTTATCCTTAAGGTAAAGCTTTTCAATCTGGCATCTTTGGTCCCTAGGTCTCACCATTCTCAGTGATGGACAAAAGGCACATGAGGCGAAGGCTTTCAATGGGTGACACCTGCATGGGAAGAAAGAGTCGAGGAGAATGCAAGGTTTTGTTTTTGGGGTTTTTTGTGTGTGTTTTTTCTTTTTGTCTTTTTAGGGCCACACCTGTGGCATATGTACGTTCCCAGGCTAGGGGCTGAATCAGAGCTACAGCTGCCAGCCTACACCACAGCCACAGCCATGCCAGATCTGAGCCATGTCTGCCGGCCTACACCACAGCTCACGGCAACTCCAGATCCTTAACCCACTAAGCGAGGCCAGGGATCGAACCCACATCCTCATGGATACTAGTCGGGTTCGTTACCACTGAGCCAGAATGGGAACTCCAAGAATTCAAGTTTTATAACACACGTTCTTCTCTTTTCTTCCTTTTGCTTGAGCCCCACCTCTAAACATGGTTCCCAACTTTTGGAGACTGAAACTGCTGAATTCTGCAGGAAACAAATCTGGCGCATGGGCAAAAGCACAACCACAAAGAGAGCTTTACCATTGCCTGCACCTGATTTTGCTTATGAACCTATGTCACCTGCCCTAAGAAAAGCCATGTGGGTAAAGCCTAGGTGCCTTTGTTTTGGCGACCTCTGCCTCCTGGTCCCCCACTTGCTAGATTTAAGGGTCTTGTGTGTTCTGTTATGCCTCACCGGCTCTCTTCCAGGATCTCCCGTTGCCCTGCAGCGCTGGACGCAGCACCCAAAGTCTTCCCCAGACCCTCCCCCTGCCTCCACCCTGCCTCACCTGCCGATCTATGTGCTCTTCGATGTAGCTGGTGCTCTCCCGGATGTTGAAGCCCTCTAGCAGTGCTGCAAGAAATCAGAGGAGAGACTGTTACTGTAGGAGCAGCTCAGCTGTTGCCATCGATGCTAACGGGTGTCTATCACCCTCTTTCTCCATCCCTGGGGTGGGGTAAAGGGCCCCCAGGACTCCTGGTAGGAACCAGCATTCCACACAGCCTATGTCAGCTGGAAAGAGCCAGAAAGCATCTTTTCAGGGTGGGCTGGGGCTGGGAGGCAGAGAAGCAGAAGTGGGATAAGGAGCTGAGTCACCATGCTCAGTCTTGATGAGCTCCTGGAAGTCTTGCTTGGTTTTCTTCTTCATGATGGATTCACAGGCCCCAATATCTGCAGACAGGACAAAAGGGGAGCTGGCATATTCCTCGTTCTAGAGGGATATCTCTTTATTGTCCAGAAGAATAAAAACCTTGTAGGGCGAAGTGCAGGAGTGCTACTTCCCACTTTATTTATTTTTTATTTTTTGTCTTTTTGCCCTTTCTTGCACCACTCCTGCAGCATATAGAGGTTCCCAGGCTAGGGGTGGAATCGGAGCTGTAGCCGCTGGCCTATGCCAGAGCCACAGCAACGGGGGATCTGAGCCACATCTGTGATCTACTCCACAGCTCACGGCAACGCTGTATCCTTAAACCACTGAGCAAGGCCAGGGATCAAACCCGCAACCTCATGGTTCCTAGTCGGATTCATTAACCACTGAGCCACAGCGGGAACTCCGATACTTCCCACTTTAGACCAAATAAGAGCACTGTCTTCCAGATGAACCGGGACCCCTGCCCTGAGGCCCATGGCCTTTGCAGCAGCCCTTGAGTGAGAACCTACGGAGACTCAGCAGCCGGTGCTCCTGTTTCAGTCCCTTGAGCTCCTGGGACACGAAGTTCTTCATCTGCTTGATGTCCATGCCTCTCCGACGCTGTGGGGACGCCCTGTGAGGTCCACCTCCCTGCTCTCAGAGAGGAGCGACCACCGCCCTTCCCGCAGCTCCCACCCACTGCGGAGTCAGAAGAGGAGCCACAGGGCAGCAGACTTGGGGAGTCACTGAGGGGAACAGACAGGAGACCCGGGCTGGGAGCCTCACGTCATACTGGGCCTGCAAGTTCCGGGCCTTCTGGCTCAAGAAGCTGAAGACGTTGGAGAAGTGTTCGTTACGAATCTCATGAAACACCTGCATGGGGTACACGTGACAGGAAAAACCTACTGGGCAGACCCGTACCTTGCTCCTTCCCGCCTCCTCAGGGCAATGACAGCACAGGAAGCGTGCTCAGCTGTTCTAGCAAAAGTACAGAGACATCTGAGCTGGCATCAGGGTCAACGGCCTGCCACGTGCTCTGGGGTGTGTCCCTCTCCTCGGGGACTCAGCCTCCATCCCAGAGCCAGGGCCCACACCCCCGTGGAAGCGGGTGCCCCCAGGGAAATCCACTGCTGACACCCACATGCTCACCTTGTCCTCGGCATTGAGCAGCACCTTCAGGCTCTTGTCAGATGATGTGACTTCTGGGCCAAAGTCGACACTGCCTTTGAGAGCAGAGCGGGGGAAAGCTATGGGGATGTCTGATGAGGCCTTCCTCTCCTTGCCCCCTTCCTGAACTGCCATTAAAGGTCCCCAAACTGTCAGGGAGCCAGCAGTTCACTCAGAGTCTGGGTCTCTCCCACAGGCCCTGCCCCACCACGGGAGGCCCCCGGAGCTGCGGACCCCTCCATCTCGCCAAGAAGCCACTTACCACACTTGATGCGGAAGGTGTCATCCACCAGGCCCTCGTAAACCACCTGGGAGCAAAGTGCTGTCACAAAGTCCACATCTGAAACCGAGATTCCCGAACATGAGGGTCCACCCTGAAGCAGCGTGTCACCCAGTTTGCTCAGTGTCAGTTCAAAGGCTTTTCACAGTGGCCAGATGTCCCTGTCCCCCATCAATGCTGGCATTCACAGCCCCAACGTGAGGATCCCAACCATGCCCCCGTGTCTGCCATACGCCCCTGTCTTCCAGGGTCCTCAGGTGAGAGGAGTGCCGGGCACAGACTACCTCTGTCCAGGAGAAAAATGTGTCCAATTTCTGGCCTTCGGCCCTTGGTTTCACCATCCTCCTCCTCCTCCAGCTTCCTCCACAGTTCATGTGACATCTGCCAGGGCCCAAGACACTCTCAACCTTATGGCCAGGTACCCACTGCAGCCCCACGCCTAGAGAACCCAACCCCTTTCCCTGTGATACTCGTTCTTGACGCCAAGAGGGCAGCTAATTATCAACACTCTCACCCACAGTACTCCCATCTGTTCCTAACCCTCCCCTCCCTTCCCTGTCCCAGCCAAGGAGTATCTCCACCCCTGAGAAGAAGGGATGCTACCCAGGGGGTCGGGCTCCTGCGATCCATTAGCCACATCAGCTCTCCTCTCTGGGGACCTCCTCCGAAGCCAGAGCCGTGACAGCAAGATGAACATACCTCACATCAAAGATGCCTGTGGATAATCCTTGGTGGGTAGCAAACAGGTGACACGGGGGCTCTAAGAACAACAGAACTGCTCACCTTGGCATACCTGCCAATCCCATAGCAGTTAGGGAAAGGTCCATAGAGGGTGCTGAGGAGGTGCAAGGCCTGGGCCACAGTGTTGATCCAACGCTGATCTCCTTCCTGCAGGGACCACATAGGCCAGGAAGATACAGTCAACCCAGCAGATCCATCTGGAAAGGGGCTGTGCCTAGAAGCCCTGGAGCAGAAAGGCAGGGTCTGGGCAGTGCTTGAAAGAGTTCATCCCCATTGGCCCCAAAGGAAGCCCCATGGACATCAATCAGCAGCATTCAACCTAGGAATCACTATCCCTCGTAATAAATGACATGAGTTGGGGGAAGGTCAAACACATATTTCTAAGCCATAGGACCCTGTGTTTGTCCCCAATCCTCAGTGCCAATACCCAAGGACCCTGCTCTTACCAGGAAATAGTCCCTGAAAAATTCTGGTAGTTCCATGCTCAACAGGTCCACATCAAGAGGCAACAAAGAGAAAGCCCATTCGTCACAGCTCACATCTAGGGGTACAAAGAACATCAGTCTCCCTACTGAAGGGCGTGAACCTGCCCTGCCTCCCTCATGAGGCTCCACATTAAGAGGGAAGGTCCACTCCACTTGTGCAAAAATTCCCAAGAGCCTGCCCCAAGCCAAGTACCGCACTGAGCACAGGATGCTCAGAGATGAAGATGAAGATGAAGTCTCTGCCCGGAAGGGGCTCACAGGCTGGTAGGGAAAGGAGACATGTACGTAACAGTCTGTACTACTACGTCCTAAGTGGTGTGTCTTTCTTCACTAGCATGTCGATCAAAGTGGAGACACAGCCTTCATTTGTTCATTATCTGAAAAATACTGACTGAAAGCTCTATATGTACAGGCACTAGGTTAAACACTGGGAACACAGGGGTCAACAAAATGGACACGCTCCTGACTTCTAGAGCTTACCAGAACACACCAAACCAATTCAATTACAGTTACATATTCCAGAGAAGTAAAAGAGCAACCGAGGAGCACACAAGTATTTCGGGGGATCTAATCTCAACTAGGGGTATGGGAAAGACTTTCTTAAGGAAGTGACATTTAGGCCTAGAATGGGAGTATGATTTGGGTAGGCCAAAAGCCATAGGGGGAGGAACAGTCCAGGCAGCATGAACAGATGTATCAAGTCCCTGTGGCGGGAAGGCAGTGGGTCAGGAGAAAGGAGTCGCACACAATGAGGCTAAAGGGCCAGGAAGGGGCCAGACTGTAGAGGCGCAGGAGGCCAGGCTGCGGATCCTGGGCTCTATTCTGAGCCCCTGCAGCACTTCCGGCAGAGGGTACTGTGATCCGTTCTGTGTCACGGAGGACGGAGTAAGGAAAACACAGAGGAGGGAAGGCAGAGGTTTTCCCCGTGGAAGTCTTGGAAGGTAAGGAGACTGCAGCCAGTGATCTGCAGCTCTCACCCGGGCACCTCCTCATCATCCCACTGGTGTTCGGATGTGGGGTCTGGCTTCCCATTCTCAGGACCCTCTCCTCCTGCTGGGTCACCAGGAATGAGACAGGGAAAAGGAGGAGAGGGGGCAGGGGAGCAGCCTTCTCCCACCCGACCTCCACGTTCCCCTGCATTCATCTCCTCACCTCCATAGATGCCCTCTTCCTCAAGCACCATCTCACATGCGTAAAACTGAAAGAGAAAGGGAAGCTCAGTAACTGTGGCCCTCTGTGGTCGCGGATGAGGGCCACACTTATTGAACTCAGTGACAAAGACCACAGAACCCAGACTGTGCGATCTAGACAGGACCACTGGAATCATCTGGCCCAAGACTTTGTTTCCTTTTCATTCACTTTTGAAGGCAATTTCTTTTTTTCCCTGAGTGACTAGAAAAGCTTTACACAGGACAAGGCATTGAGCTGTCACGAAAGGGTGGGTCCTACAGGCAGAGATGGGAAGAAGAGCACAGCAGTGCCACACGGAGGAGGAGGAGCAGGTGGAGTTAAAAAGCAGTGGTGTGGTGTGAAGAGAGGGAGGAGGTTGTGGCTACAGCGTGTCCATGGGACCTCTGGAGACACTCAAGGAGATATGGACATACAGCCTTGGGGGTCAAGACACATACGTCACCATGAAGGTGGGTAGTCTGTCCAAAAAGACACAGAGGGAGAAGAGGGCTAAGGACGGGACACTAGGAAACCAAAATTAAAAGAGCACACAGTCCAAAACCTGGCAGAGAAGACTGAGGAAGAATACATCTAAAGGCAGAGTTTCCAGGAAGAATGGGCAACAGTCTCAAATGCAGAGAAGTTAAGTAGGATGAATATGAAATACACCACTGGCTTTGACAAGAGATCGTAGGGGACTAGATTAAGAGATAGTGGAAGGAGGGAGCCATGGTGTAGGTCGCAGATATGGCTCAGATCCCGCGTTGCTATGGGTGTGGTATAGGCCAGCAGCTACAGTTCCAATTTGACCCATAGCCTGGGAACTTCCATATGCTTCGGGTGCAGCCCTAAAAATAAATAGGAATCAATTAAAAAATAAGATAAAATAATGGTGGAGATGAGGAAGCCGAAGCAGTGGTAGCCAATAGTTCTTCATAGAAGTCTGGCCATAAATGAAAAGTCCCTGATAGAGACAAAAGATGGAGCGAGAATTGTTTAGAATGGATAGATGGCTGAAGATATAAAAGAGTCTACGTGATGAAGCAAGAGAGCTGGGAAGGAAAGCAGGGATGGGGCCACGAACACAGGTGAGTTGCTGACCTTGGATGGGAAATGAGGAAGAAAACTGAGGACACTTCTGTTTGATAATGACAATGACAATAAGAGTGGATGTGTATTATACATTTCATAGGTACTAGGCAGTGTTTTGGAAGGGCCACTTCTGGGAGTTCCAGTCGTGGTTCAGTGGTTAACGAATCTGACTAGGAACCATGAGGTTGAAGGTTTGATTCCTGGCCTTGCTCAGTGCGTTAAGGATCCAGCGTTGCTGTGAGCTGTGGTGTAGGTTGCAGACGCGGCTCGGATCCTTCATTGCTGTGGCTCTGGCGTAGGCCGGCAGCTATGGCTCAGATTCAACCCCTAACCTGGGAACCTCCATGTATCGCAAGAGTGGCCCAAGAAATGGCAAAAAGACAAAAAAAAAAAAAGAAGGATCACTTCCCTTGAGCTTCATAATAACTGTGTGAGGTGTGGAAGATTCCTGCTTTATGCTCTTTATTTCACATTTACACAGATGAGTCCTAGTCATCCATCATTCATTTGTGTCAGTAAAACTGAAATCCTGTAGGCTTACTTTTAATGCTAACTAATGGACTCGCATAATCTAGTTTGAAAACTGCCAATCTTCATAGTTAAAAAAGGGAGTCTCAAGAAGACACAGATTCCCTCTCCCATACAGCTACTATGGAAGAGATGGTCCTGGGATGGAAAAAGAGGTAAAAGAATTTGATTAGATAGGATTTAGAAAAAAATCATAAAAATACCCATTTTGTTTTTCTGTGTGATATGGAGGCTTGTAGGATTATTTGAAACTGTTACCAACTTGTTCTATTCCCTGTTTAAACAAATCTGTCCTTGGAAGTGCAATTTGAAAAAAAAAAAGGGCTTTGTAAGACTCCAAAAACTAGAAATCACTGCTATGGCTCCTTTAATAATATGCAAAAGTCACCTGCAATTCTTTTTTTTTTTTTTTTTTCTTTTCGGCTGCACTCATGGCATGTGGAAGTTCCTGGGGCCAAGGACTGAACCCATGCCACAGCAGCAACCCAAGCCACAGCAGTGATGTCAGATCTTCAACCCACTGAGCCACAAGGGAACTCTAGCAACCTGTAATTCTGACTGCTTTTTTGTTTTCATTTGTTTGTTTTTTGGGTTTTTTTTTTTTTTTTTGCTTTTTAGGGCTGCACATGTGGCATACAGAATAGGGGTGCAAATCAGAGCTGCAGCTGCTGGCCTACACCACAGCCACAGTAATGCCAGATACTTAACCCACTGAGCAAGGCCAGGGATCAAAACTGTGTCCTCATGGTTACTAGTCATGTTTGTTACCTCTGAGCCACAATGAGAACTCCTGATTGGTTTTTTTAGGTAATAATTTTCCTACCCTAGTAATAATGTCAGACTTGAAATATGTATATTCCTAAAGAGGATAAATAGCTATAAGATTGTATAATCAATCTTCAAAGGAAGCTCATTGGTTCTTTCTTCTTACTCCTTTTACATGAGAAGACAATATAAGCCTATGATTCCACTAGACCATTTTTTTTTTTTTTTTTCTTTTTAGGGCCTCACCTGCTGCATATGGAGATTCCCAGGCTAGGAGTCTAATCGGAGCTACCGCTGTCAGCCTACACCACAGACACAGCAACATCAGATTTGAGCCAAGACTGTGACCTACACCACAGCTCACAACAATGCCGGATCCTTAACCCACTGAGCGAGGCCAGGGATTGAACCTGCAACCTTATGGTTCCTAGTTGGATTCATTTCCACCGCACTACAATAGGAACTCCTCCACTAGACTTAACAGAAAGTAAAAGTCATCTCTTTCGAGAGATAAGTACTATTAGCAACTCCATTTTATAAACAAGCAAACTGAGACACAGAGCAGTTAAGTAATTTATCCAAGGTCACACAGGTAATAGGTGCTAAAGCAAGGATTCCCACCTAGACTGTTTGGCTTCTGCATCTTTGGTCTTACCTCCTGCTTCTATTTTCTCTAGAATTTTTGGGGGAAAATTGCAAAGGAATAAATCCCTGTCTTTTTAACTTTAATTTCTACCTGCTCTAAGTGTCGCATGCACTACTTGGTATAACTTTATAGGCCTGTGGTGGGCAATGTACAGATCTGGAACATCATTCTTCCCAAAAAATCCATCACACTGAGGATGTACCCACAATGCACCCTGCTGATATGGGAATGACAGCAGGGGCGGAGGGGTAGTGTGATGGAATAGAGAAATGGACACACTATGACAGGTCAGACAGGTCACCAAGCACTGCAATTATTGAGGTAAAGATGAAAGAAACCTAGGCTGGCTATGCTAACTCACTATGTGACTGTGGGCTTTAGTTCTGTCAGCTGTTCCAAGCTGGGGTGTAGTATAAAATAGTCTCTAAGGTTCCTTTCCTGTGTAAGAAAAGGCTTTTTCAAAGTACAAAAGTATGGCTCCAATAACCCAAGGGCAGTCCAGCCACAGGCCCTCGATGAGCATGGGGAGTGAAGGCATATTGTGTTTACTATTAAAGGGTTTAGGAAGAAGGTCAATGAAAAGCCATAACATCATGTACCATTACTATATAGGAATTTGTGTTAGAAGGGATACATAGTTTCTATTTCAAAAGTATCAATCTTTTCGTTTAAAGAAATCTATGTGGGAGTTCCCTAGTGGCTCAGCAGATTAAGGATCTGGTGTTGTCAGTGATGTGGCTGCTGTCACTGCTGTGAACCTGCAGGTTCAATCCCTGGCCCAGGAACTTCCTCATGCCAAGAGTGTAGCCACACAAACACACACACACACACACACACACACCACACACACACACACACACACACACAAAATAACAAATAAAGAAGTCTGTGTAGAGGCCACTTCTCACAACTGTATAATCCATATTTGGGGCTGTTTGATGACAAACTCCCTGCTGCATTAATGAAAAGACAATGACAGGGAGTTGCCAGTGTGGTGCAGCAAAAATGAATCTGGGAGTTCCTGTCGTGGCGCAGTGGTTAACGAATCCGACTAGGAACCATGAGGTTGCGGGTTCGGTCCCTGCCCTTGTGCAGTGGGTTAACGATCCGGCGTTGCCGTGAGCTGTGGTGTAGGTCGCAGACGCGGCTCGGATCCTACGTTGCTGTGGCTCTGGTGTAGGCCAGTGGCTATAGCTCCGATTGGACCCCTAGCCTGGGAACCTCCACATGCCGCGAGAGCGGCCCAAGAAATAGCAAAAAGACAAAAAAAAAAAAAAGAATCTGACTAGTATCCATGAGCACGTGGGTTCAATCCCTGCCCTTGTTCAGTGAGTCGGGGACCTGGCGTTGCCGTGAGCTGTGGTGTAGGTCACGCAGACTTGGCTCAGATCCCTCACCGCTATGGCGCAGACAGGCAGCTGTAGCTCCGAGTTGCCCCCTTGCCTGGGAACTTCCACATGACGCAGGTGTGGCTCTAAAAAGACGATGACAGCTATACATCACTTGCTTTGAGAGCAACATGGCTGTCAGGCCCTGGCTTCTTTCCAGTCCCCAATCTTGTTGTCCTTTACCCCACTTCCACCAGGGTCCAAACTCACCTTCTGAGGGCTGAAGATCACTTTGTATTTTCGAGTTCGGCCAGCCAATTTGTCAGCATTGACAAGATCTAGAGACAGAAGGGATGCGACCCAGAAAGCCACGGGCCATTTGTTAGGCTAGAATCAAGGAAGCAGAGAGCCTGGCAATGGTATGGCCAACCTGAATTATTTTCTTTCTTTTTTAAAATTTTATTGAAGTATAGTTCATTGACAATATTGTGCTAATTTCTGCTATACAAGAGTAATTCAATTATATATACATTACATTCTTTTCATATTCTTTCCTATGATGGTTTACCATACAACACTGAATACAGCTTCCTGTGCTGTACAGTGGGGACCCTGTTGTTTATCCATCCTACATATAATAGCATGTGTCTGCTTAACCCCAAACTCCCAGTGCTTCCTTCCCCATTCCCCCTCAGCAACCACAAGTCTGTTCTCTATATCCATGAGTCTATTCTGTTTTGTAGATAGGAACAATCCTTTTCTTTTCTTTCCTTTTTTTTTTTTTTTTTTTTTGCTTTTTAGGGCCGCTCTTGAGGCATATGGAAGTTCCCAAACTAGGGTCGAATCCAACCTGCAGCTGCAATGCAACACAGCCACAGCAATGCTGGATCCCTGGCCGACTGAGCAAGGCCAGGGATCAAACCCCGCATCCTCATGGATACTAGTCAGATTCATTTCTGCCGCGCCACAACGGGAATTCCCTCTTTTCTTATTAAGAGTTCTTATGGCCAAGGCCCTTAGACCCTCCCACCCTTTCCAAGGCCTCAGTTACATAGAACAATGTGACGTACTCACTGGCAATGTACCGCATGTTCTTGATGCGGGGTCTGACCAAGAAGCACAATCTATGGGAGAGAAGAGGGAAGAAAACCTCAGTGCAGAAACATAAGGTTGGTGACAGCGACTTAGAGAAAACACAACGCCATGTGTTTCACTATTTGCTACAGTTCTCACCCCAGCCAAAGCTATGCCAGCTCTCTGGCCGCCAACATGCCAACCATGACTCCTCTCTATAAAACAGGTACACATGGAGTTCCCGTTGTGTCTCAGTGGTTAACGAATCCGACTAGGAACCATGAGGTTGCGGGTTCAATCCCTGGCCTCGCTCAGTGGGCTAATGATCTGGCGTTGTCATGAGCTGCAGTGTAGGTCAAAGACATGGCTCGGACCCTACGCTGCTGTGGCTCTGGCACAGGCCGGTGGCTACAGCTCCAATTAGACCCCTAGCCTGGGAACCTCCATACGCCACAGGAGCAGCCCTAGAAAAGGCAAAAAGAGGAGTTCCCGTCGTGGCGCAATGGTTAATGAATCCGACTAGGAACCATGAGGTTGCGGGTTCGGTCCCTGCCCTTGTTCAGTGGGTTAACGATCCGGCGTTGCCGTGAGCTGTGGTGTAGGTCGCAGACGCGGCTCGGATCCCGCGTTGCTGTGGCTCTGGTGTAGGCCGGTGGCTACAGCTCTGATTGGACCCCTAGCCTGGGAATCTCCATATGCCGCAGGAGCAGCCCAAGAAATAGCAAAAAGACAAAAAAAAAAAAAAAAAAATTAACTGTTAAAAAAATACAAAAGGAATTCCCTGGTGGCCAGCAGGTTAAGGATCCAGCATTGTCACTGCTATGGTGCAGGTTTAATGCCTGGCCTGAGAACTTCCACATGCTACAGGAGTGGCCAAAAAAAAAGAAAGTATATAAAATAATGTTTTTCCAACTGATGTTCATGTTCTCCATATGTGAGAATTTTTTCCTCTGTGGGAGGGTGTACATTATTTAGGTTGAGAATTTTTTTGCTGTTTTTTTTTTCCTTTTTTTTCAGGCCACATGTGCGGCATATGGAAGTTCCTAGGCTAAGGGTCAAATCGGAGCTACAGCTGCTGGCCTACACCACAGCCACAGCAACGCAGGATCTTTAACCCACTGAGTGAAGCCAGGGATCAAACCCACATCCTGATGGATCCTAGTTGGCTTCGTTATGGCTGAGCCAGGAAAGGAACTACTTTTTTCTTCTAATAGCTGCACCTGTAGCATATGGAAATTCCTGGACTAGGGGTGGAATCCGAGCTGCACCTGTGGCCTGCACCACAGCCCCGATAACACCAGATCCAAGTCAAATCTGCAACCTATGCCACACCTTGCAACAACAGCAAATCTCTAACACACTGAATGAGGTCAGAGATCGAATATGCATCTTCACAAAAGACAACACTGGGTCCTTAATCTGCTGAGCCACAATGAGAACTCCCTTAAGTTAAGAAATATTAAAAATAAAAACAGGAGTTCCCATCGTGGCGCAGTGGAAATGAATCTGACTTGGAACCGTGAGGTTGCAGGTTCAATCCCTGGCCTCGCTCAGTGGGTTAAGGATCCGGCATTGCAGTGAGCTATGGGGTAGATCGAAGATGCGGCTGGGATCTGGAGTTGCTGTGGCTGTGGTATAGGCCAGCAGCTGAAGCTCCCATTCAATCCCTAGCCTGGGAACTTCCATATGCCTTGGGTGCGGCCCTAAAAAGTTAAAAAAAAAAAAAAAAGGCTAAAGCATAACCAAAGAATGAAACTGTAAAAGTGCAGAGAAGTGAACCATATCACAAACATCACAGTGTCACATCTCAGCCAAGGACCAATCAAAGGCAAATGTGCAGGTACCTCCTCCAGCTTAGAGTCAAGACAGACCCTTCCAGACACTTACTGTTCACTGGAGCTGAAGGCTGGTTTATTCTCCACTTTGTACAGCTTGTCTACTTCGTGTTGCTGCAGAGAAAATCCAACAAAACAATGTACATAAGAATGCCTGGAAACCCAAAGTGTGATTCAAAGACAGGGGTCTTCTGGAAAGGCTCCCTCCTATTTAAACTAATTCTAGGATTTGAAGTACCGCTGTGACAACCACCCCACTGAACCTTCTTCAAACTGCTAACAGAAAACAAAACAAACAAAAAATACAAACAGTATCAACCCCCCTTTGTCCACTCAACACTGCTAACCTATATTCAGCCTATAGTCTCTCTTTAGTAATTGGTACTGTTCATCACAAGCAAAACTGCTGATCAAGGACAGAGGGACCCGAGTCCACTGGGGAGAAGGGGCAGGTACCTTCAGGATGGAGACATTAGCAATTCGATCCAAAGGGCTCATGAGATCTGCCTCGATGAACAAGTCCTTTTTTCCTGGAAGCTGGAGACACAGTATCTAGGTCACTCACAGCTCACACAAGCTTCCTCAGCTGAGAGCTCACCCAGCCTTCCACTTACCAGAAGCACAGTCTCTGAGTTGGAAGGGCACTGACCCTCACCTACTTCAGCACCTTATTTATTGTCTATATCCACGAGTCTCCATATATTCACCTGGTCTGTCTTCTCATTTTCCCTATCAGTGGAAAGATACTTCATCTTCTTTCCCTTTATTTCTTTTCTTTTTTTGAGGGCCACACCTGCCGCACACGGAGGTTCCCAGGCTAGGGGCTGAATTGGAGCTTATAGCCTCTGGCCTATGCCACAGCCATAGCAACACGGGATCTGAGCCGTGTCTGCGACCTACACCACAGCTCATGGCAGCACCGGATCCTTAACTCACTGAGCGAGGCCAGGGATCAAACCCAATTCATCATGGATACTACTCAGATTCGTTTCCACTGAGCCACGACAGGAAACTCCACTTCACCTTCCTTCTAAGGTCAAGTCCTTGCCCCTTGACCCTCCTGTTCCCCTGTGACCTTGTTCTGCATCATTGCTCTTCTGCTGTTCCACTTCCTCCTCCAATATGCATCCCAGTAACCCCATCTCCTGCTGAACAAAGTCAAACAAAACCAAATCTTACCTCGTATCCTGCAACCCTTCAACTAACTGCCAAATATCTCTTTAAATAGCATTTTCCTTCTAAGTATAAAAATAACATATGGGTGTTCCCATCAAGGCTCAGCAGTAAGGAACCCAACTAGTACCCACGGGGACATGGGTTCGATTCCTGGCCTCAATCACTGGGTTAAGGATCCAGCGTTGCTGGGAGCTGTGGTGTAGGTCGCAGATGCGGCTTGGATCTGACGTTGCTGTGGCTGTGGTGTAGGCCTGCAGCTACAGCTCCAATTCGACCCCAAGCCTGGGAACCTCCATATGCCACAAGTGCAGCCCTAAAAAGACAAAAAAAAAAAAAAAAAGTATGTTCAAGTCGGAAAACTTACCCAGGACAGCCCTTACCCCCAACCCCATGTCATCTAGTTTCCACGTCATCATTCCTGACGCCGCTCTCTCATCTGCCTGAAGGAAGGGGAGGTCATAGTGAGCAGCAGAGAGTGGGAAGTTATTGAAAGTTTCATCACAACCAGGCCCTGATAAAGGGGTAAGGTGTTGGTAGTGAGAGACTAAGGTGGCAGTCCAGCAAAGGCCAGGGAAAGCAAACAGGCTGAATGCCAAGGGCAGGAAAAGCCATTCAGTTCAGGGGGTGTTACTGGCATCCAGTGGGTAGAGGTTAGGGATGCTGCTACCAATGCACAGCATAGTCAGTCCCACAGCAAAGAACTAACCAGCTCCAAATGTCAAAAGCACCAAGACTGAAAAATCTTTTTTTTTTTTTTTTTTTTTTGTCTTTTTAGGGCCGCACCCAAGGTATATGGACCTTCCCAGGCTAGGGGTCCAATTGGAGCTGTAGCTGCCGGCCTACAGCACAGCCACAGCAACACCAGATCCTTAGCCCACTGAGTGAGGCCAGGGATCAAACCCGTGTCCTCACAAATACTAGTTGGGTTCATTACCACTGAGCCACAATGGGAACGCTAAGAAATCTTGATGTAGGAGAATCTTGGGAAATAAGAATGAAACACTGGACTAGACTTGGAGAATGAAGGGTTCTAAATGCCAAGTTAGAGAGTTTGGAGTTGATCTTCTAGGAACAAGGAAAAGCAGAAAGCTTTTGTGCACTGAAGCATCCAGTCAGCTGGAGTTTTAGTTAGGTAACGCAGCAACTATGGGTAAAATGGATGGAAGACATGGAGAAACTGGAGGCAAGGAGTCCATTTATATGGTTAATGCAACAGTCCAAGCAGCCCAAGCCTGTGGTAATGAATGATGACCTGTTTTAGGCTGGTGGTGATGTGAACAAAAATAGGTTATTTAAGAGATACGTGGGAGTTGCCATTGTGGTGAAGAGGAAACGAATCCAACTAGCATCCATGAGAATGTGGGTTCAATCCCTGGCCTGGTTCAGTGGGTTATGATTCCGGCGTTGCCACAAGCTTTGGCGTAGGTCGGCAACTGCAGCTCTGATTCAGCCCCTAGCCTGGGAATGTCCACATGTCATGGGTTCGGCTCTTAAAAAAAGCGAAAAAAAAAAGAGAGAGAGAGAGATACATGGAATTTGCAAAAAAAAAAAAAATTAAATACTTGAATAGGGTGATAAATGATTTTTTTTTCTTTACACTTTATCTTCTGTATTTTCTTGAATATGTGTGTTAGGGAAGAGGGTTGTTTTGTTTAGGTTTGTTTTTTAATGGCCACACCTGTAGCACATGGAAATTCCCAGGCCAGGGAGTGACTGAGCCACAGCTGCTGCCAGATCCTTTAACCTACTGTGCCAGGCAGGGATCAAACCCACAACTCTGCAGTCACCCAAGGCCCTACAGTCAGATTCTTAACCCAGTATGACACAGCAGAAACCTCTAGAATGTGTGGTATTTTATAATTACCATTTAAAAAGTCAGATGTGGGAGTTCCCAACATGGCGCAGCTGAAATGAATCCAACTAGGAACCATGAGGTATTGGGTTTTATCCCTGGCCTCGCTCAGTGGGTTAAAGATTTGGCATTGCCGTGAGCTATGGTGTAGATCGCAGATGCATGTCGGATCCTGAGTTGCTGTGGCTGTAGTGTAGGCCAGCAGCTGTAGCTCCAATTCAATTCCTAGCCTGGGAACCTCTATATGGGGAGGGTGCGGCCCTAAAAAGCAAAAAAAAAAAGGAAAAAGTCAGGTGTGGAGTTCCTGCTGTGGCTCAGCAAGTTACAAACCCGACTAGTATCCAAGAGGATTTGGGTTTGATCCCTGGCCCCACGCAGTGGGTTAAGGATCCAGCATTGCTGTGAGCTGTGGTGTAGGTCACAGATGTGGCTAGGATCTGGCATTGCTGTGGCTGTGGTATAGGCCGGCAGCTGCATCTCCAATTAGACCCCTAGCCTGGGAACTTCCATGTACCATACATTCAGCCCTAAATAAAATAAAATAAAATAAATGTCAGATGTAAGGAAATATCCACAGGACTCAGCAGCTGGTTTATTTAGGTGTGAGATGGGGAAGGAGAGTCAAAATGATTCTAAGGTTTTCAAGCCTGACTAGCACAGCCCTAAGAAGAATTAAGTCAGAGGATGTTAGTTCAAAGATATTACTGCACAGAAATCTGCTTTGACCATGCTGATCACCCTTGTGGACAGCTCTTCCTCAGGACACTCCATTTACAAGTTTCTACCCTTGTTCTCATTTAGTTTCTTTCATGAGCTAGTGACTCTAACCAGCATCTCCTTTCAATTTCTCAGACCATTGGGGTCTTTCATGTGCCAATCATTGTGCTACCACTACAGGACACATTACAGAGAAATAAAATACGCACCTCCTCCCCCTCCCCCGCCACCGAGGTTCTCTGAGGTTCTTCACCCCACTGCAACCCTACATGTCTTTTCTTTTTTGTGTGTGTGGGCTTTTTTGTCTTTTTAGGGATGCACCCGAAGCATATGTAAGTTTCCAGGCTAGGGATTGAACTGGAGCTATAGCTGCCAGCCTACACCACAGCCACAGCAACGCCAGGTCCAAGCCTCGTTCGAAAGACCTATGCCACAGCTTGCAGCAATGCTGGATCCTTAACCCACTGAGCGAGGCCAGGGATCAAACCCGCATCCTCTTGGATGCTAGTTGGGTTCTTAACCCACTGAGCCACAGCAGGAGCTCACCCTACACTTGTATCTGCAGGATATTACAAGCAGGATTTCCTACTAGTATCTTAACCTCAACCTACCCGAACTTGAACACATCAACTTCCCCCACCAAAGCCATTCCTCTTTCTAATTTTTTTTCTCATTTCCATTCAATGGTTATACGATAATTTTTTTTTTTTCCCTAGGGCCACACCCACGGCACAGGGAGGTTCCTAGGCTAGGGGTCAAATCAGAGCTGTAGCCGCTGGCCTACACCACAGCCACAGCAACACGGGATCTGAGCCGCATCTGCAATGCCAGATCCTTAACCCACTGAGCAATGCCAAGGACTGAACTCACAACCTCATGGTTCCTAGTCGGATTCGTTAACCACTGAGCCATGATGGGAACTCCATGTGATAAATATTTATTAAGCACATGCTTAGTGTCTGTCTCTAAGTTAGGTACTCACTGGGTATACGGTGTTGGACAAAATAGGTATATCCCTGTCCTCAAGGACCTTCCAATCTAGCAGAAAATACAAACATTAAACAAATGACTATATATGTCATCCATTACAATTACAGTAACAGCATTATTTTCCTATTAACTCAAGTTAAAAATCTCAAACTCAGTTTTGCTTCTTCCTGATTCTTTTACAACTAATTGATAAGTCTTTGAGTCTTCTTTCACCATGACTTAAAAATCTATCAACTTTCTTTCACTTTCACTGCCATCAATTTTGTGTGCACCTTTATTACTTCAATCTGATCTATGTTCTCCTAACTGGCCTTCTTGTTTCTTATTTACTCAACTTCACACATGGCTATTAGAAACATCTTCAAGTATTGTTTCATGCCACATGTGGAAGTAAGAAAATTTTTTTGTTTTTGTTTTTTGCTTTTAGGGCCAAATGTGCAGCATAAGGAAGTTCCCAGGATAGGGATCAAATTGGAGCTACAGATGCCCACCAGCTGACACCACAGCCACAGAAACTTGGGATCCAAGCCAGGTGTGTGACCTACATCACAGCTCACAGCAATGCCAGATCCTTAACCCACTGAGCGAGGCCAGGGATCGAACCCACGTCCTCAGGGATACTAGTCTAGTCGGATTTGTTACCACTGAGCCACAAAGGGAATGCATGGGAGGAAAACTCTTTAATGGCTGCCTAATACCTACTGTGTAACTTCTGATCACCCTCTTACCTGTTGCAGGACTTATCCTTCCCTGGTTCCTCAACTTTCCTGCAGGTCCTTCTGCCTGGAACATCCTCTCCCATCTCCAAGGAAAATACGCTTATCTTCACACTCCAGCTCTTTGAAATTCCTAGATCACTCTAGCTAGAAATGATTGTTTCAGGCACCCTAGCTAGCACTTATTTACCACACATATTCTCTATGTAGTATTTTGTGTCATATGCTCCCACTGAAGTGTAAGATCCCTAAGGACAGAGATGTCACAACCATCTTTCCATTCCCATTGATGCCTGGCACTAGTGGCGTCTCCCTTGCCTGTTTGGGTAGGGGGTAGGGGGTGGGGGAAGGCTGGCCAGGTCACCCCACGGAGCTCTCACTGCCCTGATTTTTCTCCTGGTGCTTCATTTTGGACCTGCTCCAGAAGCTCCAAGGACAATACCAAGGGACAAGAGCACGCTCAAAGGAACTCAGTTAAGAAAGAACTATGCACCCAGTGAATGCTAACCTGCTGATACAGTAAAGGCCCCGGAGTGGCGGGCACTGACCTGCTCCAGCAGATAGATGAGCTGGTCTCGGGCCAGTCTCTTGAGCATGGAGAAGTCAGGCAGCTCTGGCGCGTCCGGCCGATGGGGAAAAGCCATGGCGCCGGTCACCTGAGCTGCAGGTGGAAGGAGGAGGAGGACCTCCGATCTGAGAAGGCCGGCAGCAGCCCAGGGTCCACGCAGGACGCCTCTTCTGTAGGGACCAGCACGGACTTCCAAAGGGCCCCTGACGGGGCCCTCGCTCTTCAACCACACGTGGGGAATGAATGGCGACCTCTTGCCCAGGCAGCCGCAGCCTCGGGGGACCTAGTCTAAGGCCCGTAGCCAAAGGGTTCCGCCCCGCCCCTCCCGGTCCACCTGGCTCAGCAGCATTCGGGGCTACACCCGCAAAGCTACCCGCCTCCTGCCGGAGAGAGCGAGAGAGGCGACTTCCTGGCCGTCCCGGAAGTCCCGAGCGCCCGCCTGTCGCTTAGCTTATTCAGAAAGGACGGCATCCTAGGAGGGACATTTGAAAACGAGCGCAACGCGTCCATGTGGCTGTCCAATTCCTGACCAGAGGCGATAAAAGGAGTATACCTTAAACTAACTTCTAAGGGTACATCCAGTTCTCCCGGCTCACTCAAGCAAACGTTGGGCACTTGCTCGATTTTCAGAATTTCGTGAAATGGGCGAAACCAACTCGGAATCCGAAGGGCACTGTGAGCCCTGGGGATTTTGGCTGTCAATCAAATCTACAACACAAATTTAGCTGAGAACTGGGCGGTCTCCTTTCTTCCAAACCGCTACAGGTGAGAGGCGTGGAAATTGCGGGCGGGTGTGAGGGGAGAGAAGAGAAACGCTTTTGGAGCCAATGGAAGCTGTCTCGCCAGCTGTGACCCTTCAATACCGGAGTTTTGACTTATTAATGCCCTTCGTGGGAAAATGGATAAAACGGTGGTATATTCATACAAAAATAACTAAGTGAAAGTAGCCAGACTCAGAGTGGCATCTGTATGCCATTTATATCAGGGTGGGGTTTTTGTCTTTTTAGGGCTGCACCGCAGCAAATGGAAGTGCCCAGGCTAGGGTCTAATTGGGGCTGCAGCTGCCCGCTTACACCACAGCCATATCCGACCCTCATTGGCGACATACACCGCAGCTTACCGCAACGCGGGATCCTTAACCCACTGCGCAGGCCAGGGATTGAACCAGTATCCTCATGGATACTAGTTGGGTTCTTAACCACTAAGCCATAATGGCAACTTCTATATCAGGTTCTTGAACACGAAACACTATACCGAAAAAAAATTTCAGAAAAGCTACAAAAATTGGGAAGAAAATTAGGGAATTTTCAGGAGTGATGGTAAATCTCTATATGTATATTTACCTTCTTAAAAAAAAAACTAAACTTACAAGATATTATAATGGACAGATCTGGCTGACAATACTTGTACTTACTAATCAGCTGTAACATCACATCATCATCTCCTGGTGAGATACATAGGAAATAGAAAGCATCACCTGTTGCCAAAAGCCAAAACTGATCAAGCTTCAGGATCTAAACTACCAGCTCATAGGAAACAGAGGTTAGTAGGAACATGATAAAAGACATCAGGAGTTCCCACTCTGACGCAGTAGGTTAAGAATTGGACTGCAGAGGCTCTGGTCATTGCAGAAGCTCGGGTTTGATTTCTGGGCTGGAGCAGTGGGTTAAAAGGATCCGGTGTTGGGGAAGTTCCATATGGCACAGGTGGGGCCATTAAAATAAAAAAAAAAATTTAATAAAGCTCATCTAGTATTTATTGAGCTTCCTCCCAGCCCTTCCCCTTAGTTAGATCAGAATCTCAGCTGCACAGAGGTAGAAGCTGCTCTTGGCAGATGAGTGACACATATATACCCTCCAGGTCATACAGTTTGCCAGACTCTTGAGCATGGCCCCAAGAATGCTGTGAGGTGCCCATTCCACTCACTTTCTCTCCAGCTTAGGCAGAATCTTGTCATCTGTTGCCTCCTCATCCAATATGGTGTCAAAGTCCTTCGTTGTGTCATGAAACAGGACTGCCTGGGGATATGGCACTATGAAGTCCTATAACCCCTGCCCAAAGGAACACAGGTTGGGTGAGTGCCCATCCCCACTTCCAGCCTCCCAGCTGTGCTGGGGCAGTGGGGGAACAAGTTTCCAAAACACCCCAATGCCAGTTGGTTAGGATTTGAGACATACTGACAGAATAGAGTAGGAATAGGTCAACCTGCACAAAGCTTAGGCCTTCTTGGCTGAGGTCCAGATGCACAGGCTAGCAAAGGTAAAAGGCAGGGCTTTCTGCCATTGTGGACTGGCTTATTGGTATAAGGTTCCCCAGCCATTTCTTCATTCATTCAACCAATATTGCAATCTATTTTGGGAGTGGAACTAAAACAATGAACACAGCCCTCATTGAGTTTAACTTTTTTTTTTTTTTTTTTTTGGTCTTTTTGCCTTTTCTAGGGCCGCTTGCGTGGCATATGAAAGTTCCCAGGCTAGGGGTCTAATCAGAGCTGTAGCTGCCGGCCTACACCACAGCCACAGCAACTCCAGATCTGAGCCACATCTTCGACCTACACCACAGCTCACGACAACACCAGGTCCTTAACCCACTGAGGGAGGCCAGGGATCCAACTCGCAACCTCATGGTTCCTAGTCAGATTCATTAACCACTGAGCCATGACGGGAACTCCTGAGTTTCCCTTCTAATGGGAGCCAAGGTGGGTGATGACAAATAATGCATTAGTAATATACTTCAAAACTGGGGAAAATTACATAAGGCATGGTGATAGAACATGAAGGGAGCTGCTGTGGATGAGGGTGATTAAGGAAGGCCTAAGAAAGTAACATTTAAGCTGAGGCCTCAATGACAAGGAGCCAACTAAGTGAAAAATCTAGGGACAAAGAACTAGTACCTGAGACTTAGATTAGCATTTGCAAGAATGGAAAAAAAGTGGGTTTTTTTTGCTTTTTAGGGCTGCACCTGCAGCATAAGGAAGTTCCCAGGCTAGGTGTCAAATTGGAGCTGCAGCTGCCAGCCTACACCACTGTTCACTGATCAGATCACATTGTCTGATCCCTGACCCACTGAGGAAGACCAGGGATGGAACCTGCATCCTCATGGATCCTAGCCGGATTCATTTCCCCCGTGCCACAATGGGAACTCCTGGAAAAAAAAAAAATAGATTTAAGCTTAGTGAGCTTAGAATGGTAGGGAATGAAATAAATGGAAACAAAGCCAAACTTGTAATAAAAGCTTCTGAGGGAGATCTTTGGTGGTCTAGTGGTTGGGATTTGGCATTTTCACCACTGCAGCCTGGGTTCAAATCCCTGGTCTGGGATCTGGGAATGGAGGTCCCATATCAATCCGCTTAAAAAAAAAACACAAAGCCAGCAGCTCCAGCTCCAATTTGACCCCTAGCCTGGGAACTTCCATATGCTGGGGGTGTGGGCCTAAAAAGACCAAAAAAACCACAATTAAGTCAGGTAGCATCTTGCTCCTCTAAACTGACTAAAAGGTTCTAAATGGCAAATTACCAGTTTTTAAACAACAAAAATATTGAAAAGTTTTTATTATAAGTTCCATGGTAGTGAAAGAGCAGTGAGAATAAGGGCTTTATCTGCCCACTGTTGTATTACCAGAATCTGGATTCCCTAACTTGACTGGCACATGATAGGGCCTTGCCCATTTATACTGAACAAATGCTCAAGTTAACAGTATTCATGATATTGTAATTGCTATTAATGACATTTGAAATAGCAACAAAACACAGGAAGACTGTCAATGATAGGGTTGAAATGTCAATGTTTTCATTAAACATCCTGCGTATATTTAAATTCTGAATAGGCAATTTTGGCTGGTAGTTGTTAAAATGAGATATCGTTGGAAACTATCATTGGACTCATGCTGCTTACATATGTCTCAATAGATGTGTCTTTTGATAATCACTTTCTGGTGATTATATTAATAAAGTATTTCTAAAAGAATCAGTAAATTAGCAGAAAATTTTGCCACAATGATAGATTCCTGGAATTTTAGAAGCCTTGAATTAAAATTCAGACCTGGAGAGTTTACGATGTGGCACAGTGGGATTGGCGGGGTCTCTGCAGCCCCAGGGTGCAGGTTTGATCCCCAACCTAGCATAGTGGGTTTAAAGTTCTGCTGCTGCCACTAGGTCACAACTGTAGCTCAATTCTGATCCCTGGCCTGGGAACCCCATATGTCTTGGGGTGGTTGAAGGGGGGAAAAAAAAAAAAATCAGACCTGGGCTCAAGTCCCGGTGTTGTCACTCACTTGAAGCTTCATGGCCTTGGGCATACCCCAAAACCTTTGAAATTAGATTTGTAAAAGGGATTCTATTGTCAATTATTGCTTAAATCACAACACCCATGTAAAAATCTGATAAAAACTCTTTAAGATCCTACCGAAGTTTTTGGAAGTGGATAGAGATTATGTTATGAGCCCAGAAAGCCTTTGCCTGCTTTGTATTTGGGGGGGTGATTTTTGGTCAAACCCCCATACCCAATCTTTTTCAGAGCCCTAGCAACCAAAGGAGGAACTGCTTTATTTATTTATTTTTAAATTTTTTGTCTTTTTACCTTTTCTGGGGCTGCTCCCATGGCGTATGGAGGTTCCCAAGCTAGGGGTCGAATCTGAGCTGTTGCTAGCGGCCTATGCCAGAGCCACAGCAATGTCAGATCCGAACCACGTCTGCAACCTACACCACAGCTGACGGCAACGCTGGATCCTTAACCCACTGAGCAAGACCAGGGATTGAATCCGCAACCTCATGGTTTCTAGTCGGATTCGTTAACCACTGCGTCACAATGGGAACTCCCAAGGAGGAAGCTGCTTTAGATGAGGTACTTCAGGAAGGCCTAATGTCCAGTTTGGTTTTTTGTGTGTGTTATTAGGGCCACACAGGCTGCATGGAGGTTCCCAGGCTAGGGGTTGAATCAGAGCTGTAGCTGCTGGCCTACACCACAGCCACAGCAACGCTGGATCCCAGCCACGTCTGGAACCTACACCACAGCTCACAAGAATGCCAGATCCTTAACCCACTGAGCTAGGCCAGGGATCGGACCTGTATCCTCATGGATGCTAGTCAGATTCGTTTCCGATGAGCCATGACAGGAACTACTATCGTCCAGTTTTTAGCTGTCAAAATACATTGCTAAACAGCACTGATTAGCACAGAACCCTTGTTGGGGATTCCTCTGGCCCCATCTCTTTCCCAGTATTTTTTTTTTATTTTTGCCTTTTAGTGCCACACCTGTAGCATATGGAGGTTCCCAGTCTAGGGGGTCCAATAAAAGCCACAGCTGCCGACCTACACCACACCCACAGCAATGCAGGATCTGAGCTGCATCTGCAACCTACACCACAGCTCAGCGTAATGCTGGATCCTTAACCCACTGAGGGAGGCCAGGGACCAAACCCGCATCCTCATGGAAACCAGTCAGATTCATTACCGCTAAGCCACGATGGGAACTCCACGCTCTCCCAATATTTAGAAAAGGGACCCCTTGCTTCGTTCCTTCTCTTCACAGGTAAACCCTCCCCATCCCAGACGGCACCAATCAACAAAGACTGCTAAGTTTTACTTTATTTTGTACATAATGAAGACAGTCAACTGACTAAGCAGTTCCAGAACTGTTAGTGCTCATTAATCAAGAAGTAAATGAGGAGTTCCTGTGTGGCTCAGAGGGTAAGGATCCGGCGTTGTCACTGCAGTGGCTCAGGTCACTGCTGTGGTAGGGGTTCATTCTTTGGCCTGGGAACTTCCACATGCCATGTGTGCGGCCAAAAAAAAAAAGGAAATGAGATGAGAAAGCAAATCTTTCATTTCCTCCTGAACGTATATTGCAAGTAACACGGGAACTTGTAACAACACAAGCAACACAGGCTGGTTTAGAGAGCCCAAGAAAGAAGGGTGAGTCCTGAAGTGCTCCCGAAGGCGTGAATCCCCCCTCAGCCAGGCACACACCCTGCTCCCATACATATCTGCCCCATGAAGTACTCTGTCCTGTCAGATTCAAGTCCACGCAACTCTTTCATCCCACATTCCAGGCTCATCATTTGCCCTCCTTCCAAGGTGAATAATCCACACAGAGAAAACCAGGCAGCCCCGAATACACTCGCCCGGCTGTGTTTCATGTGGCCAAGCCCCAGCTCAGATTCTGTATAGGAAGTTCCCATTGCTGTCAAAGAACTCTCGGCCCCTCTGCACAACTTTGTTGCTGAAGTTCTGGTCACCTGACTCCTCCGCCTCCCACTCTTTCAGTTCCTTGCCATTCGGCAATCCATCTCTGTGGGTCCCTCTGGTGCCCTCACCATCGCTGGTGGAGGACTTCTGCAGCTCTCTTGGATGACCCAGGTCTGTGGCAATGGGTACAAAGTTCTTTTCCTCCTTGAGGCCCTGGATTCCTTTATTCCTTCCCTTCTGTCTCCTTGGTGTATCTGTACTGTAAGTATTCAGTTCTATCACTTTCAGAGCTGTGGTCTGACTGTGGCCTTTGGATGATGTTTCTTCCCCTGGCATCAGTGAAGAACCTGACATGGAAGGGCCTGCAGAGAGTGGTTTCCAGGCATCCCCAGAGTCTGGGAGCTGCTGGAATGAGCGGGACAGCCCAACATTCTTAAGAACTTTTTGATCCTGCTTCAGTTTCTGCTTCAACGTGGGCACAAACTTGCTTTTTAAAACCCTTCGGATCACATCAGTGCTGACATCAAAGCCTTCAGCCAATCTGGGAACTGACCAAGATGCTGCAAATTCCTTATGTAAATACCTATGAGAAAAAAAAAAGCAGGTTTGCAATCTGTGAAGAAGTCTCATATCAGAATACTTAACTGAACTGGCTACATGTGGAATCTTAAAAAAAGAAAAAAAAAGATATAAATGAACTTATATACAGAACAGAAATAGACCCTCAGACATAGAAACAAACTTATGGTTACCAAAGGGGAAGGGTGGGGAGAGATCAATTAGGAGTTTGGGATTAACATATATACACTACTATAAGTAAAAGAGATAACCTGGAGTTCCCTATGTGGCTCAATAGTAACAAACCCGTCTAGAATCCATGAGGATGAGGGTTTGATCATCCCTGGCCTCGCTCAGTGGGTTAATGATCCGTCAATTGCCACAAGCTATGGTATAAGTCACAAATGTGGCTTGGATCCAGGGTTGCTGTGGTGGAGGCCTGAAGCTGCAGCTCCAATTTGACCTGTAGGCCGGGAACTTCCATATGCCACACCTGAACCTCCCCCCCCCCAAAAAAAAAAACAAAAAAGAAAAAGAGATAACCAACAAGGACCTACTGTATAGCACAGGGAACTATACTCAATGTTTTGTAATAACCAGTATGGAAGAGAATCTGAAAAGAATATATATTCTAGACAGTGATGTCTAGTGAACAATTGACTACATAGAGTTCAGAAGAAAAATGGGGACTGGACATGATAGATTTGGAAGTCATAAGCCAACAGCAGAGGTGGCTGAAGCCATGTAGTGGCTAGCATTATAAGCAGAGACATAGGCAGAGTAAGATAAAACGACCAAGGACACAACTCTAAAAAACTATAATACTTAAGAATGAAGAGGTGGAGTTCCTATTGTGGCTCAGCAGAAATGAATCCAACTAGTATCCATGAGGACATGGGTTTGATCCCTGGCCTTGCTCAGTGGGTTAAGGATCCCCCATTGCTGTGGCTATGGTACAGGCTGGCAGCTACAGCTCCTTTTGGACCCCTAGCTTGGGAACTTCCATATGCCATGGGTGTGGCCCTTAAAAAAAAAAAAAAGATTGAGGAGGAAGAAGAGGACACCATGGAGAAAAGAGAAAACCAATTCTAAGAAATAGAGATGAGTAGTCAAGGAAGAGAACTTCAAGAATGCAGACAAGGCCAGGAGTTCTATTGTGGCTCAGCGGTAACAAACCTGACTAGTATCCATGAGGACTTGGGTTTGATCCCTGGCCATGTGTAGGAGGTTAAGGATCTGGCGTTGCTGTGGCTGTGGTGTAGGTCAGCAATTATAGCTCTGATTCAACCCCTAGCCTGGGAACTTCCATATGCGACTGCTACTGCCCTTAAAAAAAAAAAAAAATTGAAAAATGGGCAAAAGACCTGAACAGACATTTTTCCAAGGAAGATGTACAGATGGCCAACAAGCACATGAGAAAATGCTTAACATCACTGATTATTAGAGAAATGCAGATCAGAACAACCACAAGATACCACCTCACACCAGTCAGAATGGCCATCATTAATAAGTTCACAAATAACAAATGCTGGAGGGGGTGTGGCGAAAAGGGAACCCTTCTGCACTGTTGGTGGAAATGTAAACTGGTACAACCACTATGGAGAAAAGTATGGCGGTTCCTTAGAAATCTATACATAGAACTACCGTATGACACAGCAATCCCACTCTTGGGCACATATCCTGACAAAACTTTACTTAAAAAAGACACATGCACCCGCATGTTCATTGCAACTCTATTCACAATAGCCAAGACATGGAAACAACCCAAATGTCCATTGACAGACGACTGGATTAGAAAGATGTGGTATATATACACAATGGAATACTACTAGGCCATGAAAAAGAACAAAATAATGCCATTTGCAGCAACACAGATGGAACTAGAGACTCTCATGCTGAGTGAAGTCAGTCAGAAAGAGAAAGACAAATACCATATCACATATCTGGAATCTAATATAAGGCACAAATGAACCTTTCCACAGAAAAGAAAACCATGGACTTGCAGAAAAGACTTGTGGTTGCCAGGTGGAAGGGGGAGGGAGTGGGGTGGTTGGGGAGCTTAGGGTTAAGAGATACAAACTATTGCCTTTGGAATGGGTTAGCATTGGGAACTATGTACTGCTGTATAGCACTGGGAACTATGTCTAGTAACTTATGATGGAGCATGATAATGTGCGAAAATAGAATGTGCACATGTATGTGTAACTGGGTCACCATGCTGTACAGTAGGAAAAAAATGTATTGGGGAAATAACTATTAAAAAAACAAAACAAAAAAAGAATGCAGCCAAGGTTAATTGCTGGAGAAAAGTTAGGCAGCCCTTGAGTGTCAGTTATGTCCAGCACTGAGGAAGTCACAGGTAGATCTGTGGAGAATGGTTTCATTGTAGTGATAAAACAAGCAAAAAATAATAATAATAATAATAATGAGGGTAGTTGGCCAAGGACCCAGCTGGGAACTAAAGGAGGAGGGAGAGTAGTGAGCCCTGTCAGCTGGGTTTCCTCTTTTCCATAATCCAAGTGACTGACTTAAGCTTTGCTTGCCAAGGCATTTACCTCAAAGATGGCTATCTTGACTGACACACTGCCAACCACACAACTGGATAAAAAGCCAGGCTTCCCCCTCCCCACCTCATCCCTCTCATTCAGGCACCTTGGTTTTAGAGATCATGGTTGATTTCAATAACTAACCATTTTAGGCCACTTCTTTTTCTCTTCGCATGCTTTAAATTCCTGTTAAATTCATCAATAAGGAGTGAGCCCTCAAAACCCTAGGCCCCCACCCTCAATCCCAATAAAAGCAGAACCCCCATCCCTTGAACCTCTCTCTTTCCCCACGACTTTGCTGTGTGGCCCCATGTGTGCCATATAATTTCCAGGTCCTGTAACTAACACACCTTTTTTCCCCCAAGTTTCCTGACAGTGACTGCTGAACTATATCTTGCAATCTTAAGAACCACAAGGGCTGGTCCAGCCACCACACTGGTTACTGATGGACAAGACTTGCACACAACATCAACAACCTTAAGTTGACAGACGTTGGTCCCTGAGAAATTAGGTAGAGATTCTGGCCTAGAGCATCTGGAAGATTAGTCCTAGACAAGTGAAGGACTACCACTTCCTCTGAGATGTGAATAGAGTACAAGACTGAGAATGATGGTATGGAGGAGACCAAGAAGCTTTAAATGGTTCATACTTAATGGCCTCCTTTATCTCTGAAGTAAAAAGATATTTATTGATCACAAAAGTGGAGGTGACAGGTAGGAAGATAGAAGGGTTGAAAAGCCTGGTGTTTTGAAGTCAGGAGAGGAAGCTGATATGAGAGTTGTTATAGACACACAAAATCTTGATCTGCTCTATAAAATCCCCTTTATTCTAAGTCTCAATTCCTGAGTCATTCTGCTGGGAATGGAAAATGCAATATGACCTATGGAGAGCTAATTAGTAATATTTATCAAAACGCAAATCCACTTGCCCTTGGACCCAGCAACCCTACTTCTGCGAGTGTATGTAACAAGTACTTCTGGCGGATATGTGGAATGATGTGTATACAAAGTTATGCTCTGGAGCACTATTTGTTACAGTGAGTGAGTGGAAACAATTCAAGTGCTCACCATAAAAGACCAGTAAAATAAGCTACACTTTACCAAGCATCTATAAAAAAAATGAGGATCTCTCTCTTCAGAAGTGGAAAGATCTTCAGGATATACAAAGTGAACAAACAAAAGTGTAAAACAGTATTTATAGTATTCTTAGTTTGTGATTATGGAAGTAAAAATAAAATTCTATATTCATACTTGCTTGTATTTGCATAAGGAAACTTAGAAAATGACACAAAGAACTATTAACAATAGTTCCCATAGGAGACTGGGTGGGAATAAAACTGCTCAATGCATACCCCATGTCATACTCTAACTCTGAACCACATGTAACATATTATCTTCTCAAAAAAAAAACTTAAAATTTAAAAAAGGACCTCTAAGATATGAATCCTCTCTTCAGAGAAACCAGGGAAGCTCCATCCCTGGACTTAAGGTAAAGAAGATCATGATTTATTCAGAGGTCAAGTGTTGTGATGCCTGCAATTTACTATTTAAAAATTTCAGGAGTTCCCGTCGTGGCGCAGTGGTTAACAAATCCGACTAGGAACCATGAGGTTGCGGGTTCAGTCCCTGCCCTTGCTCAGTGGGTTAAGGATCCAGCGTTGCCGTGAGCTGTGGTGTAGGTTGCAGATGCGGCTCAGATCCCGCGTTGCTATGGCTCTGGCGTAGGCCGGTGGCTACAGCTCTGATTCGACTCCTAGCCTGGGAACCTCCATATGCCGCAGGAGCGGCCCAAAGAAATAGCAAAAAGACCAAAAAAAATAAATAAATAAAAAAAAAAAAAAAAAAAAAATTCAGGGAGTTCCCATCCTGGCTCAGTGGAAAGGAATCTGACTAGTATCCATGAGGACGCAGGTTCAAACCCTGGCTCAGTGGCTTAAGTATTTGGCATTGCCGAGAGCTGTGGTATAGGTCACAGAGACGGCTCTTATCTGACGTTGCTGTGTCTGTGTAGGTCAGTGGCTACAGCTTCAGTTCAACCCCTAGCCTGGGAACCTCCATATGCCACTAGTGCGGCCCTAAAGGGATCAAAAGGAGTTCCTATTGTAGTTCAGCAAGTTAAGAACCTGACTAGTATCCATGAGGATGCCGGTTCTTCAATCCCTGGCCTTGCTGCTCGGTGAGTTAAGGATCTAGTGCCGCCACCACCTGTGGTGTAGGTCACAGATGCAGCTCGGATCTGGGTTGTGTAGGCTGGTGGCTGCAGCTCCACAACAACCCCTAACCTCAGAACTTAATATGCCACAGGTGCAGCCTTAAAAAAAAAAAAAAAAAATGAACTGTGTCCTAAAGTTAAAAATTATTAAATCTAGATGACTGGCTTTGGGAAGTTTTACTACTTTACTTTTGTTGGAACTCTTTTGTCTTTTTGTCTTTCTAGGGTTGCACCCAAGACATATGAGGTTTCCAGGCTAAGGGTCCAATCGGAGCTGTAGCCACCGACCTATACCATAGCCACAGCAACGCAGGATCAGAGCTACATCTGCAACCTACACCACAGCTCAAGGCAATGCCGGATCCTTAACCTACTGAGTGAGGCTAGGGATCGAACCCGAGTCCTCATGGATACTAGTCGGGTTTGTTAACTGCTGAGCCACAACAGGAACTCCTTCTGTTAAAAATCTTAAAAGAGGAGTTCCCCTTGTGGCTCAGCGGTAATGAACCAACTAGTATCCATGAGGACACAGGTTCCATCCTTGGCCTTGCTCAGTAGGTTAAAGATCCCCCGTTGCTGTGGCTATGGTGCAGGCTGGCAGGTACAGCTCCTTTTGGACCCCTAGCCTGAGAACTTCCATTATGCCGCTGGTACAGCCCTTAAAAAAAAAAAACTTAAAAGAGCAGAGCCTCCTTGCCTTCCCACTTGCATCTCTCACAACCACCTTATCTTAATAAACCTATTTTTTTGCTTAAAAAAAAGAAATCTTAAAAGATAAAAATCAGGAGTTCCCGTCGTGGCGCAGTGGTTAACGAATCCGACTAGGAACCATGAGGTTGCGGGTTCGGTCCCTGCCCTTGCTCAGTGGGTTAACGATCCGGCGTTGCCGTGAGCTGTGGTGTAGGATGCAGACGCGGCTCGGATCCCGTGTTGCTGTGGCTCTGGCGTAGGCCAGTGGCTACAGCTCCGATTCGACCCCTAGCCTGGGAACCTCCATATGCCGCGGGAGCGGCCCAAAGAAATAGCAAAAAAACAAAAAAACAAAACAAAAAGATAAAAAGTGCAAAAACAACTTTCTAGCATGTCACGCTCAGACCTTCAGCTTCAACGTTAGATGAGAGGAGTATAAGCTTTCTGATTAGATTGTCTCCACTTTCAAATGTTACCATGTCCTTACTTTTCCATGTGTACCTGTAAGATTTTTCTGTCATCTGTCAAAAGTAAAGGCAAAACAGAAAAGGAAAAAAAGAATTATCCTTCACTTCTCATCACAGCAGATCCAAGTTACCAAGGCTTACCGAATCTGCTCCATGGCTTCCCTCGTCAGGGTCCTGGGCGGGGCACCTGGCGCCTCCATTTGCCTCCGAATTTTCTGGAACCTGATGGCTTTTTTCTGTCGCTTCAGGGCGCTGGGGAAGAGAACGAATGACAGAAGCCATGCGTGGAAGCTAGACTGGTGGTTTAAGAGCCTTGGGCTAAATCTCAGAGCGTCCAGACCACTTCTCATTGCAAGGACAACCTGGACATGTCTGCCAACCTAGATGGCGCTCAATACACCTCCCCAGAAATCTAACACCTAGAACAGCAGCAGCCCATAAAATGTTGCCAAATGCTCTAAACGGGTAATGCAATCTGTCACTGGGGAAGGGACCTATGGTGCCAAGGGAGCTAACACTGGCCCCTGCGCCCCTGACAACCGGTGACCAATACGGTCGCTGCAGCCAACGCCGCGGTAGGGCTCCAGGCGCTAAGGGGGCGCGGCCTCAGGTGCTAGGGCCCGAGGCCCTGCTTCAGGCTGAGGGCCCGGGAAGGAGCTGGTACCTCTCCACCTCCTGCAGCTCCCGCTCCTCCGGCTCCCAATCGGAATCAGGGTCTGGCTCGCGACTGGTACAGCCCGGGGTCGTCACCCCCCGGGAAGCAAACCCACAGCGAGCGACCACTGCACAGACACGCCTGCCCAGCCACAGGTTCAGAGCAACCGCCATGTTGCCAGGAACACTCTACTCCTGAGGCGCAGTACCGGAAGCCAGGGCGGGATCGGAAGTGGCCCGGACGGTACCGGAAGTGGCTGGGGGGGCCGGAAGCTGGGGTGGCCTCGCGTCTTTCCCGCTTCCGGCTGAGGCGCGGCTTCTGGGTTAGAACCGCTAAGCGGCTCACCCTTCCCGGTTTAATTATGGAAATGGCCTCTCTGAAATTCTAGGGCTGGAATGAGGTAGAAGACGCTCTTGCAAAACTGCATAAACTTTAATAAAAAGACGAGTTCACTTGTCAAGAGCTGCACCTCTGCCCCAACGGCTGCCCAGGTCGGCTTGGCTCCGCCACGGCGACGGAAAGGGCAACCCCTCGGCGGTCCTCTGACGGTGACAGCCCGGTGTCTTGGACATTCAGCTCCTCTGGGAAAGGGGCTTCTTGTTGCCGCGATGCTCTCCAGCTCCCGGCCGCACCCAGGGTTCAGACCCATCCCCCAGCGGTAAATCTAGGCTAATGTTTGAAGGACGGAGATGAGCCCATGGCTGGCCCGGGCTCCTCTGCATCGTTTAGTCTACCGATCCGAAAATAATCTAGGGTGCTGAAGAATTCTTGGCGTCTGTGTTTTGCATTAAGCAAACAGGGTTCCTGGCCAGCGCTTTTCAGACAAGTTTGGTGGCAGTCTTTGTGTAACAAAGATTGAAGACCTTTTGCCCCTTTGGAAACCTGAGGGATTCCTCCAGGAGAGCTCCAGTGCTGGGCTTCCTGCGTTTACCTGTGGTGCCTGATGTCGAAGAGCGCGGGGGTATGCTGCAGCAGGGATGCAGAGGCAGGGCAGAGGGTGAGATCCTGGGCCGTGGCTGCTCTGTGTTCAGAGTCTAGCATTGAGGGCAAGGTGCATTTAGTTCATCAGCTACTTACCACTCTTTCCCATTGCAGAAGATAGCCCTGGCTTGGGGTTAAAGAGGGTGGCACTGGTCCTACCAGAGCTCGATTTATGGCTTCCAGCCGTCTGCTGGCTTGGCCTTCTGCAGCAGAAACATGGGTCCCCCTGAGCTGGTATTCACAGAAGAGATTTGCTCACCACTTTCCCAACTGTTGCCCAGTTACCAGTACAGAGGAATGGCATCCCATGTTCCCTCCAGCGTCCTTACCACATTGTAATTGGTGTGTGTACTTGTCCATATCCCTGTTAGTTTTGTTGAGTGCTGAGACTGTATTTCTGCCATTGCTATAGCCAGGGTCTAGTACACAGGAGGAGGTAAATAAATGGGTCCACTACCTCCCCCATTCCCCACACTGCGGGAAGTGCCATACATTATTTCAGGAGTATCCCAGCTGCAATATTTGCCAGTGGGAAGTTCAACAAGTCAGAGTGACCAAAGCTAGTTTTGCATACTTACGGCTTGTGAGCCTGACTCTGGTGCTGGAAAAATAGCGCCTTCCAGATGTCGTCATTGATACTGAACAGGGACCAATGGCTGCTGGATCTCTCATCCAGTTGAAGTTCTTGGGTTGCAGATGAAACCAGGAATGATGCGGAATTGCAGCATTCATGCTTGGCAGTGGCCCTAAGATCAATCTGTGGGGCCGAACTGGATGCAGGAAATGAGAACCCTGCTCTTTGGTGGCCCTTCTCAGGAGGACCAATGGGACCAGACTCACAGATTGCAGTTCTTGAGTGCCCAGCCTGGCCTGGTGACATCTAGGCTAGAGGAGAAGAGCAGCCCCTTACCACATTTCTTGTGAGGCTGGATGGAGTGGTGGAAGAAAATAAATAACTGAAAAATCTCTTCTAGGCCGTGCCACTACTTGGCCAGTTATTCCTTTGGGGTTCCACAAAAACAGAGAACCCAACAGGTTTGCTACCAGCCCAGGGAATAGTGAATTCAGCAGCTGTTTTGTTGGCCTAAGACTGTTTACTTATCTCCCATTAGAGCCACCGCACTGGCAGTGCTAGGGAGAGATTACACAGAAGGCACCGAGGGTGGTGGCCTTGTTTGTCAGTCATGAGTTTGGGGTTATTGCAAAACAGGAATATAGAGAACAAGTCTCTTGTAAGTGAGACGGTTGAGAGCTGCACTTTGCCAGGTGTCATTACTTAGAAACAAGGGAGCTTGGGAACAGACAAAAGGAGCCAACAGACCCTCTCCCAAGGCCCAGCACACACTGCTTTCCCAGGCTCCACTGCCAGGTACCATCACATTAGCCTCCTTGGCTGTGGCCACCACCATGTGCTGGTATAGCCCTTGTTCCCTTGTTCTGTACGAGGCTGCACAGGGACCCTCACCCGATACTCGTGAAGTTTTTTCTGGCCCCGGTGGCTGGGGTGCAGCACGCGAGTGAGCTGCTGTACAATACCCAGACTTCGGATGAGATTTTCCCTCTGTAGCAGGGCTTTCATCCGCTCTAGCTCCTCCTCTTCCACAATTTCTTGCGGCTGCATAGTGTCCAGGTGTACTGGTGGCAGCTGCAAAGTACATGAGATGAGTGTGGGATCTTCAACGATGAGTCCCCAGTCATCCAAAAGGATGGCCGCAAGACTCCGGCCCACTCTGCCTCCGTCCCTTCCCTGACCTTAGTGGAAGGTTCCCTTTGCTGTCCACTGTCTCACTCCTGTTCTGAAAGGTCAGATTCAGTGTACTGATTAGGAACCCTCTGTTACATACACAGGGAGGAGAGGACAGCAGAGATACCCTTCTCTGGAGGTCCCAACCCGCCTTCCTGCAAAAAAGCAAGAGCTGCAAAACATCTGACACCTCTTTCTCCCGGTTCCGTTTCCTGAAAGCCAAGTGCGTGGAAAAGCCCTGGAGCCGGGCCCTGGATTGGCTTTTCTCCCCTGCTGATTCACCCTGGTTCTGGTCCTTGTTCTCCTTTCGTCTCTTATTGCCTGAGGTCTCCTGCTGTTCCTGCTTAAGGCGGATCTCTTCCAGTTGCTGCCTGACAAGACACAGCAGCTTCAGATACTAAAGAAATGGTGTTAGGGAGAGAGGGAATGAGGGAAAATGGGGTTAGGGAAAGAGTAGGAAATTCATCTGCGTGGGGGACTGATAGGAGAGGAAGAAAGGGGGAGATGGGGAAACCTACTAAACTGAGTCATTAAGAGTCTGATAGAACGAGTTTCCTGGTGGCACTGTGGGTTAAGGACTTGGTATTGTCACTGCTGTGGTGCAGGTTCGATCCCTGGCCCAGAACTTCCATGTGCCTCAGGCACAACCCCCCACCCCACCCCGCAAAAAAGTCTGCTGGACTTTATAACTCCACTTGTCTTTCCTCAAGCATCTGGCTTCTTCTCCACCCTGCTTAGGAGCAATTCAGCTTCAGGTTCTGCCCACACTCGAGTGGAGAGAGGAGAAGGCAGGGCAAAGTACCTGGCACATTCCTCCCTGGCCTTGGAAGCCACAGTCTCCTGGAAGAGGGAGCCGTTGTGCTTGAAGAAGGGTGCATACTTCTCTGTGTCAGGCCCGGGGTAGATCCGCCGGTATCCCCCCAGGTGGGAATCCTCATAGCGCTCCTGGTCGAGCAGTGCCGCGTGGGAGAACTCCGTCTGTTCTCGCCTGGGGAAACCACGCTTGGGGTGAGTCAAGGAAGGACTACAAGAGTATTCAGTAGGGAAAGGAAGGCTGGTTAAGGCTTTGAGAACCTCCTGCTCTAGGCCTTTCTGGTTCCTGCCCAGCTGTAGCCAATCCCATCTGTGTGTAGCCATGAAAAGAGGTTTGAGGAGTTCCCCTTGTGCCTCAGCAGTAACGAACCTGACTAGTATCTATGAAAATGCACGTTCAATCCCTGGCCTTGCTCAATGGGTTAAGGATCCAGCATTGCCATGAGCTGTGGTATAGGTTGCAGACACAAGCCTAGATCCTGTGTTGCTGTGGATGTGGCATAGGCTGACAGCTGCAGCTCTGAATTGACCCTGAGCCTGGGAACTTCCATATGCTGTGGGTGTGGCCCTAAAAAGCAAAAAAAAAAAAAAAAAAAAAAAAAAAGAGGCTTGGCTTTCAGAAATCTGGTTTTTATCTTAAGTGCAATGGCATCCACTTATAAACTGGAACTCCAAGTTATCACCATCCTTTAGGTTTCTGATTATAGAGTAGTATATGTTAATTACAGAAAATTAGCAGAGCAAAAAAGAAGATTAAAAACCTACAATCTTTCTGTGACATTAGCATATTGGCTATGAGCATGGACTTCAGGGCAGGACTTAAGTTTGAATCCTGGCTTTGCCACTCACTACCTGGTTCTTTTGTTATTCCTTCCTTCCATTCTTTCTTCGTGTTAGACACAAATGGGATCATACAACATTTTTAAATGGCTGCCTAGTATTCTAGTGATTCTATGATTGTACTTTTGTTCATTAAATCCAGTCATTTTCAACCTTTTTTTTCCCCCATTGAAAGACATTCACGTGCACAGTCCAGTCTTGTGGGTATTTACAGTTTCATGCACCTTCATTCACACAGGCTTTTTTTTTTTTTCCTTTTATGTCCACACCTACAGCATATGGAAGTTCCCAGGCTAGGGGTCTAATTGGAGCTGCAGCTGCCGGCCTAAGCCTCAGCCACAGCAACGCCAGATCCAAGAAGCATCTGCAGCCTATGCCACCAGTTGCAGCAATGCCAGACCCTTAACCCACTGAGTGGGGCCAGGGATTGAACCCGTATCCTTACAACAGACACTATGTTGGGTTCTTAACCTGCTGAGCCACAATGGGAACTCCTCAAGCTCATTTTTATTATAATTAACAAATTATAATTTAGTATCAGCAACAAATTACCATGTTTGTAACCCATCTTACAATTAAAACAACCATGGATAAATAATACTGATTTAAACAATGCTTTATTTATTTATTTATTTGTTTATTTGCTTTTTAGGGCTGCACTCGTGGCATATGGAAGTTCCCAGGCTAGGTGTCCAATTGGACCTGTAGCCACTGGACTTCGCCACAGCCATAGCAATGCCAGATCTAAGGCATGTCTGCAATTCACACCACAGCTCACTGCAATGCCAGATCCTTAACACACACTGGGCAAGGCCAGGGATCAAACCCACATCCTCATGGATACCGGTTGGATTAATTCCCACTGAGCCATGATGGGAACTCTAACAATGCTCTATTATTGAGTGACTAAACTATTTTCTGTGTTTCATACTTATAAGGTTTCTTAGGAAATAGTTTCTAGAAGAGTTCTGTTAAAAACAAAACAACAGCTAGTCAAACCACAGAAAGTGCCTTATATGCTAATATGAAATAGCTCTAAAATACATTGGTAAGCAGGATACAGTGAGTGTGAAAGTTATGCTCTTTTCTGGTTAGACTGGATAGATAAAGGGAGAAAAATAACATATAAAATACATATAAATGTGTATTAAATTTTTGTGGAGTTCCCGTCGTGGCGCAGTGGTTAACGAATCCGACTAGGAACCATGAGGTTGCGGGTTCGGTCCCTGCCCTTGCTCAGTGGGTTAACGATCCGGCGTTGCCGCGAGCTGTGGTGTAGGTTGCAGACGCGGCTCGGATCCCGCGTTGCTGTGGCTCTGGCGTAGGCCGGTGGCTATAGCTCCGATTCAACCCCTAGCCTGGGAACCTCCATATGCCGCGGGAGTGGCCCAAGAAATAGCAACAACAACAACAACAACAACAAAAGACAAAAAGACAAAAGACAAAAAAAAAAAAAAAAAAAAAAAAAATTTTTGTGAAAGTATACATATGACCCAGGGGACACTGATTGGCTCAGTGAGGAAAACCGAGTAGTGGAGGAGGGCAGGGGAGCGACTATTCACTGTGTGTCTTTTGAATTTGCATAGATGATACATCGCATATCACAGATGAGTCTACATATGTGATGTGTTATCTGTGCAAAAGATTATTTTTTATTATTTATTTATTTATTTGTCTTTTTAGGGCCTCACCAGTGGCACATGGAGGTTTTCAGGCTAGGGGTCAAATCAGAGCTACAGCTGCCAGCCTACACCACAATCACTGCAATGCCAGACCCAAACCATGTCTGTGAATACACCATAGCTCATGGCACCGCTGGATCCCCAACCCACTGAACAAGGCCAGGGATCGAACCTGCATCCTCACGGATGCTAGTCAGGTTCATTACGGCTGAGCCACAGTGAGAATTCCAAAAAATTGTTTTTAATAGCTAATCGGCCCCAGGCTGCCTTCTCTAGCTAGTATCAGGAAGGTAATAACAAAGAAGATAAGCTACACGACTAAACACCTGTCAAACCCCTGGAATACCTGGCTTCTCGCGGCTGTTGATGGCCCTGGAAAAGCCGCTCCTGGACTCGCCGCTTGTCCTCCTCTATCACCTTTCTTTTGTCACAGCCCCGGAGGTTGACAAGGGTCATGGCATCACAGAGAAGTGCATCCTTCACTTCTCTATCAAGGCGTGAGTCAGTGGTGAAGCTTGGAGAGTGGTTCACCTGTCGGGGGCAGTGGTGGTGGGGGGGTTGTCATTATCCATTCCCTTCCTAGACTACCTGAGCAGGTCTCCATTCTTACAGGCCCAGCTGGAGGGTCTAGGAGGGACATCCTGCTCCAGAGGCCTCAGCCAAGGAAGCTGGATGTTCCGACTTCCAAGGCCACAGGACTCTGTCGCAGAGATCCCTCCAACGCACAGGCTGGTGAGAGAAAATCAGACAGCCTGATTCTCACTATAGTGTCCTTAAAGGCTAGGCTTACATGAGGAACGCTTGGGATCCAAAACCTGGATTCCTATGCTGGAGGCCAGAGACCACCAAAATTGGATTTAGCAGGTCAACAGTGCAGATATCTTGGAGTTCCTGTCATGGCTCAGTGCGTAACAAATCCGACTAGCATCCATGAGGACACAGGTTCAATCCCTGGCTTTGCTCAGTGGGTTAAGGATCTGTCTGGCATTGCTGTGAGCTGTGGTGTAGGTCACAGACGTGGCTCGGATCCTGTGTTGCTGTGGCTGGCAACTGCAGCTCAGGAGTTGACCCCTAGTCCGGGAACCTCCATATGCCTCGTGTGCAGCCCTAAAAAGACAAAAAAAAAAAAAAAATGAGTGCAGATATCTCTTTTTTTCTCTCTCTCTCTCTCATTTTTGACTGCCCCACAGCTTATGGAGTTCCCAGGCCAGAGATCAGATCCAAGCTGTAGTTGCAACCTAAGCTGCAGCTGCAGCAATGATGGATCCTTAACTCACTGTGCTGGGCTGGGGATCGAACCCGAGTCCCAGCACTCCCAAGATGCCACTAATTCCACTGCACCACAGCGGGGACTCCCGAAAGTACAGATATCTCATGCCCTCTGCTAGTTCCTTTCCACCCCAGTGCCTCTGCAACCCCCATTCTCTGTTCCACCACTTGAGTACACTCCTGTTCCGGGTGTCCTGTTCAGGGGCGGACCTTGGTTTTGCAAAGCCAAGGAAATAATCCTCACCTCCAGAAGCCAGGGCTTCAGCTTGTGGTCCAGCAAGATGTCAAAACCAAGGATCTCAAAACAGGCACATGTACCTCCACTCAGATGTTGGGGAAAACAGGTTCGGTAGTTGTGGCGAAGAACAGAATGTACCGAGATGATGGTTTTGATGATGATGTCCTCAATGTCCCCCCACAGCTCTCGGGGATCATAGCTGTGCTCTCGAAGCCAGGCATTGAGCGTCGACAGCTTCCTGTGAAGCCCAGTGTTCAAAGGAAGACCAGTGGGACCAGGCTGTGGGCAGGAGGCTCCGCAACACTCACCCTAATTCCATGCCTAGGTTCCTGTGCTCCAAAGGGCTGCCACCAGCTTGGAGCAGGGTTTGGTTACTGGGTGGGGTCTGGGGATGCATTTGGTGGTCAGGCCCAGGACAGGGGTCCGTAAAGGCAGAGCCAGCTCAGCTTCCCAGAGTTGGTTCAGTTTCATGGGTTGCTGAGACTGTGGGACCAAAAGGCAGAGAAAGAGGAGAAAAGAGGAGGGCATACCTCTTACTGCCCATGGTGTCATCCCGGACAAAGTTCTCACTGTGTTTGTTGATGGCATAGTTGGTCAGGTGCATGCAGACATCATCCTGGGAAGAGAGCGGCCCTGCCCTGCGGTCTCCGACTGCTTCCCTGCAGCTCTCTTCTAGCCCTTCATCGCCTTTTGCCTAACCATCCCTCCCCAGGATGGTTCATCTCCTGCCCCTCCCCGCCGAGGACTGTCCTGTAAGCTCCTGGGGAAAAGAGTGTGCCCTTCCTGCAGGTAGAGCTTTTCCGTGGTCACCCCCCTCCCCCACCCGGGTGCTCCCCTCCCAGCCAGGTGCTCCGGTGCTCCAGGCTTCACTTCCTGTTCATGGGTGACAAGCTAGCTGCATGACAAGTGCCACAGAACCTCAGCACTCATGGCCGTAGAAGAGAAGAGGGTGTCACCCTGTACCCTAGCGCTGCCAGTTGGCCTCTTACCAGGTTGCTGTGGCTGGGCTCCACATAGGGCATGGTGGCAAAGCGAACCAGGCCCTCTTCATACATGAAGATCCGAAGAGGGTCACAGGATGTGATCAGGACATAAATTCGCATATCAAACTTGAAGCCATCAATGAGGAAGGGCTGAGAGCATGCAAACCCACCAGGGAAAAATAATAATACAGTGGTCCCTCAGTATCTGCAAGGGATTGGATCCAGGACCCTCCATAGATACCAAAATCCTCGGATGCACAGGCCTCTGTATACAATGGTGTGTTCCGTATCTGTGGATACAGAGGGCTGTGCTTTTGAAGTACTTACTATGTCCGGTCAACTGTTGTTAAGTGCCTCAAATATATAACAACTCATTTAATTGTCACAGTAACCACATAAAGTAGTTACTTTTTTTTTTTTTTTTTTTTTTTAAGGGCCTCATCTGCAGCATATGGAGGTTCCCAGGCTAGGGATCCAATCCAAGCTACAGCTGCCGGCCTACACCACAGACACAGCAACATGGGATCCAAGCTGCGTCTGCAACCTACACCACATTTCGTGGCAATGCCAGATCCTTAACCCACTGAGTGAGGCCCAAGATTAAACCCGCATCCTCATGAATACTAATTGGGCTTGTTACGGCTGAGCCATGACAGGAACTCCCAAGTAGTTACTGTTTTAATGCTCATTAACAAATGAGGAAACTGAGGCATGGAAAAGGTAAGAAATTGGCCCAAGATCACATATCAGATTCAGAGCAAGTTGACTCCAAACCATGGCTCCATGCTGCCTCCAATAACGGGGGATAGCAGGAAGGGAAGGAGCCTAAACTGTCTTCCTCCTCGGCTTTGGGAGAGATGAGGCACCCCAGGGCTGGTTCTTCACCTTGGAGATGTACTGCTGGCAGATCATATGCTCTCCTGGCTTAATCTCCCGTGGATTTCGGGTGATGAAGATGCCACGTCCCTGACAGCCACTGTCTGGCTTGCAGATATAAGTGCGGGTTTTCCGCTGACGACCGTAGGACTGGAAGTCCCCATAGCTATGTGCAGAGAGGAGCTGGTCAGAACGTTTCTGTGCATGAGGACTGTCCCAGGACCCTGTGGAGTCCTTCCTGCCATCCAGTCCATGCTCCTCCTGGAGTAGTCAGTCTCACAACAAACTACTTTTTCTATCCTCCCTAGGTTCTTTTTGTTTTCTTTTTTTGACACACTTGCAGCATATGGAGGTTCCCGGGCGGGGGATTGAGTCCGAGCTGCAGGTGTGACCTATGCCACAGCTGCAGCAACACAGGATCCTTAACCCACTGCACTGGGCTGGGGATTGAACCCATGCCTCCACCATGACCCAAGTCACTACAGTTGGATTCCTAATCCACTGCATCACAGAAGGAACTCTTAACATTGTTTGTTTGCTTTTTATGGCCCCACCTGTGGCATATAGAAGTTCCCCAGCTAGGTGTCAAATCAGAACTACAGATGCTGGCCTATGCCACAGACACAGCAACGCCGGATCCAAGCCGTGTCTATAACCTACACCACAGCTCATGGCAAGCCAGATCCTTAACCCACTGGACAAGGCCAGGGATTGAACCCCCATCCTCATGGATAACAGTTGGTTTCGTTACCACTGCGCCACAGTGGGAACTCCTTGTTTGTTTTCAATAGTATCGTTCACATTCAATATTATATATTATAGCTGTACAATATAGTGATCACAAATTTGTAAATTTCCATTTACAATTATTATAAAATATTGGCTATATTCCCTGTATTATACAATATATCCTTATAGCTTATTTTATTTTATTTTATTTTGGCTTTTTAGAGCTGCACCGACAGCATATGGAAGTTCCCAGGCTAGGGGTCGAATCAGAGCTGCAGCTGCCAGCCTATACCTACAGCCACAGCAGCATGGGATCTGAGCTGCATCTTCGACCTACACCACAGATCACGGCAACGCCAGATCCTTAACCCACTGAACGAGGTCAGGGATTGAACCCCCAACCTCATGGTTCTTAGTTGGGTTCGTTTCTGCTGCACCATGACGGGAACTCCTAACCAGATGAAATTTTCTATCCCCCTGAGATATTCTAGGTCCTGGGGCCAGAGTCTGGTGGGAACTGACACGGGGAACCCTGCCCTCCCTCAGTGCCTCACCCTGGGGAGCCAGGCTTACTCACTCTGCTGGGAGGCACCAGGTGCGGGGGAAGATGTTGTACTCAGCGGGGTAGAGTTTCTGCATGCGGTTGAGGTTCCGAGCCAGCAGATCTTTGCGGCAGATTTCTGTCATGCCAGGGAAGTGGTTGATTTTCTGAAACAGAGCCAGTTGGTTCCACAACCCCCCAGAGTAATAGTATGTACCCCCATCAGAGTAATTTAGCCGACCTTACTATAGAATATGCTTTGTGTGGTAGCACGAAGACTTTTGAATTCTTAGGTGTAGGTTCAAGACCTATTATTCTAAAAATAAGAGGCTTTAAACCTCTATTATTTACTCTATCCAAGTAACTCTTTTATCAGACATATTTCTATGTTTCTAGGGGAGTGCTTGCTGTTATATTATTTATTTATTTATTTTGTCTTTTTGCCATTTCCTGGGCCGCTCCCGCGGCATATGGAGGTTCCCAGGCTAGGGATCGAATCAGAGCTATAGCTGCCGGCCTTTGCCAGAGCCACAGCAACGCAGGATCCGAGCCGCTTCTGCGACCTACACCACAGCTCACGGCAACACCGGATCATTAACCCACTGAGCAAGGGCAGGGATCGAACCCGCAACCTCATGGTTCCTAGTCAGATTCGTTAACCACTGCGCCACGACGGGAACTCTGAGTGCTTGCTGTTATAATGGGTGGTGAAACATATGCAAGGGACAGTGTTGGGGGTAAGAAGCTTTTTCAGAGTAGATGTATTAGTTGATCATATTGGAATCATGGGGCCTGGTAATCCCAGGTAGCAGTGGAGAAGGACTAGGAGGTCAAGGTCAAAGGCACAGGAGAGGTGAGCCCTATACCTAGTACCCTAAGGGAGAAAAGGAAGGTTCCCTAAGGCAGGTGAGAACCTTACCCCTTGGCCTCTACCCAAAACACACATATGCGGCAAAGTCAGCACTAGGAAACAGGGGGCAGGGAGCAGGGCGAGCCACGACTTTGGGCCTTCTAGCCACCTTATAACATGACACAACCAGGGATTAGTCCTATGGGAATACCTGGTGCGGGATACCACGGAGCAGATGAGAAAACATTTCTCCAAGAAGAAAGGAAGCTAAGCAGCAGCCCCAAGGCATGGAGGACACTGGCACCCCAGAGGGCACAGCACTGCCCTGGTGGCCTGCTGGAAATGTGAATGCTCCATCTCTGTGCTGGAGGGCCTGGTGCTCTCTGACTTTCCCCTTTTCTGAGCCTTGGTATTCTTAACATAAGGGTGTTTTGTTTTGTTTTTTAGGATTTAATGAGGTGAGAATGTACAAACACTTAGCAGTGTCTTACCTGTAGTTAGCCCTCAATAAATAACACTGTTACCCTCGTCTCACAACTGCTCCTTGCATGCCCCTTCTCTGGTCTTCTTGAGTACTTCTAGCAGGTCTTCCTCTCCCTTTCTCCCTTTCTCATTCTTCTCCCATGATTTATGGGACAGGTGACAGTCTCAACTCCCTGCCTTGCTTTCCCTCAACATAAATCTGTAGGCACTTTTAAAAAAATTTTTTGTCTTTTTTTTCTTTTTTTAGGGCCACACCCAAGGCATATGGAAATTCCCAGGCTAGGGGTCAAATAGGAGTTACAGCTGCTGGCCTACACCACAGCCACAGCCATGTGGGATCAAGCTGAGTCTGCAACCTACACCACAGCTCACGGCAACGCTGGATTCCCGACCCACTGAGTGAGGCCAGGGATTGAACCCGTGTCCTCATGGATACTAGTCAGATGCGTTACTGATGAGCCACAACAGGAACTCCTGTAGGCACTTTTAAATTATCTTATTGCTAACCACCACAAAGACCGAATTAGAGGATAACAAAAATACCATGAAGTAGTAATGTTCTTGGGCACCCTGGTTCATCTTTCCTGGCTTTCTTGCTGCTACCAAGGATGCCACACTAACTTTTTTTTTTTTTTTTTTTTTGTCTTTAAAAGGCCGAACCTTCAGCATATGGAAGTTCCAGGGCTGGGGCTGAACCAAAAGTGCACAGGCCACAGCCATAGCCAAGCAGGATTCAAGCCACATCTGCGACCTACACTACAGCTCACGGCATCACTGGATCCTTTTACCCACTGAGCGAGGGCAGGGATTGAACCTGCATCCTCATGGATACCAGTCAGGTTCTTAACCCACTGAGCCATGATAGGAACTCCCCGCACTGACTCTTAATGGATGTGGAGTGCTAGGCTAAGCTGCTTAGAGGGCTGGATGGTTCAGCTGGCTCTTCTGTTAGCTCTGAAGCTGCCTCCTAGCTTTCCCCCTGAGGGGGCCAGCTGAGCACAGATGCTTCCAGGCCAGCAACAAATGTATTAAAATAGAATGTGCCCAGCTGCCACCTCCTTCAGATGACAAGTTCCAGAGACCCCAGAGGAGAATATTTCCATTGGTGCAGACGCCTATGGCCACTGCCTTTTCTCCTTTGCACAGGGGTACAGTCACCAGGAATGGTGGCCTCGGGTGCCTGGGCAGAAGAGTGGGAGGGAGGGGTCCTGCTGGGACAGTAGTCCCTTTAGGATCTTGGGTTGAGAAGTTGTACCTGAAATCTCTTCATGTCCATGACTCGTTCCAATGAGACAGAGCAGTCTGTCCAATACACAGTCCATTCTTCGTCCTCCCCCACCTCCTTCAGGCCACACATTTGAGCTGCACGACGCACTGTGGGAACAGGGAAGTCAATGGTGCCCTGGGGCTGTAGCTGAGTTGGGTCAGGACAGAACTGACCAGAAAGCAGGGTTCGAGAGGATGGTAGTTCTTTTTTTTTTTTTTTTTTTTTTGTCTTTTTTTGTTGTTGTTGTTGCTATTTCTTGGGCCACTCCCGCAGCATATGGAGGTTCCCAGGCTAGGGGTTGAATCGGAGCTGTAGCCACCGGCCTACACCAGAGCCACAGCAACGCGGGATCCAAGCTGCGTCTGCAACCTACACCACAGCTCACGGCAACGCCGGATCGTTAACCCACTGAGCAAGGGCAGGGACCGAACCCCCCACCTCATGGTTCCTAGTCGGATTCGTTAACCACTGCGCCACGACGGGAACTCCGGATGGTAGTTCTTACCTCTGCTTGGCAGTGTGGTTACCACTGCGACAATTCCAAGTTCATGTGGCTGTCAGGGCCCCTCCCAAATCTGTGGTAGAAAACTAGAGCCTGGCTCTCTGTTCCTGTCAGTCCTCTCTCTCAGTTAGGATGGTTTCTGGCCTGCAGAGCTGACCCTCAGAAGGGGTCACATTTGCGCCTCACACTTTGGGGGGCCCTTTGCAGAGATGCCAGGGGGATAAGAGGGGAGGAAGAAATGGCAGACCTAGCTAGTGATTTTTAATTGCTGAAGCCCCCTCAAAAGCTGCCTTGAAAAAACATTTTTTTAAGGTTTTTTTGTTTGTTTTGTCTTTTCAGGGCCACAACCACAACATATAGAAGTTCCCAGGCTTGGGAGTTCTGTCGTGGTGCATCGGAAACGAATCTGACTAGTATCCATGAGGATTCGAGTTCAATCCCTGGCCTCGGTCAGTGGGTTGGGTATCCAGCGTTGCCATGAGCTGTGGTGCCGGTTGCAGACATGGCTTGGATCCCGAGTTGCTGTGGCCGTGGCGTAGACCAGCAGCTGCAGCTCCAATTCAACCCCTAGCCTGGGAATTTCCACATGCCAAGATGTAGCCCTAAAAAACAAACAAACAAAAAAAGTTCCCAGGCTAGGGGTCAAATCTGAGCTACAGCTGCCGGCCTACACCACAGTCACAGCAATGCCGGATCCAAGTCCTGTCTGCAACCTACACCACAGCTCACGGCAACGCTGGTTCCTTAATCCATCCAGTGAGGCCAGGAACTGAATCCACATCCTCAGGAATACTAGTCGGGTTTGTTTCTGCTGAGCCACAACAAGAACGCCATGAAAAAACATTTTTAACCTGGTCTCATTTCATCTCCGGTAAAATCCAGGAAGGGTAGGACAATGGTGACTTTGTCATTTTTTTTCTTGTTAGCTAACTATGGAGATTCCCACCCTACTGCTGAGAATAACTGGAACAAAGAAGTCTCAGCTGCTGGTATATAAACCAGGGGACACAGTCCAGGTTATAGGCCAGCCTAACAAGATCTGGCGGCTGGGAACAGACTGGGGGACCAAAACCGAGGGAAGCCCTAGGTGCTGTCTGTGTGTAGTGGTGTGAATGACAAGCTGGGTGCTTACCACTCTCATACTTGCAGTTGGTCAAGTTGATGGCCAGGGGTCTGGAATGGAGGAATAGCACACATCAGGCAGAGCTGGGCACCCAGATGAAGAGACACCTAACAGATTCACAGTGCAGCTCATTTCCTCTAGAAGCCACTTAAAGGAAAGACCAGGACGAAGTAAATGTGCTAAAATTCTAAACTAAGCCATCTAAATGGTTCTGAATTTTGTTTTTGTTGACTAACAACCTCCTGTATTTCCTGTCCTCCCTCCCAGGCTAAAGGGAAGACTTTGGACCCCAGCTCAACTGAAGGGCAGGGGGCGACCCTCTGGAGCTGGACAAGTGAGGGGGTCCAGGGAATGGTCACCTGCGTTTCCGCCTTCTCTTTCTCCTTCCAACTTCTAAGTCATCTAGGTCAGTTGGGATGATTTCCTTTGGTATTTTCTTGGCTATAATAGATAAGGGAACTCCATTCTTAAACGCATTACAGTCAGCCTTTGAGAGTGCCTGTTGAGAAGGGTTAGAAGTGACGGTAACATCCTCTTTAACACATTCCTCCTCGGATTCCTCTTCTTCAACACAGTCTTCCTCTGACTCACTGGTCTTACAGGTATTTGGTTCCATCCTCTTAGATTCTGAGGGAGAGAGGGGTGGGAATGAGATGTATATGACTTCCCTCCGGGTCCAGGAAAACCAGCAGGAATCCACCCAAGGTCCTTCATGGTGTTATAAGGGGATGCGGCTGCTTTTTTTTTTTTTTTTTTTTTGTCTTTTTGTCTACTATAGAATGGGATGCTAATGTAGATAATGGGGTCTGCGGGATGCCTACGAGATGTTAGATTTGCTGACTAGCCCCAATCATCCAAGATCACTCCATACAACACTTTGGGGTGCATGCAGGAGCTGAACTGAGCTGGCAGCCATGAGCACAGATTTTTTGGTTCTTGAATGTGATGGGGGATGGCTAGGGCGCTGGGGTACTTTTACTTTTAAAATAAAGCTGAAAGCCAAAGGTTTCAGCTTCTCCATATACACACACTGGGGCCATTAGGGGCCAGGCCCTAATGGCCAAGATCACTTGGGCTCTTATAGCGGAGGGAAAGCCCGCGGCCGACACTGCCCACCTGAGGTGCGGGAGAGAACTTAGGGGCTGCTGGGTTCGCCCCTATCGGCTCGGTGCTGGACTCTGCTGGTCGCTCATGTCCGCCCTTCGGCCGGCTCCTGCTCTTTCCCGAGGTTGATGGGCCTCCGGGACAGCCTCCTTGCTCCACAGGACAGGCTGTGCCCGCCGAACGCAAGGGGGAGCCCGCTCCCCACCGCCAACGGGGTGCGCGCCTAGCTCAGAGACCGCGGCGGCGGCGGGCGGCGCCTCCGGAAGCAAACCGGCAGCCACCGCCGCCGTCGCCAGGGACACCAAGGCGGCCCCTATTGGAGTAGCGTTCTGTGGGCGTGGCCTCCCCGAGAACCACACCCACTTGTGTTGCCCCCGAGGCCATCTTGGGATGTCGCCAAAAACGTTTGCCCTTTGCGGTGGCGGTGGAAGTGCAATCACGCCCCTGGCGCTCGAGGCTTTTTCTGGATGCATCATGGAACTTGTAGTCCTTCCGCTTTCTCACGTTTGCAAAGCTCCAACCCCAACCTTTCTTGACCCCCGCAGGCCAATCCTCGAATTTGGGCAACTTAGCGTTAGGGACAAACATTTGGTTGCGTTTCATTTTATTTATTTATTTTCTTTCTTTGTTATTATTTTTTTTAGTAACTATGTCTTGAGGACAGCCGTTATTAGCACACATGCCCTCCACTGCTCCTTCACTGTTGCCTCCCCTTCCCGTTCACTATCCACCATCACACTTCCAGCAAACTTGGCCCAATCTGTCACATCAAGATTACATGGAGTCCTCCTTGTGGCTCAGCTGTTTAAGAATCCAACTAGTGTGTATGAAGATGCAGGTTTGATCCCTGGCCTTGCTCAGTAGGTTAAGGATCTGGTGTTGCTGTGAGCTGTGGTGGAGGTCGCAGATGTGGCTTGGATTCCGAGTTGTTGTGGTTGTGGTGTAGGCCTGCAGTTGTGGCTCTGAGTCAACTCCTAACCTGGGAACTGTCACATGCCGCAGGTGTGGCCCTCAAAAGCAAAAAAAAAAAAAAAAATTATCCCCTCGAAATGCTTTGGAATTCCCTGTCTTCCTTCCAGGATGCACATTTTTCTAACACTTTTAACAAATATTTAATGTTCCAGGCACTGTTCTAGAACCTGAATCATCACTTCTTGCCTGAACTGTCACCATTCAGCAACTTTTTTTTTTTGTCTGCTGCATGCAGCTGGCTTGATGTGGGATCTCAAGTTCCCAGACCAGCCAGTGAAAGGCCACAGCAGTGAAAGTCCCTAATCTTAACCATTCCACCAGCAGGGAACCTGCCTGTTCAACCACCTCTTCATTGGATTCCCTGATTCTTTTCTTTCCTCCTTCATTCATCCATCCATTGATTGCAACTTAAGTATTCTCCCTAAAATGGAAATTTATTAACCCCAATTAAAAACTCTTCAAGGTTTTAATTAGGGGTTAATTTTGATTACCTTAGATCAAGACCAAAACCCTTTAGTAAGAGACCCTCTCAAAAAGCAAGCAAAGAGGGGAGTTCCCACCATAGCACAGCGAAAACAAATCTGACTAGGAACCATGAGGTTGCGGGTTTGATCCCTGGCCTCACGTAGTGGGTTAAGGATCCAGCATTGCCGTGAGCTATGGTGTAGGTCACAGTTGCAGCTCAGATCTGGTATTACCGTGAGCTGTGGAGTGGGCTGGCAGCTGTAGCTCCGATTAGATTCCTAGCCTGGGAACTTCCATATGCTGCAGGTACAGCCCTGAAAAGCAAAATAAATAAATAAAAAAGCAAGCAAAGAGGTGAAGAGACTCTGGGATGGATCAATTCTTCTTACCTCCCTATTGTGGTCAAAGCCCAGAGCTCTGAGTACAACGGGTCCCCCTAAGTGTTCCATATTCAAGGGTAGAAAAAGCTTCCATAAATCCCCTTCTTGATAATTCAAAAAATATACATGGCTGAGAAGTACCACCATAAAGAAAACCAATTTGACTTTTGTCTTTTTGCATTTTCTAGGGTGGCTCCTGCGGCATATGGAGGTTCCCAGGCTAGGGGTCTAATCGGAGCTGTAGCTGCTGGCCTACACCAGAGCCACAGCAACGCTGGATCTGAGCCACGTCTGCAACCTACACCACAGCTCATGGCAATGCCAGGTCCTTAACCCACTGAGCAAGACCAGGGATAGAAGTCACAACCTCGTGGTTCCTAGTTGGATTCATTAACCACTGAGCCACAACAGAAACTCCTAGATCTTTTTTTTTTTTTAACTTTTTGTGGAAAAAAGTATTGGAGGCCAGAGAAGGCTTTCCTCTAGAATATTAGTCTTAAGGAAAAACTGGGAAAATAGTGGTATTTGGACTCATCACCTTGGACATGAAGTCCACTGTGCTAGATAAGTCATCTGCAGTCCGTTCAGAGGGTGATCAGGCAAAACAAAGTGATGTTATGGGAGCCTCTACTTGCAAAGGCTTACAGAAGAGGCGTCACGCTGAAATGATTCCAATGTGCCAAAAACATGAAAGTGACTAAAAACTGTTAATAGAAATTTAAATGTTAAACTTTTTCTTTTCTTCCTTCCTTTTTTTGTTTTTGTTTTTGTTTTTTTTTTGTTTTCTAGGGCTACACCCACGACCTACGGAAGTTCCCAGGCTAGAGGTCGAATTGACGCATCCCCATGGATACAAGCAGGGCTCTGAACCCCGTGAGCCACAACGGGAACTCCCAATGTTAAACTTTTTCTTAAGAGACAGTTGTGATGCATACTCTGCCTGATCTCAGTGAGATGTTAACATGGCAGTGACATGTGCACAGTCCCAGCTCAGCTTCTGATGTCTGAATTCGGTGCTACAGTCCTGACTCCATCACTTTTGAACTATCTGACCCTGGACAAGTTACTAAACCTGTCAGCCTCCATCTCTTCATCTACTAAATGCAGGTATTAAGAGGGTCTGCAGCTTTCAAGTTGTGAGGACACCTTGTTTTCACATGAAATGATGTATGTGAAGAACGCTCAGCTCAGCACTGGGGCTGGAGGAAAAGTCAGAGGTGGCTAGGTAGGCGGAAAGTGTGCTATAAACAGGGGGTAGGGGAGTTCCCATCGTGGCGTAGTGGAAATGAATCTTACTAGTATCCATGAGGATGCAGGTTCGATCCCTGGCCTCACTAAGTGGGTTAAGGATCTAGCATTGTTGTGAGCTGTGGTGTAGGTTGCAGGTGCGGCTTGGATCTGGCATTGCTGTGGCTGTGATGTAGGCTGGCAGCTACAGCGCTGATTCAGCTCTGAGCATGGGAACTTCCATATGCTGCAGGTGCAGCCCTAAAAAGACAAAAAAAAAAAAAAAGGCATGTGGATGGAGGGGAAAAATACAGGGCAGGATGCAGGAATAAAACTTAGTGGTGGGCAAAAGAACAAGCTGAGAGGCAAGAACAGAGGAAATGATACACTATCCCTTTGCTAAGGCTTGATGGGAAAGGCAGAGAAAAGTCAGCATCTACAAAGTCAGGAGTAGGTCCAACTCTTGCATACACTCCCTTCTTAACAAGAGGTTCAATACCCCTGGGGTCTGGCTAAGAATAAAGGTGAAGAGAGAAGATACAACCACAAGGGCTCTTTCATTTCATTTATTCCAAGGTTCCTCCTCTTTTTTTTTTTTTTTTTTTTTTTTTGGTGGTCTTTTTGCCATTTCTTGGGCCGCTCCCGTGGCATATGGAGGTTCCTGGGCTAGGGGTCGAATCAGAGCTGCAGCCGCCGGCCTATGCCAGAGCCGTGGCAACACGGGATCCGAGCCGCGTCTGTGACCTACACCACAGCTCACGGCAACGCTGGATCCTTAACCCACTGAGCAAGGCCAGGGATTGAACTGCAACCTCATGGTTCCTGGTAGGATTCATTAACCACTGCACCACCACGGGAACTCTCAATGTTCCTCCTCTTTAAAGAGACCACTTCCCAGTTCTTTATCCTTCCCCTTCGACCAAGACAGGTGAGAAGGCATTAGTACAAGTGCCCACATGATCATGATGGACAGCTCTCCGGAAAAAGGCTTAGATCAGTAACAAAATAAATACTTCTGGGGAGTTCCCCGATGGCTCAGTGGGTTAGGGATCTGGTTTGTCACTGCTGTGGCTTGGGTCACTGTGATGCAGGTTCTATACCTAGCCCAGGTACTTCCATATGTTGGGGGCACTGCCAAGCCAACAAAAACAATTAACAAAAAGGACACTCCCCTCCCAAAGAACCAAAATAAATACTTCTGCAAGGATTATGGCTCCTCCTGGGCTGTCAAGGCCACCAGTGCTGCCTGCACCTCTTCTGCCTGAGCTGGGGGCAGCAGACAGTCTTGGATGATGGCCAGAGCCGCTGCCTCTGTCAGGCTGCTGAAGTCCTGGGATGTTTTGACAGGGAGGTGCCCCGCCAGCTCACAGAGGGCAACGTTGAATGCCTCACCGTCCTTTATCCCAAAGCTGGACTTCCGGGCCCACAGAATTACTCGGACCCCTGTGAGGGTTGAGGAAGATGATGTCTTTCCAGGGGGGCTCCCCCGCGTCACAAACAAGTTATGGGCAATGTCATGGTCAGTCAGGTAGTCAGTGGCCCGACATACCCGGCTTATCAAGGCTTCCAAGCTGGGCCCTGGCCCACTTGTGTAAAAGAGGAAGCCAGGAGCTGGGGGCGCCTGGAGCAGATGTAGTCGGCCCTTGGGGTCCAGGGGTTCGCTTGGGGCCCCCTCTACGGGCAGTCTGTGGGCCAGGTAATAGCCATGCAGGTGGAGGTGGTTCACTGAGGCCAAGCCACCCAGGCTGTTGAAGCCGACACGGAAGCCCGGGTGTGAGCTCAGCAACACAGCCTCCACCCCGGCCCGCAGAGCCCCTGGCAGCAGGCGCTGGGGGAGTCCTCGCGCCGGCTCAGGCACCAGCAGCACGTGGCCCCACTCCAGGGGGCTGACGTTGATCACCACGAGGATATCCTCTTGCTGGAGGGCACCGGGGATCGGGGCTGGGTGCAAGCGGAAGAGGACTTCTCCTGGCCGGATCTGGTTGAAGTTAAACTGCTCCGGGTCAAACGCTTGCCTCACGCTCCTGATGTTTTGGGGGCGCCTTCTCTGCACACCTCGCTCCACATTCAGCTGAGCAACGAACCCCACAGCACCAGGGAGGGTTTGGGTCTGCAGCTCCCCAAGGTGGTAACGGAACAGGCCCAGCTCCATCCGCTGCCTCCAGGCCGAGCAGAGCGCAGAGTCGAAGCGAGACAGTGGCAGTGTGTCCAGGAGGCTGGGTGCATTCTTTGGCCACTGAATCCCTTCTGGTACAAGTTCCTTCTGCCTGTAGACAAAATCGGGAATGCCATGCCCTTCCCAGTCCTTGCTGTCTGGAGGTAGCAAATAGGAAGTCTCATTTGAATCACGTGTACCAGCCATGGGGCTGACCTGAAACGATCATGAGGGGTGAAAAATACATGATGCTATCCCATTTCCAGACACTTTATTTTTATTTTCAAATAAACTTTACTCTTCGGTCTGATTATAACAGTAATGTATGCCTTTGGTAAAATATTTTGAAACCACGGAAAACGCTCATAAGTTTATCATCTGCAGATTCACATACCTTTTTGCTGAATTAAAAATAAAAATTGGGAAGTTCCTGTCACGGTGCAGCGGAAACGAATCTGACTAGGAACCATGAGGTTGTGGGTTGGATCCCTGGCCTTGCTCAGCAGGTTAAGGATCCAGCGTTGCCGTGAGCTGTGGTGTAGGTTGCAGACACGGCTTGGATCTGGTGTTGCTGTGGCTCTGGCCTAGGCTGGCACTTGCAGCTCTGATTCGACTCCTGGCCTGGGAACCTCCATATACCGAAGTGTGGCCCTAAAAGGACAAAAAAAGGTGGGGGGGAGTTCCTTGGTGGCTCATTGGGTTAAGGATCTAGCACTGTTACTGCTGTGGCACAGTTTCGATCCCTGGCCCAGAAACTTTTGCATGCCCTGGGCATAGCAAAAGAAAAAAAAAATATGTGCGTGCGTGTGTGTGTATTTATGTATATGTATGTATATGTATATATATACACACACACACATATGGTTCCTGGACCAGGGATCAAACCATAGCAGTGACTGGCACCACAGTAGTGACAATGCTGGATCCTTAACCTGCTGGGCTACCATGGAACTCCTTAAATTATTCTATTAAACGTGAGTCTAGGCAAAACATTCTCTGACATCAACCGTACAAGTGTTTTCTTAGGTCAGTCTCCCAAAGCAATAGAAAGAAAAACAAAAATAAGCCAATGGGACCTAATCAAACTGACAAGCTCTTGCAGAGCAAAGGAAACCATAAAGAAAAAAAACGAAAAGACAACCTACAGAATAGGAGAAAATAGCTGCAAACAATGCAAGTCACAAGGGCTTCATCTCCAAAACATACAAACAACTCACACAACTCAACAACCAAAAAACTCAACAACCAAAAAACTCAACAACCAAAACACAAACAACCCAAATGAAACATGGGAAGACCTAAATAGACATTTCTCCAAAGAAGCTATACGGATGGCCAGTAGGCACATGAAGAAATGCTCACCACCACTAAATACTAGACAAATGCAAATCAAAACTCCAGTGAGGTACCACCTCATACTGGTCAGAATGGCCATCATTAATAAGGCTACAAATAACAAATGCTGGAGAGCGTGTGGATAAAAGGGAACCCTCGTACTCTGTTGGTGGGAATGTAAACTGACACAACCACTATGGAAAATAGTATAGAGGTTCCTCAGAAAACTAAATAGAAAACTACCATATGATTCAACAATCCCACTTCTAGGCATATATCTGGACAAAACTATTAATTCAAAAAGATATGTGCGCCCTTATGTTCACTGTAGCACTATTCACAAGAGCCAAGACATGGAATCAACCTCAAAGTCCATCAACAGATGAATGGATTAAGATGTGGTACAGGAATTCTGGTTGTGGCTCAGCAGTTAACAAACCTGACTAGTATCCATGAGGACGCAGGTTCGATCCCTGGCTTCACTCAGCGGGTTAAGGATCCCGCGTTGTCTGAGCTGTGGTGTAGGTCGCAGACATAGCTTGGATCTGAAATTGCTATGGCTCTGGCGTAGGCTGGCAGCTATAGCTCCCATTCAACCCCTAGCCTGGGAACCTCCATATGCCATGGATGAGGCCCTAAAAAGACAAAAGAAAAAAGAATTTGTCGAGCTAAGCTGAAGACAGTATTCATTTACTCTCATGCAAGCATGCATTCATTCATTCAGGGTCAAAGCCCACCTAATCCCCACTGTTGACAACCTGGGGTACCTCTTCTGTGTACCCTGCTCTGTGTTCAGCCGAGTCACAAAACCCAAGCATTTATGAAGTAACTGCTGGGTATGAGGACAGTGTAGCAAATAAGGAGAACAAAGTCCTTATCCTTATGGAACTTAACATCCTGGGGTGGAGTCAGATGATAAGCAAAAGGAAAATGTTAACTACCCGAGGTGATAGCCTTTTGTGGGAAATGGGAAATAAACAAGTGATACAACAGAGAGTGACTAAGGGGCAGGATGACAGCATTCTACCTCTTTTTTTTTGTTTTTGTCTTTTTTAGGGCCACACCTGAGGTCCCAGGCTAGGGGCTGAATTGGAGCTGTAGTTGCCAGCCTACACCACAGCCACAGCCACACCAAATCTGAGCTGCATTGCAACCTATACCACAGCTCACAACAATACTGGATCCTAACTCACTAAGCAAGGCCAGGGATAGAACCCTCGTCCTCATGGATGCTAGTTGGGTTCACTGAGCCACAATAGGAACTCCCCCCCTTTTTTTTTTTTTTGCATTCTACTTCTATAAGAGGGTGGGGCTGAGATGACAGCTGAGCTAAGACAGGAAGGATGAGAATAGGCCTCCAGTGAATAGCTGAGTAAAGCATGTTCTAGGCAAAGGAAATTCTAGGTGCAAGGCCATTAGTCCTGCAGGGCAGGTCTGTTTAAGGGATAGAAAGTGTGACCAGAAGTTTTCTTGTGGTACAGCAGGTTAAGGACCTGGCATTGTCACTGCAGGCCAAGAATCAAACCTGTACCACAGTGGTGACCCTAGCCACAGCAGTAACAACACCTGATCCTTAACCACCAGGGAACTCCAAGAGTACAATTTTGATTACTGAGTTTGAGATGCAGCCTGGGCATTCAAGAGAAGTGGTGTAGACAGATGGATAGTCAAACCTGGATATCAAGGCTAAGAATCTGGTTCAGATACAAATTTGGAATTACAGGAGTTCCCGTTGTGGCTCTGCAGAAACAAATCTGACTAGCATCCATAAGGATGCAGGTTCAATCCCTGGCCTCGCTCACTGGGTTAAGGATCCGGCGTTACCGTGAGCTGTGGTGTAGGTCGCAGACGCAACTCAGATCTGGCGTGGCTGTGGCTGTGGTGTAGGCCGGCAGCTACAGCTCTGATTTGACCCCTAGCTTGGGAACCTCCATATGCCATGGATGTGGCCCTAAAAAGCAAAAAAAAAAAAAAAAAAAAAAAAAAAATTGGAATTACATTAAAAGCCAGCGGCTAGGACCAAGATGATATCAAAAGGCTAAAAATATCAGAAAAGACAAATAGAGTCACTAGAAAGTGGGTATGGTTGTACTCAAAGTGAACTAGAAGCAAAAGCATGACCTAGGAATAAAGAGAAATACTTTAGAGTGACAAACCATACGACCATGTGACTGGACGGAACCTGTATAGGAAAACCAGGAGAAAGGAACACTAGTTGCATGTCTACGTTGTGCCCGGCATGGCCTGGGGGCTTCCCAGGTCCACCCAGGTGACCTTCACAACAAGCCTGTGCGGTGGGAAGCATCTTGGGAGAAAGGTGACAGCTTCGATTTTAGAGGCTGACAAGGTGTTTGAATTCTGGCTCTTCCATTCACTAGGGATCTGACCCTAAGCCCCTAGAACAAAGTTCATTTCCTCACCACAGCCTCTGGCCTCTGGCTTAGCTATGCCTCCCTCTCTCCTCCCCTCCTACCACTCTTCTCCTATCTACCCTGCTCCCCACTCCTCCTAAGTGTGTTCCTGTTCAGGGCCTTGGCACTTTCTGTTCCTTCAGCCTACAATACCCTTCTTCTGAGTTTTCTTCAAATGCCTGGCTCCTTCACGTCTCAGATAAAAGGTCACCACCTCAGACAAACCTGTGTGGCCATTCTAGCTCATGTCTCAAAGAAAACAAGAAGAGGGAAACTATACTGCAAGCCAGGAAAAAAATGTCTTGGGGGAAAAAAAAAGTTGGATTCACAAATCCAAGCATTGGTACTTGGACAAAAACATGATCAGTGAACAAATCTTTGAAAGACCCAGTCAAGAAACAAAATGATTTTTACAACAAATAGCTCTAGGAGCTACTTTTTTTCTTTTTAGGGCTGCACCTGTGGCATATGGAAGTTCCCGGGGGGTGGAGGTCGAATTAGAGATGCAGCTGCCAGCCTATGCCACAGCCACACCAGATCTGAGCCATGTCTGCAACCTACACCACAACTGGTGGCGATGGCAGATCTTTAATCCACTGAGCAAGGCCTCACGTATACCATCTGGGGTCTTAACCCAATGGCACCAAAACGAGAATTTTCACTAGGAGCTGTTTTTAAATCAGCCACTCAGTTTCCACTGTATCAAAGGTTAATTGGGCAGAGGAATAACAATTTCCTAACCACGCTCAGCAGGGACTGCTGGATGACTCAGAATGCATATATTTTTTTTCTTTGTTGGCTGCACCTGTGGCATGGGGAAGTTCCTGGGCCACAGCAGTGAGCCAAGCTGCTGCAGTGACAATGCCAAATCCTTAACCTGGTGAGCCACAGGAGAACTCCCCAGAGTGCCTATTTAATAATTTATAATGAGAAACACATCAAATAACACAAAAATGTTCTTAGTGGCTGGATGGTATAGTCCTTCCCCCATCACAAAAATCTACCAGGAAGCAAAACCATAATCTAAAGGTTACTCCATGAAGCAGGGTTCAGAGTCAAGTGAGAGGGCTGGGCAATCTAATTTTTTTTTTTTTTCTTTTTAGGGCCACACCCTCAGCATATGGAAGTTCCCAGTCTAAGGGTCGAATCAGAGCTACAGCTGCCGGCCGAAACCACAGCCACAGCAATGCCCGATCCGAGCCACGTTTGTGACCTACACCACCGCTCACAGCAACACCAGATCCCCAACCCACTGAGAGAGGGCAGGAATCGAACCTGCATCCTCAGGGATACTAGCCAGATTCATTCCTGCTGAGACACAACAGGAACTCCCTGGCTGGGCAATCTAGACCACAGCTGGTCACCATGGCCCAGAGCCAATTCCCAGATCTTCACCATGAAGAGATACAGTCTCACCATGAAGCAGGGATTTTCCTTTACTGTCTGGCACTCCCTCCCTCTCCTCAGTCTAGCACAGAAGATACTGTGACAGCCTCTTGCTCTTTGTCTTTTATCTTATTTATTTATTTATTTATTTATTTATTTTAAAGGCAGCATCTTGGGCATATGGAAGGTCCCTGGCTAGGGCTTGAACTGGACCTGTAGCTGCCGGCCTATGCCACAGCCACAGCAATGATGGCTCTGAGCCACATGCTGTGGCGCTCGGCTGCGACAGCAATGCTGGATCCCTAACCCACCGAGAGAGGCCAGGAATTGAACCTGAATCCTCATGGACGTAGGGTTCTTAACCCGCTGAGTCACAACAGGAACCCTGCTCTTTGCCTTTTACTGTCTGAAGACCAAGCCCTCTTGACAGAAGGAGCCTACTGTCAAGAGACTACATGCCAGTCCTTTTGACTGGTTTTGGTGTTCCCAGTGCTCTGCAGCCTCCACGTTCTGGAATGGAATATTCCCACAGTGCTGGGACTCACAGGTAGACATAGTGAGTCTTTTACTAAGTCACTCTTTGATGATCACCTAATTTTTGAGGGCCGGGAAAATTTCAGCCACCCAGCCAGCATTTACTTTACAACTGCCACTTATCAGGTCCTAGAGAGAATGATTCCCATCAATCATCATGGGGCTTACAGTTCAGCAGGGGAAACAGACATTAACCCAAGCATCACCCAAGTAAATAGAGACTGCAAACATGATACATGCTGTCAAGGAGGCGCACTGGGTCCTCTGAGAGTGTAAGACGGATTCTTAATCTAGTCTAGGGAATCAGGAGAGAATTCCCTGAGGATAGGATGGAAGAGGAACTGAGAGCCCATAATGTGGAAACCCAGAAAGCTTGAGGAGATGGCAGAGAGAGAGAATGGCTGAAGTCAGATTACAGAGGAGCTAGGATTTGGGTATTTAACCTCTTAATGGTTTTGAACTGAGACTGACATGCTCACATTTCGACTTTACAAAGATGAGCAACTGGAATGAACTCAAAGAATCAAGAATGTTATTTGTCAATGATACCTTATTAGAGCTGAAAACAACATTTAAAAAGAATCAATCTCGGGAGTTGCCGGTGTGGCTCAGTGGGTTTAAGAACCTGACATAAGTGTCCATAAGGATGCAGGTTGATCCCTGGCCTTGCTCAGTGGGTTAAGGATCCAGCACTGCTGTGAGATATGGTGTAGGTCGCAGGTACAGCTCAGATCCAGTATTGCTATGGCTGTGGTGTAGGCAGGCAGCTGCAGCTCCGATTCAACCTCTAGCCTGGGAACTTCCATATTCCACAGGTGTGGCCCTAAAAAAGAAAAAAGAATTAACTTCACCTCCATCTCCTCCACTCCGTAGTTTGTCATTCCTCACCTTTTGGAACAGTATAGGTTCATTTATTCATGCATATATTCAATAAATACCGAGCACCTATTAACTGTCAAGTACTGTCCTGGGGATTGAGAGGGGACAAGAGCAACAAATCAGCTTCAGTCCATACCTCCTCTGAGCACGCAGTTTTGAATGCAGGGTGGGGTCAGAGGACGGCATGTAGGCTGGAGTGAGGAACACATCAGTGGGGAGGCTTGAAAAGAGCCTCGGACTGAAGCAACCACTTTCTAAAGGCCCGAGTCTAGACAAGTCACCGAACCCCTCTGGGCCTCAGGATTTCCACACCTGTAAAATGGGAACTTACCTTGAAGAACTGTTTTAAGAATCGAAGCTAACTATACACGGTACTCGGCATTCACTGGGCCCTCAGTAAACAGCCTCAGTAGACAGCAAGATTATGGCTATTTCTGGAGAGGTGGCACGAGACTGCAACACGTACAGCAGGTGCTCAGTGATAACATCTGAGTGCAAAAGCCCTCCCTGGCACCTTCTGCAGCTCTATACCAAAAAAAACAAACAACCCCATCCAAAAATGGGCAGAAGAAGATCTAAACAGACAGTTCTCCAAAGACATACAGATGGCTGAGAAACACACCGAAAAGATATTCAACATCACTCATTATTAGAGAAATGCAAATCAAAACCACGATGAGGTACCACCTTACACCAGTCAGAAGGGCCATCATCAAAAAGTCTACAAACAATAAGTGCTGGAGAGGGTGTGGAGAAAAAGAAACCTATTACACTGTTGGTGGGAATGTAAATTGGTACAGCCACTGTGAAAAACAGTATGGAGATGCCTCAGAAAACTAAACATAGAACTACCATTTGATCCAGCAATCCCACTCCTGGGCATCTATCCAGAGAAAACCACGACTCGAAAAGACACATGTACTCCGATGCTCACCTTCACTGCAGCACTATTTGCAATAGCCAAGACATGGAAACAACCTAAATGTCCATTGACAGAGGAGTGGATCAAGAAAAGGTGGTACATATACACAATGGAATATTACTCAGCCATTAAAAGGAACGAAATACCGGCATTTTTAGCAACATGGATGGACCTAGAAATTATCAGGCTAAGTGAAGTCAGCCATACAATGAGACACCAACATCAAATGCTTTCACTGACATGTGGAATCTGCAAAAAGAACAGACTGAACTTCTTTGCAGAACAGATGCTGACTCACAGACACAGAAAAACTTATGGTCTCCGGAGGAGACAGTTTGGGGGGTGGGGGGATGTGCTTGGGTTATGGGATGAAAATCCTGTGAAACTGGATTGTTATGATTATTATACAACTACAGATGTGATAAATTCATTTGAGAAATTAAAAAAAAAAAAGCCTTCGCTGGGAAAAGGGGCTGCCGAACGCCTCGGACCACTCAGCGAGTCACGACGTTTCTCGGTCACCCTGGTTCTAGACACATGCCTGATGCCCCTTACCTGACTCCGTCCAAGGCCGCCACCGCTGCCACCCGCTGCAGGTGAGGTGGTTGCACCACGCGACTTCCGCCAAAAGCATAGCGAGGGCGTGGCGTCCTTAACGCATGCGCATCCGGCACGCAGGCGCGCGGCGCGGCGCGGCCCGGCCCGCCCCGCCCATCCCGCCGGCGGGGCCGTGCGGCCTGGGCTCCGCCCCGGAGCGTCCGGCCCCGCCCCGGGCCCCGCCTCCAGCTCGCCAGGAACCGCCTGGAGCCGGGAGCCAGTAGGCTGAACGCGGCTGGGAGCGCCTGGGAGCTTCGAGGTGGGGGCGGGCCCGGGGGCGGAGGCCCCTGGAGCGGTTGCCGCGGGGACCGGACGGTGACGCTGCGGGAGGGCGGAAGTGAGAAAGTTGCCGGGGTCCGGAGAAGAGTTCGCGGAGGTCTGCGCGCAGCGCGGCGATGGGGGGCTCGGGCAGTCGCCTGTCCAAGGAGCTGCTGGCTGAGTACCAGGTGCGCAAGACGCGGGTCCCCAGGAAGTTTGCGCGAGGCTCGGTGTTCGAGAGGCGGGTCCTCGAGCGGCGGCAGATCGGACGCGGCCTCTGGCCTCTAGGCGGCCCGCTGACCCCGTTTCTTGTTTCGCCTTTCAGGACTTGACGTTCCTGACCAAGCAGGAGATTCTCCTGTAAGTGCTGTCTCGAAACTCACTTCTGCGATCCTCTAGAGGCGGCTTCGGGGGCTCGGGTGGGCGTGGGGCTTCTGTTTTAGAGATGCGCAAACTAAGGCCCCGCCATAGGGGATAGGGGGACTGGGGCCTGCCTGAGGTCAACATCTGAGCCGGAACTGGAAACTCGGCCCTGGGCCCTAGTCTGTGCCCTCTTCCTGGCACGCCCTCCCTGCCTGCCCCGGCTGACCCAGCGGTGCACCGCGGAACCACCTCGCAGCCTCCAGCCAAAGTTGGGCGCTCTTTGACCCCGCGCTCCACGGGCTTCTGCATAAGCGCATTTCCTGCCACAGTTCGGCAGGGGCTGTAGTTCAGGGTTGCTTTGCCTACTGACAAAGCCAGGGAGGCTTTGGGGAGCCTGGCTCCTTTACCTCAATAATACAGTAACCGTTAACGCACTTACCATGCACCAGCCTGTGTTAACAGGGTGCCTACGTTACCTAATGTAACCCTCACGAGGGAGGTATGGGGATAGTGAAACAGGTTCAGAGAATTTGGGGAACTCACCTAAGGCTACACTTAGTAAGAGGGTTTGACCTGGGGCTAGACGCCCCCTACCAAGCGGGGGGTGGGGGGAGCACCGTTATGTGACCTGGGCACTTGAGTGAGGAGCTTCCTGGTTTTTCTCCGCAAAAATAATCCCAGTGGGAATGAGGTGGGGCCTAAGGAGGCGATAGCTCAGGATAGCTGCTTTGAGGAGCTGCAGGAGATTCCTGAAATGAGATGAGCATGGGATTTCACTTTAGCTTTTTTCCCTTGTTCTTCAGGGCCAACTTCTAGCTCCTTCCCTGACCTCTCCATCCCTCAGGAAGCCTAGAAACAGGGCCCAGCACAGTGCCTGGGAGACAGCAGGCCCTCAGTTAAAAACCCACTGCAAGAATGGACTCCCAGCCTTTGCTGTCTTGTGATGTATCTCCTTTAGGCTTATCATGCCTGAGACTCAGAGGTTATATGTATGGGGCTCAGCTCCTCACCTGGTTGATAATGGGCAGCAAAGCAAGGAGTGGGGATATAACACAAACAGGAAGACACCCCAACGGCTTCCCCTCCTGCCAGAGCCCACAGGAGGTTTTGTGAGCTGCTTCCCCAGGAGCACCGAGGTGTGGAGGAGTCCCTGCAGGTGCGAGTGTCCTTGGAGCAGATCCTCAGCCTTCCAGAGCTCAAGGTGCCAGCCCCTCAGCCTCCCTCTGCTATTCCTTTTGAGATTGTGCAGCCATTCTAGTCTTTGCTCTGTTCTGGGGGCTAGGGCTCTACCATAATCCTCCAGAGGGATTATCTAGAAGGGTGTTTTGTCAACTGGGGTTCTCAGACCTACTCTTGGAGATTCAGAGTTTCATCCTTTAGGAGGAGATGAATTACCTAATCAAAGCTTGAGAAATTCTAGTCTAGAGGCTGATTGCCTCTCCATAGGGCTGCTCTGAAAATTTCCATGCAAAGGGCCTGGCCTGGTGCCATAACACAGTAAGTGCTCAGTTAAACGATTGTGTTTTACAATAACCAGCCCATCTTGTTCCCTTTGCTTAGGACGATGTCCTCTTCCTTCTCTGCTCCCAGGCCTTCCTTTGGGTTAAGCTCTGACTCCCAAGAAGCTGTCCCTGTCCCTTCCCCAGCTGAGCCATTGGTCCTCCTGGCCTCTGTGCAGCCCCAAAGCGCTGATCGTTCTCCTCCATGAACCTGAAACTGCTCCCCCCAGTTTCCTGATGGGGTTTGAGTGTGACTTGGGCTGCATCCCGCCTGCGGTGTTCATAAGCGGCTTTCTTGCCTAGGCCAACCCCTTTAAGGAACGAATCTGCAAGGTCTTCTCCACATCACCAACCAGAGACAGCCTGAGCTTTGAGGACTTCTTAGACCTCCTCAGTGTGTTCAGTGACACAGCAACCCCAGACATCAAGTCCCACTATGCCTTCCGCATCTTCGGTAAGGACCAGGAGCCAGGCAGGATACCAGTGCTTCCGACGTGCACTCAGTGGGGGGGCACTGCTTGGGAGCCGGGGGGCATTCATGGAGCCTTAGAGGTCATCCTGACCACATCCTTTCTGCCTTCCTGTTTCTGGTCCCTAGACTTTGATGATGATGGAACCCTGAACAGAGAAGACTTGAGCCAGCTCGTGAACTGCCTCACAGGAGAGGGTGAGGATACCCGGCTCAGTGCTTCCGAGATGAAGCAGCTCATCGACAATGTGAGCATTGGGGCCGGCCTGGCTGGGGAGCAGGAGGGAAAGGTTGGGCTTCAACCTGAAGCTGTCCCTTTCCCAGATCCTAGAAGAGTCTGACATCGATAGGGATGGGACCATCAATCTCTCTGAGTTCCAGCACGTCATCTCACGCTCACCAGACTTTGCCAGGTATGACCACAGTTCCCATCTACTGCACGGGGTCTCTCTCTTTTTCTTTTTTAGGGCCGCACCCACGGCATATGGAGGTTCCCAGGCTAGGGGTCGAATTGGAGCTGTAGCGGCTGGCCTATGCCACAGCCACAGCAACGTGGGATCCAACCCGAGACTTCGACCTACACCACAGCTCAGGGCAACACTGGATCCCTGACCCACTGAGGCCAGGGATTGAACCCACATCCTGATGGATACTAGTTGAGTTCATTACCACTGAGCCATAATGGGAACCCCCGGTCTCTTATTATGGGAGGTGGTAGCTGGGGTGAGAAAGCTGCCTGCCTCCTGTAATCGTCTTAGGGTGGCTCTTCTTTTTTGCTTTTAAGAGCTGCACCCATGGCATATGGAAGTTCCCAGGCTAGGGATCAAATCGGAGCTGTAGCTGCCAGCCTACACCACAGCCATAGCGATGTAGGATCCTTAACTCTCTGAGAGAGGCCAGGGATTGAACCCACATCCTCATGAATCCTAGTCAGGTTCATTACCGCTGAGCCACGACAGGAACTCCAGGGTAGCTCTTCTAAAGGAAACTCACGATGTGGGGCACAGCCCATTCCAAAGGGTCTCGTGGGAGAGGTGGTAAGTTGGGGGTTAGGCCCTACCCTCCTCTTGAAAACCCAATGCATCCTTCTCTTGTTTAGCTCCTTTAAAATCGTCCTGTGACAGGAGGCACAGCATGTCCCAGCATCCTGTCGAAGAACCTTCCCACTGCTGAGCTGTGGCCAGGGTTTCACCCGTGTTGCCAGGGCCGGCCAAGCTGGCCCAGCCTGGAGCTGGCACTGTGCAGTCTTGCCTGGGGCAGGGGAGGGCCTTCCACCTCAGGGCCTCTCCCCTCATTGCCATTGTCATCGCTCTGTGTTTCTACTAATCAATAATAAAATAAAAGATTCAAAAGTTTTTGAGCCTTCGTGTAATACTAGCAAAGCTGGTATGAAGAAGGAGTGGACCTCTAGGGGCCTTTGGTTACATCGGGAATAACTAGGATCTAAAGAAGGGGACAGCAGGATGTCAAACTGTCCCCTGCCCCCCCATCCCCTCTGGTGCGGGCGAGTATGAAGGGGCAGCAGGAAGGCTGTGGTGGTGGTTACATGAATTTCTTTTCTTTTTTTTTTTTTTTTTGGTCTTTTTAGGGCTGCACTCACAGCATATGGAAGTTCCCAGGCTAGGGGTCTAATTGGAGCTACAGCTGCCGGCCTACACCACAGCCACCGCAATGCCAGATCCGAGCTGCGACTTCAACGTACACCACAGCTCACGGCAACACCAGATCCTTAACCTACCGAGCGAGACCAGGGATTGAACCTGCGTCCTCCTGGATACTAGTCGGGTTCTAACCACTGAGCCATGACGGAAACTCCATGTGAATTTCTACATGTGTTAAAATTTATAGAACTGTGCAGTAAAAGAGAAAAGTCAGTTTTACTGTATGGTCATCTTAAAAACAAATTTTTTTTTTAAAGCTGAAAACTCCAAGTCCCTGTCCCGTGTCCCATCCTTGAACTGAACTGGGGATCTAGAGCAAAGGGACTGAGGTTAAGCGAACAAATCCCACGCCTCCCCTCCCTACCCTGCAACCCCATCAGAGCCTCTTCAACTCCCCACTTTGAGAACCTGGCTCCCCTGGGAGGTGTGGTAGGCCAGGCTGGGTTGGCTCTGGCACATTAGCACCTGAAAGAGGGGGCCTAGAACCTCCTAGCACTCAGAGAACTAGACCGACCTCAGAAGGCAACAGTCCTTAAAGGCCATAATTCAAATGAAATTCTTCAGATTTTATTAAAAAAAAAAAAAGTAAAGTGCATTTTATTTAAAAAAAATTATAAAACCCATACAAAGTCAGCACCCCAGTGCTGGGAGTATCAAAATCACCTAGAATGGAGGCTGGCAGGGTGTGGGGTGAACCAGAGGCTGGGTCTGCAGATGAGGCCGGGGAGGGGGCGGGGAGTGACACACAGGCTTGCAGGCTGGGATGGAGACAGGAAGTTGGCAGTCTCTCCTCCATTTCCGAGGGAAGGTGGTCACTGTCATACACTCTCTCCTGGGCCCACGCAGCCCTCCCTCGTGTGGCCACAGCCTGATACAGGCCGGAGGGGTCCAGGAGGTGAGTCCAAAGCCGGGGCCTTGTGAGGGCTGCAGTACCAGTGTGGCCCTCTGGTCCCTGAGGTGACAGGATGATGGCTGCCACAACACGGCCGGCTCTGCAGTGAGCCCCGTGGCAGCAGAGGGAGGCGGGAGGTGGAAGAGGCCAGTGGGGGAGGGATTTCTAACAGTCACCTTGGATGGTCCCAACAGCACAAGGCCGAGGAGCCATGACCGGGGCTGGCTCCATAAGTAGCCTTCTCTTCACATTTTCAAATTTTTAAACAAAAGGCTCAGTTTACATAAGGAGCACTGTTCCGCCCGCTGGGGCAGGCCCCCATCTCCAGCCAGGACCTGTGGGGCCATGGCCATCTGGGACCGTGGGGGCCTGGCCACTTGGCAGCAGGCTGGCTGGCTCCATGGTTCCCAGGGCTGGACACCACAGCTGTGTCCCACGAGGAGCAGAGGCCCAGCCGACCCCCTCTGAGCCCTCCTGGCCTCTGGAGGGAGGCCGCCTCTAGAAGTCTGTTGTCACACCACAGAGTCCCGGATCTCAGAACCCAGGCGGACCCGGGGCCGGGGACACACTGGGGACACCTCCACAAAGCTGTCCTGGATGCTGAGTGGCCTCTTCTCTGACTCCGTGAAGACCCGGGGTCCCGGGGAGCTGTCCGACAGGGCCTGGTAGCCTCGGTGGTCGAGTGGAGTGCTAGGAGGGCCCACGCCGTTGAGCGGCCGGGTCTCAGGTGGCAGCGCCACAGGACGGGCCTTGGGGTGCACGCTGGCACACTCGCCCTGCTTCAGGAAGACTTTCATCCCGCCCCGGTGCCGGTAGAGGAAGAATAAAATGAGGAATACCATGGCGAACACGAACAGTGCGCACATCACCAGGAACTCGGTCCAGTAGGTCTTGTCCACACCCCAGCTGGCCCTGCCCCCAGCCGGCGCGCTCACCCGCGACGTGTTGATGATGACAGGCACGCCGCTGCTCCGGTCTGCCTGGTCTGCCATCACGTCCTCCAGCACCTTCGGGCAGTAGCTGGCCTCCAGTTGCTGGAAGCCCTCCTCCAGCGACCAGCACTGGAACAAGCCCAGCTCTTGCTGGCTGCCCACCAGCAGCAGGTCCCCCGTGGACAGCACACGGCAGGAGGCCGAGGCATTGACGGGGGCCCCGTTGTGCAGCCAGAGCCGGGTTGCCAGGTTGGAGAGGAGAGGGCAGGCCAAGGTGTTCACTGTATTGGGCTTGAACTGGACCTGCTCACATGGCTTCTCGCCTGCCAGCGGAAGAGACACAGGGCCGGGTAGAGAGAGACTGGCGCCCATGGCAGCCCCAGGGTCACCCACTTCCCCTGTGACAGCAACTCTGGAGACTTCAGAGTCTGTCACCTGCCAGGGCCCTGCCTGCAAGGCTGGAGGGATGCAGAAGTGAGGAAAGACAAGTAAACCCATCAGAGCCTGCAGGAGCCTTCTAGGCAGACCTGGCCCCCATCTCTCCCCATCCTTTGACATGGCGCCTTACCTCTTGGTCCAGAAGACCGGCCTCTGACCAAGGAAGTGTTGCAGAGGTCCCTGGCATTGGACCCTTCAATGTCCTGGATCCAAGGCCTGAGGACGAAAGAATCCGGGATAAGCCAGGAACCCCCTGTGAGCCCACATCTCCCCACCCTCACTGCAGTGCAGGCCCTCACGTGGCCCTACAGACGCAGCCTGGGGCAAAGCTCACGGACCACCAGGCCCAAAGCAGGGGTGAAAGGCTGATGGCTTCCCTGGGAGGAGTCCCCACTCCACAGGGTGTGAGCCAGCATGTCCACTGTCTACACATCATTTAATTCAAATAAAAGTTACTGTAATACAGGGAAGTTCAGCTTCCCTGAATTATAAAAGCATTATGAGCCCTTAGAAAAGGTCTGGAGGGACGCCTGGCTCTGTAGGTACACACCTATCTCTCTTCTTTTTTTTTCTTTGGCTTTTTAGGGTCGTACCCACGGCATTTGGAAGTTCCCAGGCTAGGGGGCGAATCAGAGCTACAGCTGCCAGCCTACACCACAGGCACAGCAACGTGGGATCCGAGCTGCATCTGCGACCTACACCACGGCTCAAGGCAGCATCGTATCCTTAACCCACTGAGCAAGGCCAGGGATCAAACCCAAATCCTCATGGATACTAGTTGGATTTGTTTTTTTTTTTTTTGTCTTTTGTCTTTTTTGTTGTTGTTGTTATTTCTTGGGCCGCTCCCGCGGCATATGGAGGTTCCCAGGCTAGGGGTTGAATCGGAGCTGTAGCCACTGGCCTACACCAGAGCCACAGCAACTCGGGATCCGAGCCGCGTCTGCAACCTACACCACAGCTCACGGCAACGCCGGATCGTTAACCCACTGAGCAAGGGCAGGGACCGAACCCGCAACCTCATGGTTCCTAGTCGGATTCGTTAACCACTGCGCCATGACGGGAACTCCTACTGGTTGGATTTGTTTCCGCTGTGCCACAACGGGAACTCCGGACATACCCCATTTTTATTTGAAATGTACATATATTTTTATTTTACATCGTGGACAAATCTAGGAGGACAAATATCAAAATCTCACTGTAAGTCTGTCTAGGGGCAGGATTAGGGTAGTTTTCATTTTGCTTGCGCTTATGTCAATTTTCTAAAGTTTCTATATGAACGTTTTCAATCTAAAGATTTTGTTTTGGTGGGGGGGCTGTGCCCACAGCATGTGGAATTTTCTGGGCCAGGGATCGAATGTGCATCAAAGCAACAACCCAAGCCACAGCAGTAACAATGCGGGATCCTTAACCCACTGAGCCACGACTGGAACTCCCTAAAGGAATGATTCTGAAAACAATTTTTAATGGGTTTGTTAACAGACTCTTATGTAGTCCTGATTTTTTGTTACTCAAGCACATTCACATGCCAATCCATGTGTCCCACAAGTTCTTGTCATAGCTGTGACATTTCATACTTCACCAAATCTCATTCCTGCTTTATGGGATGGCTAAGGCAAACAAGTTACTGTCTGAACTACAGTACATCTGAGCGTCAGAAGGGGAGCTGATTCACTGTCAGGCCCAGACCGTGGAGGCCAGGTGGTGATTCTACAGAGGGCCTAAGGAAGGCCGAATGCACAGGCATGAACCCGGGGGAGGGGTCTTCAGGAGCTCTCACCTGGAGGCCACCTCAGGCTGGTAGAGGCTGATGTGGCTGCAGCTGGAGCCGCTCCAAGCGCAGTATGGGTCCCGGGCGAGGAGACAGTCCCCACAGCTCTGATACAGGCTGCAGTTGGCCACAGGCACCTGGACCACGCCTGAGTGCGAGGCAGCATACAGCAGCCCCTGCACAGACACGGGGGATGAGGGGCAGGCCCGGGCAGCCACGGCAGCCAGGTCCCCCACTCACCGCTGCAGCCAGCTCTCGTGCCCACCAGTACCACCCCCCAAGGGCCCTCCTCTCATGCTCCTGGACCCCTGTATCCAGACAGCTTATGCATGGGGCTGGATCTTTCCATCCTGCTGGGGTCGGGGCCAGGCACCCCAAGCATGTGGCCCGGACTCCTCCTTGGCCTGCTCACCCTGTCGGGGTCCAGGAGCAGGTTCTGCACAGGCTGTCCTGGCGAGAAGATCTGCAGCTCCTCGATGATGTGCACGCTGGAGCCCACGCTCACCGCCTTGTGCAGCCAGCCGTCACCTGCAATGCACAGCACTCAGGCCCTGCTCAGAGCCAGCTGCCCACGCCCCAGCAGCCACACTCCCTTGACCCTGAGCCTGCCCTGAAGTGGGTACTCACTGGTGCCCAGGAAGAGGACATCATAGGTACGGTGCAGGCCAGGGATGCGGTGGACGACCACACGCTGGTAGCGGGCCCGGGGCTGCAGGAGCAGAAGGTGGCTGCGGACCTGCCCGTCCATCAGGAAGTGGTCCTTGAGGAAGTTCAGCACACGGTCGGGGAGCTGCAGGGACGAGGTGATCTTCCTTTCCCGGGCACTGTTGGTGATACACTAAAGAGGAAGGTGGGGTCTTGAGGCAAGTGGCACTCAGGGCGGCAAGCAGGATGGGGGCCCCCGCAAATCCTGCCAGGACTGCTGGCCCTGCCTCCCCAGTGGACAGCAGGGCCATCTGTCCCAACCTTCGAAGCAGGGCACCTGCAGTTCTGTGGAGGCCATGGGCTCTTTGGAGTCCCAAAGATGAAGCCCAGGGTGCTGGACTGGGCCTGCAAGGCCCCAGCTGCCAGCGTTTCCCTCTCTGCACACCAACCACCCCTCCTTCCGGCCCACTCTCCCCACCCCCACCCAGGCCTCAAGAAGCGTGACCACACTTCCTGCTCCTATAGCTGCCTTTTGCTAGTGCTCCCAGGAAGCGCTGGCTGACGGAGGCATCCTAGCACAGAGGCATGAGTTCCCCTGTGCAGTTAGTTCCCACATTGCTTCCTCATTCTCTCTGCCCAGGGCATTCTCTGGAAGAGCCCCAGGAACCAACACCCTGGAGTGACCCTCAACTGCTGAGGCACAGGAGTTGGTGACAAACAGCCCAGTGGGACAATGTTGAGATGTGCTTCAGGCAGCCTCCCAGGGACTGAGCTCCAGGCGCCCACAGCGGGAGCAGCTCAGTGACACACTCTTTCTTAGCTCTGCCCCTCCTCCCATCCTCCTGGGATCACCTCCTGTAGAAACTACTGGCACTCACGTCCTTGTCTTAAGGTCTGCTTTGTGGGCCCGTCAGACTGGAAGGAAAGAAGAAAGAACTACTTCCCTGTGGTCTGGCTGTTAAGTCACTCAGTTACTCACAGCAGAGTTGGGAACAGGCTATGTAGCCTGTGCCCTGATGTGGATACCCTTGCCTACCCAGAAGGAGGTTTGACATCATCTAGATGTGACATTTATGGTCACATCTAACTCAGAAAGAAAAGCAGGCCTGGGCTTTGTCTGCACTTTCAAGATGAGGAAAGCAAGTGATCCCCGCCCAGTGTGGGGGCCCATCATCTGGGCTCCCTGACCAGGTCCCAGGAGCAGCGCTCACCGCGCCGGGCCGAGGCGAGGGCACCGGGTGGGTCACGGTGTACCACTGCTGCGTCTCGCGGTTCACCTCCTTGTAGAGCCCGTTGAAGACCCTCTGTACATCCCTCATGGTGAAGACACAGATGGCAGAGCCCTCTGTGGTCCCCCTGTGCCTAGAGAGGAAGAGGAGGGGTTAGACTGGGAGCCCTGAAGCTCACCACAAGACCTGTGGGGCCCAGAGGAGGGGTCCCCAATCCCAGCCCCCCTACCCCCGCTCTGCTCCCAGCTGGGTCCTCGGGGCCCTACCACTGGGATGTGAAGACCCCGTAGAAGAGGGTGTCCTGCCAGTCCTGGGGGCTGGGGCTCAGCGTGAAGACGTCTTGCAGCACATTGAACGGGAAGCCATCGTCAGGCCGCGAGCACAGCAGCTGGGCCTTCAGGAAGGAGGTCCAGCGCTGCTGCAGGACCCGCTCGCCCCCCTCGTCGCCCTGAGACGGAGAGGCTGGGCTTAGGTACAGCGGGGCTTGGATGCTGGTGCCCCTTGACGGCCCCCCCACCCCTGAGCAGTGGCTGAGACGACTCCAGGAAGGGCCTGACAGACACACAGCCAGGCCTGGGTTCCACTTGAGAGCGAGATTTGAGGTGGCAGCATACAGGTGCCCTCACCAGGCGGCTGGCTATGAAAATGACAGTGCCCAAGTTCCTGTCGTGGCTCAATGGTAATGAACCCGATGAATACCTGTGAAGATGCAGATAACATCAATCCCTGGCCTCGCTCAGTGGGTTAAGGATCTGGCATTGCCGTGAGCTGTGGTGTAGGTTGCAGACGTGGCTCAGATCCCATGTTGCTGTGGCTCTGGCATAGGCCAGCAGCTGCAGCTTCCATTCCACCCCTAGCCTGGGAAGCTCCGTATGCCACGGGTATGGCCCTAAAAAGACAAAGAAGAAAGAAAAAAAATGGCCATGCCACCTTCACTGTGGGAAGCCAAGGAAAGGGCGCCAGGGAGGATATCGCCAAACTTGGAGAGATGTCTCAGCTCACCGCTAAGCAAACAGGAGAGCTAAAGAATCACATTACAGTATAACTCTTGTCTGTAGATGGGGTTTTTGTTTGTTGGTTTGTTTGTTTTTGCTTTTAAGACCACACCTGTAACATATGGAAGTTCCTGGGCTAAGGGTCAAATCGGAGCTGCATTGGCCAGCCTATGCCACAGCCACAGCAATGCTTGATCCTTAACCCACTGAGTGAGGCCAGGGATTGAACCTGCACCCTCACGGATACTATCAGATTCGTAACCCACTGAGCTACAACGGTAACTCCTATTTTCACATTTCTTAAATATTAAAAAAAAAAAAAAAAAAGTGATATTTTAACTCAAAAGGAGAGAGAGAAAAGCCAGTGGCCAAGCATTTCCTCGTGAAGGCCAGGAGAAGGCCACTGGTAGGTAGGGAGCCTTCTGATCCTGAACCTGGAGCGTTTGGGGCCCCCGGGGTGCCTGGGCCCCCTCACCTTGCACACACGGGCGATGCGAGACACAATGGTATTCTCAAAGAACTCAAACTCCTGGCCGGTCTCGCTGAAGAAGAAGTAGATCTTGTCGTCGTCCCCTTGCAAGCTGCCCAGGCTCTCAGGAATATAGGCTGAGGCCACGAATGCTGGGTCTGTGGGGGCCAAGGGGAGCCTAGTCAGCCCGGTAGGCCCAGGGCCCCTGCCCTGGGGACCCTGTGACGGCCCACTGTGGGGGTGGGGAGGACTTCACCTTGTAGCCAGTTGAGGGAGCTCTCGGTCTTGGTGGGGCGGAGGCTTTGGCTCCGGGAGATGGCCGGGTCATTCCCCTGGAAGCTGCTGACGGTTCCAGAGTACAACTCGCCATCTGCCAAGAGAACATTCCCATGGGAAGAGGCCCTTGGCACGGCCCCTTCCCACTCAGGTCCTGGAGTGACCCAAGTGCTGCCCGCCGTGCTTGAGAAGGACAGAAGAGGGAGAGGAATAAGAAAAACCAACCCAAGGGCAGCCAGGGGTCACTGCACTCCCTGGGGATTGGCAGTGTGGACCCACCAGCTCTGCCCTGGGGCCCACCCTGCCTCTCTGCCCGTGCTCCCATCTGGAGCCTTAGGGAGCCCATTCTGCCCCCCTGCCCCCCAACACTCACCAACCACCAGGGCCGTGGACTTAAAATTGGGGTCAAAGGGACAGCGGCCCTTGCCATCCTCCAGGAGGCTGTTCCCTGCCTCATCCTGGGCCAGAGTGAAGTTCTCCACATTCTGCAGGGGAGCAGACAGGGAGCTCAGGGGCAGGCCAGGGAGCAAGTGGGCTCTACAAGGGTACCCTGGGAAGGGAAGGGTCTAACGGGCCATCCTCTTCACCCTGGCATGCTGCTGGCTCCGTCTTGAGGTGACCCTATGTGGTGGCCACTGTGGCCCCACTTGGCAGAGAGGAAAGGAGGCTTAGAAGGGTGATGTGAGCCATGAAAAGGCATTGACATGATTCAAATCCAGGTATGTCTGACTCCCAAGCTGGTGCTCCAACCCACAGCCTCGAAATGCCACCCTCTGTGAAGGTGTGTGCATGTTGAGGAAGGTAGACAAGGTGGGCTGGCGGGGAGTGAGAGCAAGGGAGAGGGCCGGAGGAAGCGAGAGGGCGCAATGGTGGGGTGGCCAGGATCTTTGTGCCCGGGGAACCCCACTGCACCACTCCCATCCCCTGCAGACCAGCCTGGTCATCAGGGCTCGGGGGGCGGGGGGGGGGGCAGGGGGCAGGACTGGTGCCAAGAAGCCTTCTACTGAACTCTGCCCGTCACCACCAGCTCCCTGAGTCAGAAGGAAGGGCAGTTCCCAGGCCAGCCGCAGGCCAGCCTGGCATGAGGAGGGTACTCACAATGTAGGTGCACACGGGGCTGAAGGCCGCTGTGCCACAGGTGAAGAGGTGGCTGCTGTTGAGAGGCAGGAGGATCTTGATGTAGTTTTGACAGTCCCGCTGAAGGAGGGAACAGGCTGTCAGGCCCAAGCCAGCCACCAGGGGGCACCACTGAGCCCTCCTCACCAGACCCAAACGGGGCTCCCTCTGGAGGCCTCTGCTCCCCAGCACTCAAATCCTGGAGTGATGGAAAATCTAGGAGCTTTGTGGGGCAGAAGGAGGAGCACAGAGTGTGTGTATGCAGGAGGGGGACCTTGGAGCTCAGCTAGTTCTGTGTCTGGAAAACTCTGCTTCGGTCTACAGTCAAGGGCACAGAATCCTTCCTTTTTTTTTTTTTTTTTTTTTTTCCTTTTTTGGCCTCACCACGGCACATGGAGTTCCCCGGCTAGGGATCAGATCCAAGCTGCAGCTGCAGTGGCAACACCAGATCCATAACCCACTGTGCCAAGACCAAGGATCAAACCTGCATCCCAGGGCTCCCAAGACACCGCCAATCCTGTTGCACCACAGGGGGAGCTCCCATAATCCCTTCCTTTTGATGAGCTGCCTTGTTCCCACTTGGTGAGGAAGCTAAGCCCAGAGCAAGAAGAAACACGCACCTTGAACCCTGGACCCCAGAATTGTGGCTTACCTCCACAAAGGTACCTAACAGATATCTATCAGCTTCTCATTGTTCCCCCAAACTCTCTCCTCTGAGACCCTTCCCCTTTCATTTAAAGGCAACTTTGGGGGAGTTTTTGCCGTGGCTTAGCAGTAATAAACCCAACTAGTATCCATAAGGATGCAGGTTTGATCCCTGGCCTCACTCAGTGGGTTAAGGATGCAGTGTTGCCATGAGCTGTGGTATAGGTCACAGGTGAGGCTCGGATCCTGTGTGGCTGTGGCTATGGTGTAGACCCGCAGCTGCAGTGCTTATTCGACCCCTAGCCTGGGAACCTCCATATGCCGTGGGTGCAGCTAAAAAAACAAAAAAACAAAAGAAAGAAGGTAACTCTGTCTTCTAAGTTCCTCAGGCCCCACACCTCACAGCCAGCCTGAATTCCTCCTCTCTCAACACGCCCCATTTTTCTATCAGGAAGTCCCGGTGACCTCGTCTTCAATATATATCCAGGTACGGGTCATTTCTCACTTCTTTTACTGGTACCATCCTGGTCTGGACCACTATCATTTCTCGCCCCTCACCAGTCTCCCTCCCTCTGTGCTCAGCTTTTGAAGGCTGCTCTCCACCACGACCCCCAGGGTGGCCCCTTAAAAAGGCATGGCAGACCACCTTACTTCCCTGCTCAGCCCCTTGGTTCCCCAAACACCTTCCTCAGAGAGAAATCCACCATTCTGTTCCCTCTCCAGGTGAACTCCTTCACCTCCTTCTAATCTTAGCTCAAATGTCAACTTTGTGTTTTTTTTTGCTTTTTAGGGCTGCACCAACAGCATATGGAAGTTCTCAGGCTAGGGTTCGAATTGGAGCTATAGCTGCTGGTCTACACCAAAGCCATAGTGATGCAGGATCCAAGCTGAGTCTGTGACCTATATCACAGCTCACAGCAACGCCAGAACCTTAACCCACTAAGCAAAACCAGGGATCAAACCCATACCTAGAGTTCCCGTCGTGGCGCAGTGGAAACAAATCTGACTAGGAACCATGAGGCTTCAGGTTTGATCCCTGGCCTTGCTCAGTGGGTTAAGGATCCGGTGTTGCCGTGAGCTGTGGCGTAGGTCGCAGACTTGGCTTGGATCTGGTGTGGCTGTGGTTGTGGTGTAGGCCAGCAGCAACAGCTCTAATTCAATCCGTAGCCTGGGAACCTCCATATGCTGTGGATGCGGCCCTGAAAAGATTAAAAAAAACAAAAAACAAAAAAACCCTACATCCTCCTGGATACTAGTTGAGTTCGTTACCGCTGAGCCACGATGAGAACTCCCTCAACTTTTGTGTGTGTGTGTGTGTGTGTCTTTTTACGGCCACACCTGCAGCATATGTAGGTTCCCAGGCTAGGGCTCAAATCGGAGCTACAGCTGCCAGCCTATACCACAGCCACAGAAACACCAGAACTGAGCCATGTCTGCGACCTACACCACAGGTCCTGGCAACGCAGGATCCTTAAGCCACTGAGCAAGGCCAGGGATCGAACCTGTGTCCTCACGGATACCAGTCAGATTGGTTTCCTCTGAGCCACGATGCGAACTCTTCCCTCAACTTTTAAAATGAAGTGTGGAGTTCCTGTCATGGCTCAGTGGTTAACGAATCCAACTAGGAACCATGAGGTTGCAGGTTCAATCCCTGGCCTTGCTCACTGGGTTAAGGATCTGGTGTTGCCGTGAACTGTGGTATAGGTTGCAGACGCGGCTCAGATCCCTCGTTGCTGTGGCTCTGGCATAGGCTGGCATCTACAGCTCCGATTTGACCCCTAGCCCGGAAACCTCCATATGCCGCGGGAGCGGCCCAAGAAATGGCAAAAAGACAGAAAAAAAAGAAGTGTAACCTGACCACCTTTTAAATGGATGGATTTCTTCTTTTTCACAATGATTCATATCTGGTGTCTAAAATCACCCAGGCACAGAGCTAGTGCTTCATACATTTGTGCTAAATAAAAGAAATCGGGGCAGGATTTGAACCTATGTTTTGACCCCAATTCCCGTGCTCTTTGGCCTTCACCCTAGCCAGCCCCTGCTGCGCTGGGGACCAGGAGGCCTCTGGGGATGGTGGGGAGTCCTTCAGGAGAACCCCAGGCTGGATCAGCCCCCACCCAGTGGTCTGGCTAAAACCACGCCAGAGTATGTCAGACCTGCCAACTCAGACACCATCCTCAGAGAGGCAGACTCCCACCCACACCCAATCCCTGCTTGTGCTGGAAGCTGACGTTTATTTGGCACTTGGTGCCAGGCACTTTCTACCCATTAGCTCCCTGAATCCTCACTGTCAGTCCAGCGAGATAGGCATCATCATTCCCATTTTACTAAGGCTCCGAGAGGCAAGTCTACTTGTCCCGGGTCACAGAGATAATAAGTATAGGGCTGAGACTCAAACCCACGTCTGGCCATCTCAAGAGACCTATGCCCTTTCCACCACAGCTGGCTGCATCTTCTCCCACCTCCTGCCTCTATCCTGAGCCCAGTTCTACGCACCCTCCATCCCTCCTTAGCCCAGGCCATCTCCAGGTGCTAGCTCACCTGTGGGTCCTTGCCCTTGAAGCTGCACTGCTGTTTCCTCTCCGCGTCTGCGCTCCACAGGAGCTGGGGAATGAAAAAGAGGAAGGTTAAGTGTGCAAAAGGAACGAAGAATACGCCTTTCTTTTCCTTTCCCTTCTCCTGTATGCCTCGTCCTTGGTCCCAGAAGGTCCAGCTTCTTGTCCGTTTTCCCGAGTGCCATCCTCTGCCCAGCCTAGCCAGCCCTGGGCATCATCTCACCTGCTGGTAGCCCCCGCCTGGCAGGAAGCTGACGCTGCTGTTGAGGGCAAAAAGGGCCTCTCGGGCCCCCACGTACAGTGTCCTGCCATCTCTGCTCAGTAGAAGGGCCGTGTAGTTGGAGATGTTTTCAACTTCAAATCTGAGAAATGGCCGCTTTTCAGAGCCTGGAGAGAAGGAGATGGACATTACCTGGGGCCACACCACCCACAAGAACCCTTTGATACTAACCCTCTAGAACGGGCTGATCTGATTGAGGTAGATGAGCAAGGCAGTGGGTGGCAAGGGGTTGGGGACACGGGGATTAGATTTAAAGGGGAGCAGCACTCCCAGACTCTCAAACATTAGGTTAAGAAACAAATGCACAATGGTGAATGTAGAACATTCATCTCAGAACCATTCATATTAATGAAAAACTGAAACAGGGAGTTCCCATTGTGGCTCAGCGGAAATGAACCTGACTAGGATCCATGAGGACTTGGGTTCAATCCCTGGCCTTGCTCAGTGGGTCAGGGATCTGGCATTGCTGTGGCTGTGGTGCAGGCTGGCAGCTACAGCTCCTATTCAACCCCTAGCCTGGGAACTTCCGTTATGCTGAGGGTGCAGCCCTATAAAGCAAAAAAAAAAAAAACCAAAAAACTGAAACAAACTAAATGTCCAACCACAGGGGACTGGGTGAAAATAAATCCTAATTCTTCATTTGCTGGAATACTATGCAGCTGGTAAAATGCTGTTGTATTAGAAACTCTAGAAAAACAAGCAAAGTTATATAAGAAACGCATGGTCAAAATATAAAATGCACTAAAATATAAACTGATGGATTCTGAGCACCTAAGAGAACATAAGAAAGGAGAGTATATTTGACACTCTCCTTTGAGTAGCATTAAATCCAAAGAGCAGCCCAGCCGGCTCCTGTGGCTACAGTGAGCTCGGTTTACATTGGCAGAGGAGCGCAAACACGGGGCGCTGGTCTTCAGGTCTCGGCACCACCTCATAGTCATAGAGGATTTATGGTATTAAACAGAATGTAAATGTTATCAACCTTAACCTCAGAAACTTGAACGTGACAGACAGGCACTGTGACACTGGGGGTAAGGGGAGTGACAGGGCCACAAGGGACTGTCAGTGGTTAGTGGAACAAGAAACCGAGGCTTCGGTGCATTATTTTAAATCATAAATACAGTGGCAGAGAATATTTAGAGGAAAGGTGTGAAGGGTGATGGAAAGCTATATTTTATTTATTTATCTAGTTTGCTTTTTTTAGGGCCAAACTCATGGCATATGGAAATTCCCATGCTAAGGGTCGAATTGGAGCTACAGTTGCTGGTCTACACCACAGCCACAGTAACAGGGGATCCAAGTGGCATCTGCGACCTACACCACAGCTCACGGCAAAGCCAGATCCTTAACCCATTCAGCGAGGCCAGGGATCAAACCTGCATCCTCATGGATACTAGTTGGGTTCATTTCCAATGAGCCACAATGGGAACTCGTGGAAGGCTTTATTTTTCTCAGCAGCAAATCAGTAAGTCAGATAAGCCAATACATAATGGAATAAGCATTTCACTTATTAAGTGGAGGAAACCACTGTATGATAAGAAGTCTAAAGGATTCGAAGTTGTCCCTCTTACTCAGGACTGGGATTGAGAAGGAGGAGGTAGTTACCGCTTTTCACAATAAGTCCTTCTATATGCAAAAAAAAAAAAAAAAATGCATCTATCCTTGATATAAATTTGAAGTATCTTCCTTGTTGTAGAACATGTAATAATTCGGAGAGGTACTAATTATCTACCATTAAAATGAAAATGAAGGTCATAAAATAGTATGAATAGAGTCTATTTTGTGTGTGTGTGAAAAATATAAACATAGAAAAAAGACGAATGAAAGATGAATCACAAAATGCTAACAAGTGGTAGCCCTGGTGGGATTACAGGTGATTTTTTTTTTCCTTTGCACTAATCATTTTTTGATTCTATAGGTGATACTTGTGTAATGCTGAAGAAATAAATTAGAAATAAATTAGAGGAGAGGAAAAAGAAAAAGAGATAAACACATGCATCTGTCCACCAGGGTGCCACTGGTGCTTTCAGTGACTAATGGATTTGGAGGGAAATTATTTAAAAAATTCTAAGCAGCTGATAAGAAAAGAAAAACAAGCAAAGAGCAGCCACTCTGCCCAACCCCAGTCATCTCCTAACTGACCAGGGAATTACAACCACTCAAACAAATAGTCTCACGAAGCAGAGGAAGCAAAAAATGCAACATGCCAACAAAACAGTTGTGAAGAGGGGCTTCGTGTGTGTTTACATGGTGACTGTTTTTACACGCCCTCAGCCTGGTTCCACAAAGGGCAAGGAAACACCAAGAAAAGAAGTAATAAAACATAAACACTAAAATTAGGAGTGCAGGGGAAAAAAAAAAATCTGAAGAAAACACTGAAACCAGAAACAAAGGCCAGGGTCACATAAAGCAGGTCCTCAGGGTCCTCACATGCTGAGCCTCCCAGTGGCCAAAGAGAAAAATCAAGTTAACTTGTCTTCATTATTCAAGAAGAAGAACACATACCAGCCCTTTTGGGGAAGCTAAGCATTTTTTTTTTTTTTCTTTTTCTTTTTAGGGCTGCAGACTTGGCATATGGACCTTCCCAGGCTAGGAGTCAAACTGGAGCTTAAGCTGCCGGGCTACACCACAGCCACAGCAACGCAGGATCCAAGCCACGTCTGGACCTACACCACGGCTCATGACAACACCACATCCTTAACCGACTGAGCAAGGCCAGGGATCGAACTCACAACCTCATAATCCCTAGTCAGGCTTGTTTCCACTGCGCCACGCCATGACAGGAACTCCGGAAGCTAAGCTTTTTACCTAGCCACTTGTGATGAAGGCAGCCCTTAGGTAGGACGTCCCAGCAAATATACCACAGGCAAGCAGGAATGATGGAATTCCTTTCCCGAGGCTGTTCCTCACAGTTTGCCTGGTGAGGGAGGGTGGGATCACAGGTGACCAGTGTAGGAATCTATGTGGCAGTCTGCAGTTAGGAGGCTTAAGCTCTGAAATCATAGTCACAACAGAGACTGCACTGGGAACTTAAGGGCAAAGTCCTGCCTAATGTCCAGAGGCTGAACTCTGCTTCTGAAACCACCCAGGGCAGCTGTGGTCCAGAAAAATTAGGGCCTGTCTCTGGACTCTTACGTCTGGCATCACACTAAACACCAGGTCTTTTACTTCCACTTCCCAGCTCCTCACCACTTCCTATCAGCACTCTACACACTGGGAGGCCCAAGGAAAGTTTCCAGGACTAACTCCCTACTTTTCCCAACCGGAAAATCTCCCCCACACTGGGGCCCAATTATGCTGCTTGTACTTTGTGCTGATGAGCTGGCCAGCCTTCTGGAACAAACAGCCTTGGCCATTTTGCATCCTGCTCCTGGGAGGAACTGCCCGTAAAAGAGACCTCTCCCGTCGGCCACCACAGGTGCCCCCCAGGAAGATGTGATCTGAGTGTGTTGTAGATGGTAACTCCCTGGGTGCCCATGATGGCCCTGTGAGGTAGGAACGGCTGCCACCCTCCGCTTACAAACGAAGAGACTGAAGCTCAGAGAGGTTAAGCAACTTACACAAAGCCCCACAGCAAAAAAGCAGCTACAGTGGGAGGCAGGCTCAGGGGGTCTCCTCTCTGTACCCCTGGTCTGCAAACTGCACGATGCAGCAGAAGTACCCAAAAGATGTGAACACTGGATCCAGGCCCTGCCCCTGGAGATTCTGAGGCAGCTGACACTGCTGACCAGGGATGAGGCCTGAGGACGTGCAGTTTTATGGGCTCCCAGGTGATTCCAAAGTCTGAGGAGCTCACTTCAGGAAGTACCGTGTAGGCAGGTCCTTCATAGGATTGTGTAGATGTCATCTCATGGAGCTGTAGTTTTCTCATATGTGTCATGGGGACAATGCAAATAAAACTTACGGCTCTCTCATGAGAAGTCAGTTGAGACCAGGGCAAACAGCTACCATGGTCCCTCCTGATCTTCTGCAGCCCTCCACAGTTTCCTGAGAGCAAGGCCCGGCTGGAACTTGCCAGCGCCTGCTGCCCACAGAGAAGGGGCATCTTGCCCCAGGCGGGTCCTGGAAGTCTGAGCAGGAGGCTACTCTTGGAATTGGGCCCGATACGGAAGTGCCAAAGGTCAGAGACAAGCATTAGTCCAGGTGGCAGCTCAGCCTCACTCAGGCCTGGAAGAGAGTGGGAACCTACCAGGACTCATGTGAACTGAACACAGCCAGGCTGGAGGGGCAGTCAGGGCGCCAGCTGCCCAGCCCTGCCCCCAAACACAAGCCAGCGGCTGGCTCAAGAGCTGCCCCCTGGCACAGTCAGGCTGGGAGTACAGTCGATGAAATGGATGCATTCCCACTGGGGAGGCTCCCCCTTGGTCCCTGGGCCTAAGTGTTTCAGCCTCAAAGCCACAGTGGCTTGAAGGTCTGGCCCCCCAAGTGGAAGTCTTGGCGAGAGAGCGACTGAGAGTGCAGATGCGAGTTAGAGACTGACCTGGGTTCAGATCCTGCCTCTGTCACTAGTTACCTGCCACCAGGACAAGCCACTTAACATTTTGGAGCCTCACTTTCCTTATCTATAAAATGAGGATAATAGCACCTCACCTCGTAGGGTTGTTATGAGAAGAAATAAGATTATACGTGTAAATAATTATATACATAATAACCCACATTTACAGAGAGCTTTACTCAAAACAACTTTGCACACGTTAACCCAGGGTTGGCATGGTGTCTGGCACACGATCAACACTTGAGTGGATCAAAAACAAAATCAAAAGCCCTGCAGGAAAATCCAGCCAAACAAGCGCTGCCAGAGGAGCAGGGCCACTTGGAAGAGCTGGGCCTCCCTGAGCCTCACGGCTAACACACTCATCCTGGGCCATTCTAACCTAGGCCTGCACCCGGTCGCAAGAGGGAAGGGTGGCCAAGCAGAGAGCATCGGCTCAGACACGGGCCAGGGTCATGGGCACATCTTATGAGAGTGAGCTGTGTCCCTGCCCCTGCTCGCCGGCGTTCTGAGTGGGGTTCCCGCTTGGGGTCACCTCCAGAGTCACTGCTTCGACGTTTGTGCGAGCCCTGCCTAAGCTTGCCCGTGTGTGTGTGTGTGTGTGTGTGTGTGTACACGTACACCTTACTGCAGGGCTTGTCCACACTTGTGTGTTCACTTGGAGGTACCATCTATGAAGAAGTGACTGGGAGGGGTGTTTTTTTGTTGGTTTTTTGTCTTTTGTCTTTTTAGGGCTGAACCCGCAGCATATGGAGGTTCCCAGGCTAGGGGTCGAATTGGAGCTGTAGCTGCCAGCCTACACCACAGCTCACAGCAACACCAGATCCTTAACCCACTGAGCGTGGCCAGGGATTGAACCCATGTCCTCATGGATACTAGTCGGGTTCATTAACCACTGAGCCATGACAAGAACTCCATGAGAGGGGTGTTTGTGCACTCAGCCCCCTGGAAGTGCTGGCACACCGCAGGGTTGGTCTTAGCCTCTACCCTGTTCTCCGTGTGACAATGACAGTGTCTTGTGCAGTCTCCTGGGTTGCCTGTGATGCTCAGATGTCCTGTACGCTCTCTACCAAGCAGGCTGGTCTGCTTCGGGGACAGCCGGGCTGCCTGGAGCTGTGGCCGGTTTTCCTGGATGGGGTGAAACTTCCCGTCCAGCCTGGGCAGGTCTGAGCCGGTGGCTTCTCCAGGGCTCCAGGAAGGCAGGCTGGGGGCTGGCCTGGGGCTGTCCAGGGCCCCAGGCTCCTGGGGGAGGACGCGTGGGTGGGGCTGCTCAGAGTCACCTGCAGCCCCCTACCCCCTCACCCCTCCAGGGCTCCAGCTCTCAGCAGGAAGTGATGTGAGAACAGCTCAGCCCCCAGCCTCCTCTAGAGCTTCTCCCTGACCCTGTGACTCAGCCGGAAGCTCGGGGTCTCTGGGGTGAGACGGGAACAGGGCTCAGCACCGTCCCCACCCAGACGGTCCCCACCCAGGCCAGCCAGGAGTGGCAGTGAGGCTGTGACTCAGAGCCCCACCCCACCTTTCCCTCCACCGTGGCTCCGGGCGGGCATGCACCAGAGCAGATCCACAGGCCCCAGCAGGATCAGGCCAGAAAACATCAGCTTCCCTGTGGAGTCAGTACCCAGAAGATGCCCCCAGCAGGGGGCGGGCAGGGAGCTGGCTCCCCCTCAGCTTGAATCACAGAGTCCCAAAAGAGGAGGGCTGGGCCCTGGACAAGATCCTGATAGCCCCGGAGGGGCTCTGTTGGAACATCTCTTCCACAGGGAGTCACACAGGACCCTTGGACCCACTTATACCAGCAGGAATGCCACCTCTAGGGCAGAAGCGCTGACTCAGCGGCAAACTAGGACAAGGCAGCTGCCGACCTGGACACACGTCCTCCTTTCACAAGTACTGGGAAGGGCGGCCTGATGGGTCAGAAGCGGCGGGCCAAACTCTGCAGCACCAGGCCAGTGCCAGGGCAGGGTCCCTGGCCAGGGAAGGGTCACTTTCAATGGGGAAGAGGGGCTGGGTGCCACAAATGCTCCCCCAGGACCAAGGTAAACAAGAAAGAGGCAGGAAGTCAAGGGAACCCAGGCTAGAAGTATCCTGGGCTCCTGGGCAGGTGTGCTCAGCAAAGCCTGCTTCCCACCTGGCTGCTGCCATGGCCAGGTGGCCCCCAGCCTCTCATAGGCACCCCCCGCCCTGTGTCCATCTGACCAGCAGAGTCTTAACCCAGGACCCATCCATCACCTGTCATGAGGTGCAATCACCTTGGGAGCTGGACCCCCCACCCATCCCACCCAGGACCAAGGTCAGGCCCTCTCTCCTGAGGTCTCTACCCAAGGGTCCACCTTCCTCCTCTCACAGCTACCCCCTCTCTTCCGGGGCACCTGGGGCCATCAGGCATAAACACCCTCAACTGTTCCCACACCATCAACCTATTTCTCAGAACGCATTATTTTCTTCAATATTTATCCTAGAAATGTGCCTCCCACCTCCCCTGCTCAGCCAAACTCCCAAAGAGAAGAGACTCCATTCCTCACCTCCCTCCCACTCACTGCCTGATTGGGAGTCAGGCCTCAACCGGCCCCTCACCTGCAGCCGGGGCCCAGGCATCCCTCACGGCCAAATCCTGATGTGGGGGGGTGGAGGGAGGCACGGGGCCTCCGAGGCACATAACCTTGCAGAGGTCCCCTATCCTCTGGGGGACTGCACACTGCTCTCAAGGGTCACCTCTCATCTCCCTCGCACTCCGGGCCTCCATCCGTCCAAGAGCTACCGTGCTTACTCAGCACTTTAAATGGGTTTGTGCCGGGAATCTCGGCCAGGTTGTTGGGAAGTTCGTATTAGCATCTGCTTTTTTTCAGGCAAGAGAACCGAGGCGCAAGTGAAATGACTTGTCCTTGCCTACCCAGCTGGGAAGAGTGATGCAGCTGGGATCTGAGCCGGGCCACCAGCTCCAGAGTCTGTGTTATTAACCACTGTCAGTCTCTCCAGGCTTTGCTCTGGAATGTTCTTGTTCCCTGGAGTCGGCCCTGGGGCCACACATTCATGCCTATCGCTTCAATGTTTGGCAACTCCCTAATCTCTGCATCCAGTGCCCGCCAGACCCTTCCACCAGGAGACCCTCATTGGCCCCTCTCCCTCCCTTTCCAGACCACTCCTCAGCTTGGGATGTGGTGTCTGTGTGACACCGCTCATCAGGCTGGAAACTTGGGGGTCACACTCCCTATATCCCTCTCCCTCACCATGGATACCCAACCCATGACCAAATCCTTCCAAGTCTCCCTCCTCAACACTGTCCGAATCAGTAAACCAACTATAATGGAAAAAACAAAAATCATTTAAAAAAAAGAAAGGGAGTTCCCGTTGTGGTGCAGCGAAAAGGAATCCAACTGGGAACCATGAGGTTGCATTGCCATGAGCTGTGGTGTAGGTTGCAGATGCAGCTCGGATCCTGTGTTGCAGCAGCTATAGCTCTGATTAGACCCCTAGCCTGGGAACCTCCATATGCCGCAGGTGTGGCCCTAAAAAAAGCAAAAATAAATAAATAAATAAATAAATAAAACAAAACAAAACAAAAAAAACATTGTCCAAATCTACTCCCCTACCATCCTCGCTACCACAGTCCCGAACCAGGCCACAGTCCTCTCGTAGCTGGGCCACTGCAGCACTGGTCCCTGCCCCTAGCCCAGCTGCTACGCTGCAGCCAGAGGACTCTCTGGGATCTGCCACTGTCCTGTAGAAAACCCTCAGTGTCTCACTGTCTAAGCCACTAACTCGCCAGCCCTTGCCACACCCCCTCCCATATGGAATGAACTGCAAATCAAGGTCCTACTTCTCCTCCCCAGGCCTTGCCCAGGCAGTCCCCCTGCCCAAAAGGGTTCCTCCTGACTAACTCCTACTCATCCTTTGAGACTCCGCTGGGCTGCACCTCCTCTAGGAGGCTTTTCTGAATCCGAAGCTGGGCGAGGGCCCATTCTCTGTGCATCATTTCCTGCTCACACATCACGCAGTGCACTAGCCACGCTGTCTGATGATGTGCCTGCTTCCCCTACCAAGTGGAGAGGGAAGATGAGGATCAAGACTGTCTTATTTTGGAGTTCCCGTCATGACTCAGCGGTAAAGAACCCAACTCACATCCAAGAGGATTTGGGTTGGATCCCTGGCCTCACTCAGTGAGTTGAGGATCCAGCATTGCCGTGGTGTAGACTGCAGATGCGGCTCAGATCCTGTGTTGCTGTGGCTGTGGTGCAGGCCGACAGCTGCAGCTCCGATTTGACCCCTAGCCTGGGAACCTCCATGTGCCTCGGGCATGACCTCAAAAAGCAAAAAAAAAAACTGTCTTATTTGTGCCCCACATTTGTATCAACTGGCCAGGTGTGTTCCAAGGGGTTGTTCAACAGATGTCTGTTGATGGAACGAATGACAGAGTTCCGAGTTCCAATTCAATGTGCTCAAGTCCAGAGAGGGATTCCAGCCCCTCAAAGGGGGCCAGTCTGGAGGTCCTGAAGCCTCACACTCTCGAGAGTGTGTCTGAGAAGTACTGACCCTGCTGTGTCCCCTCCCAAGAGCTCAGCCCTGGAATCTCAGCGTCCAGATGGAAGTGTGACAGCTGAAAGTGCTGCAGAGACAGGAAAGGCTATAGGGAACAGAAAGTCACAAGGTCTGCATGTGAGTCCTGACCAGTCAGACAAGATACCTGCCGTCTCTGCAGGCGGCCCTAGCAGGGCTGCTGGGAAGACCAAATCCATGCAGCATGTGAAAGGGTCAAGCTCCCAGGTTAGGGGCCACCGACGATCAGAATCGGCCCTACCCACATGTTCCCACTCCTCCTCTTGCCTCTTTCCTCCCAATCCTTGCTCTGAATAAACACCTGCCCCCTGGCAACCTCAGAAGCCTGCTCGTGCAGAGAAGGGAGACAAGGGCTGGTGGGGGTGCAGCCACCTACAGGTGGGAGCCCCTCTGAAGGGGGTAGCTGCTGCTTCGCCCCAGACCCTTGCTACTCACTCAGAGGAATGAGGACCAAGCCTCATCAGGTCTTCACAAGAGCTGGAAACCTGGATTTTTATAGAAAATTTCCTGAGTTTTAAATTTTGGTGACTAAAATTTCTCTAAAACACGTGCTGAACAAAATATATCTCCATGCTGGCCCTGGCCTGCTGCCCCCTGTTTGCAAGCACCTATCTGGGACCTCTGCCCCCTGTCTGTGGGGCATCACATTCCCGGCCAAGCCTGCCAGGGCAGCCCTATTTCCACCCACGGCTGTGCTATCAGGGGCCTCAGCTGGATCCCCCGTCCCATCTAAGGAGTGACCTCAATGGACTTCTTCACCAGATGGAAACACATAACCAATCAATTATTCAGGGGCTGAGCCGGGTCATTTCACCACTTTTGTACATTTCACAGGTGAAGCAGGAGGCAGATGTTCTAATGGAAAGAATGGGATTCTTGAGGCAGAGAGCTTGTGGTCCAAGGCTTGGCCCCAAACCTTCGAGGTGTGTGACCCCTGACTATGAGTTAGCTTCTCTGAGCCTCAGCTCCCCTCATCTGATGGAACAATACTGCCCATACCCAAGAGCAGCGCCAACACTCAGTGGGCGCTCTGTCCTGGGTGGTTTTCTTCCCTCTTCCTGTCCACACCTCTCTCAGAGGATAGGCAAGGGTGGGGAGCAAAAAAGAGGCAGCGAGTTGGTTCCCTTGGCTCCTCTTCCAAGTTAAAGATAAAATGAAAGGTTTCTGTCTACTGTCTATTATCCCCACTGAAACCCCCTCACTGCAGGCCCCCACCTCTCTGAGCTCCACTAAACTGTCAGGAAGGTTTCTTTTTTGTTTGTTTTTGTTTTTGTTTTTTAGGGCCGCAGGCGTGGCACATGGAGGTTCCCAAGCTAGGGGTCTAATCAGCTGTAGCTGCCGGCCTGCACCACAGCCACAGCAATGCGGATCTGAGACGTGTCTACAACCTACACCACAGATCACAGCAACAATAGATCCTGAACCTACTGAATGAGGCCAGGGATTGAACTGGGTCCTCAAAGATACTAGTCAGGCTTGTTAACTGCTAAGCGATGACAGGAATTCCTAGGATGGGCTTCTCAGATGGACCCATGATTACAGCCAGACCAGGGAGGTCCCATGGAGAACAGCTCAGGTCACAGACCTGTGAGGCAGAACTGTATGACATGGATACAGTACTTTGCATCTCTGAACCTCAGGTAATGTATCTGTAAAATGAGGATAATTCCATTTACCGTGTAAGTAGAAACAAGACTACTAAAAACCCCGTGCCTACGGTGGCCCCAGACCTATGACTTCCCCTTCTACCTTCTTCTATGTGCTGAACAGCAGAACATGAAGATGCCAGCTGTGCTGGCAAAGTGCTGCCTCCTGCCCTGCAGTGGAGACAGTCATAGAGCAGTGGCTAAGACTTAACAGAAAGACCACCCAGGGCTAGAAGCAGGCACTGGCAGGAGATGGGGTGGGGTCCTAAGGGACCCCAGGTATCTGTCCTACGACATCTACCCGGACGGGCAGGCCCAGACCATGGGCTCAAGCTTCCCTGCTCTTCTTCCCTCTTGCCCCCAGGGAGGACCACATCAGAGGCATCTCCTCCTCCTCCGATCCTGAGCATCCAGAGATGGGGGGTGGGGCCAAGGGCACCAAGAAGGAGACACAGGAAGGAGTGATGGATGTGACCTGAGCCAAGGCTCTTCTTCAGACCCTGTGCCATCCTCTCCATCTCCCTTGTCTGGGTGATGAAGGTGCAGGTGTAGGTAGATGTGCCCCAAAAGCTGTGCAAGCTAAGAGCCTTGCAGGCCCGGCACACGGGCATTTCAACACCCAGCTAAATGTGGGTCATGCAGAGGGCAGAGTGGAACCACGAGGGGCAGGGAGGAGGGAGAGGTGTGGTCCAGCCTCAGGCAGAAGAGGTTCTTGGGACAGAGCAGGACTTTGAAAGAGCTGAATCAGGAGCACTTGAAAAGTGGACTCACGTAAGCAAGACCCCTGGGGATGGCCTACAATCAGCCCTGCTGGCAGGGCAGCGGGGGACTTGCTTGGCCTTCAACCCCAAGGTTGGGGGTGGGGTCTGCACCACTTCATTCCCTGGCCTGAAGGTCTTGGCACCTAGCAGAGGGCCTGCATACAGTCAGCGCTCAGACAGTGCTTACCAAATTGATGCAAATAACCTCACCAAGCAAGGGAATTTCCACTACAGAGAAGAGAAGTCGCTACCTTTTACTGGAGATGTAGCACGTGCCAGGCACTGTGCCAAACACTTCACATATATTAGTTCACATAATCCTCTCAGAACCCTAAAGCGCTGGGTCCTGCTGTTATTCCCATCTTGCTAACATGAAAACAGGCTTGGAGGAGGGGGTGCTTGCCCCAGGGTGTGCGGTTAGCCTGCTGTCAGCACCCATAGCTACAGCGCTGAGCTGAGGGGCCATGAAGATGCCAGTCCATGGGACAGAGCTAAAGACAAGTGCTCATGTCAAGAAGAGGCCACATCACGGAGGGAGGCCAGTAAACAGCCAGGAAAAGACTTTGAAAGCAGCTTGCATGGGCCTTCTCAGGGCAGCCATGACCCTGGGTGCCTGCTCCAGGGTCAGAGGACAAGCAGCTGATTCAGGTCAGTGCCCTGTTCTCTCTGCTCAATGGGGTTTTGTTGACTGCAATTTGCAGGCCTGCAGATTTATATCCCATCTGGTCTGGAAACAGTGTGTCCAGAGCTTTCCTCCTCAGGCACTTCTGGGGTAGGCAGAAATTAGCAACTCCTTTAAATTGCCCAAATAAGGGGACCTGCTACTCCTTTCACCAGCACAGGAGCAAGTTGGTTTTGTTTCTTCCCATATGGCCAGGCTAGAAGGCACTGAGCTGTGCAGGTGCACACCTGGGGCCATTGTTTCCACTCTGCATCTCCCCTGCTGCTGGGACTCCGGATCGCACAGACTCCAATGCAACACAACCAAATTTCCACTCACTTCTTTGAAGTGTTCCTTTCACAGAGACAAGAAACCTCCTCGTAAGGCCTCGGCTTGCCTAGCTAACCCTGGAGCCCCAAGCCCTCCTCCCCTGCCCCCCTGGGCCACTGTGTGACAGCATAATGGGGCACCCCCTTCTGATAGCCCTGGGAATCTGCTCCTGGTCAACACTAATTAGGGTTCCCTAGGAAGGACCCCAGGCGCAAACTGGATGCTCTACTTCTAGGGGTCTTCTTTTAAACCACAGATAGCCCATTCTCCCTAGGCATCTGGCTGATGGGGAGCTTGCGTGAGAATTCAGTACAGAAGGGTAGGTGGTGGCAGCGGGGGGGGGGGGGGTGTCTCCGTTCCATGCCTCTCTCCCTGCTCTGTGAGGAAGGGACCCTGGGGCTTTAAGCCCAGTGGCCCCATGGTCACCATGGGCCTGCCCAGTATGGGAGCACTGCCAGGAACATCTAATGAGCCCACAGGGAGGAGTCAGGAAACCACCTAAGGCCATACTTGGAGGGTGCACCCACTCAGTCACCAGGGCAATCCTCTCTGGGGCTCCCAGGCAGGTGGGAGGTCTTGCATGTACAGGGGACTGGGGGCTGGGAGGGTGAAAGGGGGACACAGCAGGGATCAAGGGCCCAGAGGAAGTTCAAGGGCCAGTGAGGTGAGCACTCTGGGTGCAGCGCAGCTCAGCTCAGCAACACATGGACACGTGCACAAGAGTCCAGGTGCTGGGGTGCTGCTATGTGATACTAGGGCTCTGATGGAACTAGAAAAAGAGGTGCCCTCTGGGCAGACCCAGCCTTAAGAACAAAGTGGAAGGTCTTTCCCCGTAGGAGGCACAGCTTGGAAAGCAGAATCCGAACTGCATTTCAGGTTCTCTCAGCCCCTCACCTGGGCACCTTTGCATCAGTGCACAAAATGTGGGCCATCTGCACAGTCCTAACAGGGAGCCTCGATGTCCTGGCCTTTTGGGGGTTAGGGTTTTACTACACAAATCTGGGGGGGGGGGGGACACGGACATCCAGAGCATAGCACTAACTGATCTGTGCTGGGGATGCTGGTGACAGACGCCTGGGCTAGGGCCTGGCCACAGTGCTGAATGTGTGGAAGTGGGCCAGGTCTTTGGGGCAGTGTGGGTAGTAGCAGCCAAGTGTTCTAGCTGCGCTCAGGAAGCAGGTCGTCTCGGTTCCTTCTCGCAACCCTCCTCTCTGCCTTTTAGTCACCCTCCAAGTGGTCTCCAACCAGCTCTAGAGTTGGACACAATACTTGCTACATTTCACATGGCCCCACAGGCCAGCCCAGCTTTCCCAGGGCCAGAAGCAGAATCCATCAGAGCCTCTGTACCCCACCCCTCACTTCACCTGCTCGCAAAGCTGAGAGGGTCTAAGGGGAAAGGGAGTGGTGGCCACAACAGAAAGAGGAGCAAGGCAGCAGGCCTGGGTGCGGAAACACCTGATATCCTCACTTACCCAGCTGGAGCACCCAAGGGGCTGTGATCAAACTAGAGCACCAGCACTGTTCCCATGATAGGCAGCATCACCCCAGCTCCGTACAGGATGTGCCAGAACAAAGCCTGTGCTTAACATGTAGCAATAATGAGAGCTAGCACTTACTGAGCAGTTTCTTCGCACGAAGCCCTGTCCCAAGGACTTGTCAAACGTAAACTGATTTAATCCTCACAACTTTGAGGTAGGTGCTATTATTATCCCTATTTTTACAGATGAGGAAATCAAGGCCCAGAGAAGTAAAGTAGCTTGCTCAAGGTCACATGGTTACCCAGTAGCTGAGACAGGATCTGAACCCAGGCCATCTTCTCAGTACTATCACGCAATGTTTCAGGTAGGGTTTCCCTAGTGGCCCTGACTTAATTTAAGTACTTATTCTGCGACTCTTCCCTTTTGCAAATGGAATGCTTTTAGAGGTGAGAATGCTGTAAAGAGAAGGAAGTCTGGTATAGTTTTAGTCTATAACCTCTAACGTACACATTAGAGTACTCATTCAGTGTGACAACCAACAAGTTAAAGGGCTTCAGGAGAAATAATATCTATCGAGCAATTATATATACACTGCCTAGTAACAATCCTAGTTTCATGAAATTCCAAGATAACCTTAAACGTATCTATGACGGTGCCCATTTTACAGATCGGCAAACTGGGACACAAGGAGAGGGGACTTAACTTGCTCAGTAGTCGAAATGGGATTGGTTCCTCTGATTTGGAAAAGCAACCAGATGAAAAGGGGATAAGGAGAAGGGCGAGCAAAGGGCTGGAAGGGAGGGGGCCACAGAAGCAGATATGAGCACAGAGCAGCAGGGACCTGGCCCATGAGGATGGTACCCCCCGTGACTCCCAGGGAAGTCTCTGAGCCCAGAGCTGCTCCCATCCCTAAAATGGTCTCTCCCAGGCTGTGGCGGGGCGGGGGGCGGCGGGTAGGGGGCATGTTCCCCACCATGTCTGGGAGGGGGGGCTGCGAAGACCCATCAGAGTAAAGGGGCGGAGTGAGAATAGGGCACCCGCCCCACTGTGGTTCCTGAGTCTTGCTGCGACTTGCTGAAATACCATAACCCCATAATACCATACCAGTGTTTATGGGACGGCGAGCAAGGCCCCTTCCACCCCGCGCCGCCCTGGGGTTGAGGGGGCGGCACCACAGCTAGCTCTGGTCAGCATCAAAGACTAGCAGACGGGCAGGCGGACCAGCTAGCACCGAAGGGGGGCGCCACTGCCGAAAGGACGCCCTACCCAGGGGCGAGCTGGAGCGGCAGAGTGGGCGAGAGACCCCCTCCCTGCCCATCAAAAGAAAGGAAGAAAGGGGGCCGCGGCCCCACAGCTCCCCCTCGGTTCTCTCTCCCTCCTTCCCTCCCAGCAGCGTTCGGAAAGGAGGAGGGGTTGTAATGGACCCCAAGCGTCCGACAGACCCCTTCCCTCCCTCCGTCCTTTGTTACCGCAACCTCCGTGAGAGGTCCCTCTTCGGCTGCCTCTCCCTGCCCCCCGACCCCAGCCCGCGCCCCCCTCGGGTCGCCCCAGCACTTACCCAGAGGCAGGCTGATTCGAGGGGCGAGCGCCCGAGTCGGAGGCGGCGGTAGCAGAAGCAGCAGCAACACGACCAGCAGCAACGCGCGCAGCAGCGCACCCAGCTGGGCGGCCGGCCGGCTCCCCCGACCCATCGCGGCGCGCGGGACTCGAACAGCAGGGAGCGACGGCGTCCTCCGGGCTCCGGCTCAGGTGGCTCTACGCGACTTGCGAGAGGCGGCCCCGCCCCTAATCCGCCCGGGGTGGATCGGCGGGCCCCCGCCTTCGGACCCGGGGGCTGGAATGGGGTGGGAAACGGGGTCACGTGGGCTGCCGCGGACGCTAGCCCCTCCGCCCCCCGACACAGCAGTCCGACACCAGCCCCACTCTGCCGGAGCTTGGCCGAGAGCGCTGGAGGGAGGGACCCAAGGAGGAAGTCGGGCGGTCCGTCCGGCCTCTCCCCGCTCCGCTCCTTGCCCGACCCGCCCCTTCCCCCTTCCTCCTTCCTGGGCGCTGAGGCTTAAGGGGTACCCGCTGGGTGCACCTAGCTCGGTGCGTGCCCAGAGGGGGCCGAGCTCCGGGATCAATAGCCTCCGGAGCCGAGGGAGCGCAGCCCCCTAGTTCCCCGCCCCCACCTCTCGGACCCTCCCATCGCCGCCGCGGCCCCTTCCGGCTCCTCTGGGACCCTCAGTGAGCGCGTTCGTTTGGGAAAACCTGCGGGGCTCTCCTCTGTGCGCCAGTGTCTTCTCCTTTTACCCCTGCTCCCGCCACCCCCTCTGGGCTCCCCGACTAATGATCACTAGTCCGTAACCAAGTGCACCCCGCCGAGCTCTTGCTAATTCCGGAGCAGTAGCAGTTGCTTCTGCACCTCATTTCTGCCCACCTTCGGTCCTGGCTGGGCGTTCACTGCAAGCTCAGCACTTAGTCTAGGTACCCAGCTTGGAATTCTGTCTAGGTGAAGTGGGGGGATCTGGGCAAGATTAGCCTAAGTGGGCTAATAGGATTTAATGTACAGCCAAGGAGGTGAGACCGTCTCCACAGCCTGCACGTGGCCTGGCAGGGGAAAGCACTCCCTAAGGCTGGAATCCCAGAGGTACCCACCAATCCTCCTGTGGTTTGTTTATTTATTTATTTATCTCTTTAGGGCCACACCTGCAGCATATGGAAGTTCCCAGGCTAGGGGTCCAACTGGAGCTGCAGCTACTGCAGCTACTGGCCTACACCACAGCCACAGCAATGCAGGGATCCGATCCAAGTCTGCAGCCTTCGCCACAGCTCATAGCAACGCTGGATCCTTAACCCACTGAGGGGGGCCAGGGATCGAACCCAAGTCCTCATGGATACTAGTCAGTTCCTTACAGCTGAGCCACAAAGGGAAATCCCTCCTGTGGTTTAAATCCCCAGGAGTGGGTATCAGTTCTGCTGAGACCAGGGGTTTCAAACCACAGACTGTACCCTTTAGAAGATCCTGAAGCCAATGTAGTGGATCCCTATCACAGTTTTTAAAAAAGGAAGAAAAACAGAATGGAAGATATCAAAAGGGCAATGATCATAGAAAGGATAAGTAAGTTGGAAAAAGGCCGTTTCAACTTTTCCTAAGTGTGCACAGGATCAGAGTAAAATGTTATTCTTCCAGTAGTTCAAGTCAAAAGGACTTTGAAAACCTCTGCCAATCATTTCCATGGCGGTGGGGACAGTTTCTTCAGGAATTAGCTGCAATGGCTAGAAAGTTCCTCATCACTTCCAGCCAAAATTAGCCTTCTTGGGGCCAGCGCCTTTGCTCTCACCTTATGCCCAGGGCCTCCCAAAAGGTGGCTGTTGGGTTGGGAATAGTGCTCTCATGGTCCCAGGTCTCCTCACCTGAAACCAAGCTCTCATGCTCCATGATTTCTGAACCTCCAGCATCCTAACTTGTGTAGGTATAGTCCAGGCTAGCAACACTCCTTTTAAAGGGGCTCCCAGAATTCCACATGGGAATTCCACCAACTACCTGTAGTTCCAGCATTGCTGAGGCCTGGGACACTTTACCCCTGTTAATAGTGTCAATCCATCTTTAGCCAATGATGTCCATGTTTTTGTCTGCTAGGATCTCTGTCCTAAACTCCAAATGGCCTCAACATTCCTACCAGGCTGTCTTGTCTGACGGTTATCTTAAATTCAACATGGTGTCAAACTAAACTCCTGATCTCCCCCGTCTCTCCCCTCAAAATGCTCCATCTGGGTAAGACTTCTCCATCTCACTTAATGGCAAGTCCATCTTTAAACTGCTCAAGTTAAAAACCATGATTCCTTTCTTTTCTCTTGCTTCTCACATCCAATTCACTAGCAAATCCATCGTCGGACCCTCTTTCACCGGCATACTGCAAGGGTCTCCTAACTGGTCTCCCTGCTTCCACCCTGCTCCCCTACAACCAGTTCTCAACTCAGCAGCAAGAGTGAGTTTTTCGAAACCAAAGTCAGGTAATGGCATGCCTCTGCTCAAAAACCCTCCAGTGGGGGAGTTCCCACTGTGGCTCAGCGGTAACGAACCCATCTAATATCCATGAAGACGTGGGTTCGATCCCTGGCCCTACTCATTGGGTTACAGGATCTGGCATTGCCCTGAGCTATGGTGTAGGTCACAGACGTGGCTTGGATCCTGTGTTGCTGTTGCTGTGGCGTAGGCTGGCAGCTGCAGCTCTGATTCAACCCCTAGCCTGGGAACTTCTATATGCTGCAGGTGTGGCCATAAAAAGAAAAAACAAAAGCAACCCCCCCCCCAAAAAAAACCCTCCAGTGGCTCCTTATAATGGTCTGCAAGGCCCTGGGATATCCTCACCTCACCACCATTGCACCATCTACTGCTCTCCCATTCACTATACCCCAGGCACACCTGCTTATGTTTGGACCCTGTCCTGCTACTCCCTCTGCCTGGAGTACTTTTTTTCCCAGTAAGTACTTCTCTTGTTTCCTTCAAATCTTTGCTCAAAAACAAAATAAAACAAAACAGAAAACAACAACAACAACAAAAAAACCAAAAGGGAGTTCCTGTCGTGGTACAGGGAAAACAAACCCACTAGGAACCATGAGGTTGCGGGTTCAATCCCTGGCCTTGCTCAGTGGGTTAAGGATCCAGCGTTGCCATGAGCTGTGGTGTAGGTCGCAAATGCGGCTCAGACCTGGCTTTGCTGTGGCTGTGGTGTAGGCCGACAGCTACAGCTCTGATTAGACCCCTAGCCTGGGAACCTCCATATGCCTTAGGTACGGCCCTAAAAAGACAAAAACAAAACAAAACAAAAAAAACGAATCTTTGCTCAAAGATCACTTTCTTGAAGAATCTGAACTTCCCCCACATTCCCCTTATGCTGAGATGCTTTTTCAAAGTACTCATCATCTTCTAATATGCTATATGATTTGCTTATTTGTTGTGGTTTTTCCTTATCGTCTGAACTGCCCACCAGCCTTCTCACCCCTAAGATTGTTGACTGAGGAAGGCAGGCCTGTTGGTTTCTTTGGCTTGTTAACTAACATATCCCTGGCCTCTAGGAAAGTGCCTGGCATGTGGCAGGCCCTTAATAAATAGTGGCTGAATGAATGAATACAACCTAAAAGTAACAGAATACTGCTGGTCCATGTCAACTAATAACCAGAGCTCCTTTTTTTTTTCCTTTTTACAGCCATACCTGCAGCATATTGGAAGTCCCAGGCTAGGGGTTGAATCCAAGCTGCCACTGCCGGCCTACACCACAGCCAGAGCAACACCAGATCTGAGCTGCATCTACAATCTACACCACAGCTCACGGCAACGCCAGATCCTTAACTCATTGAGAGAGGCCAGGGATCAAACCCGCATCCTTACGGACACTATGTAGGATTCTTAACCCACTGAGCCACAATGGGAACTTCTAGCGCTACTTTTTTTTTTTTTTTTGTCTTTCATCTTCTTTTCAGGGCTGCATATGGGGCATACGGAGGTTCCCAGGCTAGGGGTCGAATGAGAGCTCCAGTTGCTGGCCTACACCACAGCCACAGCAATGAGGGATCTGAGCTGCGTCTGCTACTTATACCATAGCTCACAGCAACGCCAGATCCTTAACTCACTGAGCAAGGCCAGGGATTGAACCCTCGTCCTCATGGACACTAGTTGGGTTTGTTAACCACTGAGCCATGACAGGAACTCCCCAGAGTTACTTTTTGATATCCACTTTGGTCTAGAATTCCCCCAAATTGGAAATTATGCGATTAACTTTTTCCACCTAAGCGCAAAACTTTGTATTGATCTGTTTTTTGTTTGCTTTTTTTTTTTTTTAGGGCTGCACCCATGGCATATGGAAGTTCCCAGGCTACAGGTTGAATCAGAGCTGCAGCTGCTGGCCTACACCACAGCCACAGCAACACGGGATCTGAGCCACATCTGTGACCTGCACCACAACTCACAGCAATGCAAGATCCTTAACTTGATCGAACTTGAGTCCTCATGGATACTAGTAGGATTCATTTCTGCTGAGCCACAACAGGAACTTCTATATAGATCTCTTTTAAATCTGTTGTTGTTGGCCCAGATTTCATCCCATTGATGTCATTTTGAATACTGACTCCATTATACATTTGGCTTCGCCTAGTTTTGAGTCATCTGTAATTTGATAAGCATTCTTGAACTTTATTCAAGAATCTTGCTGATAAGGATATGAGGTGAGCTGACCTAGCACTCACTTCTTGGTTTCTAAATACCACTCTCCAATAAAAGGTACCAGGACTCTTTGGAGAAATGAAAGGGAAAGTACAAAGTGAGCCTGAGACATTGTGTTGGGCTGGAAAGCAAGGAAGTGACTAAAGACTAATGGGGTCATGTCAAAAGGACAGAGGGCCAGCCTGATGTCCAAACCTGGGACAATTTGAGCATCAGAAGGCATAATGAAGTAATGGAGTCTAATGCATTGAAATAAAACAATCCATTAATCTATAGTAGAACTCAGAGAAGCGCAGAGAGAGAAAAAGAAGGATTAGAAAGGATGCTTTTCTCCATAGAAAAGGGCTGCCTGATAAATGCTGAAGAAATGGTAGATGAGAAAATCTAGATTAAAGCAAGGATAACCAATGGATGCTAACCATTGGGTGGAAGATTGTTAGAAAAGTCTATTAATAAGTCAAAGTCAGAGTTCCCGTCGTGGCTCAGTGGTTAACGAATCTGACTAGGAACCATGGGGTTGTGGGCTCCATCTCTGGCCTTGCTCGGTGGGTTAAGGATCTGGCGTTGCCGTGAGCTGTGGTGTAGGTCACAGACGTGGTTCGGATCCTGCATTGCTGTGGCTGTGCTGTAGGCCGGTGGCTGCGACTCTGATTGGACCCCTAGCCTGGGAGCCTCCATATGCCACGGGTGCGGCCCTAAAAAGACAAAAAAAAAAAAAAAAAAAAGGTCACAGTCAGAGCCACAGATGACTTACTAATTACCAATGGCAGGATATTTCTCTAAGGGAGAGCATGGTGGCCACCGTCTTAATCAAGTGGTTGAAAGTAACATCACTGGGAGAGGGACTGCTTGATATATTTACATGCTGATAGGATGCAGTAAGAACACAACTCATCAACCACTTCAGCAAAAGTGTGTTACCCAGCTCTAATAATGAGGACACAGTCAGATACATCCAGCATGCCATGAGACAAATAGCCTAGACTCTTCAAAAAGGTCAATATGATGAAAGGCAAAACAAACAGGGCAACTGTCTTAGGTTAAGAAGCTTAAAAGGGAGTTCCTGTCGTGGCACAGCAGAAATGAATCTGACTAGGAAGCATGAGGTTGTGGGTTTGATCCCTGGCCTCGCTCAGTGGGTTAAGGATCTGACGCTGCTATGATCCGTGGGGTAGGTCGCAGATGTAGCTTGGACCTGGCGTGGCTGTGGCTGTGGTGTAGGCCAGCAGCTACAGCTCCATTTAGACCCCTAGCCTGGGAACCTCCAGATGCCACAGGTACAGCCCTCAAAAAGACAAAAGACCAAAAAAAAAAGAAAAAAAAAGAAGCTAAAAAGACAGGATCATCAAATGTATTATGTGACTTGACTGAGTCCTGAAGGAAAAAAAAAAAAGGCCACAGAGCAATTAGGAAGATCGTAACATATACTGTGTATCAGATGATATTATGGCATTATTGTTCATTTTCTAAGGTATAAAAAATGGTACTATGTTTTTAGGAGAATGTCATTGTCCTTTGGAGATGCCTGCTGAGGTTTGTAGATGTTAAGTGTCATGATGTCTGCAACTTTCAAATGATTCAGCCAAAACAAGTGTGTGTGGGGGGGGTGTGTGTGGGGGGTCTGTGTGTGCGTTATTAGAAAGAAAGATGTGAACAAGACCGTGGCAAAGTTTTCGCAACCAGTTAATATACAAAAGTTATGGAGGAGTTCCCATTGTGGTGCAGTGGAAATGAATCTGACTAGTATCCACGAGGACACAGGTTCAATCCTGGCCTCACTCAGTGGGTTAAGGATCTGGTATTGCCGTGAGCTGTGGTGTAGGTCATAGACATGGCTTGGATCCTGTGTTGCCATGAGCTGTGGTGTAGGCTGGCAGCTGTATCTCTGATTTAACCCCTAGCCTGGGAACTTCCATATGCAACGGGTGCAGCCCTAAAAAGAAAAAAAAAAGAAAAAAAGTAAAGCTATGGGTGCTTTTAATCAGTGTTTGGTAAATTGGGGAGGGAAAATTGAGTGAGACAGGGCCAAAAAACAGAGTCCATTGTGACTAGAGCCCTCCGTCCGCGTGGAAACTGATCAATCTCCTTTGTAGGTTGAACACCTGGTGATGTCCTGTGCACTATTCAGCCCATGTTTCTTCATCTTATCCATAAGAGTAATACAAAAATTTGTAAGGAATCTTGATGGAATCAAGGTATTAGCTACAGCACTTCCTGTACCTCCTGCTTACTGCTCTTACCTAAAACACTGCCTTAATTAGTGTTTGTTGAACCCCTGAATCTCCACATCAGGTAGCTCCTCGAACGGCATCAAGGCTGGTTTGCCCTAGTGGCTTGGCAACACATGGGCTGTCCGACTGCCGAGCTGTCTCTGAGGGGAGGAGGCAGGGGCTGATGCAGCCTCACTCGGTGGTTAATTATATCCTGCTCCTAGCTGCTCAAATGCTTCAAGCATGTCTTGTGCCAACTGGGTGGCAAGCCGCTTGAGGATGGTGACAGATCCTGTCTTTGGATCCCTACTGCCTGGCACAGCACTCAGTCAGAACTCCAGAGGGTGGGCAAAATGAGGGACCCAACTGCTGGCCTGAAGATGAGCCCTCTAACCTGTGCCACCAGCATGGCGGCCTCAGCCCTTGGGGCTCCACTGTCTCCAGTTAGCGTGCTAATTTGTTCTCCCCAGAGTGGAAAAAACAGGAAGACAACTGGCAGAGAAAAACCTCCTTTGAGCTGACTTCCTGTGGGTTAAAGAGCGGTTCCCAAGCCAACGCCGTGTCTCTTGCTCCCCTCTGCCACTCTTGGATGTAGTCAAGTCTTCCTTGGCCAGAACGCCGGTGTTTATAAAGAGCTCAGGGGGAGGCTTGGAAAGAGTATAAAAAGAGACAAAGAGAAAAGCAACACTTCCTGCGCACCCCTAGCCAGCAAGATGAAGTCATCAGGTCTTTCTCCTCCATCCTCACACAGCCCTTGCCCACCCATCCTCACCCACCTTCCTTCTCTCTCTCTCAGGTTCCCTTTCCTGCACATATAAGCACATACCTAAGAAGGATACAAATGCAAGAATGAGGAATTCCTGTGTGGCTCAGAGGTAACAAATCCAACTAGTATCCATGAGGATGCAGGTTCAATCCCTGGCCTCACTCAGTGGGTTAAGGATCTGGCATTGCTGTGAGCTTCTGTGTAGGTCACAGATGCAGCTAGGATCTGGCATTGCTGTCACTGCAACGCCAGACAATCTTAATCTTAAATGCACATAAGATTTGTGCGTTTTCCTGTATGAAATGTATACCTTATACTCAGTATCATGGGAAAAAATAGCAAAGACACCAAAAGATAAAAATAACCCGAAAGGAGTTCCTGTCATGGCTCAGCAGTAAAGAATATGACTAGGATCCATGAGGATGTGGGTTCAATCCCTGACCTTAATCAGCGGGTTAAGGATCTGACCTTGCTGCAAGCAGCGGTATAGGTCTCAGAGGCAGCTTGAATCTGGTGGTGCTGTGGCTGTGGTGTACGCCAGCAGCTGCAGCTCTGATTCAACCCCCTTGCCTGGGAACTTCCACATGCCACAGGTGTGGCCCTAAAAGCAAAAAAAAAAAAAAAAAAAAAAAAAAAGAAGCAAAGAAAAAAGAAAATCTACAAGAGAAAGAGAACATAAAAGGAAGTGTAGCTAAAAATATAAATCAAATGAACACATGTGCCCACTACTTCTCTAACCTGCTCAGCACAAAGAAAAAAGGCAGTGAACCTAAGCTTTTGGACCCGGGTGGCTCCTGCCAGGCTGCCCCCAGCTGGGCCTGCCCACTCTCATTCCCACCCAGGGGAAACTGGCTCTCCAGCCACCACAGTTGTACTCTGAGAGTCATAGCTTTGTTTACAGCCCATGGAGGAGGCGCCTTCTGCCATGCCTAGTGGAGCTTGAACCCAAGGTCCCACCTGCCCCCTCCTGGAGTAGCACTCAAGCTCCTCCCGTCCCCTCTTGTCCCTGGGTTCTGACTGGCAGGCTGCCTAGCAAGGCCTTGCAGACACGTACTGGCTGCAGCCCAGCTCCCCAGGCCTTGGCCCTCTGCCACCATCCCCTCGTAGCCCTGAGCCTTCCTCTCATGCCAACTTGCAGCTGCAGCTCCCCTCCCTGCCTGGCTGGGCACACTGCTGGTGTCTCCTCCCCAGGGGCTGAGGAGCGACTCGGCTGCAACATCCATACATTTTGATGAGGAAGCGACACCAGCTGGCACTCCCTGTGTGTGCTTTTAAATTGGCCAATGACTTCCAGATCCCAGGGGCCAGGAGCCTCCCTGGGGCAGTGCCTTCTGCAGCGGAGGGCATTCACAGGACCAGCAGCAATAGTGCTTTCACATCTCACAGGCAGCTTGGAGCCAGGGTCTGGCCATAAATGCGAACGGCCTCATCTCTGTCCCCCAAGTGGCACTCCCCTCCACTGGTCCCTTGTGTTTCTTGCTCTGGTAAGTGGTTAGAATCCAGGGGTGAAGCACACCAGTTCTCCTGTCAGAAGGAGACTCTCAGCACCATTTGGGGGACTGAAAGCAAGCCACACGATTCTTCCAAACCTCAGCTTCCTCATCTGTCAGATGGGGACGCCAACAGGACTGCATCCTATTAGGAGAGCTGGTGAGACAGTGGCTGTACAGCGCCTCTTGCTTCTTATGTTATCTGATCACATCATTACCTGAAAGTGGCCATGACCATCTTAGATCCCCAACCCGAGAACCCCCTTCTGGGCCCTCCCCGCTGGTTTGGCCGCCTCCTACAAGCCCAGTGCTGAGGCTGCAACTCTCACAGAGAGGAGGAACCAGCCCGCCCAGCCCAGGCCCCAGGTGCACCCACTGTGGTGAAGAGCCTGCCGCCCGCCCGCCCGCAGCACCACCCTTGCTGGGGCCTGTCAGGGCCTGAGCTAGCCACTCCCTGGGAGGGGATCCCCCTGCCCCACAGGGCTGTGGTGCAACCAGCCAGGCTCAGCCTGTCCCTGCCCAGACACGGTACAACATGCAGTTGCCATTGTCACCGCTCTTCCCCCAACACAAGTTCAGGAGGGGCAGTCTGCCTGTGCCTGCAGGCCTGCTCTCTGAGGGAGCCTGGCTGATGCTTGGCACCTGTCACCCCCAAGGGGCACAATTACTGCTCAGTGACTCTCTTTCCTCTGAAACCATGGCAGCCACTCACAGAAGGCAGACGTTCAAGATAAGAGTGAGGAGCAAGAGGCCTAAGGGTCCAGAAGAGAACCTGGTTTCTGGTTTGACCTATCAGACCTGAGGCCCCTCCATTCCCAAAGATTTCAAGAAACCAGGAATCTACTTCTCCATTTGCCACCCAGTTCTTCCTCCTTAAATCTCACTCTGGGCCCCGGACCCCTAGCCATTGCTACATGCAAGGAACGAAGACCTGGGTTATGGCCATTCCCCCACCTTAAGGAACTAACCTCAAACAGGAGGGGCTCTCTGACCCCTGTAAGTTTCTCGGTCACCTGAGGTGACCTGGTGGCTACTATTCTTTCTCTCAGACAGAGAGCCTTGCTTTTGGTTTCAGTACTGCCTGCGGAGAGTGGTCCCAGGCAGGTGAGCCCAGGAGGTGAGGGATGGAAAGATGGGTTCCACAGATTTCCTGTGACTCCAAAGACTGCTTTGATGGGATGGAGACATTTACTATGAGCAAGTCACTGTGCTGAACTTTTTACATCTAGTCATTTCTCTCTCTTTTTTTTTTTTTTTTTTTTGTCTTTTTGACATTTCTTGGGCCACTCCCATGGCATATGGAGGTTCCCAGGCTAGAGGTCAAATCAGAGCTGTAGCCGCTGGCCTATGCCAGAGCCACAGCAACACGGGATCCGAGCCACGTATGTGACCTACACCATGGCTCACGGCAACGCCGGATCCTTATCCCACTGAGCAAGGCCAGGGATCAAACCCGCAACCTCATGGTTCCTAGTCAGATTCGTTAACCACTGAGCCATGCTGGGAACTCCCCTAGTCATTTCTTTAATTCGCACAACAGGGGAGTTCCTGGCATGGCTTAGTGGTTAACGAACCCTACTAGTATCCATGAAGACACAGGTTCGATCCCTGGCCTCGATCAGTGGGTTAAGTATCTAGCTAAGTTGCCATGAGCTGTGGTGTAGGTCACAGAGATAGCTCGGATCCTGTGTTGCTGTGGTGTAGGCCAGCAGCTGTAGCTCCAATTCAACCCCTAGCCTGGGATCCTCCATGTGCCTCGGGTGCGGCCCTAAAAAGACAAAAGACCAAAAAAAAAAAAAAAAAAAAGCTGTTCTTTCCTCTCTTTCTCCCTTCTTCCCTTCCTTCTTTCAAACACCTGCTACCTTTTTTTCTTTTTTCATTTTTTTTTAGAGCTGCACCTGCAGCATATGGAAGTTCCCAGGCTAGGGGTCGAATTGAAACCACAGCTGCCAGCCTACACCACAGCCACAGCAATGCAGGATTGGTGCCGCATCTGCGACCTACAGCACAGCTCACAGCAACATCAGATCCTTAACCCACTGAGTGAGGCCAAGGATTGAACCTGCATCCTCATGGATCCTAGTCGGATTTGTTTCCATTGAGCCAGACAGGAACTCCCCTGATGCCTTCTAAGCATTACTGAAGTCGAAGGAAACTGACATGGTTCTGTCTTCACAGAGCTTCCAGTTCA